>NC_092816.1:170013315-170633315 GCF_023375885.2 Dermacentor andersoni
GTGGCATAATTAAGTGGTCTTGCATGTCATAATTTACATCATGTCAAGCTCATTCAATGTACTATTATGAGCAATATGAAAGGGAACACAGGAACGCGTCAAACACCCTCAGACCCAGTTATATGGGTGATAGGCAGCGGCCACCGTCGGAAACAAAGTGGAAAGAGGGACGCTGTTCTAACAACTGTTCGTACTGCCACCGTGCGTCTGCAAAGTGCGGAACTTCGCATCGCCAGCAGACAGTGATAACACTGTTCGACATTGCGTCATTGGTAACCTTTTGCGTCGAATCGTTACAAAAGGTAGCACTGTTCCTGACTTCGATATTGATTTGTGGTACATCTTGTTAATCGGGAAAAAATGGTCTTTAAGGGTGAGTTCAAAATAAGTTTATTGGCACTTGCTGAATATTAAAAAGATATTGAAGCAAATGCAATAGGGCAATAGCGTCATCACAGCTTATCCTCGTCTTTTGTTTTGTTCGTTTGTGGCCTAATAACGCGTCATGCCACTGTCGACTTGAACGACGGCCTCCATTCTTTGGGGCAGAGACGCGTAGAGAGCCTTGATGAATGCATTATCACGCTGAAGGCGCTTCCACTCATGTTCTATTGCTTCCAATAGTTGGTCGGAGTTCGCCAATTCTAGTGAGCTCTTCGAAAGGTTCACTTTCATACGGCCCCAAACGCGCTCTATAACGTTCATGTTGGCACCCTTCGTGCACCACTGAAGTTGCATTACCCCTCGTTCTTCCAAAAGGCGCGCCACGTCTTTCGATGAGTGAACAGGAGACAAGTCCTGCTGGAAAAAATAACACCCATCCGGGTGCGGCCCGTTCAACACATAGGGGATCATCTGGTGCTCGAGCAGGGTGCAATACGCAGCACTTGTGAACCTCCCATCAATTCTCACCAGTGGGCCTAGGCCTTCGTGGGAAATGGACCCCCAGACGTTCA
Source organism: Dermacentor andersoni (assembly GCF_023375885.2). Lineage (NCBI taxonomy): Eukaryota > Metazoa > Arthropoda > Arachnida > Ixodida > Ixodidae > Dermacentor > Dermacentor andersoni. The sequence goes on from NC_092816.1 coordinate 170,014,272, forward strand.
CAGACACGCGTCCGCTGGCAGCCACCTCCTGGATATTCTGCGGACTAAAGCGTGTGTTTTCGGTCCGCCACACTCTCTTTCGTTGGTCCCAGCGGCTCGAGAACGTGGACTGATCAGAGAAAACTACATACTTCCACTCACTCTCGCTCCAGCTGCGGTGTTCAGTAGCGAACCTCAGGCGAGCTGCTTTGTTGGCTGCGGTGAGCAGAGGTTTCTCTGCGGCGATGCGACTTCGCAGTCCTGCTTCTCTAAGCCTTCGGCGTACCGTGCTGTCGCTTCAAGTTGTCCAATCCAAGAGCACATCGAACGTCCTTTGCACTTTGGAATGGTTTGTCGCTGACGGCAGCCACGATGCAAAGGTCTTGGTCGTTCGTTGTTTATCGGGGTCGTCTGCGGTGCGGCGCATCGCTTATGCGTTCTTCGTCTCGGTAAGCCTGGATAATCCGGTTGACCGTTTTCAATGGGCAGCCTGTCACGAGAGCAATTTTGCGCTGCGTATAACCTCTTTTAGACATTTCTGCTATATCTTCCCGCTCTTTAAGAGGCACTCGAGGCATCTTGAGGCTACAAAATCAGAGTTGACTGCTCTGTGTGGGCCACTGCAGTGTACAACGTGAATTTTTTCTGAACGAACTTTGTGCAACAATGTCGCACGAGAGACAGTTTATCAATGTGCTTTTTTTAAATTTTTCTTTATTCCATTCCTCTGTCGTCATTCGTTCAATTGTCACCGCTGTTCGAGGTGCCACTGACAACCGGGTGCGTCGATTCAAAAAAAGAATCGGTTTGAAATACAGGGCAAACTTGGCCTCGGAGTACTATCAAGCGGTTGCGCGAAGAAGAGAATGAAAGAAAAGAAAGTGAATCGGTGTAAGTGACTGGCGACGATTACCGTCTTATCAACTGTCGGACGATCCATGGCGTAAGCTGCTCCTTTGTAGAAATGCCAGCGTGGTGGGAGTGGCAACAGTTAATGGAAGAGCGCCCTCCTTTCCCCCTTCGTTTTTCTCAGTGCCATCCGCGTATCGCTCCGAGGCTGTTTGCCACGCGTTCCTGTGTTCCCTTTCATATTGCTCATGATAGTACATTTACAAAACACTAAGGGACTTCTCTGTTGACAACCTTGAGCTTAAGCTTATTGCCACTCTTAGATACTTTATTTTTTTCCAATGCTTGCCTTTGATATCTCATCTGTGAAGCCTGGACCACATTTGTTGCTTTTCTATATACAGGTGCATGGTGTGGTGCAGGATTGTAAATATATAACTGCAGAATATTTACTTCATTGGTGTTGAATTCATTAACACTCTTTTTCTTCCACAAATTTCTCAACAGCGTAAATGCAGCTGTGGGCTTGAGGACGAGGTGGAGTGCCTAAAAGAGGAGCTGGAGATTTCGCGAGCGAAAGTCCAAGAGCTCATAGACAAATTAGACGTAGCCTCGGCGAAAGCCAGCCGGCTTAAAGGAAAATATGCCGATGCAAAACAATTGCTTGGTATGTAGAATAAACAGTACCTTTTGCATTACCTACTCTTAGAGTAAATTCAGGGCAACAACTGCTGCCACCAACGTTGATAACACAAACTGATTTCATATTCTACTTGTTGCCTCACAGTATCTATCCCACATTCCTAAGATGGACATTCAAGTGCATTTCCTTGAACTTAGTTGAAGTACTGTTGCCTGGAAGAGTGTTATACCGATGCATCAAAGTCGCAAGTCGGCGTGTCTCATGCAGCACTTCATCTGTCCTTTCCGAAGTCTGGCATTCTGCATGCGCAAACAAGTATCTTTACGACTGAAGCCTGTACACTATTATTCCTGTGAAACATATCAAACAATTAAAACTAGAAAAGGCAGTTATATTTACGGACTCTCTCAGCATTGTCAAGGCTTTAGTATCACTACAAAAACTTTAGTATCACTACAAAAGCATGACAATCCTGTAAATATTGATCTTTATTCATCATCATCATTTATTGTCCCTTAAAGGCCCCTGTCGGGGTATTCACTCTTGTACGTTGTTTATGCATGCAGTCAATGTGTCATGCTGGGTACCCAGGCACTGAGGTGTCAAAGGTCACGTGCTCGCCGACGAAATCACCACATTTACAGTGACAAAAGATTTCAACTCTTCCATAGCTGACCCCGCTTTAGATTTGAAAGCTTTTATTCTGAAAAAATTAAGAGACTATTGGCAACACTTGTGGGATGCTAATTTTCATCTAAGTTCATCTTGAAGGCACAGTTACACACTTCTCCATCAATAATATCACGAGAAACCGATGTCCTGTTCTGTTGACCAAGAATAGGGTACAAATATGGTACACGCAACTTCTTGCTGACTGGTGATCAGCCTTCTACATGTAGATGTGTTGAAAGACTGACGGTCATCCATCTCCTTGTGGAGTGTCGGGAAGCAGAAATCGGGAGGAAAAAGCACTTTCCTTTAGCTTATCAACAGCGTATCCCTTTACATCGCATTAATGGCACAAACCCATTATACGACACCAAATCTGTTTTAAAATTTTTTAAATGACACTTGCACTGCACATTCTCAGTCCAAAAGTTGCGTAGTACGGCCTCTTACTAGAGGCTGCTGCTGCGTTAGGTGCACCTAGTACAGCACGTCTCCAGACTTTTGAATGCAAGGGCCCTGATGAGGCAGTAGTGTTACGTTAACCTACACACTTTATTACATCATCCCTGCTTAACAAAACATTTATGGTCGTAGTTTATATCTCTGGTCATTGTCATTGTTTTAGTACTTGCATATTTACGCAACTTAAAGCGACTGATATTAGGCCTGTTTACAGCCATACTATATCCACCATTCAAAGTACAATTCTTAATTTAAGAAAGAACTCATTGAAAAACCATCACCATGTGTATGGTGCTCTTGGCCATATATCTGGCCCTTGCACCATAAATTGCCATAAATCAATCAATATACCTTACATTCCTCGAGTTTTGTATCACTGAGAGGCCATACGGGTTCCTAAAACTCCTCTCGTTTTTTTTTCAGATCTTGAGAAAATGGCAAGGAATTTGAAAAAGGCAACGCAAGAGCTGACAGAGGCTATGTCTGTGGCATCTTCAGCACCTGCGACCCTGCCTGCCTGCAAGGTTTGTGATTTTGACTGCTCTTTACCCTGTAGTAAATGCTGTATTAGCTCCTGCTTCGGCCAAGCAAGCATGGCTTGCTGTAGGAATAAGTGAATGCATCATAAATACATCACATGAATAAAGCTCAACATTAGAAATGTGCTACAGTGGCTTTGGAATAGAAAATGTATGTGGCAGAGCAGATTCTGAATATTTGCCCAAATGTGTGCTTACCCAAAGTGGCCTGTGTATGTTTCGTACGCTTTTTGATTTGGAATGCTCAGTGTGTCTGAACTAGGTGCCTTCACATTTGTTACGATGTAAGTGCTTACTTCTTGCTTTTACACGTGTCAGATGGGCAAATTTAATCACTTTGACCATGCGCATTTTGTTATTACATAGTTTACAAGCTGTTGCATGTAAAGATTTAGCGACACTGGCTGTAGAAAGCACTCATGAGGGAGTCTATTTGTCGGAAGTGCCTCGGTTGCAGTGCTCTTAAGGTAAAACTACATTGTGCAATGTTGCCACTAATTCTGAAATCTTTTTTTATGGTTTCAAGTGACCTAAATATAGTTGGTTATGGAAACCACCATTCTTTTGCTAACAAACACTTTTTTGATACACGTCTTTGCTTGTGACAATTAATAGTGTAAGTTATTTTGCAAATATTGTGTAATATAACGAAATATAAAGTCAATGAGAAGAAAGGGGGTTAACCGAGGGGCCCGATTTTTATTAATCATATCATAAGAAGCCAACAAGCAGACACCAAGGACAACGTGGGAAACTACTTGTACTTGCTAATTGAAGTAAAGAAATAGTAAATTAATGGAATTAAAGGGGATGAAAAAACAACTTGCCACACGTGGGGAACGAACCCGTGTCTTTGCATTATGCATGTGATGCTCTACAAGTTGAGCTACCACGGCGCCGTCTTCCCATCCACTTTCTGGGGTGTTTGTGTTACTACTAGAACTAACCCTGGGAGTGTTAGCCAGCACCCAAATGAACCCTCATTAATTATTTAATGAGGGTCTCGAATCCGGCAACATTGATGCCTTCAGGTAGCATGTGTGGGTTTATTGACGAGTTGCCTTCACCCAACAAGATCATGTACTCGTGATGCTTGTGGCAGAAAGGATGTACTACATCCGCTACCAAGGTTTACAAGTGGTGGCGCTGGCTAACACTCACAGGGTTAGTTCTAGTAGTAACACATAAATACCCCAGAAAGTGGATGGAAAGATGGTGCCGCAGTAGCTCAATTGGTATAGCATTGCACGCGTAATGCGACGACATGGGATCGTTCCCCACCTTCAGCCAGTTTCTTTCATCTACTTTCCATTCCATTAATCTATAATTTCTTTATTTCAATTGGCAAGTACAAGTAATTTCCCCTGTGTTGTCCTTGGTGTCTTTGTTTGTTAGCTTCTTAAAATATAAAGTGGTGGCCGATTTTCCACTCAACACTGCAATCAATTCCAAGTAACACTTTCCTGTCTAGCAGCGTGCCATCAAGGTGGCACTCATTGCCAGGAAGGGCACTCAATGTTGCAAAATGTTCGCTTCTTACAGGGGTATCAGAAAGGAATGAAAAAAACTAAAGAGAACAGTGCGGTACAACTATTGAATGAAATATGTTTATCCTCTTGGATTCTTCTATTATAATTCTTTAGCCACTCTGTCAGTAAAGAAGCCTTATGGATCAGAAAATGTGTTTCATGATATGGGGCTCCTTCAAGCTTGTTTATGTGGTTTTCATACAGTAGTTAGTTCTGGTAGCAGAGACAATGAGTTCTGTTGTGTACTTAATACCCTAATCATGCTATTGTAGGTGACATTGCATACTAGGTGGTACCAAGAAGCTTGTACCAAAAATACAAGTCTGATGTGTGTTTGTGCTTCTGTGTGCTGCTTTTGCCTCTTTCTGGAGTGATCCTGCACCCAATAACATCACAAACGGGCGAGCTTGCCAGGATTCACTCGTGGATACAGTGCAAGAGGGCAATTTCGCCTGAGCGCAGACACACATTAGTAGACGGCACCATGGATTTAGAGAAACTTGCGGCCATAGGACTCCAACTACGATTGTCAGGCGCAGAACTTCGCAGATGGATTGAAGCCGAACAGGCAAAACAAAGGGATGAGAGAGCTGCGGAGCGAGAGGCAATCAAGGAAGCTGACGAGAGGCAGCGTGAGATCCTCCAGCTAAAGCTGCAGCTTCAGGAAGGAGCGCGGAATGTGCAGGCAGCGGCTTCTGAAATTTTGACTGCGCCCAGCACTTCCTCGTCATCCCTCAATCCACAGAAATTACTTCCTTTGTTCGACGAGAAACGCGATGACTTGCACGCATATTTGCAGCGATTTGAGCACGTAGCAACAGGGCAGGACTGGCCACAAAAAAAATGGGCTCTTACTGTGAGCATGTGTCAGACTGGTGAAGCTCTAACTGTGATTGGTCGGATGACTGCCGCAGATTCATTAGATTACCAGAAGGTAAAGAAAGCTTTAATACAGAGGTTCCAATTCTCAACTCAAGGCTACCAAGAGAAGTTTTGGAAAGCACGAGCAGTAGAGGGCGAAACTGGAAGACAGTTAGCAGCAAGAATTTCAGCCTATTTTGATAACTGGATTGAGATGGCTAACGTGCCTAAAATGTATGAAGGTCTACGAGGTCACATGTTCTCTGAACAGTTTCTGCGGTGTTGTGAATCAAAGCTAGTCATTTTCTTGAGGGAGCGAGAGTGCAAATCCCTTGACGAACTTGCTAGCTTGACGGATCGCTTTCTTGAAGCGTAGAACTGGACAAACCTAGGAAACGGTCCCAATAACAGAAAGGATTCCGGTGGGGAAAACATTAAAGCTCCCAGGAAACCGCAACTCTTATGCATCCTCTGTCGCCGGTTTAGGCATTTGGCTCCTGACTGCCGTAACCCACCTACGCATGTGCTAAAGTGCAAGTTGTGTAACAGAATGGGACATACAGCTGAAAATTGCCGAAATCAGTATGGGGACAACAAACCGAGTTCTTCGTGTGCACTCACGGAATCTCAACCAGTTAGGACTCGTCCAGTGAAAGTATCAAAATGTTCAGGAAAGAAGACTCGCCGATCAAGTGACAGTGGCGACGAGAAACCTGGGAATGCTGTAACTTTCCTCATCGACGGGATGCCAGTGGTTGAAGGCCGACTGCTAGGAAGAAATGTTCGTGTTTTATGAGATGCCGGTTGAAATACCGCAATTGTCAGACGAGAACTCATTCCAGGTGTGCATATGACGGGGAGAACGAGCAACGTTGTTCTTCTGGACGGCTCAACAAGCTACCTGCCTGAAGCTGTCGTACAAGTGAACACGCCGTACTTTGCAGGCAAGTTAACAGTGGCATGTATGGACGAGCCCCTCTACGATCTTGTTCTGGGAAATCTTCCCGGCGTCAGAGGACCATACGATCTGGACTGAATGGAAGCACCCCGCTGCCCCAACGAGGTCCCAACGCAGTCCTGTGAAAAGTGCTAACTTTGGCAGTCGTGTGAAAACGGTGACTTTTGAGCTGTGTATTTAATTTTGTGTAAAGATCAATATACCATATATACTCGTCTATGAGCTGCCTCCATGTATAGCTCGCACCCCCCACTTCTGGGTGCAAAAATTTTAAATAGAGACGCCAAAACATGTCTAGTCGCACAAAGTTCTGCAAGTTGGCGCCAGTTAGTTTTTCTCACTCACCGCATACCATTATCATCATCGTTGCGCGTCGACCTAACAGACCGAGTGAAGGCTTGGCTGGCCGACTGCTGAATGAACTAGGCCATGATTCCTGGTGGCTTGACAAGCGTGCTGGAACCGCTCTATGTTTGCGTAAACCGACCATTGAAGACAGAATTTCGGCGGTGCTAAGTAAATGGCCGCGGGCAACCGCGAAACAACTCCGACAGGACGACTGAAGCAAGTGTCTCTTCAGCAAGTGTGCGGTTGGATTCTGGACGCATGGCACTCCGTGTCAGTGGGCACCATCGCAAAGAGTTTTAGAGTCGCTGGGATATCAAACGCCATGGACGGCACAGAGGACGACCATCTTTGGGAGCATGCCAATGAGCTGAGCTTGTCCGAGAGTGATTAGCTTGAAAGCGGCGACAAACAGTGAAATAACATTTTATATCTGTCACCAGTTTTATCTGACAAAGTAGTCGCAGAGGCACTACAGTGTATTGATGTGTAGCTATAGGCCTGATTTGTGTATAAACCACACCTGAGAAAATTTGATGAAAAAAAGTGCGGCTTCTACACGAGTATGTACAGCCAGTGGGAGCCAAGTTTGGCAAGTTGGATAAGTGTAAAATTTTAACCATGTTGTTTATGGTGAGAAACGCATGTGCACATTGTTCTGTGACAGGGTCACTCGGCATGTGTTCTTGTCATGCAGCAGTCAGTTCCTCATGCACCCCAGATCTGGCTGTTTTCACCGAAGAGGCTCCCCAGAAGCACTAAAACTAAAATTAACTGTGGGTGATATGGTCACTGGGTGGTAATTTGCGGTGCAGAATGCCGTGAATTTAAAAAAAATGAAGCACCTTGTTGTGCTTCAGATGTTGGTCACCTTTTTTTTAAGTTGTGGAGATGGGTCTTCACTGCAATGACTTTTGCTTAGGCTCAGCTGCAGCTGTACACCCAAGTTTTGTCCCTGTGATTGCTGGCATTAAAAACAGGTCATTTGCCAGGTTTTGCCCTGCTTATTTTGCTCTCTTCCTCCTCTACCCCCAAAAGAAACCCAGCATAATGGTCATCATTCTGTTATAATGGCTGAAATTAAGCACAAGTTGCAGCAGGTGCTCATTGTTCCGAAAAGATCTCCAGGACATAGTTACTAAGTCGCAGGAATGCTTAGTGCTGTAATGTTGTGCAAGAAGACCATTTTGATGATCACAGTGTTCCAATGCACATAAGTAAATTAATTCTTTATTTGAAAAAGCCGAAACTCATTCCTGATCGGAATTGGATAAAAAGAAAAAAAAGAGAACGGTTCTGAACGAACATTAAAAAAAAAAAAACTACGGGTCCTTCAGCCGTTCCCCAACCCCGGAAACGAGTGTCCGTCCCGTACGCAAGAGGTACCAGCGAAATGCTCAGCCGAAAGTTAAAAAAGGAAGGCCTCAAAGTGGCGCACAATCCGATAAACATCTTCAACATCCTCCTTCCTAAACCAAAAGATCGTCCACTAAAAGATAAATCTCAAGGCGCCGTCTACGAAATGAGCTGTGCCGACTGTCCGGCGTCATACATCGGGGAAACCAAAAATCTAAAAGAAAGGATCAGACAACACGAGACCGACGTCGGAACATTCAACCGTATGCGCAGCGCCGTCGCTGAACAATCTGAAGACGCCGACCACAAAATTGCTTTCCAAGAAACTCAAATCCTTCAAACAGAGACAAACTCGCGAAAAAGACTGCTATTGGAGTTTGGCACATTGAGAATACCACGTGAACAAAAATCGCGTGAAAGGCAATCTACCCTCGGTGTATATCCATGGCCTTGGTGAAATGACGAAAACAAGAAAAGGATGCCCAGCCAGGTAGATTCCCGCTCGAGTTCACCAACACCAAATGTCAGCGCTGCCCCGTAACTTCCCTCCCCTCCACCTCCCGTCAGCAGCACTCTTGCGGGTCAAGCTCCCCCAGCATTGGTCATCGCAGCTGCTCAGCCCCATGGCAGCCATCTCACCCCTTTTGTTTTCACAGACGGGAGGTGGGGGGGGGGGGGGGGGTGAGTGTCTCCCCACATTCCGTACTCTCTCCTCCTTTTCTTTACAAAAGACCCTTTAAAAGCTGTGCACTGCCACCCCCAGAGAACAACCCCTGAATAAGGAGCCGAATGGACTCCGAAAAGTCAGGCTAATAAAATTCAGTTATTGGGTTGGAGTCAGCCTGAAAGTCCTAATCAGTTTCCCAACCAGACAGGCAATTCTCTCGAAATGTTTAGCTTTACCTTCAAATGTGCAAAGTTTTCCATATTATGTTTTACAATGTATTGCTTCATTGCATGCTTGTCCATGGTAAAGAAGTGTGCAATATTATGAACAACTCTGTATTTTATGCAGTTGGACATAGGAGACGGGGTGCTGGTGGAGAAGCAACTTGTTGACAGGATCAGCCTCAGCACAAAGCACCAGCTATCAAAATTTGCACGGGCGCTCCTTCGTGCAGTGTTTAGCCCGGAGGAGCTGGAAAATAGCTCCCTCCATGGCAAGGTTTGCCGGGCTAACAAAGACGCGGCACCAAAAAAGGCTTTAGACCAGAAGAGGGTTGAGGCGGTTGTGTGTAAGTTAATTGTACCACTACGTTCTTTTAGATAAGTTCAAAATACAGTGTGTAGACAGTTCATACAATTAGGGATTCCAAATGAACTCGGTCATTAATGGATTTTTTATTTTTTTAATTTTTTTTCTTTGCAGCCTACACGTGCTCCCTCTTTAACGTTGGAGTAAAGGAGGTGAAGGGGAGCCTGTCTGCAATGCTGGCTCGTGGACAAGTGCACTAGGATCTCTTCAACTTCATGAAGTGATCGACAGGTGTAGCTAGAACAAGGAATGCCGGCAAAATTAATGTTTTGACTCGTGGACTTGTATTTGTGAGGAAGACAAGTGCACTTTCTACTAGTCCACTGGTTGAAACGTTGGCTTTACCGCCATTTCTTGTTCTATGATTTTTAATCACTCCATTCTTCCTGTAAACCTTAGGTCAGCGGTATGAGTTCTGCTGAAATTGTTTTATTCTTCTGATAATTTTATTCTTATTTATATGCTCAGCATTTCTGCTAGTCATTTTTATTCCTTGTAACCTTAGCAGTTCTCCTAGTCATTTGTTCTGCTCAGTCTTGTTTCTCACCTAACATATTTGCTGTATTTACAAGAAGCATATCATTTCTTTGCCATGCAAGTGCTGAATCAATAATAAGTGGTGGGTGAATATTCCTATATTTAACATATTGTATTTGAAAGTGAGCTATTAGGTATTTTTGTAACATGCAGGCCCTTTCAATGTGTTTTAGGCACACGGGTCCTTCAACAGCTTCCCCCCCGCCCCCCACAACTAGTCATACAGCAGTCGTTCTTCCTTGCTTGTTTGCAACCAGTCTCTAACGATGTTGAGAGCCTGTTCGGGCAGTTTTAATGACAATTGGTGATGCCCTTAACACAATTTTGTTCCTGCTGTTAGCTGTCTTGCACCAATCAGTGCCGGTATGGTAACTTAATATAAGAAAATAATTTTTCTGCTATAAGTACATGTGCCTGTGTCAGAAAAAAATTGATATTTGCCCGTCTCTAGTATACACATTGCGGGCAATCTTTATAGTTCTCTAAGACATTGCATACGTCATGGTACCCTGCTAATACTAATGCATATGTGTATAGAGGTGCTGCTATGACAGAAACTGCTGTATTATTTTATGCCAAAGACTGGAGGAAGGGAAAGAAATTAGCATTTCATTAACCATTTTGCTTCACGTTTAACATGTGTGTTGGATCTGCATAATCTTTTTTCATGTTCTTTTTCTGTCTTGGTGTTGCAACTGATCTGGCAACTCGTGTTTTGTTGTACAAACTATGGCCTTTGTTTTTTTTATATGTTGATGTTCATTTAATCTTCGTTTAGTTCATTTAGTCTTCTGTGTGATGTTTCGTTAGTGTGGCAGTGTACTGCCCTAAAGAAGCATTTGGTATATTTTTTGTTGTCCTTGTAACCTGTATAATTATCGGGTGGGCTTTTATTATTCATTCTAGTCCGTATTTATTTTGAATTTATGCAGTTATGACTGCCCCTTCTGTGGCAACTGAAAAGTCACATAATTAACCCCATGGAGGATAAAATATGGTCTCTGATATGCTGTTTGATACTTCAATATTCTGATTTAGACGAGAGATACTTAATGCAAAGCCTATAGTACTGTATATCCAGGTAAATTAATGCGACCACAAATATGGCGCGGAGGGGGGATCACCAAGTGATGTGCCGCTGTAAACTGCAAACGACGCATAGGAGTCGATGGTCGCAGGGTGATTTAGTCATTGTTACTGTGAACTGCATGGCATTGCAAAATACAGTGGAACTATGAGTGCATTCTCAATTTGCTTGTCATTCCCGATATCTTTGTCGCTGATGGTGACAACAGCGTCGTCATCCACGCAACCAAGTTTATTGAATATAGGCAGCACTTAAGGTTCATGCCCGCGACAGTTTGATTGAGCTTGTTTGAACACTGCTCATATGCAGTAGCGATGTGTAGTGTCTGGTTGTTTATACCAGAGCAGGTCGAAGAGCCAGAAAAAAAAGCTACATTATATTTGTCATGCTTCTACTTCTACCTGGTGCAGCAGTAGAAGCAGGTTCTCCTAATTATAGTGTGCATGAATTGCCTGCTGCATTCGCTATAAAACGTTTTTGGATATTCCCTCTCACAACTGTATAGATTACTATAATAAACTAATCATTTTACAACAGTATTGTATGAATTCCTGTTTACAAGCAGCTGTCTTAAGCTGCGTCATACAGCCAAAAGCAGTGGTCATATTTCAACATCTAGGAGACATAAAGTATGGTAAGCTAAAAAGACACACGAGGGAAACATAAAAGCAGTGGCCAAATTTCAACATGGAGGAAACATAAAGTACGGTAACATGAAGGATACATAAAGGAAGGATGCATGAAGGAAACATAAAAGCAGTGGCCAAATTTCAACATGGAGGAAACATGAAGGATATTTCCTCATGCGAACTTCGGGAAACATACAGTAAACATAAAGGACATAACCATTTTCATGAGGGGGTCCAAAAGAACGACGAAGCCAAGCGCTTGTCTCCGTCGTTCTTTTGGTCCCTGTCTATGTAGGCGCTGTAAGTGATATTTGCAATGGAATACCAACTAGCCCGTACCCAAACCCTACTTCAGTACATTGCACTCTGATTCTGATTCGCGGGTAAGTAGGCGGATCATCCTTGCAGCATGTGTCCTAGACAGCAGGATCGACAGGCGCTCGGAAAAACACTATGTAGCATGTATCGAGCAACAGAAAGCTGTATCAGGAGTTTTTCATGTTGCTCTGCAAATATCTCTATGACATTTTTTTATGTAATTGTAATAATTAGGAAGTCGATTAATAACTAAGACTAATTATATAATTAGGCGGAATGCAAAAAATAATCTGAGTATCTGCAAGCCACGACAAACAACATCACCCTAGTTCGGTTCAAGCGGCATTTGCATTTTTTAAAAGTCTAGTTCATGTTACGTGGGACACCATGCATATGGTACACGATTGAACAAAAATAATTTCGCTTTCAATATATACACGACAAAATTTTCACTTTATGCTACAACGCCAATTTTAATAAAATGAAAAAAAAATGCTGTTTTCTTCCTCAAGAGGTAAAAATTATTTCTTGATTAAGAACCTAGGCAGTTCAACCTGCAAGGAATGCAATGTAGTGAAAGCGTAAATTGACACTTTTTTTTCCCACAGTTATTATCTAGAGTGGAGTGAATTTCCTTAAAACGCAACTCGCTGTAGCTCTTTGATCATTCGCGTCAGGTTCTAGTAATTCTTACTCATCACGTTTTATCGACACAAAAGAAGAATGGTTACATGCGCTACCAGTTCGCGACAGTTTCTCAAGCATGTAAACTTGTCGAAAATTCATGTAACTTTCTGCACGCATAATCATATGAAAATTTTGGAGGACGCTTGAGCTTCGTCTTTAAGAGTGGAACGCGATAGCATTCGAAGATCCCCGACTGCTTTTTACGCGTTCCGGCAACTGCAGCTTATGTAACCGTGATGTTTACCGGGAAACGCCTGGCGGCGAACGATATGCACGAAGGTTAGCTGCATGGTATAACCAAGGCCGCTAGCGTGGGCCGATCCACAGCGCGCCAATATATATATATATATATATATATATATATATATATATATATATATATATATATTGAAAAGGGGTTTATTGTAGCTCGTACGCGGGATCGCAAGTAGCGCTTGATCGCGAGTCCTAGGCGTTCGCATCAGCTGCCGGAGCTCGGGTCTCGCACCGCAGCGGTGGCAGTCCGCACAGCGCCACATGCATATTGACCACTACAATTTCCCCCGCGGCGAAGAGGAGCCATCCTGGCGACCTAAGGGGATGACACGATAAGGGGGTCGTGGTACGGTTTCAGGCGGCTGACGTGAACCGTCGCGGCCACGGCGGCGTTTATCCGAAGATGGCGTCACCGGTTCGACCACATAATTCACAGGCGATGTACACGCGACGACCCGGTACGCACCCTGATATTTCGGAGCAAACTTTGGGCTAAGGCCTGGAGATTGGAAGGGCAGCTGAAGCCAGACGTGAGAGTCCACGGCGAAGGACTGTGTGGGCTGCCCGTTGTCGTGGCGATCTTTGTGAATTCCTTGGGTAGCCGACGTGAACGAGCGAGCCAGTTGGCGGCACTCTTCAGCATGGCGAGCAACTTCGGAAAGAGGGTTGAATTCAGAGGCATCCGGATGATATGGTAGCACGGTGTCGAGGGTGGATGGTTCACGTCCATATAGAAGGAAAAATGGTGAGAAGCCTGTGGTAGCCTGAAAGGCGGTATTATACGCGTACATCACAAAAGGGAGGACATCGTCCCAATTGGAATGATCAGACGCAACATACATAGTGAGCATGTCACCAAGAGTGCGGTTGAAGCGTTCCGTTAGACCGTTAGTCTGTGGGTGATATGCCGTAGTTGTGCGGTGAATAGTGCGGCAAGCGGCGAGCAGCTCATTAATAACTTCGGACAGGAAGACACGGCCTCTGTCGCTGAGCAGTTCTCGCGGTGCGCCATGCCGTAAGATGAAATGCCGTAACATAAATGCGGCGACGTCGCGAGCAGCAGCCGAAGCAAGCGCAGCAGTTTCTGAATATCTTGTAAGGTGGTCTACTGCGACAATTATCCAACGATTTCCTTTAGCAGTGCATGGAAGAGGCCCAGAAAGGTCAATGCCAATCCGATCAAAAGGACGTGCAGGACACGGTAAAGGTTGCAGAGGGCCTGTCGTATGAGGAGATGTCTTGCGTCGCTGACAGGCTACACATGACCGAATGTATTTGCGGACATAAGAATACATGCCGCGCCAGTAGTAGCGCTGGCAGAGCCACTCGTAGGTTTTCAGGACGCCAGCATGAGCTTGTTGTGGGTCGATGTGGAAATACGTGCATATGTCGGAGCGCAAATGGCGAGGGATGACTAGCAGCCATTTGCGACCGTCCGGCTGATAGTTTCGGCGGTACAAGATGGCGTCCCGTACCACGAAATGGGTGGCTTGGCGACGAAGGGCTCGAGGGCATGTAGCCGTTGAAGAACTGTGAAGAATGTCAATGAGAGACACAATCCACGGATCTTTCCTCTGTTCAGACGGCCTGTCAGTAACAGCAAGTGTAGCAACCGGGCACTCTATGGATGAGGGTGGTGTTTCGTCGGATCGCATGGGCGATCGGGAGAGTGCATCGGCATCAGAATGTTGGCGCCCGGATCGATAGATGACGCGAATGTCAAATTCTTGGAGCCGAAGAGCCCAACGTCCAAGACGGCCTGACGGATCTTTCAGTGACGCAAGCCAGCAAAGCGCGTGGTGGTCTGTCACAACATCGAACGGATGGCCACACAAGTAAGGGCGAAATTTGTTTAACGCCCAAACTATAGCCAAGCATTCTTTCTCTGTGACAGAATAATTGGTTTCTGCCTTCGTGAGGGCACGACTCACATACGCAACCACATATTCCGGAAAGCCAGGCTTGCGTTGCGCAAGGACGGCTCCAAGACCAACGCCGCTGGCGTCCGTATGAACTTCGGTCGGTGCAGTCGGGTCATAGTGCCGTAGAACAGGCGGTGAGGTAAGCAGGCGACGCAAAGTGGTGAAGGCTTGGCCACATGCCGGAGTCCAATCACGAAGGTCACCAGGGCCAGCCAGGAGCTTCGTCAGGGGAGCGATGATGCAGGCAAAATTGCGCACAAAGCGTCGAAAATAAGAGCAAAGGCCGACAGAACTTCGGAGCTCTGTCAGTGTAGTCGGCCGTGGAAATTCTGCGACAGCACGAAGTTTGTCAGGGTCGGGAAGGACGCCGTCTTTGGAAACGACATGGCCAAGTATGGTCAGCTGGCGGGCTCCGAAGCGGCACTTTTTCAAGTTAAGTTGAAGGCCGGCGGTGGCAAGGCAAATAAGGACTTCGCGTAGACGAGAGAGGTGAGTGGTGAAATCAGGGGAGAAAACTACCACGTCGTCTAAATAACACAGGCGCGTCTTCCATTTGAGGCCTCGCAGAATGTTATCCATCATCCTTTCGAATGTCGCGGGCGCCTTGCAGAGGCCGAATGGCATTACTTTAAACTCATACAGGCCATCAGGCGTAATGAAAGCTGTCTTCGAGCGGTCGGATTCATCCACTGGCACTTGCCAATAGCCCGATCGCAAGTCCAAACAAGAAAAGAATTCAGCACCATGTAGACAATCCAGGGCGTCATCTTGGCGCGGTAGAGGATAGACATCTTTTCGTGTAATCTTGTTGAGGCGACGATAGTCCACACAGAAACGAATCGAGCCATCTTTTTTCTTAATGAGTACTACGGGCGACGACCAAGGGCTGCAGGATGGCTTGATAACACCACGGTCAAGCATGTCTTCAACTTGCTCGGTGATGACACGACGCTCGGTGGATGACACACGGTACGGACGCTAGCGTAATGGTGCGTGATGTCCCGTATCAATGTGGTGGGAGACAGTACTTCTGCGGCCTAATGATGCTTGTTTCCAGTCAAAAGAGGCGTGAAAATCATTTAAAAGAGTTATTAGCTGCTCACGTTGTGTCGGCTCGAGGTCATCGGCAATGGGGCGACAAAAAACATCCGGTGGTACTCGGTTAGATGGCACATGGGGTGTCAGCGCTGTTACGTTGGCAGTATCTACGTCGTCGGCAATAGGGAAATGCACAATAACGTCAGCGTCCACAGACTCGATGGTACCAATAGTCTCGCCACAGTGCAAAGCCAAAGTGTACGAATTTGGGTTTGAAATCAGTATTTCTGCAGCACCATGGTGAACCGTGAGGAGTGCGAAAGGCAACAATATAGGCTGGCGGCGAATGAAGACGGCAGCGGGTGTAAACATGACCGTCGCTTCGGCAAGCGATGCGCATGAAAGAGGGACAAATACAGCACTGTGAGGAGGAAGGTCAGTATCTGAAGTTACACAGATCCTGCTGAGATCCTGAATTTGAAAGTCGTGAGATGGCGAATCGCACAGAACGGAGAAGTGAACTTCAGCACGTGCACAGTCAATGACGGCATGATGGCGCGACAGAAAATCCCAACCGAGAATCACATCGTGGGAGCAACAAGTTAATACAAAGAAATCAATCGAATACAAGATCTCTCGAATCAGCACCCTGGCAGGGCACATAGCGACTGGCTGTACTTATTGTGCACTGGCTGTTCTAAGCAACGGTACCGACGGCTTCATGGTCACTTTCCGTAATGCACGACAAAGCTTCTCACTAATCACGGATACAGCAGCACCTGTATCGACGAGCGCAAGGCATTTGATGCCATCAACGGACACTTCAATAACGTTAGCAGGGGAAAAACGAGGACTTTGATGTTCCGACGATGACACAGTTCGTGCCTCAGGAACTGCGGAAATCAGTTTTCCGCCTCAGTAGTACTGGCACTGGGTCTACGACGCATGGGGGAGAGTGAGCGCCGACGAGGGGTGTGGCAGTCCGCACAGCGCCACATGCATATTGACCACTGCAATTTATATATATATATACACTATTTTCAGACTTAAGTTATTGATTCACCATTTTCATATTTCAGTCCCAGAAGATTAAGCACAAAAGGCGTGCAATGTCAGTGTTTTGTTTCATGACATTTGTTTGTGGAGAGTCATTCTCAAACTTCCGAGGAATAGCCTTGTCAAGGATGTAAGACACGCTATAAGCGACGTGAGTGATAGAACGGTGTGGCAATATTACCCGCATATACCGCATGTCACATAGCAAGGTGTGCCATATGGTTATACCTAACTATGTACGAGAGTTTTCGATGACGAGGATGACGGACACTGACACCGGATTTTCTGTGACAAGGGGCACCTAACGCTATTGCGTTGAAAGAGAAGCTTTTCTCTGCTAACCTCGGCAGGTTTCGTAAGCGTGAGCGCGACAACTTGGCTGTTGTCTTGCCAAATAAGCCAACCAATTACAGTGGAGCACGCACGCGACGCATGCGGCTGGGTTCCTTGCAGCACTACCAAGTTGGCGCTCGCTTCCGCGCATCCGCGGTAGCGGCGGTGCCAGCAGTGGGGAGGGGGAAGCAGAAAGAAAGAACCAGAAAGCTCGCATTCCCAGCTATACGTTGCTGAGGAAACAAATGCTTTTTGTGGACAGAATAGCATTCGGATTGTGCTACGTACGTACGCGTATGCTGCCTCTGAAGCCATGACGCGTCCTGGACGTCCGTCGTACTTGATAGTTGTCACAAACTCCGCTTATCAGAGTGCTCGGCATAATTTCTGTGAGCCCGCGCTTGTGTGCGTGCGTGCGTGTGCTCGTGTTTCGACTCTTGATGCATTCCCACACAGCGAAGCTGTGTGGAGATTCCAGCTCGTTGTATCTTCTGCATTTTCCTGTAAAATTTTTATTGTTTCCTATTGATTTTACGGTGGTATCTCTTATGGGTTCTTTCAGATCCTCATTTGTTCATACAGCCTGCCAAAATATCGACTACCTTGTGCAGCGCCAGCATTTTCCGCTGAGGTTGTTCAAACGCTACCTTGAGAACTTAAAGTACTCGCAAAGCAGTAACTGACTGAGCAATAACCAATTCTACAGCTCGAACGCAAAAGTTTAAGCCTAATATCGGCATTAGCCAAAATCTGTGTTTCATGTCCGGTGTCAGTAACAGGAAAAAGATAAACAGTATACCTGTGTCAACATCCCCAAAGCGGTAATGGTCACAACGGGACGCCAACAGGTGCCTCAGAGAAAACGGTACCCAAAATAAATTTTAAGGAAAGCGGACACAGCCTTCCAAGCTGTAAATACTCGACTGTTTGTAGAGTATGTATTTTGGTTTATTTTATTTTCTCTTCTTTTCTACTGTGATTTACTAGCTGTTCCATGTGCTTAACCCGGCTGCCCAGCTCAGCGCACAAGCGGCAACGCTTATGCAGGCTGGAACATGTTCTTCGAATTGTAGTGAGTAAAGTATTATTATTATTATTATTATTATTATTATTATTATTATTATTATTATTATTGTTATTGTTATTATGGACCAGATGATATTCCACATGCCTTCCTTAAACAGTATGCAGAGTGGCGTTCAAAGTATTTGTGCGTCCTATTCACTCGATCATTGAAAGAAGGTGTTCTACCGTGTGATTGGAAAACTGCTAGAATTAAGCCTTTGCATAAAAGTGGAGAGAAGACGTGTGTTGAAAATTATTGCCCTATTTCATTAACTTCGACAACGTGCAAATTATTGGAACACGTCATTCATAAGCATCTAACTAATTTCCTCGACGAGCATAATGTACTGGCAGCTGTTCAACACAGGTTCAAACGAGGGTATTCCACATGCACTCAGCTGGTCGAAACAATCCATGATTTTGCGACAGCAATCAACGAAGGAAAACAAACTGATGTTATCTTTATGGACTTTCGAAAAGCTTTCGATAAGGTTTCGCACAAGAAACTACTTCATAAACTCAGTTTTATTATAAATAATAAACATATATTAACATGGATACAATCGTACCTATCTGATCGCCGTCAGTTTGTCGAACTGCATAAAACCTGCTCCAATTACGTTCCTGTCGATTCTGGTGTTCCCCAGGGTCCGTCCTCGGCCCCCTACTGTTTTTAATGTTTAATAATGATATTGTTAAAAACCTGTCAGTAGGTGTTAAGTTATATGCGGACGACTGCGTGCTGTATGAGAAAATAAGTTCGACTGGTGATCAAATTAGGCTGAATAATGATTTCGCAAAAATAGTTTCTTGCTGTGAGAAGTGGCAAATGTCAATGAACTTTGAAAAAACCGTATTTATGAGAATAACACTTAAAAAGATCCCTCTTCTATATTACTACACTGCTAATAATAATTTTCTTCATGAAGTCACAGAATATAAGTATCTAGGTCTCCTTTCAGCAAACGCTCTCCGAAAGCTTTTTTTCTTACGACGCTCGCTTAAGCTAGCAACCCCTGGTACACGCCTCCTTGCCTACAACACCATTATTAGACCAATCTTAGAACATGCAGTAATTACCTGGAACCCTTTTACAAAGGTAAACAGAAATAAACTTGAAAGAATCCAAAAGAAAGCAGTAAGGTTTATATATAACACTTGCGGGCGAGCATCAGTCAGTGACCTCCTCAAAAAAAGCGGTTTACCTTCTATTCCTAACAGAAATCGCATATGTCGCTTAAAGTTTTTCTATCAATTAACTAATAATAATTTCAAAGTTGACACCTCAAATATCCTTACCTATTCCTCGGGGTACCAAACTAGAAATCACCATTCTCTTTCTATAACACCATTAAATCCGCGAGTTAATTGTTTTAAATATTCCTTTTTTCCAAGGACCATCACTCATTGGAATAACCTCACGGATGATGTTGTCAGACAGACATCATTACATTCATTTCAAGAGCATTTGAATTGATTGTTGTTAATTGACCTTGTCCCTGTATTCTCTTGTTGAATTTCTATGTGCAATTTTGTTTTCTTTGTGTCTGCAATTCTGTATCTTAACACAATGTTTCCCACCTGCTATGATCTTGTGTACAAGATCGCAGTATTCATAAATAAAATAAAAAATAAATAAGAAATTATTATTATTATTATTATTATTATTATTATTATTATTATTATTATTATTGTAATGAAGAAAGGAAGAGAATGGCATACCGATCATCATCAAGAGCGGAGGGCACGAGACCGGCGTTCGAACACCACCATCTTGCTCTCCGCGCTCACTGTTCCGAGCTACCGCCCGTTTGTTGGACTCGCTCAATAAACTTCCTTACATTTGGTGGATCGTGCTGGGTACGCACATCGTCGGCACCCTGGAACTCCGATCCCGCACGTTGCACTCGACCATGCAAGCTGACGCAGCCCAACAGCCGCCACCTCTCCCGGCCGCCGTTTGTCCCGGCCCCGTTCGCCAGCGAGACCCCCCGGTATTTTCGGGTACGGAAGACCAGGACGTCGAGGACTGGCTGTCGTCCTACGAAAAAGTTAGTGGACCCAACAAGTGGGATGACGCTGCTAAGTTGAGTACCGCGAACTTTTACTTGGCTGGCGTGGCGAAGCTGTGGTATACGAACCACGAATCGGAATTTGAAAACTGGTCTGCTTTCAAGGAGGCAATATCTGCCGTTTTCGGTCGCCCTGCCGTGCGGAAGTTACGCGCCGAGCAACGGCTGCGCACACGGGCACAGGAACCGAATGAAACATTTACCGCCTATATTGAGGACGTACTCGATCTCTGCAGGCGCGCCGATGCCTCAATGAGCGAAAGTGCCAAAATACAGCACACCATGAAGGGCGTCGACGACGGTGTCTTTCAGATGCTTCTTGCGAAGTCTCCTGGCACTGTGTCTGAAGTTGTAACTCTTTACCACAGCTATGACGAGTTGAGAAGGCAGCGGGCTATCACCCGACGTTCATCTCAGACGTATGTACAATCAACCGCTCGCTGCACTGGACATCATACCTGACCAGTCATACCTTATCGCACAAATGAAAGAATTTGTGCGTGAGGAGGTGGCCCGTCAGTTGTCTCTCCTGCCGTTTGCTCAGCGTCAGGAGCTCCCACAACAGCAGCAACTGCAGCGACCAATCCCGTTGGCTCCCGTGCTTCGACACGTCATTCAAGAGCAGATTTCCGAGGCCATGCCGGTGCCCATTCAGCAGCAACCTGTCGCCGCGCCTCTTAGTTACGCTGAGGTAGTAAAGCGGCAGCAGCTTCAACAGCCCTCACCACCCCATGGTGTGTCGTATGCTGCAGCCCCGATTCAGCCGTCCGTGACATGGTCTGCTCCCATCCCTGCAAATCCCTGGCGAACGCGCGACAACCGGCCGATCTGTTTTGCGTGCGGTGGCCCTGGTCATATCACCCGATTCTGCCGCCGTCGCGCGCCAGGATATTCAGACGCCCGTTCACCGAACTACATAGATCGTCCCCGCTCTCGTTATGAAGATCCGGGTCCCCAAACAAGCACGTCTTCACGTGACTATCCGCAACCCACGTCTCGTCGCTCACCTTCACCCCGTCGCCGCTCCTTGTCGCCCATGCGTCGTCGACCAGCCCCTGAAAATGAGGGAAACTAGCCTCCGCAGTTCGTGAGGCAAGAACTGCGCTGTCGAAACGCTCAAGTCCTCGAACTTTGCCGTCGAATATTGTCGAAGTTTTCGTAGAAGGCATCCGTGCATATGCTCTTGTCGATACCGGTGCTGCCGTTTCTGTTATAGACGCCACACTTTGCCGCAAGCTTCGGAAGGTGACCACGCCTCTTGAGATGATGCCCTTACGTACAGCGAATGGAGACCCTGTTCGGCCTATAGCTGCCTGCACTGCTCGACTTATTATAGCTAAAGAGCACTACATTGTCGAGCTTATCGTCCTTTCCTCTTGCTCGCACGACATTATACTTGGCTGGGACTTTCTATCGTATAATCACGCCGTTATTGATTGTGCCAGATCTGAACTTGAGCTCTTCCCCTTGTGTGACGAGTCCTACTACCCCGCTCATCAAGCCGCACACAAAATAGTCGTCACAGAAGACACAGAAATTCCGCCGACAGCAGCTGTTTTGCTCCCCGTATTCTGCAACAGCATATGTGATGAAGCTGCATTCTTTGAACCATCACGCCTTCTTCTAAATCGGAAGTCACTTCTTTTGCCTTATTCGACCCTCTCTATTTCGAATGGAACAAGCGCTCTCTGCCTCACAAATCCTCTTCCATATCCCATCAGACTGCTTAAAGGTGAATCCCTTGGATGCGTGCAACCCATTGATATCGGCCAAATTTTTTCCGTGCAGCAAGATTCAGCTCGACGCGACCTCGACGTCATCAGTGCTCTTACCCCTTCTGATGTTCCAGCTGCTGACCTATTCGATTCGTCCATCGCAGACGGACTGTCCCCATTTGAACGCTCTGCTCTTCTCCAGCTGCTCTACCAGTTCCGCGACTCCTTCGATGTTGCCCAACGTGCCCTTGGCCGAACTTCTACCATTGTTCACAACATCGACACCGGCTCCAACTCGCCAGTGCGGCAACGCCCTTACCGCGTCTCCACCGCGGAACGTCAAGTTATTACCGACCAGGTTGACGATATGCTTAAACGCGACGTTATTCGCCCTTCACAAAGCCCGTGGGCATCCCCTGTGGTTCTCGTTAAAAAAAAGGATGGATCGATTCGCTTCTGCGTGGATTACCGGCGCCTAAACAAGGTCACTCGAAAAGACGTGTACCCTTTACCCAGAATTGACGATGCCCTTGATTGCCTACAAGGTGCCGAGTTTTTTTCGTCGTTAGATTTGCGTTCCGGGTATTGGCAGGTACCTTTAGCAGAGGCCGACCGTTCAAAGACAGCCTTCGTCACGCCTGACGGTCCATATGAATTCAATGTCATGCCCTTCGGCCTCTGCAATGCGCCTGCCACCTTCGAACGCATGATGGACTCGGTTCTGCGGGGTTTGAAGTGGCACATGTGTCTCTGCTATCTCGACGACATTGTTGTCTTTGCGCCAGATTTCGCAACCCATCTCGAACGCCTCAACCATGTCCTGACGTGTCTGAAAACCGCTCAGCTGCAACTAAATCTCAAGAAGTGCCGTTTTGCTGCGCGAAAACTTACAATTCTTGGTCACGTTGTATCAAAGGATGGTGTGCTTCCGGACCCAGCTAAATTACGTGCCGTGACTGACTTCCCCAAACCGACGACTCTAAAGCAGTTACGAAGCTTCATAGGGTTATGTTCCTACTTTCGTCGGTTTGTGCGCAACTTCGCCTCTATAATTGCGCCTTTGACCCAACTACTAAGCAGCGCCTCCAATATCTCGTCATGGTCTTCTGAGTGTGACCAAGCCTTCTCCACCCTTCGCCGTCTCCTGACGTCACCACCTATAGTGCGCCACTACGATCCTACGGCCGAAACTGAAGTGCACACAGACGCCAGCGGTGTCGGCCTCGGTGCTGTTCTCGCGCAACGAAAGCCTGGGTTCGCAGAGTATGTCGTCGCATACGCCAGCAGAACGCTCACCAAGGCTGAATCAAACTATAGCGTCACCGAGAAAGAATGCTTGGCAATAGTCTGGGCGCTTGTCAAGTTCCGCCCTTACTTATATGGCCGCACGTTTGATGTAGTTACGGACCATCATGCATTATGTTGGTTGTCTTCGTTGAAGGATCCGTCAGGTCGCCTTGCCCGCTGGGCTCTTCGACTTCAAGAGTTTGACATCCGCGTTATATAGCGTTCCGGACGCAAGCATGCCGATGCTGATGCACTGTCGCGGTCACCACTATCCACCGAGACTGCGTCCATATCCACTATAGCCCTTCCATTGTCAGCTCTTGACGTCGCCACCGTCTCCTCTGCACAGTGCCACGATCCCTGGATCGCTTCGCTTCTTGACGTTTTATCCGCGGCACCCACTCTTTCGACCACTCGAACTCTGCGACGCCAAGCTTCGCACTTCAGCATCCGTGATGGCCTCTTGTACCGGCGCAACTACTCGCCAGATGGTAGGAAGTGGCTCCTAGTTATCCCTCGAACGCTTCGCTCTACAATCTGCGCTTCCTTTCACTCCGACCCGCAGTGTGCTCACGGTGGTGTCTTCAAGACCTATGAACGCTTACGGAAAAGGTACTACTGGCGCGGAATATTTCGCTTTGTCCGCAAGTTCATTCGCGGCTGTTACGAGTGTCAGCGACGAAAAAAACCACCGCATCCTGCCGCAGCTTCATTGCAGCCCCTTCCATGCCCAGAACGCCCATTCGACCGCGTTGGAATTGACCTTTATGGACCTTTACCTTTGACCACGGCCGGAAACCGATGGGCTATCATTGCTGTCGACCACCTTACACGATACGCCGAAACCGCTGCTCTTCCCACGGCGACAGCACAGGACGTCGCCTCTTTCATCCTCAGGCGTTTTGTGCTTCGGCATGGTCCTCCTCGCGAACTCCTCAGTGACCGTGGCCGCGTATTTCTCTCCGATGCAATTCAAGCACTTCTCCACCAGTGCAACATTGTACATCGGACGTGTACTGCCTACCACCCTCAGACGAACGGTCTCACTGAGCGGTTTAATCGGACTCTGGGCGACATGCTTGCGACACATGTGGCATCTGATCAATCAAACTGGGACCTGGTTCTCCCATTTGCGACATACGCGTATAACACCGCTACGCAAGTCACAACCGGGTTTTCCCCCTTCTTCCTTTTGTACGGTCGCCAGCCGACGCACACTATCGACACGTTGCTGCCATACGCACCAGATACCTCAGAGTGCACGCCCGTGTCAGCAGCGGCCCGTTACGCTGAAGACTGCCGACAACTAGCCAAGCGCTTTACTACAGCCGACCAACAACGCCAGAAAAACGCCCGCGATGATGATCACTCTCCGGCCGCAACATTCGCTCCTGGAGCACTTGTGTGGCTGCTTGTACCACCCTGCGCCCCTGGCTTGTCGTCCAAACTGCTCCCAAATTATCATGGT
Source organism: Dermacentor andersoni (assembly GCF_023375885.2). Lineage (NCBI taxonomy): Eukaryota > Metazoa > Arthropoda > Arachnida > Ixodida > Ixodidae > Dermacentor > Dermacentor andersoni. Next base: position 170,039,186 of record NC_092816.1, read on the forward strand.
CCCTACCGCATCGTCGAGCGTACTTCCCCCGTAAACTATGTCATTGAGCCTCTTACGCTGCAAGGCGACCGTCGTCGACGTGGACGTGATGTTGTTCACGTAGACCGCCTCAAGCCGTACTTCGACCCTCTTGTACCCACCTGTTAGATCGCCAGGATGGCTCCACCTTTCTCGACGGGGGCAATTGTAATGAAGAAAGGAAGAGAATGGCATACCGATCACCATCAAGAGCGGAGGGCACGAGACCGGCGTTCGAACACCACCATCTTGCTGTCCGCGCTCACTGTTCCGAGCTACCGCCCGTTTGTTGGACTCGCTCAATAAACTTCCTTACATTATTATTATTATTATTGTTATTATTATTATTATTATTATTATTATTATTATTATATTGGAGTAACCAAACAGGGCACACAGACGTTTCGGTTAAAGGCAATTTGGTGAAAAAAAAACGAGGGCTGGGAAAATAGGACTTAAATGAAACCTGGAACAGCCGAAGCCGGCTCTGTATTTATCTTTATTTCATGGGCAAGTTTGTTGTTGTAGCAACAATGTTGTTGGATCATAGCACCAAGTTGTATAGCAGCTAGGCATAAAGCTAGCTGTCGCAAAAACTAGCTCGCTGGAATCGATACTGTTGCTAAAACGCATCCCAACATATTGTTGGCTGGTATAGTACAGGTTATTTTTACATAATTCAGCAGAACGAAACCAACAAGCGTGAATAAAATTGGCACACTCAAAGATTACAACAAAACTTGTGCAAGACTTCACAATGTCCTTGGAATGTTCACGTACATCAACCTGTATACCTGTTATCTGTGGAAATTTTGTGATGGCGCACACCTGAACACTCAAATTCGTTTTAGCAGGAAGTTTCATTTTTACGTTATGCGCCAAAAAAAGAAAGAAACGGTAACTTTGATTCTTCTAAATATTCATATATACCTGGATATCCAAAGATATCCACCTCGCACAAACAACACCCGCTAGAAGGTTCTATTTTTTTTTTCTTAGCTTTTCTTAACGGGGGTGTAGTGCAAGAGGGCGAAGAGAAAATTGAACACGCGACAGTTGAACAAGTGGATGGTGCGAAAAAATCGACGTTCTTTATTTCAAAATCTCACGCTACAGTGATCTACACAAAATTTCCTTGGTTTGAAGGCCAGTCGAACGACGTGGCAGCCCCGTACCCTTGAGGGCTGCCTCAGTGAGCTTCCATTGCTGTCGACCTATTTCAAAGACTGCGGCATCGCAACGCGACGCGGCAGAAAGTGTAAGCGCTGTGTGTGCTCGCGACGCAAAGTGAACGTTTTGATTGACGCGCGACTCGTAGACTTCCACAGATTTCACGGCACACCACGACGCGCTTCAGCTGCCGTGACGAAACTGCGATAATGAAATCGCGCGTCAAGTCTGACGACGGCTGTTTGCATTCCATTGTGCGCAATAATTGATTGTGACGTTTGGCGGTCAGCCAAGCGCGGCACTTGTATGCCTGCTTGATGGCCTGGGGCCTCTGGGTGTACGAGACGCTACGGTCTGTTGTCGCTGTAGGCACGTCTTCCGACGCGATCGGGATGAATTGGCAACAGAAATTGAGCCGGCAATAATAGGCAGCTCTCCCAACTAAAATTCGCCACGCGCGTGCACAGCTAACGTTTTTTTTTTTTTTTTCAGCTCATTGCAATTCAAATGAAGAAAGAATGTATGTTTCTACAACTTGACTCAGCGATAAAGCTAAAGAAACACATAAACCAAATGGAATCGGGGAAGCCTTAGAGTGAAATATTTACCAACTAGACTAGAGGCGACGGCAATTATTATTTGTATATCACAACAAAGAAAGCCCCGGCGTAATTAAAGAGGAGTTCTCGCACATTTGTTGTGAGATCGCAAGCGCTTAAGTACATGGCTTTACTCAAACAAACGCTGGTCTGGAAGAATTGAAATAAAACACGCCCGAATAATTCCCGCAAAAATACAATTCTAATTTCTGGAACTGAAGAAACTGGAAGCTCCCATGAATGGTAAAAAAAAAAAAAAAATCACTGGCTTTAGAGATCGCCGAGCCTATCGAAAAACACAGTTAAGTGATAAATCTTTCTACGTGCCTGAATTTCGAAGTATTTCAAAAAATACATGTAAAATTCTGTGAAATACGGATTTGCTCAACTTATTTTCCGACAACTCACCACCAGACCTGCTCTGCTAGTACTGGAAAGCGCATGCGCGACAAAACAGCCACAGCTGGTGCCGCAGCCGCCATGGGCCCGGTAATCAGCTCCGGTAAATGTGGCGCTGTAAGTGATCCGGTCGGTGATAGGTACCCCTTTCGCGCAAATTTAACAATGTTTTAGCAGTTAAGATCCGCTCCTGAAAAATACGACTAAAAATACGTTTTACTTCGTAGTTCTAGTCAAACAGGTCTAATATTATACAAATGTTCCGCCATTCCCGTGATGTAAGATGTGTGTGCTGTAATTTATTAATGAACTTAGAGCGGGTAAAAAGACGCCACCGGGCAACCGCCAATACAGAATTTACGAACCTCAATCCAAGCGTCTGAATACGTATACAAAAGAGACGGGCTAAAGAACCCGGCAAGGGACTGCGCAATGCAAACGCAGTCGTGTGCATGCATGTAAGTTAGCCTACCCACATAGCAGCTTGCGACAAAAGAGCGAACGAAAAAAAATTATGTAGGCTGGATAGGGAACGCAGTCACAGTGTGGCATACGTGAAACGTCATGTGTGGTGTCGCTCACGGTGTTTGGACACTATAGCAGAACGCGCTATAGCGTTGTCGTCAAAGAGAAAAGACACCGCGCCGAGGAACGGCACAGAACACATATTTATTGAAACGGAGAACCACCGCTGCAATACCGCGAGTCATCATGTCATGTGCTCGTTAGGAGCACGACATAATGATGAGTAGCAGTCAGCTAAAGATGCGAGAAAGGAGTTCCAGCAACATCTTTTCAATACGTTTCATGAATTACACATCCAGTTTTAGCAAGTGACCCCCTATAGTGACTGAAACGAAAGGCGTTTCACGTCAAAAAACACAAACTTGGGAGGCGATTCAGGCTCCGATAGAAGTCGATGAAACACGAAGTCTTCCTGAGCAAGATGGCGGTGAGGCAGGGCCGCCGGCACTGTGCAGCGTACATGGTCGCGTCACTCCTCGCGTAAGTGGGAGGAGAGTCGAACGCAAATTTTTCTTTATATACTGCAATATCCTCAGGATGGGCCTACATTTAAAAGCATGATGCACGAATTAATCTTATATAATGTGCGGGACGTAACATATGTCAAAATTACGATTCGATTATGAGGCACGTTGTTATTGGGAAAATCTTCTGTGGCGTAACGATTGCAGTATCAGGTTTCTGTGCTAGATGCCCTCTTGTTCGAATCCGGGCGTGACGTAATTTTATTGATTGATTGATTTAAAATCACAATTACGCCATAAGGGCGAAACAACGAATGCGATCGCAACATGTTAGAATATAGCACGAAGTAAGGATCGCGGCTTTAGTGGCTGTATCAATTGCAGTAAACGTCAACTGGCTATGTATACACGCGCGGCGTGACCAGCGCAGACGCCCATTGGTAGAAAGAACTCCACGACCGCGGGGAGCATTGGCTAGAACTACAGGACCTTGTCGGCGTTGTCGCCTTCCGTCGACCTCGCGTTTCGGTACTCCATGCGGCATGCTCATGGCAGATGCGATGTGCGCTTGCTTCGCGCTTTTGAACTGCAGCTTTCTAAATGCGAAGCATTTCTTGGCGAACATTTGTCGCTTTGACAGTATCTGTCTAGCCCCCTACGTCTTGGTGCTCTCATCGTCGTTTCATTAATTTGGTATGTACCAAAATTGGCATAGCATGACAAGAGCGTGTGAAGAACCTAAATGATAGGTCATGACACGAATGTCACGATATGTGTGTCATGTACGTCATGAAACAGCAGCCTACGTCTTGGTGCTCTAATGGTCGCTTCGTTAACTTGGTATGTACCCAAATTGACATAGTGTGACAAAAGTGTACGGCGAACATGTCATGTCATGAGACGAATGTCGTAACATTCGTGTCATATAGGTCATGAAACAGCCTGCAACGTCTTGGTAGGTACCGGAATTGGCATAGTATGACAAGAGGGTATGACGAGCATAAATGACCGGTCGTGACATACGTGTCATGTAGGACATGAAACAGCCGGCTACGTCTTGCTATGTACGAAAATTGGCATAGTATAACAAAAGCGCATGACGAAGTAATAGGTCATGAGATGGTTGTCATTATATGCGTGCCATGTCGGTCACGAAACAGCCGCTTACGTCTTAGTGTTCTCATGGTCGTTTCCTTAACTGGGTATGCACCAAAAGTAGCATACTATGACAAGAGTATATGCCGAACGTAAATGATAGTTCATGACATGAATATCATGACATGCATGTTATGTAGGTGACGAAACAGCCGCCTACGTCTTGGTGCTCTCATGGTCATGTTCTAACTCAGTAGGCTCCCCGCACACTGCTTCGCATAACATGAATTCCAACAGGGCGTGAGATGTGCCGGACACGCAGCTGCACGTTGTTCCTGCGTCTGGACCACGGAGTGGCCTTGCGCGTATATACGGGCCCTCCTTGCTTGAGTGCGATTACAGTTTCACAGAAGCTTATCGGCTGGTATTCTGACAATTAACACGCGGAGGCATGCTTGCGCGATTTGATGGACGTGGCGGTTCGCCGCAGAGAGCCCACACCGACAGATGCTACCATGACTACTAGGCGTAGGGAAACGATGACTCAAGCTGTCAGGATATGCGTAGGTGCGTTACAGTTTGTTTCAGCAAACAAAGCTGCCTAACCTGAGGTCTTAGAATACGGTTGCTTCTGTGCGCACCAGTCTGCGCCATTGGAACACGAACACGCCCAAGCATATGGTGTCACCCCGCGTTCAAATTCCGAAGCAAGGGGAAAGCGTACAGGTAATGTGAGTAGTGTTCTTCAGAAAACGTAATTAAACTAAATAAATCAGCACCTTTATGTGTAATTATCGACGACGGCGAAATGTTCCATGGAATATTAATCTAACTGATGCTCAAGTAAAACAGGCCTAGCGACTGAACGCGTTGGCTTGCACGCGGGAAATGCTTAAAGGAGTGGAGACACCAAATTATCCAGTGATGATTTTTTACTGTTAGGTAATGCACAGCCTCTAGGGGACCATAATAGCCGATAGCATATGTGCGATTGTGTCCCCAGCATTTTGATATAGACGATTTCTATTGCACAATTACGGGTTTGAAAATTCTCTCCAGTAGGGGATATAACCATTCAGTGACGTGAATTGTGAGTACCAGACGCATGGAGGAAGAAAAAAGATAGGATGGAGCATACCGCAAAAGCGGTTGAAGCCAGACCTGGTGGCCTCTGACGTGATCGCACGTCAAAGTGCGCGGTTGGTTCAAGTGCTCCCGCTCTGCAGGCAGAGCCACGGTAGGGCAGCCGAACAAGCGCGCACTGAATAAAAACTAACATCTCAGCAAATTCGGATTTTCGCTCCATGATCTCGAAGCAACAGGCCACGTGTTGGGCCACTACTGTGGCTTCACGGAGCGTTCGCTTGCCAAGGCTGGCTGCGTGACGTAGTGCTCCCTCTTATATCTTCCTTCTCCGTGACAGAACATTAAGGAGTTAACGTGGACCCCCAAAGCGCTGACGACTACGAGACTACTGACACGTAGCCTGCAATTTCACACGTGTTCCCACGTTCGTCGACACCAAAGGAGGCTGGAAGACGCACCACTGCGCCTACCGGGCGTGTTTCGGCAATTTCCGCAAACGCATGTGTGGCGACAGCGAAAATCTGTCGCTACCGGTGCCTTTAACGTCACACTAATTTGCTCTCGCCCGCAGGGGCGTCTGCGTCAGCAGGCGTTTGGTGCGTTGCGACACCACGTACCCGAGCACACGAGGGTTGGACCCTCCCGCGTGTAGCCGTGCGCGGCTTAGCCGTGTCCGGGGAAAAGGGGATCCTGGGGGTTGAGCCGATGCCGGGTGTTTGGACCTTTAAGGCCCCCTGGCGGAGGCAACACACCTCTTTGGCCTCTGCTTCACGTAGACGGCACCTCCAGGCTGACCCACCTGGAGGAAATCGGCAGTCGCCTTTTCCTGTCTCTCTCTTCCTACGACCTTTGTCTTTCCCTTACTTTCCACCTTTCCTGTCTCCTTCTCTCTTCTATTTACTTCCTTCTTCTTGGCGGCAAGGGTTAACCCTGTGTGGCTATCCAACCTTGGGTACACCATATTTGGTTATAGTGGCGGCGTACGGCTGGCGTCGTGCATACTTGCATGCAACCTCTGCCGCGTCCCCTCGTTGGGCTCCGTGGTGGGCGGTCGGCGCTGTTACCGAATTTTTATATGTTTCATGGAAACTTCTTTCCCCAAACTTCCTGATCGCCCTCAGAAACGAGGGCGCACCGAAGATCTCTTTCAATTTTTCGGACAAGTCCACAACTTTCCTCGATTCCACGTGATTCACTCAGAAAAGCCAGACAAACTAGTGCGATCCATTTCACCGTTCCTTGTTTCCAAGTCTTTGACCGAAGTTTTCGGTACAGGATATAAGGTGTTAAGAATGTCAAGTGGTGATCTCCTTTTGGAGCTCCAAGATCAGAAACAGTAGGAGAAGCTGCCGAAACTTGTGTCATTTGGAGAGACCCAAGTAACAGTAACCCCGCACCGTACCACGAACACAAGCCGCGGTGTTGTCTCGGACGATGACTTGCTGGAGCTCACTGAGGATGAACTCTTGGAGGGCTTCAGTGACCAGAATGTTATCAATGTTAAAAGAATTAAGATCAGGCGTAACAGCAAAGAAATCAAGACCAAACACCTTATATTGACTTTCGGCTCAAGTATTCTGCCCGAGTCTGTAGAGGCCGGGTACATCAAGCTCCGTGTTAGGCCATATGTGCCAAATCCCCTTAGATGTTTCAAATGACAACGCTTCGGCCACAATTCGCAGAGCTGCCGAGGCCGTCAAACCTGTGCGAAGTGCAGTGCCCACGAACATAATTCTGAAGCTTGCAAGAACACTCTCCATTGTGTAAACTGTGAAGGCGAGCACGCCGCATACTCGTGGTCGTGCCCGTCCTGGAAAAAAGAGAAAGACATAGTCACAATCAAAGTTAAGGAAAACATATCGTACAAAGAGGCACGCAGGCGGGTAGCATACCTGCCAAAGAAAAGCTTTGCCGAAGTGGCGCGTCAGGGGGCAGCGTCACAACGGCCTCCGGCGGCTGTCCGACCCACAGGCAGTGAGTCGGCAGCTACGCCATCTGCCCCCGCGGCGGTTGCACCTAGCGCTGCTCCCTCAACCCTGAATGAGAAATCATCGACCCCGAAGGTTGGCGCAGCCGAGGCTGCCCCGGCCTCCCCGGCCCCTTCCTGCGCTGGCAACAGCCTGCGCAGCCAAATCCCCCAGGGAGCCCCATCGACCTCCGGGCTGGTGGGCGCAGGGGTCTTGCCCTCCAAGGCAGGACCCTCTCTAGCAACTTCTCGCTCGCAAGAGCACGTGTCCGGCGCCTCACACGAGGCAATGGACACTACACCTACCCTCGAGGCGCACCAAGCGCCTAAGGAGCGGCGAGGCTCCCTCGAACGCTTCAGAAAGAGCAAAACCCCGATTACAGGGCCTAGAAAGAGCTCTGTAATCTAAGGCATCTTTCCGTTTCCGTACACACAGCACCAACTTACTTTAAATATGGATACACAAATCATACAATGGAACGTCAGAGGTCTCCTTAGAAACCTTGACGATGTGCAGGAAATCATCCACCAACACAATCCAAAAGTGCTGTGTTTACAGGAAACACACTTAAAATCCAAACACACAAACTTTCTCCGACAGTACATAACTTTTCGCAAAGATCGCGATGATGCTGTTGCATCATCGGGCGGTGTCGCCATTGTTATCGATAAGAGCATTGCGTGTCAACTTTTACCGCTACGAACGCCTCTCGAAGCAGTGGCGGTTCGAGCTGTTCTCCTACACAAACTCATCACCATTAGCTCTCTTTACATACCCCCACATTACAAATTAACGAAACATGAATTTCAATCCTATATAGATCAATTCTATATAGACCTTATGTTGTTCTGGGCGATTTCAATGCGCACAGCTCCCTGTGGGGCGACTCTCGTACAGATGCGCGAGGTCGTCTTGTTGAACAGTTCCTTTTTTCTTCAGGTGCGTGCTTGCTGAATAAGAAGGAACCCACGTATTACTCCCTAGCAAACAGAACCTTTTCTTCAATAGATCTTAGCATAGTTTCCCCGTCCATACTGCCCGAACTCGAATGGGAAGTTACGAAGAATCCTTATGGGAGCGACCACTTCCCTATACTAATAAGAACATCTAAAGAAAACGAATATCCTCCGCACGCTCCTAGGTGGAAGATGGACACAGCCGAATGGGAGAAATTTCGAACTCTCACTAACATCTCATGGGCCGACATGTCTTCTTTAGAAATTGATGCTGCTGTGGAATATCTTACATCATTCATAATAGATGCCGCATCCAAATGCATATCCGAAGTCAGTGGTCTGGCATGCAAACGCAGTGTGGCGTGGTGGAGCAGCGAATGTAGGATCGCCCGTAAGAATCAGAAGAATCAGAACAAGGCGTGGGGGTCGCTACGCGCTTCTCGCACTGCAGAGAATCTTACGAACTTTAAAAAAATAAAGTCCCAAGGCAGGCGAACCCGCCGACAGGCCAGAAGAGAAAGCTGGCACAAGTTCTTATCGAGTATTAACTCGTTTAGGGATGAGGCCAAAGCCTGGAACAGAGTAAATAGGATTAGAGGGCGGCAAACACATTCACTCCTCCTGGTAAACACACAGGGCGATACACTGCAAGACCAGGCAGACTCACTTGGGGAATATTATGAGAGCGTGTCAAGTCCAACAAATTATACACAATCCTTTCTCCAATACAAAGAAACAGAAGAACGTAAGCCATTAACAAGAAAAGGTCGAGAGAATGAGCCTTACAACCGTCCTTTTTGTATTGCCGAATTGAGTGCTGCCTTGAGCGCATGCAACAGCTCCGCACGATGATCTGATAGAATCATGTATGAAATGCTCAAAAACTTAAACAATGACACGCAGGTTACACTACTCACACTTTTCAACACCATTTGGGATGCAGGGTACCTTCCAACCGCATGGAAGGAAGCCATTGTAGTCCCTGTTTTGAAACAAGGCAAGGGCCCTTCCTCAGTGGCAAGTTACCGCCCGATAGCCCTCACAAGTTGCATTTGTAAGGTGTTTGAAAAAATGATTAATCGGCGACTCATTCATTTCCTTGAACTGAGCAAAATCCTTGATCCCTATCAGTGCGGCTTCCGAGAAGGGCGCTCCACAACTGACCATCTTGTACGTGTAGAAGCAAATATCCGGGACGCATTTGTACACAAACAATTCTTCTTATCCATATTCCTCGATATGGAGAAGGCGTACGATACGACGTGGCGTTACGGAATCTTAAGAGACTTGTCAGAAATGGGCATCCATGGTAATATGCTAAACCTAATAGAAAGCTATCTGTCCAGTGGTACCTTCCGGGTAAAATCGGTAGTGTACTTTCGCGTCCTTTTACGCTAGAAACGGGTGTACCCTAAGGAGGCGTGCTCAGCTGCACACTCTTCATCGTGAAGATGAACACGCTTCGCGCTTCATTACCACCCGCAATCTTTTATTCTGTCTACGTGGACGACATACAAATAGCTTTCAAATCCTGTAACCTCGCAGTGTGCGAGAGACAGGTACAGCATGGCCTGAACAAAGTCTCAATGTGGGCAGACAAGAATGGATTTAAGATCAATCCTAACAAAAGCTCTTGTGTTCTTTTTACAAGAAAGAGAGGCCTGGTTCCGGATCCTTCCTTAGAACTGTGTGGACAACAAATACCTATCAGCAAAGAGCACAAATTCCTAGGTATCATATTTGACTACAGACTCACTTTCATTCCACACATTAAATATCTGAAAGAAAAATGCCTAAAAACAATGAACTTAATGAAACTTCTATCCCAGACTACATGGGGTAGTGACAGGAAGTGTTTAATGAACCTATACAAGAGCCTAATTCGGTCTCGATTGGATTATGGTGCTGTAGTATATAACTCTGCCGCCCCGAGCGCGCTAAAGATGCTAGACCCAGTCCACCATCTAGGAATCCGACTGGCCACTGGTGCTTTCAGAACGAGTCCCATACAAAGTCTACATGTAAAATCAAATGAGTGGTCACTTCATCTGCAGAGAACATACATCAGCCAAACATATTTTCTGAAAGTCCACTCAAATCCTCAACATCCGTGTTTTAGTACCGTTAATGACATGACATATGCTACACTCCTTCGCAATCGTCCCTCCGTAAGACAGCCTTTCTCGCTGCGTGTGAGGGAGCTTAATGAAGAAATGCATGTTCCACTCCTCGAGCTTCGCCTAATGTATCCAGCCAAGCTGCTACCTCCTATGGAGTGGCAGCTGATACAATGCGACACATCTTTCATTCAAGTTACAAAGCACGCTCCGGAGGCCGAAATCAGAATGCATTTCCTAGAACTCCAGCACAAGCACTCCTGTGCAGAGTTCTACACAGACGCTTCGAAATCAAATGCCGGGGTATCCTATGCAGCCGTCGGCCCATCCTTCTCGGAATCCGACGTACTGCATCCGGAAACAAGCATATTTACGGCCGAGGCCTACGCATTACTCTCTGCTGTGAAGCATATAAGAAAATCAAAATTTCCAAAAGCAGCGATATATACAGACTCCCTAAGCGTCGTGAAGGCCTTAATCACATTCAGCCAACATAAAAATCCCGTATTTAATGAACTCTATTCCGTCTTGTGTAAAGCGTACTCATCTAAACAGCATATCATATTATGCTGGGTACCTGGCCATAGGGGAATTGAAGGCAACGTTCTGGCGGACGAGATGGCCACGTCGATCGCATCGCGAGCCGCTAACTCTACCGCTGAGGTGCCTGTCACAGATCTGAGGCCTTCCTTGCGAAGGAAGCTGCGAGCCCACTGGCAACACATGTGGGACGCGGAAACGGATAACAAGCTCCACCTGATAAAGCCACAGTTAGGATTCTGGCCCTCTACTACAAAATCGCGCCGAACAGATGTCCTATTCTGTCGTCTAAGAATAGGACACACATTTGGCACCCATAACTTTCTACTCACCGGAAGTGAGCCTCCAACCTGTGGTAGATGCGGGGAGAGGCTGACCGTACTCCACGTCCTCCTGGAGTGTCGGGAAGCCGAATCTCAGAGAAAGAGACATTTTTCCTTAGCATACCGACAGCACATTCCCCTTCATCCTGCGATGTGTCTTGGTCCAGAACCGCTTTTTAATACAGATACAGTCCTAGGTATTCTCAGAGATGTGGTCTTACATGTTATTAGTCCCATGCATTCGCAGCGCCTCCTCTCTTCAGAGGAGGCCACTGCGATAATTGTTTTGCATAGCACATGCCTCCAGGCCCTTGTGTTTTCAAGGGCTCTAAGGAGGCAGTAGTGCTCTGGCATTTCCTTTAATCTGAAATATTTTACCTATCGTATTATTCTTTTTATATCATCTAAATGTTCATAGTACAAGTCATGCCTCATCGCCATAATTTTATTACACAGATTTGACGCACTTTAGAGCGTATATTTTAAGGCCCCTTTACAGCCACGACACACCAATTTCACAGTAATCATAGTTACACTGCACACCCACTACCACAGACATGGCGCTCTTTGGCCATTCCTGGCCCTTGCGCCATGAAACCCCATACATCATCATCATCATCATCAATTTGCTCTCAACAACAATGATATTTTCATGATGGCTATCGCGACGAGCCCAGCGAAGGCAACTATGTTTCATTAGAGACATTGAAATTGAAATAAATTACCTTTTAGCCATCCGTTCCCTATTGCGAAGCCCAGTAGCACTGGGACCCAGTGCGCCGGATTATGGGCCCAGTGCCGCGCGCTGGATGCTGGGGCGCTGGGCAGGTGCGGCGTACTGGGAGGCGCTGGCTACTCGTGCGAAAAACAGCACTAGTGCGTCAAATATGCGGTGCCTGGACACCGCATATATATTGTTTGAATAGAAAGGCAACAAAGAGCGTTTTAGTGCAATTAAAAAAAAACGTAAAAAATAAGAGTGCTCCTACCAGCATTCGATCGTCCGAGCTACAGATCCGAAGCCCGGCACTTTAGCCTTACGCCCCGCCAGCTTTTTCTTTCTTTATTGCATGGAATTATCAGTAGTGTCAAACCAATACAGTTACATTACATATGAACATACATGAGAAACGAATTCACACATAGTATGCATTTTAGCCTTACGCCCCGCCAGCTTCTTTTTTCTTTATTGCATGGAATTATCAGTAGTGTCAAACCAATACAGTTACATTACATATGAACATACATGAGAAACAAATTCACACATAGTATGCAGTTCAATGCCAGTTCAAAATTCTGGCAAACAAACACAAGCGTCCAGACGCGAAATCCATTCAGGTATGGGAACAAATGTAGCCACCACACTACGGACTTGAGCAGTCTCTTTTCTTATGATAGATCTTGTCGAGCGAGGTGGCTCGGCATGTCTGTCGATCATTCGACTTCTCCATAACGAATAAAGTCCTAATTAGATAAACAAATCGTATGGTGTATTACTGGCTGTCTTTTTGAAAGGAAGGAACCGGATACCATAATATGCGAGAGGAAAGTCTTTTTTGATAGTTCTTTGTAAACTGTCCCAAAAATGAAATGCGTCACGACAAAGCATAAAGCAATGTTCTATGGTCTCGGGTTGATTGCAAAGTCTACAATTTGTATTCCAGGGTGCATACAGTCATTGTTCCTGAAGCCATGTTTTAACTGGCAGTGTGGAGGTGTGCAGCTTAAAGAAAAACGTTTTCGCTGCTGGCGCAGTGCCCATTCTACGGACACCGCAAAGAACATCTTGACCAAATAGAGACAGGTACGGCTTTCGGTACAGAGGTTCAGTGAAAAGGTTATCTATAAGTGCTACATTTAGCGACGTGCGGTTAACGGTAAACAAATATTCAAGGGTGAATCTGGATTTTAAGAATGAAATAATGTCGGCAAGTTCCTTTAGGAAGCCCCATAACGGTAGTTCTTGAGCAAAGTTTGTTGTGACAAAAAGGAAAGGGAGGGGTGACGCAAGATGTGCTCGATTAACTGCGAGAAGGAATGGATGACGGACATGTTTAAGGTGAAATAAGCGCATGACCAATTGTCGCACAAACAAATGCACAAGACCCAGGCCTTCCTTTTCAAGCGGGAGAAAAAGGTTGTCCCTTCTCATGGCTTCCCATGATGAATGCCAAATAAAACATGCAAATATTCTATGAAATGCTTGGACATGGACACGTGAGCGGTGCAAGACCTGCAGAACATAAAGAAGCTTAGAAGCGAGAAATGTATGGCATGTCTTAGCTCTCGCAAAAACGCCACACCAGCAGACAAACATAAACGTATAATTTGCCGTGTCAAATTCGAGAAGCAGTTTTAGTTTCGCAGACGTGGTAGGTTCGCTATCACCCAATGACTAAAACTCACGCCTGTACCACAAAGAAAAATTTGCTGTCCGTATTCAGTAGCATGCTCGGAAGTGCCACAACATCGATTTTCACTTGCGATTGGTATTTTAACTTCAAAAAAGTCCTAAATGAACCGCCGACCCGGGACGCTGTATGGGCTGTTACTGCCGATTTCGATAGCCGTTTCTTGTTCTTCACGCGAAGTATGTACAACATTTTCGTAGTTGAGTTATGCCTTTCAGTCAACACATTTGTGTAGTCATATATCTTCGTCAGAGAAGCGCAGGTTAGTGCTGGGAGCTTTCGGCGATAGCACATATACCTGTGTTTATGACGCGTCGCATCGGCGGTCATCGGTTCTTGTGCTGGCGCCGTAGACATGAAACAAATTGTTTATTTAAGAACAGCGATGCGAAAGCTGGAGTATAGAGTGGTTTATCCTTGTTAGACTTCTTGATTCCTGAGCCCAAACGCGCCGATAGCGTGAAGACGGACTCGGCGGATACGCTAGGCCTAAGCTTCGGTGGGGACCGCTCTCGGCGCGGGTAGCTGGCGAAAAATAATATGCGTCTGTTTGAGCCTCAGAACTTTTTTTAAAATACAATAGGGAATGTGGAAGCGCACGAATCAACTCAGCTTTGTTATCGGTGCGATAATATCAGTCAGCGATAGGCTTCGAACCCGGGGTCCGTTCGCGCGCGTCTGAACGATTTCTGCATTTCATGTCCACTCCACAACACTGCGACAACGGCGACAACTCGCAGTGATATGTTACGTGCGAACTACTAAAAAGCACGGCGTCCTCTGTGTTTGCGTGGTTTCGTTCAAGAATTTAGCTATCCGCCCAGTCAAAAGGGAAAATGAAAAAAAAAAACGAAAGTGATCTTCACTTCAAATATTCATTATTCATGGGCAGCTCACGCACCTTTATTCCAAGCTGCGACACGAAATAGTGTTTTATGACCCCGAGATATAGCGTTATTTAGGACAAGAGACTAGTATCAAGCGATGAAATTGTATAAAACATTTAATATTCAGCAGCGCTCGTCAATTGCACACTGGAACCAGCGTGGCAAAAACACAACCAGCGCAGTTTCCAGTGCGAACCAGCGAACTGCAGCGAGAACCAGCCCCTGTGCAGCACGAACCAGTGCGCCCCAGCGTCATGGCAGTGGAACCAGCGTCTCTTCCAGTGTGGCCCAGCTCTTATCCAGCGTTTTCACTGGTGTCCCAGTGAGTCCCAGAGAGCGCCAGCGTACCCAGTGCGACCCAGCGCCAAAAAACGAGTTGGTTTCGCTCTGGAAGACGCTGGTTCTTGAAATAGGGTTGTCACTCATACTTCGTGGAAGCGTTCCTAGTAAGCGTGCAAAGCTCATGCTAAAGGTAATTTAGCCTCTTCAAAACGTTCGGCCTGCTACGGCATGTGTCGAATGGTCTATATATAATGGTCTACATATATATATATATATATATATATATATATACGGAAAATGGCGACCAGTGGTCCCAGTATCGCATACGGGCCCACATTATTAGGCTGTACATTCTTCCGGAGCGGCCCACTTCTAACTCGTTAAGACCGACTTTATCTATATAAGAAAAGAGAACAAGGCATTGTTATGCCCTGGTGACCACGGAATCTCGCTTCGTATGCATATTAAATAAGCTCAAAGATGCAGATTTGTACCTGAATGCACTCCATAACACAAGCAGCAAGTACTCGCAGTATTTACCTACGTCCTCCAAACGAAAGCATTCCAATGCGCACTGCTTAGCTTGTGATTTTCGTCGCTCTTTAAGTTCATAATGTGCATTTATTCCGCGGTGGTTTCTCGCCACGTCGCGCCTACCTTACCGGAGGCCTCTCCTTGTTTGGCCTAGCGCGCATCATCCTGCGAAGCCCCACCAGCGATTCCAAGCGGTGTTCCTTTGTCATGTAGAAACTGGGCGCGGCGGCACAGGATTTGCTCCTCGCAAACTTACAGGTTCAGTGCATCTCCATCTAGTACGCTCTGTTCGCTCTATTCGCAGTAAAATTAAATTTGGAACCCGCACTATTGCGTTGCTTCGCGTCTTCACCGCATCACGTTACGTGTTGCAGTGAAGATGCTGTAGGAAGCAATCAGGCTAGATGTGGTCTGGCAGAAATTATATGACCGTCACATGCTGGCCATGCAGTGGCACGTATTTGTTCAGCCTCTTGTAGTCAATCGTAATCTGCTACAGAGGTTATTACTGCATAATTGTTAAAGAGTAACCTGCTTGGAAAGGACGAACTAACGAACGAGCTGGCACGTGATCTAATCGCGTCATGCACTTTAGCCGGTTAAGAGATATTCTTCCTTGCGTCTCAATAGCAATGTCACAATACTAAATTATACAATTCAATACAATACTAAATGCACTTAAAAAGACGTTTGTAAACTCAGCACTTGGGAGATACTAAAACAAATTCTTGGTGTCTGTCGACACTTCTCTGAATGGCATTTAGTTCAATGTATATAAATTTTTGCAAAAGGACGGAAAGTTGGGCGAGTTGGTACGGTGACATGATCTTGGATTGTAGCGCGAAGTGAACACGGACAGAGAAAGGAGCAGACAGGACGACCGCTAGGACGAGCGCTAGGACCCGCATCAGACAGGACGAGCGCTTTAGCGCTCGTCCTGTCTGCTTTTATGCGTTGCATATTGGAATCACTCAGTTCAGCCCTTGGGCGCGGCCGGGCAGCCACCATCGGGGGTATGAGCCATCACAGTGGCTCATACCCCTACACTAGAGTTTTATGCGTTGCATATTGCAATCACTCAGTTCAGCCCTTAGGCGCGGCCCAACGTTACTAGACTACATTCAGTTTCCAAACTCCCGTGACTGCGTGGACCCACCACCGATCCTCGCCTCTCGTGGCGCTGCTGTCGCACTTTGCTCGGTCAGCACGGCGCGCACGCGCACTAAGCGCTGCACTGTGACTGTACGTTGTTTATTTATTTTGGCGCGTTGTAAACATGCCTGTTTTGCTGCAGTCTCGGTGCATTTTTGCGACACTCTTGTGCGTTTTAAATGCCGTGTGCATTTTGAAGAGTTTACGGGCCGTGTCATCCAATTTCATTTGGTGACGCGAATGCATACTTATGCTCCGTTCCCCCAGCGAGAACCTACTTTGAATGTGCAAGTCTGCTCGCAAGCGAGCAAAGCTCACGTAGGTTTCAACATTGCACTTGTGGATGTGGTGCTCTGATGAAAGAAATAGTGCTAGCTTCATTTTTTTTTCATCCCGAAATGAAGTGCTGAGAGAGTGTATATACCGTGTGTCCCAGCTAACTTCAGCCAGAGCTTTAAAATATGCGAATGCCGCGTAGCTGGACACAACCAAGGTAATGTTGTTTGCCGTCGCTTAGAGATATTTAAATTATTTTTAATCCACCTAGTTAGCTAATGCGTAATTCATTAATTAATCATTGCCTAATCAATGTTCGTTTAATAAATAATTCACGAATTAATTAAGTAATTTGCCTAGTTAGGTAATTCATTTCCACCACCAAAGGTCGAGGCTTCAACTGTCACCAACGACCGCGGTTTCCAGTGCCCTAATTAGCTATACATTATTAACTTCGCCTTAATTACCACGAAAGTAAGTGGGTTCGACTTCTACCAATGCTCGTGCGTTCGAGTGTCGTAATGAACTCTATCGTAATTAAACCTGTACCTTAATTATATCTACCTTGATTAACTGCGCCTTAATGAAACCAAAGGTTGTGGTTTCGAGTGCCTTAACTATATCTTAGAAACTGGGTCTTAATTAACATCGCCCTAATTGACGTCAACGGTCGCGGGTTCGAAAGGTTCCCCCAATGGTCGTGTGTTCGAGTGCCTCAACTCTATTTTAATTAACTGTGCCTTAATTAACTTCGCCTAATTCACTCTACCTTAACTGGCGTCGTGAACTGCCTCGATTGGTTCGCTTGGGCTCCCGTGACATTTTTTGGACCATCGTGTGGTCGCGCTAACATCGCCTCATGAGTCATACCATGCGTTCGCATTAATAATTCACTAGTACTAAGTAGCAACAGCTGATTACAACTACTACTCAGCTACTTACAGCTACTCATCAGCAGCAGCTGATTAATATAGAGCACAGTGGACGGCCGCGGCTGCTGTGGCCCTGGACTAAGGACTCCTCAACGCACTCTGGGGCAGCGCCGCAGCATTTTCACCGCTACGTAAAGTTTTTTCATCAATCTCCTAAACGCGACACTATACAAACATTTAAAAACGCATCGATGAAAACACTTGCTGAGTACGTAAGTTGCGAAGTCGGAGGACCCGAGCCGCTTCGCCAATGCAGAGCTGCGCCACGTAGAGCTACCTGCGGTGCTCCCGCCCTCTGGCGGCCAACCAAGAAAAGGGGGCACCCGCAATGTACGGCGCCTACGGAGAGTTGTACAACTGAACCTAGTCTAGTAACGTTGGGCGCGGCCGGGCAGCCACCATTGACCGTTAGCGCAACCACGTGACGTGGCGTCACGACAGCCGGAGGAAAAGCTGGGCCCCAACACAATATGCAACGCATTCTTGGCTTAACCAAGCTAAGCCTGGCCATTTTTTTTGTGTCCGTGTTCACTTCGCGCTACAATCCAAGATCATATAAATTTTTGTCGAATGCTCGTGATTGATAATAATGTTGAATCTGTCTGTATCCCTACCATACGAGCAACGCCAGCATGGAGTAGTGGTGGTGGTGGTGGTGAAATCGTTGTTCACGTGACGCGTGGGAGCGACGACACGATATGCTGATCACATGACGTGTTGAAGTGAAAAAAATAAAGTGTTGGCAGCAGTCATGTAGGAAAGAAAGGAACCACGATGGAGTGATGCGATGATTTAAGGCCACCAGTAACGGCCCAGCGCAGAATCATGTAACAGAAGGTTTTAGCGTCGGCTACAACATAGCTGAATGAATTCTGAGGTTCTGCATGCCAAAACCACGATTAGATTATTATGAATGCCGTAGTGAGAGACTACGGAATAATTTTTACCACCTGGGGATCTTTAACGTGTCCCAAATACCTAAGAACACGGGCGTTCTTGCATTTCGCCCGCATCAAAATGCGGCCGCTGCGGCCGGGATTCGTTCCCGCAACCTCGTGCATAGCAGCGAACAACAAAACCCGCTAAGCCACCGCGGCGGGCATGAAACTTAACTCTGCGCTCATTCTTGAAGGAGACAGAACAGGCACGGCTGCAAGTGACGGCTACCACACCAACACGTTGCAACCATGACAATAAATATGTGCGCTGCAAACAACAACAACAATTACAGATGCGTATATCAAGAAAAAATTAACATGATATGACTGGCAGCACACGCGAACAACTCTGTGTCAATTAAAACACAGAGGAAATGAAATATTCCGAGCTTGGTGCGCCAAGTACAGCCTGGATTTCGAGGTTGCGTATTGGGCCGACGTTTGCAGGCAAGCGACAGCGAAAAAGCGAAATGAGCGACTTTATGGTGAGTAGGCTTGCGTATTCCGGTTACATGACGTCACGGTCTTTCGTATACTTCGTCTCAGCTACTCCGTCGGGTGCAGAGAGGGGTATGCGTCGCGTGAGCGGACCAGAAAGGAGCCAAAAGAAGTACTTTTCCTGTGGGACGCGTCTGAATGCGCTCCGCATGAAACCGACATATTCGAAGCTGGACATTAGGATTCGTAGCACACAGTCGACGAGTCACGGTCCCTTATCTGGGAAACGCAGCCGGCTGCCGTTAGCGATTCGCTGACAAGAGATCTATCCTTCGTTGGATCCCACGTACTTCGCGAGACGCGTGGTATGAGTTTCTTTACTTCCTCTAGGGCACGAGCGCTAGCGACCGAAATTAGACTCCAGCGGTCTACTGATTTCCTGACGCCACCAGGTAACGCCAGGTGGCGGCAAAGGAATCGTTTACAAGGCACACTAGGGGACCACGTGAGGTGCGGGATCCAGACACCGGCGCTGCGGGTCAAGGAAAGGCGGTGTCAGCGAAAAAGGCTGAACTTATTATTCACCGATATAGCTGTTGCGGTTGCCCATAAAAGAAAGTTGTGCGCTAAATTATTATTGAGCTTCAGGTGAGCATAGTGCCCCCAAACCACACTTGAGGTGATATTATAGAAGGCACCTTAAAGGTTCTGACCCAATGGTGTTCTTTAATTTACATCTAAACTCAGTACACGATAACTTTTGTATAACGGCCACAGTAGAATGAGGCCTCCACAGATGGATTTTGCGGCGAAATGTAGATTTCGTGCTCTGTCTTCCTGGCATGTCTACGCGCCCTAGAGCAAAGACTGGGGCACCAATATTAGGCGAAGGCCCTGCAAATTTTATGCGGTACTCTCCTATTCGTGTATAGGTAAAAAGTGATCAAACGCTTTTGAAATGCGCACATTGGCGCTATCGCGACATTTCTGTCAGGTTTCCACCGAGAACACGTTTGACTAAACTTTGAAAAGGTTTCGTTTTTCTTCCCTTGCCCTTACACCGTGGGAATGAGTCGGGAAAGGAATGCGGTGATTAGGCATCGGCCGTCTCATAAAGCGAATATCTGCCTTACGAAGGCCAGGCACGTGGGCAGCACGACACACAGGATGAGTGTTGTGAATCGCGTGCCAACTGCAACGGTGCTTTGCTACCCCGTATGAAACAAGATGGAGAATGTGAGAGGCTTGCTTTCCGAGCGTTCTCGCCTGCAGATGCTCCGCTAGACAGCGTGATCCGTTATCTAGGCCAACGACGTGCGCGCGAACGCGCGTGCAATCGTGCATACGATCCTCAACCCCCGCCGTACGCGTTTGTCCATGAGGTTCCATAGAAATTGATGTGCAGTATACTATAGCCGCGCTATCCTGGCAATGGGCCGGGGTCTGGTTCTCACGATAAGAAGCGTATGAGGAGAATGGAGACATTTGTTGCGGGTGCGAAAGGAACTTGAACGCTGTGCTCCGTGACAGGTGGAAGATCAAGGAGAGGTTCCGACGGCATGTGAAATCTCCTTTCGTCTTTTGTGCGGTTGCATCTGGCAAACCGGCGTCCTCTGATATAGCCTTGGCATTGGTATTCTCCTCATGACGTCATTATGTATAAGATCAAGCTCTGTCCCTTCAAGAAAAATTTAGGTGGGTACTACGGGAAACGGCAGCCCTTTCGCTCAACGCATCCAGTCGGCAACACGTTGTGAGCATCCAAACCTAGAACTGTGCGAAAGCCGCTGAAGACAAAACAGAGCAAGAGTTGTCGATACGGGCACGACAAAGAAAGTTGAGGAGTTCATTCAGCTCACGTATCGCAATAATAACAAGGAGGATAAAAATAAGCACGAAATCACTCAAATGTTCAAAACGAAATACTCGACGGATTCTTCCTGCTGAAGTGCTGCCCGCAGAGTGGCTTCCAACGCGCCGCCGAGAACCAGGGACAGCTCCCTTGGCTCGAATCAGCAGCAACTGCATAATCTGCGCTACCTGCTTGCTTCTAGAAATGACGCATATACTTTTCAATGCATACTCCCGTGTCCTAGCGACAATCAACGTAAAGTAAATTTATGCGCCGAATAAAATCACGTACGCGAATTACGCGACGTGAACGATATTGCTCATATTCCGTGACGTCGACTTGTAGGCTCACGGAGATTCTCTAGAAACTGATAATTGCTCCATACTTCTCACCTCGGCGGCACATACAGTCGATAATGCATGGAGGGGGAGGCTGAGTAGAATAAGGGCACCAGTCACAGATAGCAATCGTACCGCATGTTTTCATCGAATTGTTCAACTCGACGTAGCCACACCGCTCGTCGCAGAAGCTCAAAAGCCTTGTCTGTAGGTTCTTGAAGGTTATTGGGCTGCACAAACGCTTGTAAGAGTGGACATTCCTTTGCGACTGACTCTGTGAATGACTGACTCTTTATTATTTTTCTTCTCTTTCCTTTTTATATATTCTTCCCCTTTCCTTCTCCACAAATGTAGGGCAACCAACCGGGCACAACCTTGCTTAACCTCCCTACATCTCCCTCTTCGTTTCTCTCTCTCTCCTTTGAGCGAGGTCACAAAGCTATTCATGTGGGATTATTTACGACGCATAGGCGTCATTCTCGTCCAAAGACGTTGCCACTCAGAATCGGCTGCGAATCGCAATTGTCAGTCGAGTGTTCCTGCTTCTCAAAAAACTAAAGAAAAAGAAGAAATGACAATATTGCAAATAGTTGAGTTGAGAAAATGATTAAGACAAAAGATTAAGACAAAACCACCAATTTGCTTTTAAATTATTCCTTTCGGGCACACATTGCGATGACGGACTTGAAGCCAGGGGAAGGGGCAGCTCCGTACATGACCTTGAGAAAGAATCCCAGCACCCGGAACAGTTTTACATTTACTATCTTCATCATCACTGTCTCAAATCGAATGGTGGACGATAGCCTTTTCCATTTATCTCTAACTAGTGTTGTTTTGCGTAAGCGCTCTATATTCTATGACAGGAGCTTTCCTAATCTCATTACACCATCTCAGCCTCTCTCGCCCTCGACTGCGCTTCTGTTCTCGCGGCACCCAACAGCGACTGTACTAAACCATCTTCTATGTACTCAGCGCATTACATAGCCAGCATCAACTATCCTCTTTCGTCCTGATTTGTGGTAGAACATGAGCTATACTCCTGTTTTCTCTACCATCGCTTTCCTTTAAGTTACAAAAGTAGCGTTTCGTTCGAAGGCTAGCCGCGTTGTTCTTAAATAAGCTTATACTGAAGTCATTTCTGTATTGTTCCATGCTTCCACCCACAGGTTATGATTAGTACCATGCAACGATTGCGCAGTTCGAATTATAAATCATTGTACTTGTTGCGAAATCCACAGGTGTTCCACGCTCTTCTGCTGCTTTCTCACGCCATTATCCCGAAGCGCTTCAGTGCTGCACTAAGTCCGCGCAGACCAAGTTTATAGCAGCACACGGCAAATTTCGCATAAGTAGTCCAAGGTCACGCTTCCCGGCAGCTCAGGTGCAGCCCGCAAGCAAGCTATACAAGTGAACCGGACACGCAAATCACACCGTGGGCACCCAATTATGAAAAGACAAGGAGCGAATGTGCCGGCGAAAACAAAATCGAAAGGCCTTTCCTGTCGTACGGGCGCTTAGACCGCGAGGCATGACTTACGGCACGACGCCGCCGTAGTGAAAACAGATGAGGGCGCGAACGGGCGAGCGTGAGCGCAGCAGTGGAGGCGAACACGCGAAAGAGATTCAACAGCATCCCACGAGAGAGCAGCTCGGCAGCTGCCCTCGATTAACCTCCACTTCTCGCCTGTACGACTGATTTATTACCTATACTGGCCAGACAAGTAGCGCGTAAATTGCGCGGACGTCGCGTGGCGTGAAACCGTGCTTCAAAAACAAACTCGCCGACTGATCACTTTTTTTTTTTCTTGTAGTCATCTCGTCGCGAATGCGGCGCGCGAGTTGCTAAGCAGTTACCACTTCCGGGCAGCAGAACATGGCTACGGGTTCGATTCCCAGCCTTGACAAGACCTCCATTCGCGCACTCTGGGAATTCATGAACAAACATTACAGTCTTGAAAGGAGATTGATACGCATTTAAAAAAAAAAAAAAACTTGATTCTTGATAAACCTTCCCTTTATCGCAAAACGCGTGTCATTACCAGCCGCAGTTCCTTCGTCGACGGCCAGTCGAGCGGGGCCGAGGTGCGCAATGACGTGGTCTACTTGCCCGCATTCTTTAGAGGGTATGCACTGTTGCAGCACTCAACCGGGCTTCATAATGGAATGGCATGAAGTGTAACGCAGCAAGAACAAGGCCACAAGAAGAAACAAATCGCACGCATACAAGCGCTCGAGTATGTCTTTCGCGTTTATAGTATCCTTGTTTTTGCGGCGCTACACTTCATGTCATTCCATTATGATCAACAAACAGGCCCACATCACCGCTCTCGCGGAAGTCGTATTCTGTGGCCCCAAACACTACTGTGACATTCTGCGTCACAAGGCGCGTGGTGCAAAGTACGTAGTTTTTTCCGAACAAGAAAGGGGCGCGCGCAAATGTGTCTTGAGTGCTCCCATTGGGCACTCAAACATTCGCTAGACAACTGCTAAAGACGTCTCGTCGGTCGAGCACGCGAGAGATCTTCCGCGAGTCAAGTGCCTTCTGCGCGCAGACTTCGTGAAGCGGCGAGCTTCGTACAAAGTTAGCTGTGGTTTAGCGCTCAAAAATGTCAATGCAAGCAGAAAAGCTTCTCTGGTAGAGAGGTGTCATTGACGGCATTATTTGCCGAGTCCATAAGGTAGCCAACTCCGAAGCCGCAGCAAGGCACTGGAACTAACCTTGGCCAAGAAACATCAGTAGTACAGGAACTGCTTAGAACGATGCCATGGCGCTAAATAGGCGGCTGCGGTAACTTTGCACATACGCAATGTGCTGCCGTGTTGTCTTCAGTGGCAATATTATCACACACTGCGCCTCGGGCTTCGCCGCCAGCGTCTGCCTTATCACACTGCCCTATAGCTCTTGAGATACAATTTATTATGATTGCAGCAGACCCTGTGTCGAGCGTATGATAAATGTTGAACAAAGCGAGACCGTATTAAAAAGAAAGCGACCCAATGTTAAAACGCACAACAGTCACGCATTTCTTAGTTCAAGCGGTTACACTCAGAATGCTACAAACAGACACATACCCTACGCAAAACAGACTACACCACTACATGCCTGAGCTCTGCGACAAGTCTTATTGCACCACTTGCAATACACCGCTTAATGTCTACCATTTACTCTTGGTCGTGCTCGCAAGCTCACATAAACTCAGAACCGGACAAGTGCAAATTTAAAAAAGCAATCCGGAGCCAAGTACTCGCTCCCCAACTCTGGGCCGTCCAGCAGGTCTACGACGCCGCCAGGAAACTAAACCTCCCGGTTCCATCGTGGGATGCGCCAACGCCATGAGAGCCCAAAGCTCTCGTGGTCTGAAGGACGTTGAGTAAAGTTGATTTCCTTCCTTCCTTCCTTCGTAGTTCATCGACCCTCAGTAATAACTCCGTGGCTACAGTGTTGCGCTGCTGACCTCGAGGCCGCAGGCTCCATCGCGCTCGCGGCGGCCGCGTATTTATTTCACATTAAAGAAACCACGGGTGCTCAGAATAATTTTACCAGGGACACTGTGGTCCCCCACTACAATGTGCCTCGTAATCAGATTGCGGTTTTAGCATGTAACACCCTAGAATTTGTTCTGCGTAGATACGTGTACATATCTTTTAAAATAGCCATCTGTCTTGTAGCAATGCTTTAAACAATTTCCGAATAATATTCTCAACGAAAGGACGTCTTATTTCGTTGATAGGCCAGAAAAAAGTTCAGACAGGCGCGTCGCATTATCGCTGCATGTATACATCTTATCTCATGTCCCTCTATTCTGTCGCTCAATAAGGCAAATTACGTGGCTTTCTTTCATGCTGAGGGGTGGCTAGTCCCTTCACCGCAGCCCGCTGGAAGATGCGTTTAAGCGCACTTACGTTCACTTAATCATTTCCCTGTGCATCTTCAGATTATCTCGCTGTCATAAATTGGGCAAGCGTAATTTTGTGCAGCAAGTTTCGTAGGTATACTACATCTTGTGAATACTGCAATATGGCACGGTCGCAGCTCTTGCCTCCGTATTCATCTTAAGTTGGCCTTGACACGCCTTTTATCGGTAAAACAGTGCTCAAAGTGCATAACGACTACGCGATGGTACATTTCGGTGTAGGTCTGCCACGTGTCGTGCGTTACGAAACAATTTCTCTACGAAAAAACGTATATCGGTTAAGGTAAGCTGGTTTGTGGAAGATAAAGTCACTGTTCTCTCAATAACTTAATAAAGTGCGTTTAAGGACAAGTTCAACTGCTGCCGTGCAGTTATGTTAATATCCGAATCGAACAAGGCACACTTTGCGCTATCACCAATCGTCGTGTGGTTGCGAACAACTTTTACAGCACATGACAGTCTGGCGTGTTGTATTACTAATCTTGCCTTGCATGACAGTGAAGAGGGCAAAGCGAATTGGGGCATAATAAATAAGCTTCAATAAACACACCCAAGATGATGTCTAAAGCACACGGGACCACAAGCTAGGTTGCTGCACATGAAACGTGGCTCCCGTCTTACGTTCGCTTTATAAGAACCTGGGTCTCAATCGGTATTCTTCAAAATACATGTCAAAGCCCAAGAAGACAAATACAACATAAAGGAAGCCGGAAGAGTACTATTGATGACCATTGCCAACTATTTTATTAAGAAAATGCGGCAATGCATATATCAAAAAATAACATGTGGCAGCGAAACACTTTGTTTTTTAATTCCGCATATCTTTTTCGCCTACTGAAAAGGTGATTACGCTGTATATTTCTTGCTTTTAATTGTCTCCTTGTGAGTTATTAGTCGTTATTAAGTTTTAAGTCTACCACTAGACAGAAAGTTCTTTGAAATTATGTCTGCACGACACTTGGGGACGTATTCTCGAACAGTCACTTTGGCGTTATAATTTTCAGTGCGCACGTTTTGGATGGCTGAGCCAAATCGGATGAGCTGATTGTCTGATTGAGCACCACGTCATCGAAAGCCATAGCGTCGCCGAGGTAACCCTCTATGTACTATTTTTTTTTTGAGTGAAGAGCACTATATTGTTTGACAAAGTCAAGATAAATGACGCCATGTACGCTTGGGACGACACTAAGAACTCAAGTATTGGGGTCAGAGGTAGAAATATAATGCAACAGTGCTTCTCGTGTGGCAATCAATGACTGGCGTGCGTGTGATAGCAGACATGGAATTTCGTATACCAGCGCTCGTGGCCTTGTCTTTAGATTTTGAGGACCGTCTATCAACCACGTGTTCTCATTGTGACGGAAACATGGCTACACAGTGATGTTCTGGACTGTAGCGTATACCCCTCTGAGTAAAACGTGGTGGCAAGCGACTGTAGTAGTCGGGGCTGCGGCGTTGCCAGCTTTGTTGATGAGAGCCTTATATACATGCTCTTGCAGAGGGCGCCTGACATTGAAGCCGTAAAGTGGAAGATCTTTGGGAAGCGTAATTTCATTATTGGGGGTGTGTGACGCCCACCTGGGAGCACTCCTGCTAGCTCCGATGCATTAAACAAATACTTCACACGATTTGCTTGCCCAGCACAAGATTCTGGTGTTGCGGGAGGTTTCAACGTCCGGGATGTGAAATGGGACGAAATGGAACCGGGTAAGCGAGAATGTGACGCAACGTCAGCAGCCATAGAGATGTCCTTATCTCGTGGGCTGATACATGTACTCAGTGATTGTACTTTCATCTGTGATGATAGTAAGTCTGTGCTGGATCTTTTTTTTTTGCGCACTAGCTTGCTATCGCGACCCCACACAGTTAACCTTTTGACCAAGTTCTAGTAGCATGTGATTGTCAACTTGACAAAGGCACCCAAAGATTCCCGAAGGCACCCAGACGTGTTTCATACTACAGATAGTTTAATGAGGCAGATGGTACTGCCATAGTAGATGAATTAGCTTTTTTTAGGAGCTTTTTGAAGTCGAAATAAATTTGTACACGTTATTCAGTTGTGGCTAAACTTGAAACGAACAGTTCACAAATGTTATAGTCGCTCTTTCCCCCCAAACTGTAAATGTAGAAGGAAAACTAATGATTATGAGATATATTATACAACTGAAAAGAAAATTGGCCAGACGTAGTGCACATTTTCGGCGCGCACACAATGCCACCTTTTATGACGACGTAAAGAACTTCAACAAATAATTAAAATGAATGATGCCTGATAAAACGATAAATATTTCAGTCTTATGATTAATACTTTTTTGCCTGAATCACTTAAAAAATTTTGAAGGCATTTAGCCTCAAACAAAAAACGCAGGTAATAAAATAAACACAGGACAGGGACTTACAGAGGATAAATAAACAATAGCTGACGCTTTCAAAACATCTTTTCGCGCGTGTTCACTACTGTTACGTTTCGCCTACAACGCGCGGCAATGCCGGCGCGGATGCAACGGACGCCGGGGCTTTGTTCAAAGCGGCGGACATTTTGGCCCGTCCGACGCCGCCGCGACGCCTACCCGCCAAGCGTGTCCAGGCGTGTTTCAGTGCCACGTGTCTTCGTGTGTGCGTGTGTGTGTGTGTGCCCTCGCTTGTCAAAGCGCGGCAGCCGGGGAGCGGAGTTCCCCGAATGAGGAGCCTGGAGGTTTCTCGGCTCAACTGTTCGCGCCGTCGTGTGGGTGAGGGTTGGCAATGCGTCACTACACTCGGTTCAGCAGGTCTCTCGGCCCGACAGTTCGCGCCGTCGTGGGCTCCTGCTGCGCCGTCCCGTGACCTTCATCCCGTGACCTTCCCTCCTTCCCTTTTGGACCGCGACGCCGGGAGTATAAGAGCAGCTGCCCCCGGACGCCAGAGGAGAGGCTCCGATTTGTACTGTTGAGTTACGTGCTCTCCCGTCTCTCCACTTCGGTCGAACTGACCGGCCGCTCTTTTGCTATGTTAGAATAAACAAGTTGTTCTGTTACCAGTCCTCTCTTGCTTTGCCGGGACCTTCGGATGCTTCCAGTGCCACAGGCCGCCAGGCCAACGCTACCCTTGGGGCTTGCGACCATTGGCAATAACGGGCGTCAGCACCGAGACCCCAACAACTCGTACCAGCGGTGCGATTACAACATCTGGTGGCAGCGGTGGGATCGCGACAACGGAGGCCAGCAGCGAAGAGATGCGGTTGACTGTATGCTGAGCAGCTCAACGACCATCCGGGAGCAGTGCAACGAGCCCTGTGTGATGACTGGTTGCCTGCAGCGGAACGACTGCGCTGAAGTCTTGGCTGCAAGGTTTGGTGAGTGCGGGACTTTCTTCTTCTGAGTTTTGCCAGGCTTTTGTTAGTGTTAGAAACAGAGCTGGTAAATGGGGTTGTCGTTGCTGCCGGGTTAGTTTGCGGCAAGACAATAGTAGGCAGTAGAGAAAGCAGCATTCAGAGCAGCCATGGATTTGAAGTCGTTGCGCAAACCGAAATTGTTGGAGCTTGCGAGAGAGTTGGGTCTGGATGTCTCAGACAAACTCAGAAAACCAGAACTGCTAAGGGCTATTCTTGAGTTAGAAGCTGAGGATGACGAGCTGTCGGAATGCCTTGAGACCATTGAGGAGAGGGAGACGGCAAAAAGACAGGAGCGCGAACGTAAAGAACAGAAAGAGAAAGATGAGCGCGAACTTAAAGAACAGAAAGAGAAAGATGAGCGCGAACGTAAAGAACAGATAGAACGAGAGCAACAAGAGAAAGAAAGAGAGCGCGACCGTCAACACGCTTTGGAAATGAAGCGTCTCGAGTTAGAGATGGAACGCGCTCGTAATGGAAGTCAGGCACACGGTGCAGGAGAACGAGTATTGTTCAAAATGACTGACCTGATGCGGCCGTTTAAGCTTGGAGAGGACATTGGTTTGTTCCTGGTTAACTTTGAGCGAACGTGCGAGAAGCAGGGGTTCTCTCGGGAAACGTGGCCACAGCGCTTGCTCACTTTGCTACCCGGCGAGGCGGCCGACGTAGTCGCTCGCTTGGAGAGAGAGGAGGCAGAGGATTTCGACAAAGTGAAATCGAGTCTGCTAAAAAAGTACCGGCTGTCAGCGGAGGCGTTCCGTCGGAAGTTTCGGGAAAACGAGAAAGGCAGAAGCGAGTCATATACAGAGTTTGCGTATAGGCTTATGTCAAACATGCAGGAGTGGCTCAAAGAAGAGAAAGCGTTTGGTGACCACGAGAAAGTTCTGCAGTGTTTCGGGCTGGAACAGTTTTATAGTCGGTTACCTGAGAACGTGCGGTACTGGGTCTTGGATAGGCCAGACGTTAGTACGGTGGCTAGAGCCGCTGAGTTAGCCGAGGAGTTTGTGACGCGTCGGGCTCGTGGAGCTAAGGACGGTCAAAAGGGTGAATTTGGCTCCAAGTTTGAGAGGCCAAAGTTCACGCCCATGAGAGCAAAGGGGGACACACGTAGTGCGGATGCGAGTGAAAGCAGTCCGACCGAACGTAAGGAGACGGCGGCAACCGAAGCCGAACGCAGAAAGCGGTTCGAGATGAGGCAAGCGCGCGTTTGTTATACGTGCCAGAAGCCGGGTCACTTTTCGGCGCAGTGTCCAGAAACAAAAACACAAGTCGTGTTTTTGTCTATATGCAGCACTGACGAGAACATGAAGCTTCTCGAGCCTTACATGCGAGACCTCCTCGTGAACGGGAAAGAGTGCCGAGTGCTTCGCGATTCCGCAGCTACAATGGATGTAGTTCACCCCTCTTACGTAGAACCCGAAATGTTCACGGGCGAGTGCGCATGGATCAAGCAAGCAGTGGAAGCTCATAGCGTGTGTCTGCCGGTAGCAAAAGTGCTTATTGAAGGACCTTTCGGAGCACTTGAGACGGAGGCCGCAGTGTCATCTATGCTGCCCCCCCAGTACCCGTACTTATTTTCGAACAGGTCCGATCACCTCCTGCGCGAGAAGGGGCTTTTGTTTGGTGAGGCTAGCGTTCAGGCCTTAACCAGATCGAAGGTTCGGGAGCTCGCTGCAAAGGCGGTAGTTGCGGGGCCGACGTTGTTGAATGATGAGAAAGGGTCAGAGGCACAGCAAGCTGGTATTCAGAGCACGCCCGAACGGGATAAAATTGAGCCTGTAGCGTTAGAGGCAGCAGATACTGGAGAGGAAATTCCCGACACGGGAAAGTTAGAAGAGCTGTCTCCAGATTTGCTCATCGCGCCTACGTCAGACGGACTTAACAGGTTGCTAAAAGTCAGCCGGTCGGCTTTGATAGCCGAGCAAAAGAAGGATGGCAGCCTAGAAAACATACGCTGCATTATCAAGGAAGGTATCGCCAAGAAAAATGCTCGCTTTGTGGAAAGAGGTGGGGTCCTGTACCGGAAGTATCTAGACCGCAGAGGAGTGGAGTTCGATCAGCTGATCGTGCCTCAATGCTATCGTCAGGATCTGTTGCGCTTGTCGCATGGGGGTTCGTGGTCCGGACACCTAGGAGTTAAGAAAACTAAGGACCGTCTCTTGCAAGAGTACTATTGGCCAGGGTGTTTTCGGGACGCAGACCACTTTGTGAAGACATGCGACACCTGTCAGCGGGTGGGCAAGCCAGGGGACAAATCGAGGGCGCCGTTGAAGTTGGTACCTATCATTACGGAGCCTTTTAGACGGCTCGTTATTGATACAGTGGGACCTCTGCCGGTAACAGCCACGGGGTACCGACACATTTTGACTGTGATCTGCCCAGCGACAAAGTTCCCTGAAGCAGTGCCGCTTAAAGAACTCAGCTCAGTTGAGATAGTCAATGCACTACTGTCCATATTTGCGCGAGTTGGTTTTCCTGCAGAAATCCAGTCAGATCAGGGTACAGTGTTTACTAGCGCTTTGACGACAGCCTTTCTCGAAAGGTGCGGGGTAAGGCTGTTACACAGCTCAGTGCACCACCCCCAGTCGAATTCCGTTGAGAAGCTCCACTCCGTCATGAAGCGCGTGTTGAGAGCATTGTGTTTTGATCATCAAACTGACTGGGAGCTGTGTCTGCCTGGAGTGATGTTTGCTTTAAGAACCGCGCCGCATGCGGCTACGGGGTTCTCGCCAGCTGAGCTGGTGTACGGTCGCTCGCTGCGATCTCCGCTTCGCATGCTTCGAGAATCATGGGAAGGCAGGGGCGACGACCCAGTCGTGGTAGAGTACGTGCTTAAGCTCCTCGAACGCTTAAGAAGGGCACAGGAGTTGTCAGGTGAAGCAATGGCAGAGGCCCAGCAGAGGGCCAAGGTTTATTATGATCGGACAGCCAGGGCCCGTCGTTTTGAGGTGGGCGATGAGGTCATGATATTGCGCACATCGCTAAAGAACAAACTCGACGTGCAGTGGGAGGGCCCAGCACGGATTGTTCAAAAACTGTCGGACGTTAACTACGTGGTGAGTCTGCCAGGAAAGCGGAAAGCACAGCAAGTTTACCACTGTAATCTGCTCAAACCCTATAAGCAACGGGAAGCAGTGGTGTGCATGATGGTAAACGTGCCCGAAGAGCTTCCGGTCGAGCTTCCGGGACTAGGCTCAGTGACGAACAGGAAAGACACCGATCAAGTCATTAGTGACTTAATAAGGAAAGCATCGCTGTCGCCTGAGCAGAAAACAGAACTACACCAGCTCTTACAAGAGTTTCAAGGTCTGTTCTCTGAGAGGCCTGGTAGGACTTCTGTCCTTACTCATGACATAGAACTTACCTCCCCAGAGCCAGTACGATCCAAGGCGTACCGGGTGTCACCCCGCCAGAGCGATATTATGGAGGCTGAGGTAAAGAAAATGCTACAGCTCGGTGTTATTGAAGCGGGTGAGAGTGATTATACCTCCCCTTTGATTTTAGTTGAGGTACCGGGCAAGGAACCTCGTCCTTGCGTCGACTACCGCAGGCTTAATTCCATCACTAAGGATCAAATTTATCCGATCCCTAACATCGAGGAGCGCCTTGAGAGAGTGAGTAGCGCTCAGTTTATTTCCACCCTAGATCTTGTCAGGGGTTATTGGCAGGTTCCACTTACAGAAGAGGCTAGTAGGTATGCGGCGTTCATTTCACCAATGGGGACATTCCGTCCTAAAGTTTTGAGTTTTGGTTTGAAGAACGCGCCATACTGCTTTTCAAGCCTCATGGATAAAGTGTTGCGGGGACAGCAAGAATTCGCTTTACCGTATCTAGACGACGTAGCGATATTCTCCGCATCCTGGCCGGAACATATGGCGCACTTGCGGGCAGTGCTAACCCGCCTGCGCGATGCGGGCTTGACAGTCAAGGCTCCCAAGTGCCAGTTAGCACAGGCCGAGGTTGTCTACCTCGGACACGTGATTGGTCGGGGTCGTCGCCGCCCCTCTGAAATAAAAGTGGCCGCTGTGCGAGACTTCCCGCAACCGCGCACGAAGACCGATATTCGGTCGTTCTTAGGTGTCGCCGGCTACTATCAGAGGTACATCCCCAGGTACTCTGATATCGCGGCTCCCTTGACGGATGCTCTAAGAAAGACAGAGCCGCAAACAGTCGTCTGGGATGAGACGAAGGAAAGAGCTTTTAGCGCCCTAAAGAGCGCCCTAACAAGCCAGCCTGTGCTACGATCGCCCGACTACACAAAAGGGTTCGTTGTTCAGTGTGATGCTAGTGAGCGAGGCATGGGCGTTGTACTGTGCCAACGGGAAAATGGAGAAGTAGAACACCCCGTCCTGTATGCTAGTCGTAAGCTGACGAGTCGTGAGCAGGCGTATAGCGCCACCGAGAAAGAGTGTGCGTGTATCGTGTGGGCCGTTCAGAAATTGTCATGTTACCTAGCTGGCTCGAGGTTTATCATTGAAACGGATCACTGCCCTCTCCAATGGCTGCAGACCATCTCTCCCAAAAATGGCCGCCTCCTGCGCTGGAGCCTCGCTTTGCAACAATATTCCTTTGAGGTGCGTTACAAAAAGGGGAGTCTCAACGGTAACGCCGATGGCTTAAGTCGAAGCCCCTAACGTGGGAATCAGCCTCAAAATTGCTTGTTACTGATGTTTTTCTTCCTGAGGCAGGATTTTTAACCTATTGCTTTTGTGTAGTGTTTCAAAGTGATGATGTGCTTTCTAGTGCAATTTTTCGATTTGTGGACGCGTTCTGAGTGCTGCTAAACTACTGTAAGGAACTAGGCAGCAGTAAAAAAAAAGGGGAAAGAGCCTGGCAGGGCTTAGTGAGGGTTGTGCCGTGCTTGCTGACTGAGCGGTTGACTTTTGGCGTGGTTCTAACGCTTGCCGGAAACGAGAACAAAAATGTCAACTCTCCCGAAGTCACTTTGCAGTGTCCTGTGTGCATCTGAACGTGAGAACGAGGCCTTCTCTGTGCGCTGCGCTCAAGAAACGCCCAAGGACGCCCAACTTCGGTTATGAGCATCATCGAGCGACATCCCTCCGGACAGCGGATGCAGTCCCCTGACCTTCGGGATCTCCTTCCCCCGGCGGGGCGGTCTGTTACGTTTCGCCTACAACGCGCGGCAATGCCGGCGCGGATGCAACGGACGCCGGGGCTTTGTTCAAAGCGGCGGACATTTTGGCCCGTCCGACGCCGCCGCGACGCCTACCCGCCAAGCGTGTCCAGGCGTGTTTCAGTGCCACGTGTCTTCGTGTGTGCGTGTGTGTGTGTGTGCCCTCGCTTGTCAAAGCGCGGCAGCCGGGGAGCGGAGTTCCCCGAATGAGGAGCCTGGAGGTCTCTCGGCTCAACTGTTCGCGCCGTCGTGTGGGTGAGGGTTGGCAATGCGTCACTACACTCGGTTCAGCAGGTCTCTCGGCCCGACAGTTCGCGCCGTCGTGGGCTCCTGCTGCGCCGTCCCGTGACCTTCATCCCGTGACCTTCCCTCCTTCCCTTTTGGACCGCGACGCCGGGAGTATAAGAGCAGCTGCCCCCGGACGCCAGAGGAGAGGCTCCGATTTGTACTGTTGAGTTACGTGCTCTCCCGTCTCTCCACTTCGGTCGAACTGACCGGCCGCTCTTTTGCTATGTTAGAATAAACAAGTTGTTCTGTTACCAGTCCTCTCTTGCTTTGCCGGGACCTTCGGATGCTTCCAGTGCCACAGGCCGCCAGGCCAACGCTACCCTTGGGGCTTGCGACCATTGGCAATAACGGGCGTCAGCACCGAGACCCCAACAACTCGTACCAGCGGTGCGATTACAACACTACTGATTATGGCACACCACCAGGGTTCTTGGTGTCTGGGGATCCTGTAGTAACTGAAGAACTAAGCTTGACATATGAGAGAATTTAAACTTACTCTTTAATGTAAACGCAAGTATATAGGCCCGGCGTAATTTCTTTTTATAGAGATACGCCGAATGGGAGGCTAGGTGCGTTTTTAATATTTTTACCGAGTCACTCCTCTCATGTAAACTCCCCGAAGTATGAAATATCAGTTAGGTGGTACAGGCATTTAAAGACGGAGAGAGAGAGCATCGGTTACACATTTGCCGCCTATTGCGATCACATCAACTTGCTGTAAGGTGATAGAGCATATAGTTTCAAAACACATTCGACAGTAGCTATCCCAGAACGAAATTCTCAGCCGTATCAAAATGGTTTTGGGGAATGCTTATCACCAGTAACACAATTACGGTAAAATGTGCACGGCTTTTCAAGAGTACTTGCAAAACTAACTAGTATAGTTAGATGGACTGAAGACTTCCTCACAGATCGCCGGCAGTTTTTTAGTATTGTAACGGTAGTCCAGTGCCTTGAAGGGATTCCAAGCGGTGCACAACACACCCAACCTCTGTCTTTCCAAAAACCAACCATTCCCTTAACCCACTGCTACACTACCCTTGTCTTCCTCTTCTTTCCCTTGCGGCGTTCTTCGTTAATGCTACAGTATAATGAGAAACGGCCAAAAATTTGTGATCTGAGGTGCCCCAATCACTTCGTGGGCCTCTGATGTTTTTGATATTCATCATCGACCTCATCGAAGGGCCATCTGTTAGTGCAAGGTTATTCGCAGATGACTGCAACATATATACGGAAGTCAAATAAGTTAAAGGTCAAATAGTTCTAAATAGGCTTCTAGGAAGAGTAAACGAATGATGTGACATGTGGCAGATGTCTTTCAACGACGAAAAAGGCAGTTGCACGATCATAATGCATAAGCGCGAACTACATCTATTCACATACACATTACAAGGTAAACCACTGTCTCGAGTAACTGAACAGAAATACCCTGGGGTTGCGATAACGTTAGGCCTCAGTTGGACACAACGCGACGACATATTGATAGGGAAAGACAATCAGAGGTTGGGATATTTCCGGCTTGTCCTGAAGCTAACATCACCGACCACAGAACTGAACTCATAAGGTGCTTGCACGGCCGGTACATGAGTGTGTGCAAAGTTAGGACTGCTATCACAAATACTCGGTGTCATAATTGGAAAAAGTGCAAAGACGCGTGCATTGCGGTTTATTTTCTCACAGTATATGCAGCAAGACGAAGTAGCTCTACTCTATACGAAACCGAACTTGCCTCTACTAAGTTTTTACAGAAAAAAGAAACACGGATCCACTTTTTCTGCTCGTTCACTAATGAGCTAGTTCTAGTCAGCAAGCTTCTGTTCATAATTGAGACGACTTCCTGAATGGTGCGTTATAATCATAAGAGACACGTTAAGAAAGATCATTTTTCCAAGGATAGATAAAATAATATTTTTTTTATCTTTCATAAGCACTTGAGTGTAATTGTCTTCCAGCACAGATTGTAAACACAAGCACTCGCGAGCACTTTTCAACACTTCTTTCAGAATATTTGCAACCGCAGGATGTGTGATTACGTCGCTTCTTCTTTTTTTTCTGTTCTTTCGACTGTAGGTTTAATAATTGCTTTCCCAATCGCGCCCTACTCCTGATTTGAACCCACACTATTTGTATCTATATTAAAAGAAATGAAAGGCGACCGCTGCCGGGAGGCTGAAAAGCTGCGTTTGCGCTCTCCGCAGAAAGCGTCACTCACAGAACACACTCACAATACGCTGTGGGCCTGAGTTGCGGTCTGCGGCAACTGGCGCTGGTTCCGCGCACGGCTCCCAAGTTTAGAGCAACGCGCGGCACGTTTGGCGAAAGTAGACCAAGGCGACGATTCTGCGAAGCCCGCGTACTGCACGCAGCGAAGTCGTACGAGAGAGTGAATCACGGGGTCAGGCCTCCCCTGCGGGACACAATTATGGAGAGATAAAGAGGGCAAACGCCGCCGAGAAAGTGTCAGTGTGCATCAAGAAGGTCTCGGTGCCTGTCCTCGGTGTGATCCGGTCGCGAGGCATGAATTACGCCCGATACCTCTGCGAGCGAGAAGAGACGAGAGAGTGTAGGCGAGGGTGCCAGCGGGAAACCGACGCGAAGGGAACCACGGCCTTGCTCGAGCCACGCGCTTGACAGCTGCCTTCCATTAAGTCTCACTTTGCGCGTTCACGCCTGATCTACACTGACTAAATAGTGAGCGCGCATTTTAGGGCGTTTGTTTGTTAAATCAGCCATGCTCCCATAACACACGCCGAGAGGAATTCCGTCGATATTTTTCAAACTGCTCGCGCGTCCGCATGACACTGCTGGTTATTCGTCAATCTCAATAGTTAAGCGAGCTCTATCTACGAATCGCCTCTCGTATGTCTCAAGTAGATGCAACAGTTCTGGAATGCCTGTTCTGCAGTTTGCTGTTTTCTTACTTTCACAGTGAAGTCACCTTTATTATTTACTTACTGCTAATTCAAACAGCGAAGTGTCTTTTGGCAGAGTACTGTACCTATACACACATTACAAAGTGAACTTATGAATTTCCAAGTGATAAAATATATATTCTACATAGCGCGGCTTTTTCGACACGTACGAAAATAAACAAGGAATGCGGGTCTCACGCACTGTGCAAACGGTTTAAGCAAAGCTACCAATGATGTTTTCTAAGAGCACCGATGTTGTTTAATATTATTTGCAGAAAAAGAGCACACGACAAAGTTAGAGATACGTTCACAGAGAAAACGCCTAGGTCAGCATACACTTGACTTGTTCTCGCACGCGGATCCAATTCATGACGACGAATGAATGATTGAGAAGTGCTACAGATTGGCTGACTAATCGAGCGCAGCCTTGAAATTCCACCCTCAGTGAGTAATAATTGTGAAGGCAGACACCGAATAACAAAAAGAAGAGCACACACGGCGTTGAGATCAGTCTTCAAAGCTCGTTCGTGTATGAATTTCCTTGTAACCTTTGGCTTTAACGGCCTTCTCGTAAGTTCACACTGCCAACCGTGGGAAATGGACGTCCTGCCAAGCGCACGTATTCATGCCGCATTGTGAACCGGTTGTGACCTATGGAAGCTCGACTAATACGCTCCGAAGCGTGGTGACAGCCTACAGCAAACTAAAGTAAACCAGAAAGAAAACAGTGTGCGAGGGGCAGAGAAACTGGCTCAGCGGATAAGGCCACGAAATTCTGACCTCGGCGGCTGGCTTCCGAAACGTGCAGTAGCATAGACAGGAGGCCGCACCAAGACGACGACACCTGACACCATCTCAGTGATTCCTCTACTTGAATCCTTGTTACTGGAGCTCAATACGTGACTACCCTCGAGTGCCTCTTGTCACCTTCACTTCTACAGCTCTTCACTAGATGCCTCCGTGCGCAAGCACGCCATTCCGCTCATCCGACAGCATCGGCATTGTCTTCTCGTCGCCTTCCGGATTCTTTCTACAGGCTTTCTCTTCTGATATCCTGCTGGACACTTCGATCCAGTGGTCTTTCCTTGCGCGTTTCTGGTGGCATTGTCGAAAGCGACTTTTTCTTTCGGGGGGGGGGGGGGGGGCATATGAAGGGAAACAAATGGGGAGGCGGGGGGGTGTTATCAGGGTACGTGTGAATGAACTGAGGGGTTTTACGTGCCAACACCGCGATTTGATCATGCAGCGCGCCGTAGTGGGGTACTCGGGATTAATTTTCAGCACATTGGCTGCTTTAACGTGCCCCCAACGCACTGGACACGGCTGTTCTTGCATTTCGCTTCTCGGCCTCTCGGCTAAGATGAAAGCGTAGAGGTCACGTGCCCTGTGTGTCATACGAAGGTAATACGAAGACAAGTAGAGAGCACATCGCAGATTATTCTACACCTATTCCCACACTGGTTTTTCGCAGAAGGCAGCGCAGATGACCTTGACAGGGCTTTTCCTCTCATAATGCGTAAAGCTTGGCAAGCGATACTCGCACCAGAGAGTGCTTTCTGCGCTTGGGCACACTGTCACCGATCTGGCCACTGCTAACAGTTAGAAGGCGCTCACAGGCTGTGTGACCGACGCTCGCGTGGTATCATTATAAAAAATTGAAGGCAAACCTAAACTTACCATAAAACAGACTTGTGATTGCTTGTAATTTCTGTGGTTCTTTGTTTTATTCTCGCGCTATGGCTGCGTTTCCTATGATGTTTAGGGTTGTAAAAATACGTGGCTTTGAAGCTGGTGATAAAGCTGCGGTTGGAAAGTAGCGTTGTCTGCTGTCTTACGTGCTTTCTATGTCGCTGTCGCTGTGCCTGCACTACAACATTAGAAGATTCTACGGTTAGCGCAATTAACCTGTTAGCATCTCAGCCATATTTTGTTTTTATACGCGTCGTGTAGGGTAACTAAATATGTGGAACGTAAAGACAGCTGAGGGCAGATTTTTCACCCATCATTTGTCCGTTCGTTTGGACAATTGCCTTTATGTGCCTCCTCTATGGAACTGGTCGGTCTACAAGAGGTGCCACAAACGCGTGCGTCAGAGCACTGCCAAGGGTGCCGTTCTTCTAAGCAACCGGTTGCGCAAGAGGTAACAAATACCCACCGACAGCCTTTCGCTGTTACAGCGAAGCTCTCTATCGCTAGTGTTTCATGCGTGTTTCGCGTCCCTCAACAAATCTGTGTGAGCAAGAACTATCATCCGTAATGGCTCGTGCCATTTCTCGCGCGTTCGTCGTCGCCGTCTTCTTCCCCACTTGGCTCCGTTGCCGCTCATCTCATGCCGGCGTTTCCATAATGCCCCTCCCTCTGCGAAGGCGCTGACGGCACTGGCTCACTGCCAGTCGGTGCGATGATTTCGGTCTCAAATTCTTTGCCTCAGTATATCGAGATACGAAAGCACGAATGTATGTAACGAATGCATAACGCGAATAAACGCCGATGTATAAGATATATGCGAGTGCGTACCTTTGATCACTATGACCACCGATCAAGGCTTTAACTGTGTTCGTACCTTTGTTCAAAATTCTGTCACCTCTTTTGCGTGTGCTACACAGCTTCGCTGGTCTTCCACCTTCACAGAGTGGAATGCCTCATGATATTTTTTTCTCGGTTTACGTGTAGCGTACTTACCGCGGTAGGCCGTACGCACGATTACCGCCAGAGTTCTCAGCTACGCAGTTTCGTACGATGCCATTCAGCTATTGCAGCTCCAATATCAGAAATTTCGAACGCAAATCAACTAGCCTTTGGCACTCGATACAAGCACTGACTATTGTAAGTTGTAGAACATTCGTTTTGAGCATGAGGGATGACGACACTTCGTGAAGCGTACAGGGAGAAAGGCAGATGCAAGGGTTGGCTTTGGCTACTCCCAGTGATAGTGCTACCTAGCAACCACTGTTACTGCTCAGGGGCTCCAGTTGGGGAGAAAACTCATGGATGAAAAGAATTTGTTGCTAAAGAAGTTGGTGCAGTGCAGTGCAGCTTGTCGGGGTTCAGTTCTCTGCGTGTTGCTTGCTTCGCGACGTTAATGAAAATACGCAGGATGGAAGCGTTGAGTTGCTGATTTCTGCGAGACTATGTCCAGTCGTTTGTTAGATATGCGTCGCCTTTAAGAAGTGTACTAATCTGTTTTCTCGTGATGAACGTTATTTGCGCACCACTTGGAACGACGACCGGGGACCGACAGAGACAAGCGTAAACTTTCAACTGGTTTTAATGGTAGGAAGTTAAGTAGTTTATATACACACATGAATGTGATGTCAGATGAAATGCATAATAAAATATGCATGTTCAATTAACAACACAGACTTGCACACGTGCGTTCGGAACAGCGGGATAAATTCTAAAAAATTACTCTTGTGATACCCAAGGCAGACACGTCGCTGACCTACACATCTATCGCTCCGCTTTCCCAAATCCGACCCCATTATGATAACTAAGTTATTTTTGGGATAGTCCCAATGAAGCAACACTGTCGCACTTTTTTCCAAGGCGATGAATTTTTTTCCGCTTCGATTATCTCACGTGTCGTCTGATTGTTGTGCGTAGCTACAACCTCGCAGCCACTGAACAACGGCTTGCAACCGCAATCCCGAAAGTGTAAACTTTCCCTTGCACCGGTCTGTATACATTATTGTTTACTGTAAACTAAGGAGCAGTGGAATTCTGGCTATGAGAGAGAGAACGACGACGAGAGAGGCAAACCATGTTTCAGTGCTAGATCGGCTGTACTACTGCTCGCTGCTCTGTCGTTCTAGTCACGAATACCTACAGCCCGAAGTGCATCAAGACAATTGTTATGTTCCCGAAGCCTATCATTCCGGTATCTACGTAAGGTGGTAAGCTACATCTCCAAGCTTGCAGTGGTGCCTAACACCGGCACAAATTGCCGAGAGTCAGTGGGGCTGTACAAATCCAAGTACAAGAAAACTAGGTAGGCCCACTAAAAACTTCAACAAAAGGCACTTCCTCAATAGGCGAGGAATTACCATCCCTGGTGCAGTATTCGGCCACGACTTCCCTCGTGACTCCTTCAATCTATCCATGGCTCTCAGTCCCCAGCGGGCAATGCAAACCTGACCAAGGCGGTGGTCAGATTTGTAAAACAACAGAGGGTGCTAAGAATCTCTGGACCCGGACACTGGAAGCTGAACCTGTCAACGAACCCTTTCGAGTGAGGCTGGCTTAGCAGCACTCTTTGAGGAACTCTCCGGCATTGTGTGGGGTATCACTGGCCTTAGTGATCATAGGTTACAACTGGTGAGGTTTAAACATTGCTGACTAACGGACACGTCCTCTGCTACAGAGGACTCGCAGATAAGAAGCAATACATGGTAGGATTCCTAATCCATCACGACATAGCGGACAACATTGACGAATTCTGCAACATTAATGAGATGGTAGCAGTGTTCGTAATAAAACTAAATAAGAGGTATAGACTAAAGGTAGCACAAGCCTACGCTCCAACCTCCAGTCACGATGATGAAGAAACAGAATAGTTTTATGAAGATGTTGAATTAGCCACGAGAAAATTCCGAACTCACTATACTGTAGTTATGGGCGACTGCAATGCAAAAGTGGGAAAAAAGCAGGCTGGTGAAGAAGGAATTGCAACTACGTCATCAATTCAAGGAACACGGGAGGAGAGATCTCGGTAAAGTTAGCGGAAAGGAATAAGCTCTGAACAATGAACGCCTTCTTCAGGAAGCGTAGCAACAGAAACGACGTGGAAAAGCCGTAATGGAGAAACAAAACAGGAAATGGAATAGATTTCATACTTTCGGCCATCCTAGCAGAGTGCAGGATTTAGAAGTGTTAGGTAAGGTAAAGTGCAGTGACTGTAGGTTAGTGAGGTTTAGGGTTCACTTCAATATGAAGAGATACAGAGTAAAATTGGTCACGAAAAAACAGGCCAACATAGACGCAGTAAGGGCAAAAGCGGACCAATTGAGGCTCGTACTTGCAAATATGCAGCCTCAGAACAGAGACATGAAGATGACAAAGTTAATGAATGAAACCGTAACTAGGCTGGTTTCAGATGCAGCAACTGGAGCGGGAGGTAGGGAATCAAAGCAACCAGTAGATAAGCTCTCCCAAGTAACGAAAGAGCTAATAAAGGAACGACAAATAATGGAAGTGTACAACTCAAGAGATCAGACAGAATTCGCGGAACTGTGAAAACTGATCAACAACAAGAAAATAAGGGATATTCGTAATTTTAACATTACAAAGACTGAGGAAGCAGTAAAATATGGACGCAGCATGAAATCGGTCAGAGGGAAACTTGGTATAGGACAAACCAAAATGAATTCACTGAAAGATAAGCAGGGTAATATCATCGGCTATTTCGCAAATGCAGTAAAAGCGTTGGAATAATTTTATAATGATATGTGCAGTACCCAGAGCAGCCACGTACCTCCATTCGAAGTAGTAATGAACATGTTACGGAGGCTGTTTCTATAACTAGCGATGAAGTTAGAAGAGCGTTGCAAAACATGAAACGAAGAAGAGTGGCAGGACAAGATGAAACAACAGTCGATTTAAATAAATAATGAGGAGACCTCAAGCTTCAACCGCTTGCGGCCCTCTATACGAAATGTCTGACTGTTTCAAGGGTTCCAGAGAACTGAAGAAATGGCAACATTGTACTAATCCCCCATAAGGGAGAAGTTGAAGAATTGAAAAATTATAGGCCCATCAGCTTACTTCCAGTATATCCAAGATAATTTCTAAACGAACATGCAACACTTAAGTCAACCAAGTGAATAGCTGGCATCAGGTAGGGGGGCTCTACAATGGATCACATTGATATCCTCAATCATGTAATCGAGCAACCTGCAGAGGACAATCAACCTCTGTACATGACTTTTATAGAATATGAAAAGGCATTTGATTCAGTAGAGATACCAGCACTCAAAGAGCCATTACGTAATCAATGATTACAGGAGGCTTACGTGAATATATTGGAAAATATCTACAAAGATCCCGCAGCTACCTTAACTCTACTCGAGAAAAGTAGAACAATACCTAGAAAAAAAGGGGTCACAGAAGGAGACACAACCTCTCCAATGCTACTCACTGCATGCTTGGAAGAACTATCCAAGCTATTAAACTGGAAAGGCTTAAGAGGGAGAATCAGGGGCGAATATGTCAACAGCTTTCGGCTTTGTACATGACATTGTCCTGTTCAGTAACATTGGGAACGAGTTACAACAAATGATTGCGCACCTTAACAGAGAAAGTGTAAGAGTGAGGTTGAAGATTAATATGCAGAATACAGAGATAATGATGAATAGCCTAGCAAGGGAACAAGAGTTCAGGATCGCCAATCAACCTCTAGAGTCTGTGAAGGAGTACGTTTACGTAGGTCAATTACTCACAAGAGATCCCTAATCATGAGAAGGAAATTTACAGAAGAATACAAATTGGTTGGAGTGCACACGGCAGATATTGTGAGACGCTAACTGGAAGCTTACCATTATAATAGAAAAGAAAGGTGTACGATCGATGCAATCTACCAGTGCTAAGATCTGCGGCAGAAACTTGAATATTGACA
The DNA here is from genome assembly GCF_023375885.2 of Dermacentor andersoni. NCBI lineage: Eukaryota > Metazoa > Arthropoda > Arachnida > Ixodida > Ixodidae > Dermacentor > Dermacentor andersoni. The sequence goes on from NC_092816.1 coordinate 170,082,710, forward strand.
AAGAAGCCCGAAAACAAGTTAAGGACCGCGCAAAAAGCGATCGAACGAAGACTGTTAGGCGTAACGTTAAGAGACAGGAAGATAGCGGTGTGGATCAGAGAGCAAACGGGGATAGCCGATATTCTTATTGACATCAAGAGAAAGAAATAGAGCTGTACTAGCCACGTAATGCGTAGGTTAGATAACCGGCGGACCGTAAGGGTTTCAGAATGGATGCCAAGAGAAGAGAAGCACAGTAGAGGACAGCAGAAAACTAGGTAGGGTGATCAAATTTGCTAATTCAATAGGATGGTTATGTGTGATTCATTTGGGCTTACACACATTCTGTCGTAGTGGCTTATATTCTGGGGTGTTCCTGAGAATTGGCGCATGTCCACTGGCTGGTTTGGGTCAAGTGGCTCGAAAATAGGGTAGCCCAAGTCATTAAATTCCAAATATGAAGCACCAGAAAAGAAATCTTCGTTGTATAGCTGGTTATGATAACGGCATGTTGTATTGGCTGTTACACGCTTCTAAGACGCATCATGCAAACCGGAAAATCTGCTTGGCTGCCTGCCATAACCTTCGGTTCCTCGTAGGCGTGGGCCCATCTGGCAGATTCGCCCCTGCTACTATATTATGCTTCACCGCAGCAGAATATAAATGCTTCACTGCGTGAAGCGCTTTGCGTGGGAGCATTGGTACTGCCTGTGAAGGTTGCTGTGTATATCAACGTGGAAGCAACCGAGCTTGCTGAGCACTGATAGGCCAAGCGTGCGCGCAGGTTGCCATAGTAACCTGCATTGCACGTAAATTAGGAATATGTTAGAAGTAGGGTAATAAAAAATTTTTCGAATACGAATGGTAAGAATCGAATATCAGATGGATTATCGAATAACCAAATGAGGACGAATATATTTACCGCACGAATATTTATATCGGTATAATGAAATAACATGCCTGGAGTAACTAAGGCGTAAAAACAGCTTATTAACAAGTTCTAAGATAAATTTTGAGTACAAGATCACTGACTGTCACTATAAAAAACTGGACGCAGTCACACAACAATTTCAGAGCCCGGTTGCGAACAAGTAATTCAAGAAAGAACGAGTGCTTTGTGACTAGATTTCCAAAAACGCTAAATAAAATGTATGCGTAAAAAAGCACAAGTAGTAGTTCAGCAAAAAAAAATGCGCAGCTCAAGCCGAAAGGCCAAACATTGATAGCGATAGCAATGAATCAGGCATGAAACAAGGTTCATAGTTTCACCGGCGGTATAAATGGCAGCAAGCATTCGCTTACAAATTAAATTATGAAGCATGGTGTCACGCGCGTACAGGCTAGTACGAGCAGATCTCACTCGATGACCGCGAACCCTCGCTGCACAACGCTGGCGTGGCGGAGCGGGCAAACAGAGGGGAGCTAGCGCCTCTCCTTTCGACGCGTCTCCGAGACGTGAGAACACACTGTGCGTAGCACTAGGCGCGCGGAAGGCCAGTGCACATGCAGCCACCAATCATCTCGGCTCGCTCACACCCGATCGGAGAATAGGTCCAGGATACCGCGACGGCGGCACACAGCCGGGCTAGGGAAGAGGAGGCCCTAGCACAGGTTGTATCATCGACATGATTTGTGTAAGCAACTAGTTGCTCCCGCACAATATATATCGCAGACTTGGTCACGTTCATAGGGCTCGCGTTCAGGATGGCTTCATTTTCAGATTAATATCTGCCACGTGCAATCATCTTCCCGCATCACTAATCAATACTGAAAATTATGACTCCGTCAAAGTAATTACCCAGCATTTTGGGCGGAGTAGACTATATTATTGTAGCGCGTAGCCTTGTGTTGTTTGTCTCTTACATAGCTGAACGTTGTATAGGTATTAGGCTTGCGCATATTTTTCTCGTCACCGATGTGATTGTTTTTTTCTAGAATTATTCTCGTTCTCGTGCGGCGGCAATTTGTTTCACATTTATAATATATTTCTGTAACTACTTTCTGTAGCCACTCCCCTCTCTTGTGTACTTTCACATTGAGAGTACTTTAAGTGAAATAAAAATAAATTAACATATCCCTTAAACCGCGTCGACACTTTCTCATCCCGTACTCCGGTCATTACACTTCCACTTACCCATATCCATAAGGTAAACCTTGGGTACCGTTTAAAACCTTGGGTGCGTGCCTACAAGAACTATCCAACACCTTTGGAAGGCTTACAACGAGAGAACTTACAATAACACTTTATTCTGTTCGTTTAGAAACTTACCAGTGAACAATCTGCTTCCACGTGTACGGAACGACAAGGCTTCGTTGCTGGTAGACAGATTCAATAGAATTTTTGTTGCGTGTATAAACAAACTGTTGCTATTATCCCTCCGAGGAATTTGACAGGCATATAACAAAAGTATTAATCTTCTCAATTGTTATATACATGTTTATGGTGACGAGAATGTATTGTTACAAGAATATGATACCTATTGCAATTGAAACTAAATATGACTCGTAATTTTAGTTTGTTATCGAAAGTGTTCTACCTTACTCAACAAGCTCTCTCTATGTAGGAGGAACTCCATTGTTATATCATTTATAAATCGTTCTATTTTTTGTCTTGTAGTATTGCACAGCATGCTTTTGCTACCCGGCGCTTGTTTGTGACTTTCGTTTACAACGATGTGGTATGTACTGTGATGTGTGAGTTCCATCTTTTCAATTTCCAACTCTGTTGGCCTAGTTATCTTGCTGTCCTGCATCTAACCCATGTTAGCCACAAAAAATAGCTTGGCGTCGTTGTACGTATAGCTCTCAGCTGGAACACACACGATACCAACACCTGTTCAGAAGCCGAAGAAAATATGTGGTTTCTGAGAAGGAACTTGCATCTTGCTGCCATGAAGGCGAGGTTAACTGCGAATCTGACCTCTGTGCGTTCCTTGCTCAAGTACGTTACCGTGATATGTGATCCGCACCAAAAATATCACAAAATATAAATGTTGAGGAGGACATCAGCTATCGTTATATTATCCAGGTATAGACGCATAGATTCCGCACTAATATAATAACTTATCTTCAACTTCCTGCGCTTTCCATGAAACGATGGGTCACTGGACAATGAATTACTGAGCGGTTCCTTTAACGTAAATGCTTAATTTTATATAGTAAGAAGCTCTCACAAAGAATAACTTGAACCTGTCGCAGCACAAAGTAACACATTAAGATATTCGTTGTTCCCTCAAACAATAGAATACTGGAACTCTGTGCCTTACGCAATTATCCAATCCGACCCCTTGGGTCTGCTCGGAGGATCTTTGTTGCGTTGTTTTTGTTTCGGCATTCGATGTTAGAGTAGAAATTGTTGCTTCAATTAATCTTGCCACAGGTTCTGCCCTAGTTGCTTTCGTTATTGTTATTTCTGTTTCTCTACTCCCTAATATTGCGTAACTTGCTGTTTTTTAATTATTTGTTTGCTTGATCACTTCCACTGTTTTATTCTGTGCATACGTGACTGCTCTCTAATCGGTGTTTTCACTTTTTACTTTATTGTAGTATTGCAATTCACACGTGTACTTTTTATCTTTATCGGGTGACCACTTTTCAGCGTCTAACAAATGTTATCGCTCAGCACAGGCCGCGTCTTTATGTATCGGAAGTTTCTCAAATGTTATCGATGGTTATATCCGCTCTTGGTTGTCACCGAACTTTGTGTAATCTGATTTCGTGTATGCGCGACGCGAATGGTGTAGAACTTTCTGGAAGACACGTAGGCCCCAGCGATTACTCTGGAACCATCGATGACTGATGTATTTAAGCCGACGCGTTTCACCCGCTGATCAGATTTCGACGATCGCCGACTGTGTTCGTCTCTATCGTTGTGCTTTGAGAGTAGCCTGTTTTTCTGGGTACAGATTTGCCCACTAAAAGTGTTTCGCCATTCACAGTTTTGCTACTGTATTCTTGACCGTCGCTATCACGTGAAAATATTCCGAACAATATTTTGCACATTTATACAGTTTGTGATTAGCGTTTGTTAACGTCTCGTTAAATTCAGTCACTGATATGCATATTTATCATCTTTGTTCAGTGTAATTGAACACGCCTTATAACTAGGTCCTAGTGAGGAGTATCGTTCAAAAAAGAATAACAAGCAACACGCATTACTCTCACAACATTATATATATATATATATATATATATATATATATATATATATATATATATATATATATATATATATATATATATATATAGACACATATGAATAAAACTATATTGTACATAACTGAAGTGTTTGAGAACATTATTCGCCATGTCCGGGTTACCCTATAGAGAACCCGGCGAGTCCAGCTTCTCCGCAGTAAGATACTCTCAGAGGGAAAGCCAACCTTTATAATTGCCTGTGTTGTTCAGGATCTAACGAACAACGTTGAGGACAGGCAGCTTCCAGTGGATCAATGAAAACATTGCATCGATAACAGAAGCTTCGACGGGCTTCGAAGCAACCTGGAAACGGGGAGGGCACCTAGGATACCTGAAGATATTGCAGTGAGCAGAATGTAAGATGTGCTGGTAAGAGTATTTGTCGGGTACATCATTTATGGTGAAACATTAATTTTTTTTGCTCAACTAAGGCATCTCGCGGCACCTAAGTATAAAAGTAGGTAGGTTCCATTTCCTCCTCGTTTTGGGCAACTTCGATAAAAAATTTGGCAGCGTCGCTTACGAAATTATTTTATAACGCTCCGGAGCACTTGGATGTCGAAATTTATTGCAGATGCCGCAATTATTCTGCGTACACTTACAGTTTTGCGAACACGTTGCTGATTACTTGCCCCTTGTTTTTCTCAAATATAAACTTGATCTAACGTAGCATTCTCTCAGGCCGCCGTAAAACATACTGCAAGATGGCTATATATTGCTTTCGTGCCTACAAGCAGTGTATTTCATTCACACGCATTTATATTGCCTATGAATATGTCATAGCGTGCTGACTATGTTCCTTAAATGTTATCGTGCTGGCGCTTGTAGTTATGCTAGGGCACTAGGCTAAGTATTGCAGCACTCGTAAAACGACACTCATACCGCTCTGGAGCACTTGCATACGTTGATTCAAAAGCCGCGTCTAACCCGCACGTTTTCAACTTTGCCTACAGATTACCTATGACGTGTCAAGGCAAGAATACATGAGCGGAAAATTTTTGAAATGCTGATGTGATATGATACGATTGCACCAGTATTGATAGGGCTTACAGTTCACCATCGAATTACTGGACTGCCATCAGCAGCAGTATGTAAATAGACGACTGTCGCTTGCACCTCAGCATGTGTGTCAAATATACCACCCAAGATTCCATCCACTGAAATAAAAACACCATGCACCCACTGTAATTCGGGTCACTTCAAAGTAATTAAGTATGGCATTGTTTTTTCTTCCTAGGTTCTTCGCTAGAAAAATTCTGCACACGTCAGGTCAGGATAACAAAGGTTTTAGAACTCAGAAACTAAGATTAAGCAAAGCGGGTATGCAAACCACGTGATAACTACAAAATGCGCTAAGCAATGTATTGGCTACCTAAATACGGTGCGTAAGAAAAAGACGAAGTTATCTGCGCACCCCTATCTGCACGGCTTCCATACGACCTATAATATTCGCCAATGAATTTCAGCTATATACGCTTTCTTTCTGCACCGAAGAAGTTGAGAAACATTTGTCGCCTTGTAAGTAAAAAGATTGGAATATGCCAGAAATAAGCACTTTCTGGTCACCAAACAAAACACATGTCCATTCCACCTTGGAATGTATGTCTGGCATTCCTGATCGCGCTATCTCGCGGTAACGAGTATGTCGGACAGAGCGAGCGATACATAACGACGAGACTGCAGGATGACACCGTTCACTCATTTTGTCGGGATCGCCTTATTACCATTTCGTCAGTCGCTCTCACTCATGCAGTTCTAACCTCATTCTCAATGGCACTCTAATGATGTTACGTCATTACGTCGTAACGAAGTTAGCGCAGTCATTATTCAAGCATTTCATGAAAACTGGTTGCGAGAGAAATGTGTTCGCCAGGCTTTTGTGACCATCCACTATTTAAAGGACACGTGTGTAACAGAGATAAATGATGTAGCTCTCTTTAATTATTTCCTTCCTGCTTTGTATTTTACATATGTTTGGCCTACTATGTTCCGTCAGTGTTTCTGCTATACCTTGACGTGTAGTTAAACTAATTTTCCATTTTTGTTCGTATGTACTCTTGCTTCTTGTCACAGATAAATGCGTTTTCCTTTCTCATGCAGATTTTCTTTAATGTTTCGAACAAGTGCTTGAGACAGAACCTCATTGCTCCGAATCAAGAATTACGCCGCTTGTGCCAGCAAAACACACGACATTTAATGCACAAAGGATAGAAAAATGGGTTATAAACACATAATAAAATGTTAACAGCATGAGGTAATCACAACTCCGAAGAAAACTCACTAAGGAACGTTATTGCATATCACTAGCGGCAGCATGCAACGCAGTTAACGCAGCAGCAGTTCACCGTCGATCGGTGGCGGGCGAGGCGACGATAGAAATGGTGCTGATGTCACCAAACTAGCGATGCCGCTAAGGGGCGAGTCGGCGATGGCTTGAGCGCTGTTGCGTCCAGCAGGCCGGAAAGAAGCAGGCGCAGCAGCCGCAACCTTCAGGATGAAATCGGCAGGAGAGCGGAACGTTCTCGCCAGGCAGCCGCCCGCAAGCTCAGCCCCGTAGCGCGACCACTGTCCTTCTGCCAACGGGTACAGGTGTTCACAAGTCTCTGTGTGGAATTGCGGAGCCTGGTGAGGTCATAAAGCATACGAATAGGTTGACAGGTTGCCGCCGTCGGATGAAGCCCTGGCGGCTGGGGTCCGGAATCCGACGACCCGTCTTCATCTTCGGGTCCAGTGACCGACGTTCTGCCTGCGTTGCTTCACGAAACTTTGCCCGCACTTGCTTGCTTGTTTGTTTGTTTGCCTTCTATCAGTGGCTCATACCAGCTATGGGGGATTGGCCAAGATTCGGATGGGATTAGAAGATGATTAGAAATTCCGTGAGGACAACTGAGATAATTAGGACATAACGAAAAGAATACAACTAATAATTGCACATCTAAATATTTTTGAAGGAACTATAAACTCTTCATCGGCACAGCAAGCATCCTTGTAACATTGCCTAAGAGAAACAATTTCAGGAATTGGAAAATTTACTCCAATGTTTAAAAATGTTGTTTCTAAAATCTAAAACACAACCGACACAGCGGCGAGGAAGCCACACCATAATTGTGTTGATGAAAGTGAAAGTTACTTCAACCCGCCGTGGTTGCTAAGTGGCTATGGTGTTAGGCTGCTGAGCACGAGGTCGCGGGATCGAATCCCGGCCACGGCGGCCGCATTTCGATGGGGGCGAAATGCGAAAACACCCGTGTACTTAGATTTAGGTGCACGTTAAAGAACCCCAGGTGGTCAAAATTTCCGGAGTCCCCCACTACGGCGTGCCTCATAATCAGAAAGTGGTTTTGGCACGTAAAACCCCATATATTATTATTATTATAAAGTTACTTCAGTTTTACTAGTTTGAAACAAACTCCTCCGCCAAGGGCAGAAAAAGGTGTCGATACTCCACGAAATTAGTTATAGCTGGGCTTAATGATAGCAGATGACCTGAATCAGGCTGTAGTAACGTATATTGACATGGAAATTACAGAGAGAATTGGGCTCTACAACGCGCTTCTTCTTTTCCTTCGCCTTGGGCCCCGTGTATTCCCAGATTGGTTCTTCCGAACTTCGTGTTCCTCACCCGTTGGTTTGTTAGAGGTTTGTGTGTTTCACCGAGTGATACATTTTTTTTTACTTCCTACTTGCGCCGCGCCATCGCGCTTTATTCTTTGCTATCCTCTTCTGCCCTAAAGCGTGGAACATACTTCCACGCGCTCTCGGCCCTCGCCTTCTGTTGCTGCTTTTCTATACTTTGGCATCGCGCATTTCATTCATCACACCCCTTAATTAATGTTTTGTTGTTACTACAGCAGAAGCTTGATGTGGGCGAGTTGGTTTTGCATATTTGAAGAAAAGAGCGCTACGAAGACGCGGACTAAAAGAAAAAGAAGAAAAAAGAACATTTAGTTGGAAGTAGCGCCTTCTCCGTCGTACATGTTCCTCTTTTAGTCCGCGTCTTCGTGGCGCTCTTTTCTTCAAGTTGTTACTACAGCGCATGTACTGTTCATTTTCTTCGTCTGTTCTTTTGCCCGAGTCAAGTCCACTGCCCAGGCAAGGCTATCAACAGCTTCGCCGTAAAACGACGCATCACGTTAAGAAATGCGCAGCACATTTTGGTGAAGAACGCGTTTCATAAAAGTCACTAGCAAGAGTGACTTACATTTGCTCTGAAAGCAAAGGCAACTTTTATTTATGGACAATAATCTCTAGCGCTTAGTTTATGTGATGCTATCCCCTTCGCGAGATTAAGCGTGACTCCACACCAGGCATGTACAAGTAGACGGCTGAGAGAATGCCTCCTAGATAGCAGATGGCGTCATGCTATCTTGCCCGACTGCCATATAATCCAATGGTGACACTCTCGACTAAGCGGCCTTGATCTTGAGGATTGATTGATTGATTGATTCTTTATTGGTTATTATATACACATGTAATGCGAGGCGAAAAGATAAGCCATTAATCACCACTTTAGTCACACCATGCTTGGCAAATAAAATTTCGGTTCAAGTAGCATGATGTCAAAAAGCACAGTGCACAGGCCTGCTATCAGTGAGCCGCTGATTGAGAGCGCTCCTAGCCATTTGCGAAGATAGTGAGCTTGGCACAGCACCAGAGGTGCTGCCAACCATACGCAATAACGCGTTCAGGTCTGCGTCGCCCGAAACCTAGTCAAAGCGATCGTTTCTCCGAGAGCGATAGTATATTGGCTTGAGTAGCTACACCTTCTCCTCGGCGAGACATCAGAAGACGACACGCCAAATTCTGCACATGTAGAGAAAAAAAACGCTTCGATTTAAAATTAAACGGTCAATCGGCACTTTCAGCCGAACGATCAAAAATTACACGGTCAAACCATTTTACCGGTCAAACCGATTATACCAAATAAATATTCGCTGCTTTAAATATATGCGCCCTAGTTTGGCTATTCGATAATCGATTCAATATTCGATCCTGCACATTCGTATTGGAAAAAGCTGATATTCGCCTACTTCTAACATATTCCTGAATTACCTGTAATACTGCTCACTAGCGCGACCCCGACGCACGAGTGGCCTATGCATGCACATCAGGCTCGGTTGCTTGCACGTTGATAGACATTCCGATCCATGACGTCATGATCCATGACGTCATGGCAGTACCATGGCAGTACGAATGCTTCCGCGCAAAGCTTGCCCCGCAGTGAAGTATTCCATGCGTGCTGCAGTGAAACATATGGTAGCAAGGGTGAACCCGCCAGATACAACGAGGAACCGAAGGTTGTGGCAGACTGCCAAACTGTTTTTCCAGTTCGTATAAGTCGTCTTAAAAGCCAATAAAACACGCTGTTATCATAACCAGTTACAGAGCGAAAGTTTCTTTGCCTGACGCATATATTTAACGATGCGTGATCGCACGATATACAATGGATAGTTTGGTTTTCATCAATTTGTTGCACTTGTGCTTTATGAGTTTGCAATTAGGCGTTATGGAAATTCAACATGTTTTTATCAATTTGTTAAAGAGAATCACTCGCACAGACATCGCCTCAAAAAGCGTCTGGAAGAAAAGATTGTGGCAAGCGATAGACTAATCTACAACTGTTTCTGCACCTTCGGACGAGGCAACAGTATCGTCGCGCTCTTTGCGGAATATAGCGTCCTGATTGACACAGTTTGTTTGTGTGGGTTTTAAATGCATTTCCTGAACACATAGCACTTTGGTATATACTTATGGAACAGTTCTCCGATTTCGTCGAGATTACGGAGAACTGCTCGCACATTTGAGCGTAGGATTTGTGCGTTGCTTTTGATGGTGTCTTTGTTAAAGAATAGAAAATTAGCTCACGGAGCCCTTTCCGTGCGCCATGACGTGAAGGTTTTCTTTGTTTGAGCGGCGGATGGGTTCGGGCCGCTCATTAAGTGCTGACTGCGCCTTCACGCGCGGTGTTGTGTCCATGGCCTCTTGCGAGGCGCTTGACACATGTTCCTGTGAGCCATGCGTTTGCTTCGAAAGTCTCGCCTCGAACGACGAGACCTTCGAGCCAAACATCGCCGAGGTTGATGGGCCCTTCCTGGATGACGGAGCAACGGTGGCTGCACCCGCCGAGGGCACCAGTGGAGTGACCGCCGGCTCGCTGTGTGCGCACCGGACGCCTGTTACACAATCTCTTCAATGCTGTTCACTGCGTGCTTGGAAGAAGTATTCAAGCTATTCTGCTGGGAAGGCTTAGGAGTAAGGATAAGCGGCGAATATCTGAGTAACCTTCGGTTTGCAGATGATATTGCCCTGTTCAGCAACACCACAGACGAGGTACAACAAATGACTGACAAACTTTGTACCACGAGGACCTTAACAGAGAGAGTGTAAGAGTAGGGTCGAAGAATAATATGCAGAATACAAAGATAATGATGAATAGCCGGGCAAGGATGCAAGTGTTCAGGATCGCCAGTCAGCCTCTAGAGCCTGTGAAGGAGTACGTTTACCTAGGTCAATTACTCTCAGGGAACTCTGATCGTGAGAAGGAAATTTACAGAAGAATAAAAATGGGTTGGATCGCATACGGCAGACATTGTCAGCTCCTGACTGGAACCTTTGCATTGTAATTGAAAATAAAGGTGTACAGTCAGTGCATTTTACCGGGGCTGGCATATGGGCAGAAACTTGGAGACTGACAAAGAAGCTTGAGAACGAGTAAGGATCGCCCAAAGAGCGATTGAACGAAGAATGTTAGGCGTAACTTCAAGAGACAGGAAGAGATCGGTATGGATGAGAGAGCAAAAGTTGATAGCCGATATTCTAATTTACATTAAGAGAAAAAAGTGGAGCTGGGCAAGTCATGTTATGCGTAGGTTAGATAAGCGGTGAATCATTCGCGTTACAGAATGGGTGCCAAGAGAAGCGAAGCGAAGTGGATGAAGGCAGACGACTGGGTGGGGTGATGAAATTGAGAAATTTGCAAGCGCTAATTGGAATCGGTTGGCGGAGCACGTGTGTAATTAAAGATAGCAGGGAGAGGCCTTGGTCCTGCAGGGGACATAAAATAGGCTGATGATGGTAATGATTGAGTAATATCGTGACCGAACATTAGGAAGAACTCGGAAGCAATATTTTTTCTAACTGGTTTGTGCAGTAACCAGGGCATATAACGTGGTCCTGTACAAAGTATTGGGCTAGAGAACTGCATTCTATTAAGCTTTGACTGGTTGCCCGGATAATCACGTTTTGTTCTTCGAACTTGCCGGAATGTTCTCGTTTGAGTGCCAGGATAACGGCTCTAGCTTTTGGCTCAAGGTCGCTTGAATGTCGCCGACAAGAGCTAAACATTTTATGAAAAATGGTTGCGAGACAAATGCGTTAGGCAGACTTCTGTGACCTTCCACTACTCAAATGACACGTGTGTAACTTACAGTTAAATGATGATGTGTTCTCGTTAATTGCTTCCTTCCTGTTTTTGAATTTTACACATGTCTCCTCTACTATGTTCTGTCAATTAATGTTTCTGCTATACCTTGAAATTTACTCAAACTACTTTTACAATTTTTGTTTTCAAATAAATGTTGATATGTACTCTTGCCGTTTGCCACTTGTAAAGGCGTTTCCCTTTCTCATGTAGGTTTCTTTTTTAACGTTTCCAAAGCGTCCTTGAGACAGAATCTCCTTGTACCCAATCAGCAACAACGCCGTTTGTACCAGAAAACACACAATATTTTATGCACAAAGACAGAAAAATGGGCAATAAACACATAATAAAATGTTAACAGCATGAGGCAATTAGAACTCCGAACTCCACAATAAGGAGTGTTATGGCCTATCACGAACGGGAGCATGCGATGCAGTTAACTGAACAGCAGTTAGCCGTTGATTGGTGGCGGGTGAAGCGATGATGGTATCGGCGCTGATCTCACCTAAGTAGCGATGCCGCTGAGCGGCGAGTCGGCGATGGCTTGAGCGCTCTTGCGTCCACTGCGTCCGGAAGAAGCCGGCGCAGCAGTGGCAACCTTGAGGATTGAAGCGACAGCAGAGCGGAATGTTTTCGGCAGGCAGCAGCACGCGAGCTCGGGCCCGTAGCCAGACCGCTGTCGTTCTGCCAACGGGTAAAGGCGACCATAAGTCTCGGCGTAGAATTGCAAAACCTGGTCTGTTTACCAAGCGTACGAACAGGTTAACAGGTTGCCCCCGTCGGACAAAGCCCTAGTGGCTTGTGTCCGAAACCTGACGACCCCTCTTCATCTCCGGGTCCGGGGGCCGACCTTCTCCTTCCGTCGCTTCCCGAAACTCTGGCCGCGCTTGCTTGCTTGTTTGTTTGTTAGTTTGCTTTCTGTCAATAACTCATACCCGCTATAGGCCAAGATGCGGATGGAGTTAAAAGATTATTAGCAATTCCGTGAGAACAACTGAGATTGTAAAGACTGAATCGAAAGAATAGAAAATAAGTAATAATTATAAATTTAACTAAATATTTTCCAGGGAACTATAAGCTCTTCAACCGCATAGCAAGCATCCTTGTGACATTGCCCAAGAGAAATAATTTCTGGAATTCGAAAATTTACACCGATTCCGCCTCTGTAAAGGAGGCAGATTTTGTAGCGTGAGCTACACTGGCCGTGGTTGAGCAGTTTCGCGTGGCTCCTGAAGAGCCCTGCTGCGCACGAGCTAGGAGCAGTGACGTCACACGGCGCACAGCTAGCACGCCGGAGCCGTCGCCGCCGTGCGCGCCTCGCCGGTCTGCGCATTCCAGCGAAGTGACGTCATAGCCGCGGCAGAGGCACTAGCACCGGCGCGTGCCCAGCTATGCGCCTCCGTTGCGCAGCAGCCAAGTCTGACGCTGCGCTGGAGCCGCTTGATAGCGCCTTTCATTTTGTGCGCATGCGCAGATGTTCCAGCGTGGGTATACATATAGCGGGGCGTTTGCCAGTGTGGTATAGCCATGGAGAAGGAGAGCGAGATTGCTGCTCAGCGGCGCAGAAGAGCGGAGAAGCTTAACTCATCGGATCCCGAAGTAGTTGCCTGGAAATCAGCGCTTGAGCGTAGGAAGAACGATCAGAAGAAGGCTGAACGTGCGGCGGAGACACCGGAGCAAAGGGAGGAACGTCTAGCAAAGCGGCGTCGCCAGTAGACTGAGCGACGTGCCTCAGCTCACGCTACGTATATCCTGGCATAGCTGACCTAAGCCATTGCAAATTTTTTTCTTTCTTTGCTGATTTCATTAGACATGTTGTCGAAAGAAAAGCCTAGAGTGTTGCTGGAGTCTTTTCGAACGCGTTTCGCTTACACGCAGCTTTGAGGGTAATTTTTTCATCGACACTCCATTCCATACATAGTAGTCCGCGCTGGAGAAGCCACGCAAGAAGTTCGCTCAAGAAAACGCTCCGCACGTTCCGTCCATGCTTCGGTGCACGCCAACAGCATTCCATCGCGCGAGCATGCACGCGAGGCTTCTCGCGACGGGTTGCAAATAAACAAAATCAGAAAAGAACAACAAAAACAACAATGGCCTAAAACAACTTATTAGCAGCCATATAACAGATTGTGTTTGTTTCTGAAGATTAAAACTTGTTTCATTGAATACTGAGCCAATATAAAAAAACAGTTGCACACAACTGCTGTCAAAAAAACATCGAACTATATCCAACTGCGAACGAAGCCACTGCATGAAGTCTCTCTAGTCTCCACAGCGTTGACTGCTATGCCTCGAACGGTGTATACTGAGCAGTTTCGTTTGCCCGTACCTTAGAGGCGAAGACAGATTGGGTTTTGCTGCAAGTCGATAGAGAGCCCTCGATATTTAGAATATTTCCTATTGTTTTATTATTGCGACATCGATAATAGTATAACAAGGTGTCACTACACGGATCAAAAAGGAGAATCATTCATGCGTTTATTCGTATGGAGCGAGTATGTTAGCAGCAAAACGTGACAAGAGAAACGTCTCGCTGTCCTACAACAGCAAACAGCGGAATCCCGACGGCTGGGAATGTCCAATCGCAAGTCAACGTGGCTAGGCTTCGGAAACTGTAAGCTTGGTTGATGTAATATTTCCATTGTGTTAATTAGATATAGACTCTGTCAGGATCCTCCTCCTGCATCCTTTATACTTTCTTCCTGTTCATTCTGCGCATTTTCTGGGCGTTGGAGCCCATCCAGACGCAATATTGTAGCACTTTCCTTTTCCACTTTTGTTCTGTACTGTGGTCTTGCGATGTGTCCGGGCTTGTAGCTCACCCTCGCCATGGCTGATCGGTGTCGCCAGCAGCGTCGCACGTTCTAGGTTTTGCTTGCCAAGGAATAGGCTTCCATACGTGACTCGACCACAACCAGATCATCGCGTAGGGAACGACGCTTGCTTTGAGACGTTCCCTAGCGTCCTTTCCTGTATTTTTGCTTTGAGTGGCCATGGCCCGGGCTGTAGACTGGTTACAGCTTCCTTTCTGTACCCAGAGCACGTCGGTCTTGTGGCACGAGGACGTAATCATCGTCGATATGTAGCTCTTGGGCTTGTCTTTCTGCTCGCTGAAGTTGTCGTAGGAAGTTCTTTCATCTATACTCGTAGCCTTCTTCATTTCACCATCGCTGCCGGCGAAGGGCCCGCTAATCGATTGACGGTGCACTCTGGCATTTTGCTCTCCCCCTGTGCTTGAGGAAGTGCGACGAATCAGGCTCGTGTTGGCCTCACTCTTGGGTGGGGCAAGTACGTTCCGTGTAGGTGGCAGCCCGGTCCTTCTAGCTGAGGTCTTTCGAACGACTGGCCTTCTCAGTGACAGCCTTTCGGTCAAATTAATGCTGGGCAGCCTCGACGTGATTCTTTTTGCCTGACCGCGTGTGAGCACACACGAGGTGGCCCGCATGTTTACGTGCGTTGGCGTCTTGAGTCGTCTCGGCCGCATCTTCTCGATTCGCTTTGCTGGCAACATCTTGTAGACCTACTGCGCGGTGCCGACGGGCGACCTTGGCAACCGTTCCAGCCAGGCTATGCGAGAAGGTCCACGCTGTGCTTTCGTCAACCACGGGGAAGTCGTGCCGGTCTCCGAAGAACACTGAGCGTCCGCATTTCATAGATCAGCATAGTTCGAGCAGCCTCCGCCAGGGCCTCTGCGAAAAATGTTACATGGGGGGAGGCCTTTACGCGGACTGTTCGTAGATAAAACACTGGACGGGGCGAAGCCGCTCCACCTCAAACGAATTCACCTCCTTCCTCGTCGCATTCTCGTTTTATTGGTGTGTACAGACGCGCCGTGACAATTTTGCATGTCAGATAGGATCAGGGTTGCGCATGCGAAAGTGTGTCGAAATTTATTTTGCGGCATTTACTACATTATTAAAAAAAATAATTACCTCACTAATATTAGTATTGTTCCTCCTTTTCCGCCTATTCGCCTGCCACAATTTCCTCACACAACCAAGATAGACTAAGGCGCCAGAGCGTTTGTAATAAATATATAATTAATTAGTTCATTCATTCATTCATTCATTCATTCATTCATTCATATTCTTAATGCATTTAATAAAGATAACTCTAAATATTTTTATATTTTTATTACGTACTTTAGTGTTGAACCATGAATTGTAAATCTCTTGCGAGTTACCTTATTGATAAATCACATTATGTTAACGCCAAGCGCCAAATGTGTTCTTTTTACATGGGAACTAACGCCGCCCCTCAAGGATCTTTATTAGGACCACTCGTTTATTTAATTTTTATGAATGACGTTCTTTCGGCTATTCGGAATTCTTCGTTCATTCTATACGCCGATGACATCAACATTCGAACACACGTCGGTTGCGTAGAATGGCATTTCTAGATCCAACAGTGACATTATAGATAAGGTCCAAAAAAGGTATCTACGCATATATCATCAGTGCTTTGCTATCACGGACACTGGACGTTTGTTCCAGCCCTGTTGGATTGTTGTCATTGCCCTTACTTCGCTTCCGACATAATCGACCTGACCTGGTGCTTCTCTTCAAACTCCTTCAGGGTATCGTCGCCTGCCGCGAACTACTCAGTTGTACCATGTCTTGCATCCCACGCAAGTTCACCAGAGAAAGGAGAAATTTCTGTGTTCCTGCCTGTCATCACCAATACTCAACCGTCCGCAGAATACTGAGTCTTTATAACGCTGATTTTCAGCATCTCGATATTTATTCCAACTCGCTGTTATTGTTCTTTTCCGAGCGTTACCTTCCTGTATTTGTAGTGTCACACATTGTTCATGTGGCCTTCATTTGGAGTTCGTATGGCCATTTTTTTTCTTTACCTTGCGCTTTTCTGTGTGTACACTCTTGTTTTCATAATTGTTCTTTTTATTCGTTGTGTTTATTATATTCCGCTCTATGCTTTTCTTTTTTTCTTCTTGTTTTTAGTGTGTGCGTGCGCCAGCACTCAGTCCTAATGTTTGTTCCTGGCCACAGTAAATAAATGATCGATTAAATTTCTAATATTTATAGTAGTAGTAGTAGTAGTAGTAGTAGTAGTAGTAATAGTAGTAGTAGTAGTAGTAGTATCATCATTAATTACTTCGTGATTTTGTTTGTATAACTGGTTTGTGTGCCCTTCAAGAGTACGAACTGTTCTCGCATTCCACGTACAACTCCTTCTGGACCCTCCGAAGGTGATATTTAGCCTAAGTGGGCGTGTCACGCATACGTTAACGCCTGGTACGCTTGCTTGAGCAGGCAGAAGGAGCAGATGAACGCAAGGTGCAGCACACACAACATTCATTCGATATTGACATTTAACAACAGGAACACACGGTAACGTTCACCACTTATTGCACACGGACTGCGTCCTCCCTTGCTATGCTTTACGATCGCACTACCGCGCTAACCAACGTCCGTGGCGATCGTTTCTACGCTACCGTAGGGGCGGTTACAGTAGCGTTTCTGTTCGGGACGGATACCGGCGTCCTCCGGTTGGTCGTCCGTCGTCGCAATCTGGTCGTCTTCAGTCGTCGCTGGTGTCCGGCGTCACTGATGCCCCGGCCGACGTGACGAAGGCACAGTCGCTGAAGAGCTGTCGCACTCGGCAGTGCAGGACTCGTGCCGGCTGGCGCTCCTGGTGCGCGCCAGCCCAGCTTAGTTCCCTAGACTGGACGGTGACTGGCTGCAGCCAACCTACGCGCGTCTACGTTCAGCGGCGTAAACGCTGACGTGTCCTGGCAGGTAGGTCCGGGCCAGCGGTAGTTCCGGAGGCGTCAGTCATCTGCTCGCCGAGCCTGCTACTCGGGCGGGGACGACGCTGCATCGCCTAGGTACTGGGCAGGACCCATAGTGGCGAACTCCGGCCGTCTTCTCCTGGAACGCTGCGCCCCGGCCACCACGTCGTTCTCTGGGCGCGCCCCTTCTCCAAGATGATGATGATGATGATGATGAAGCCTCAGTTAATGGTACAAACCCACTGAGGGGGATAGGCCACGAATCGGGTGGTAATATGATTCAATAAATAAAGCAAAATAAAATAAATTGGCTAATAAATAAATAACCCGAAAAAGGAAAGAAAACAAATAATCCAAGATGCAAAATAAACTATGAATATATGAGATAAAGTATTGATCAATACTAAAGTAAGCCTTGCGTTGATAGGAATCTTAAAGAAGGATATACTTAAACTTGAGTAAGGTAAAATATGAATAATAATAGTAAGATTTAAACTGTGAATTTGTGCTTTTGCTTTTTGAATTTTCTATAATGTAGTAGAAATAAATCAATTCTTGAAACTAAAAACTATTAACAAGGCATTCTTCTTGTGCCACATCGAAAATTATAAATGGCTAGGCAAACGTTCCTGTGGCTATATCCCAAAACTGTTGCTCCAAGGGAGAGTATAACAGTGCTACTTAAAGGTAATCCTAAATTTTGAAGTGGAATTTCTAGACATAGTTTTCGATGAGTAGAGAACCGCCGGCATGATAATAAAAAATGATCTATAGTTTCTGGTTCATTGCATAGGTAGCATAGAGGAGATACCGCTAGACCACATCTGTGCAAGTAAAAATTAAGTGTTGGAATACGGCAACGCAGCCTGGTAAATGAAACTTCAAATTTCCGGTTAGGACACCATTGCCGGTTCCAAGAATAATTTAAGTGTAAAAAATCTGAAGATTTTGCTAATGACAGAGCTTTTTTGTCCTCGTTCAAAGAAAATTGCCGATATCTGGCTGCAGTAATGTGCGCAGTTGCCGGCAGCACAAATAGCACAGGACCTGCTAAAGAAGCTCGTGCTAAGGAATCGGCTATTTCATTAATATGAATGTCTGGGTGGTCAGGGACCCATACTATATGCACTAAACTTAAGTGAGGTGGCGGCTAAACGCGCTCGCTTCACTCCCTCTTCCTCGTCTTCTTTCTTTCTTTGCGCTTGTCACTCCTGACAGGGTGCTTATAGCGTATGCTAGAGAAATTACATTGATTGATTAAGTTTTCAAGGAAGCACGGGTCACGAAGGCATTCAAACGCTCTTTCATGCTCACACTACGGCAGGGGCGGCTGCGTCAGCAGGCGTTTGGTGAAGTGCGACACCGTGGACGCGAGCAGATTGGTGTCGGGACACTCTCGCGTGTAGGTATGCGCGGCTTAGCGGTGTCCGAGGAAGATGTAATCTTGGGGTTTGAGTCAATGCCGAGTTGTTCGAACCCTTCAGTGCCCTAGGCGGAGGCAACACAACCCATTGAACTCGGCTTCAGTTAACGGAAACAGACCTGCTGGAAGGCTGGAGAGACTAAAATGTCAATGACGAGGAAAGAATAAAAATAACAAGAGACAACGATGAAACATTATCCAAGCATCTGACAGTCACTTTGCCCGCAGTGAAGTACCTGAGTTTCTCGAGATCATCATCATCAGCATCATCATAATCATCATCATCATTCTATTTTCTTTATATCTACTGCAGGATGACGGCCTCTCCTTGCGATCTCCAATTAGCCATGTCGTGTGCTAGCTGATTTCCCGACATGCACCTGTAAATTTCGTAATTTGATCACACCACCTAGTTTTCTGCGGTGCTCGACAGTGTTTCCTATCCCTTGGCACGCATTCATTAACTCCTATACGGTCCACCGGTTATTTCCTACGCATTACATGGCGTGCACAGCTCCATTTCTTTATTTTATTTTTTCATGCCAATTAGAATATCAGCTATTCCCGTTTGCTGCGCGATCCACACCGCTCTCTTGCTGTTTCTCAATGTTACGCCTAACATTCTTCTTTCCATCGCTCTTTGCGCGGTCCTTAACTTCTTGTCGAG
Organism: Dermacentor andersoni; assembly: GCF_023375885.2. Taxonomy (NCBI): domain Eukaryota; kingdom Metazoa; phylum Arthropoda; class Arachnida; order Ixodida; family Ixodidae; genus Dermacentor; species Dermacentor andersoni. The sequence goes on from NC_092816.1 coordinate 170,102,148, forward strand.
CTTGTTAACCTCCAGGTTTCTACCCCATATGTTAGCACAGGCAGAAATGAATGATTGTATCCGTTTCTTTTCAACGACAGTGGTAAGCTTCGAATCAGGATCTGACAGTGTGTGCCGTGTGCACTGCAACACATTATTATTATTCTATAAATTTCCTTCTCGTGATCAGAGTCCCCTGTGAGTAATTGACCTAGGTAAACGTACCCTTCGCAGACTCTACAGGCTGACTGGCGATCCTGAATTCTTGTTCCCTTGCCAGGCTATTGAAGATTTTATTTGTCTACCGAATATTTCTCTTCAACCCCACTCTTACACTTTCTCAATTAAGGTCCTCATTATTCTTTTGTAATTTTTAATCTCTTGTTGAAGCAATAATGTATATTCGATATATATATATAATGTAACTAACATGGTAGAGCGGCTGCCCCGGAAAGGCGTTGATCCCATGCTCGCATCCCGGACCAGGACGAATTTTTCAGCCAACTGAAAGGCTTTGTTGCCGAGAAACTCTTGGTCACTCCGTGCCATCTGCCGTAGGGCGCAACAATTCAGGCAGATGGCAACTCGCCGGGGGCACGGCAGAGGGCGACAGAGGCACAGCCACTCAAATTCTTTTATATTAACAACGTTTCATATTAAATGCAATAACGGTTGTTCATTATTCCGAAACTACTCGATAAGCATTCTATAATTGATTAGATTCTTATATGGCACTACTCAATTTGAATCAGTCGCAGAAATCACTATTGGCACACCCCTACTAGATAGTAAACCTACGATGAAAGCTGCCCATAAGCGAACAAAGGCGTTCGCATAAACACCCGCAACGATATAGCTTTGTTTTTATTTTCGACAAGAGGCCTAACAAAATCAGCACATAAAGTAAAATATATATCTGCTATTGAGTGGTCACATCGGACGACGTCTTTCATCTTCTGCCGTCGTGTCTTTCAGTTTCGACGGCTTTAAAAATTCTTTCCTCTCTATTAAAAGAAGTACGGTGTCTGTTCTCATCACGACAGCTTCGATTAATTAGAGATAAAGCGAAACGCTTTCTTTCTAACGAAAACATATTTGGCAACGCGTTCTTCGAAGCAATTTAGCCTTGAATTATACTAAGCGTTCAAGCATTCTAGCGGCAATAAATAATGTCAGAAACGGAATGAGCATCTGAGCAGTTGTTGCGGCAGACATCTTTCTCTCCATATTGTAGGCACGAAAGAAATTTCATAGAAGAAAATGAAATGTTCAGAAAAATTTTGTTTTCATTCATATTGAAAAGTGCTTTGAAGCGTATTTTAACGTGACCATGCAGATGGAACGTTAGTTTAGCTTATTCAGTACGGAGTGAATAAATGGATGCCGATGTGCGATTCATCACAGCACAACACAGTCCGTCATAGCAGCTCTTGCCAATAAGTGTTCGATGCACAACGCTGTGCACTTCTTAGCAGCCCACCAGTGGCACAGAGAGAGAGACAAGGCCACACACTCTATCTTGAAGGTGTCGCTGCTTTACCACGCAGCGTGCTGTTTAATCCCATATGCATTTGTTTTCCGTACTTCTGTTGAGCTTTTATTTGCCGTGCCTTTTTTTAGTTTTCGGCACAGGAAGTGAGACGCCACCCCATAAAGCTGTACTACCTACGCGTTTGCAGGGTTTCTCATGGTATTGCGCAGTGATGGAAGCCGGAACGTATGTAAACACAACAGTCCTCAACTTACAAGCTCATGATGCACAAAAGAAGTATAAGAACTAAGCAGCTCGCGCAACACAACTAAAAGACCACCGCCAGACGCCCTATTGTGTGAAAACCTGATACCCACAAAACAAAAGACGTTTCATAGACGTATGTGACTGGCCAAAATGTGCTACAACGTCTACAGGACTTTCAGACGTCTAGAAACGTTTTATGCCCATGCCTAGAAAGTACCTTGCGACATTCGGGAAGAAGACACCTATTTAAATGGCTTTATAAAGTCTACATGTTTCTAAGACACACAAAAACTACATCTAAACAAGGTTACAGAACCTTTTACCAAAACACATAGAATATGTTTGCATATATTCGTTTCGATGCACGTATTTACTAAGACATTTTAGGGGTTTATTTCCTCAGCTTTAGACGGTTGTATAACCTATCTAGCACCAGAAATTTCGCCACAGCCTCCAGATAAGCAACATCTGCATGAATTTCCTTTCCGTTCTCTCACTTTTATGTCGCGATAGTTGAACATCTTCGTTAGCAGCGCATATATGGTTGCCCTGGTTTTCCATTCGTAACGTCTATACGTAAATGACGATGAAAAAGTACAAGAGAGCTGATCTAACGATAACTGTCGAAGGTAATCTGATAAGCATTAAAGCATTCTAGCGACATTGCTGATACCAGATAAACACAGAATTTTACAGCGAGGCTGTATATGGCTAGCCCATTCATCCATCTGTCCGTCTGTCCGTCCCTTTGTCGGTCACCTGTACGCCGAAAACTCCTGCGGCGCAACCCCATACACATGCGCGAAAAAAAAAGACGAAAAGAGAGGCGCACGGTTGGCCAGCACCATCTAGGTAGCGCAAGGCCCGTTCGCTCCGATCAATGACGTCACGCTACCTGGCTTGAAATTTCCATTGACAAGGCTGGCTTGACGAAAGTGGTGATATAAAAATTACTGTTGCGTACTCGGGAGCATCCACTATCTTCTGTGGCAGTCGGGCCAGGTAAACTGACGTCATGGATCGGAGTGAAAAGGTATCGTGCTATCTGGGTGGCGTCAGATTAGCTGTGCCAGTAATGACGTCGTTGCTCTCCGCAGCAGAGTGCGCGAGCAATAGTTTCTCAGCGACTGCGAAATGGGTAGGCCATGCGCCATGCGTCATGCGTGCTCCTGAGGAGCAGGCAGCTTTCGAACAGCAACGCCGCTAGCAGAACAGGGAACGAGCTCGTCTGCGCTGTGCCCATACTGCAGCCTGGCACAAGAACAGGCTCGTGCAGCCGAGCGTAAACAGCAATTGCATACACAGGATCCGGCAGATAACCAAGCCGTCGTTTAATGAACCGTAGGGATTAACCCAGCGATAAACACAGGGCCGCACGCATCAGCTTCGCCGGTTTACCATCTCTTCGGTGTACTTCGGCGTTGATTTTTTGTACTGATCATTCTGAGACTTGCGGTGATTCGGACATATACAACATGTACGACCTTCAGTATAGCCCCACTTTGCTATCGCACTCGCTTGTCAAACTCTGCAATGAGCCAGATGGTATGACATCAGAATGACGAAGAATGAATTGCGTCTATGGAACGACGAAAGTGGTATGGCGCAGACCACATGTCCGTAATGACTTAACGATTCTGAAATGATGATAGTGATGATATAACGACGACAGCGTGATGACAACGACATGGAGACAATATCACGACCACGAGTGTATCATGACCAGGGCGTGATGACGATGGTGTTACGATGTTGAAACGGAAATTATGACGATGCAGCAACCGCGACGCAACTAAGACGATTGAAAGACAATGACGGCATGATCGTGACTGTATGACGACTGCACCGTTCCCATTGAATGACGGCGAAAGAATGAAGTCGATTGAACGACGAAGGTGGTCTGACACGGCATGACGGCAGTAGGATGACGTTTCTGAAATGATTACAATGCTATGACGATGGGATGATGACGACTTCAGGACAGTAATGCTATGGCGACGACTGTGTGATGACGATGGCGTGAAGACGATAGAATGACAAGAGTCGCATGACGAGGCTGGACTGACGCGCACGAAATGACCAGACTGGCATCATGGCGGTGGTACGGGAATGAATGCATGACGACTGTATAAAGAGAATGGCGTGATGAATACCGCAAAGCGATAGCCGGACGACAACGATGTAATGCATACGACGGGATCATGCCCGTCCCATGCCGTTCCCATTCGTAAGGCAACACCACACGTCCTCAGGGACATGAGGACCCTTTTTCAGCAAATCTTCAGCAAATCAGCAAATCTTGAATCCGCCGCGACCCACAGAAGACAGCCGTCATCACCAAGTTCCAGCAGCCCGCCGACAAGAAGGTAGTGCGTAGATTCCTTGGCATGTGTGCCTACTGCAGGTGGCTTTGTCGAGGACTTCTCACGCATCGCTGAGCCGTTGACACATCTAATTGTGACGCCAACTCCAGGTGGGGAACGCCGCACGCCGACGCATTTGAAGAACTCAAACGACCTCATAGAAGGAGACAGTGCAATTTCACAACCTGAGTCTCCTCGCACCACCATGAGACTGTCACCTATATTTTTTTTTTTCAGCATCAGAATCAGAATCCACTTTATTTCCAACACACTAGTTAGGGGCCCCCAGGTAAAAAGCTGTCGCAGACAGCTTGACGGGACCTGCGGGCCTACAGAGAGCAGCAGGCAGTGGATTTCACAAATTCGAACAATTGTAAATACATACAGACATTAGGAAGAAGAAGTGAACTTGTTTCATACAGATGCAGCATACAGATTATGACATTGCAGCATACAGATGCAGCATACAGATACAGACATTATGAAGAAGAAATGAACTTGTTTCATACAGATGCAGCATACAAGGTGGACACTATCACAGAATGCATAAACAGTGCAAGAAAATGTAGCAGCCAGGGGAAAAGAGAAAAAGTTCATTGCTTCATCAGGTAATCACGCACCTCCGATTTGAACATGCCGAGTGGGGCACTGAAATTAATGTGATTTTTTAAGAAGTTATATAGTGTTGGTATGCAGTAATCCAGCCTAGATCTACCGTAATTTGTACGTGTACACGGCACTGGTATTAGCCTGTTACGTATGCTGTAGTCATACGGGGAATGTTCTGTATAGTGTGGGAGTTTATTTTTATACATATAGAGAGATAGTTTATAGTCATATAACTTAGACGCTTTAAGCATATTATGTTTAATGAATAGGGGACCAGTGGGTAATAGGTTGGGGTGTTCATTAAAGTTCTCAAAGATTCTTAATACCTTCTTTTGGAGCCGCTCCAGTTTGTTATAGTCGGTGGTTGTTGTAGTGCCCGAAACTAAAGTGCAATATGAAAGACGTGAGTAAAAATTAGCATAATATATTGCCTTCTTTAGTCTAATTGGAATTAATTCCCTCAGTCTGTAGAGGCAACCAACTGCTTTGCCTAATTCAATCGTGAGCTTAGTAACGTGAATGTTCCAAGACATTGTTTCTTCGAACCAAACCCCCAAAAAGTTTTCAGATGCAGCGATACGACAAGCGGATTCAGTGAAATACGTTAGGAAGATATATGGGTTTTCTGCGCATTATAGTGCGCAAATACGCATCAATGATAAAAGCCACGTAGCGACTTCTAAAATTTTTGATGCTCATAGGTGCAATCGAGAAATCGCTTCCTGACGAAAGTTCATTTGAGAAGATGTATTATAAAGCGTGTTTAGCGAACACTCTAATTTTTTTAAAGGTTGCATGTGTCGGATAGCACAGATATAGTTCATGAGCTGATCTGTCGAATAGGCCGGCATTACTTAAGCAAAAATTGAACTGCATAATCGTCTAATTAAAAAAAACATTCACTAATTAACCTTCTAACTAGTCACCTTATGGCCCATATTGCACTTTCCAAATTCTAGCCGTGGAGTTCGCAAGGCCGATCCACTTGGAACGAATTCCAAGTTGACATCAGTTTCGAGATTTTAATTCCCGAACTTGGCGAAGAAATGCACTGGGGTTTCAGCTTCATTTGGGCATCAGTGGACAAAACGATGCTTTGTTAAGAAATCCAAGTTAACTAACTATGGCGGGAAAATATATGTCCGCAATGGAAGTTTACCCTGCTCATGGCGATGTGCCGTCTTGCATCAGGTGCAGCCTCTCACATCGGTTTTCCATGACATGCAGAGCATGCAAATGTTTTTCTACCGCCACTCCTGCCATGTACGTATGTTAACACTTCATGGAGTTGCCAGGTCCTGAGTAAGTGCGGTTTTACGTCTTTCGTGGTGTGCTGTAAGAAAAGGAACATTGACGTAGGTTTGCAATAAAGGAAAGCGAAGGCAGCGCGTTGGAAACTTTCCTTCAGCAGCCAATGAGGCCCAATCAATACGTCGTTGTCACGGTGGACGAGACACAGCTGCATTCATTAGATTATTTGGTGGTCTAGTTCTCAGCCTTGCCGAACAATACATTACCAGAGCTATATTCTTGATTTTCTCACCTTGTACCATGGAAGCCGATCGTCCTTTGCTCAAGAAGCTTGTTTTTCGCCATAGCGGGCACAGCGGTTTTCCAGAGTCTTGTTTAGCACACTTGAGCATTCCGAACCCGCTAGACCTAAACAATGCATAAACCATCGCCGAAATGCAGAGAGAGAAAAGGATGCATAGAAAGGCAGGGAGGCTAACCAGAGGCAGATCCGGTTGGCTACCGTGCATGGGAGGAAGGGTTAAGGCCGAAATGTAAAAAAAACTAAATTAGTCGTATATTCCTTTCGGTGCTTTCCCAGTCCCTTCTTCACACCTCGTGCAGCCGACAGGGTCATGCACGCGTCATCACTAAGGTAAAAGATATCAATTCGTTCATTTACGAGGGACATCAGCTCTTAATAGCTAGCACGCCTTTACGACGCAGTCGCACGCCCAATTTTCTTCGTTATCTCGTTTGCATTTTGTGTGCAGTCAACTGATGCAACCTTGTGTAGTTCATCTTGCACCGTGCATGCAGCGGCAACAGTGCGTATCCGAAAAATACGGAGTGCTGCTTAGTGGAAGCATATTGTATTTTAACAGCGCACACAATGACAACCAACGTTACAGTTCTATGAAGTTCTGGTGAACTCGGCTATTTCGTACAATTTACGGGCAAGAGGTAGTGCATGACTTTGCGACTTACTTTCGCGAGAACGGGCACACTTTTCTGATTGTAGAGCGAGAGGTTCTTCATTAGCAAAATAGAAATTTTTTTCCGGCGCGCATACAAGCGCTGGTGTGCTACTCGGCATAGGGATTATAATGTTCCAGAGAGACAGTGAAAAAAAAATATGAAATGCGCAAGTGGACCTGATACTAATATTTACACGCGAGCTGCCGGGAAAATTTAGGCGTTTCTATATGAAATTGTGAATCTTTAAAGGTTTCCTATTAGACCAATTTCTGACAGGTATTTGAACAACAATCCCAAAACCCACTGATGTTCTGAAGGGCCGGCCACTCGACCTAAGAGGCTGGTTAACGTTAACGGACCGTGGCATATCATTTACATGTGTCGCTCAAAAGATTGTCTCTCGTCGCCCTACGCGGAGCATTCAAGTTTTCTGTGCTCCACCGTCTCTAACCCGCCACCGTGATCGCAGTAGGAATTAGTGGTACTCCCTATGCAGTGCCACGTTTATTCGAAAGCTCTAAGTCTCTAAGTGTCGAGGAAATAGTCTTGGAATTTTCAATCTCACTCCTGCGTGAGCATAACGCAGAAAGCCAACTTGGGGAAGCGGCAAGTTACAGAGGTGGTCCTTTTCATGATACGCATAATCTTTTGCCATGTTCGAACCGTCGGCGTTGGTAAAAAAAATTCTGAAATTTGGGCATTTGAATTCTTTTCTGGCGGCTTTATCCACATACTTTTTTTCTGAAATGCCGGCGTGGCCAGGTATCCACTGGAACATGATGCAATGACAAGCAATCTTCGCTTTGTCGTAAAGATAGGCAATGGGAAATGCTCCAGGTTGCTTATTACAGTTCTTCTGTCTGTTCGCTTTAATTTGTAGCGCTGCTTTCGAATCCTCGACTATCAGACATTTCTTTGGCGGCTCCTGTCAAAATATATACACAAAGGCCTCCTTACTGACATATAGACCTCAGACTCTGTCCAGGCGGCGCTGCGCCCCCATCGCAACCTTGGTGCGAACTGAGTAGTGCAAGGAGAGCCGTCCGCAAGCAAAGGTGCATAGGCCACAATGGACCCTTCTCTTTCGTTTGTGTTGAGGCACGGTTTCCTAAAAATCAAGGACCTGGAAAGCTTCTTCCGCCCATCCACGCTTCAGAAAGGAAGCTCAGCAGGGCGAAGTACGTGTACAATATAAAATAAATTCTCAAGTGTTCTTTCGGCGTGCTGCAACTCGCAAGTACAGATAGCATCAGGTTTGTCTGTAGGCATATCGGCATAAAAATCGAAGCATTTCAAGTTGGTTCATATTGAATATGTCCTGCACACAAGACTTAAGTATCTCCTATATTTTTATGTATTTTATCGTAATGTTTTGTCTAGCAATTATTTACAGTGAGTAAATCCTTTCATAGCCTTTTCCACGGCAGCAAACAGAAACCGTTTTCCAAGGCAGCAAACAGCGTGCGATCATAGCGAAAGTAAGCTTCCTACGGTGCCTACGCGCTGCATCTTTCTTTCTCGCTGGAGCTACAGCATCGCTCAGTACCTTAATTTGAACTTTTCGCGGACGCTTCGAGCAACAAGCGCGCACAAATGAATGTAAATAAACGCAACATTTTTTCTTTACACACGTGCGTTACTTCGCAATTACTCATCCAGTGCTCCTACAGCAACTTTATTTCTCACATTTGAAAAACGCAGTCGAGCAGGCTCAGCACATTGCGAAGCGTGCTTGTTGTATAGGCGCAGGACTTACAAAATACCGAAAGTAGAAATGAGCTCGCGATACAACGGTGCTCTAGAACACAATTTTGAATTCATAAACCAACCAAAATGTTTGGTTAAGCTGACCTGCCAAATCTCTCCGTTCCACTTGTTGAGTCAAGTGGAGGCGGACGTCTGTTAAAAGGTGGAGAAAGAGAGAGAGAAAGGCAAAGGAAAGACAGGGAGGTTAACCAGAGATTATCTCCGGTTGGCTACTCTGTACTGGGGGAGGGGCAAGGGGATGCAATAGGTGAGAAAGAAAGAAGGATAAAAAAAAGGAAAAGAAAACCTAAGCACACACAAGCACGTACACACGAACTATTTCTGTGCGCACTGTCACGCAGCCCGCAAAGGCGTTCCTAGTCTTAAGCAGTGTCACCGTACAGTCCTACGTCGCACACTGTATAGTCACAATTTGTCAGAAAGTGCCGTGTCTTTCAAGTATCGCAGCAGCGCCTTCATAGCGGATCGCGCTCATGTTCGCGTGGGTCAGGTTCCAAGGATCTTGTTTTTGGTCATTGGGCGCTTGTCCAGTTTGTCTAAGGTGGCTGAGAGGACTGCTCTTTGTGGTTTAAAACGACAGCACTGACAAAGATGCTCGATCGTTTCGTTGCACCCGCAGAAGTCACACAGTGGGCTGTTCGCCATTCCGATAAGGAAAGAGTAGGTATTTGAAAATGCTACTCCAAGCCATAGACGGACAAGAAGGGTGCAGTCACGTCGTTGAAGCTCGGGCGGAATAGGGAGCTGTAAATTAGGGTCCAGAGTATGGAGGCGTGCACTTGTGAAATCGGATGAATTCCATTGGGCTAATGTCAGGTCACGCGCAAGTGCGGAACGTTTTTTCGCTGCGTCGGCTCTCGAAAGAGGAATGGCAACAGTTGACGCCGTCATGGGCAGATCGGGCAGCTGCGTCTGCTCGATCATTGCCATGTATGCCACAGTGACTAGGCAACCATTGATATATTATATCGTGTCCTTCGTCAACTAGTCGATGGTGGACTTCTCTAATCTCTGGGACGAGCGGCTCATGTGATCCATGGCGCAGTGCTGAGAGTACACTCTGTAGGGCTGCCTTGGAATCATAGAAGACTGACCATGCGTGCGATGGTTCCTCCTTAATGAAATGAAGAGCCGCACGCAGGGCTACCAGTTCAGCAGCTGTCGTTGATGATACATGTGACGTCTTTAGCCGTATTTTGACGGATCTTCTTGGTATCACCACAGCGGCAGCTGCGCTTGCAGATGTGACTGAACCATCGATGTAAACGTGTACGCGGCCACTGTGCACCTCATGTAAAACTTCTAATGTGGCCTGCTTAATGGCAAACGACGGCATGTTGGCTTTCTTCGTGATTCCTGGGATGGTGAGGCGTATGTCAGGTATGTGTGCAGGCACCATAAAGGTGAGGATGGTCTTGCTGCAGGCATGTAGGTCGATGGCAATGAGGTACGATGGGCATCAATTATACGACTGAAAGTTGTGTGTGGCCTTTCTGCCGGTAGAGCGGCGAGATGGTGAGAAGGTAATCGGGCAACGTGCCGAATATGCGCCCTGAGAGCGTCGGTTGCCAAGTACGTTGATAATGGATGATCTTGAGCTATGACAATCGTTGCCGCTGTAGACGCACACCTCGGAAGACCGAGACACGTCCTTAGGGCTTGAGCTTGTAGTCCCTGGAGTACACGCAGGTTTGTTTTGCAGGTGTACCCAAGCACAGGGAGGCTGTATCTTGCGAAGCCGAGGAACAAGGCGTTATAAAGCTGCCGCATTGACCGCACCGAAGTGCCCCATGACTTTCAACCGAGAAATTTGAGGAGATGTATTATTGTGAATAATCTCTTCTTCAGGTATGAAACATACGGGCTCCATGATAGGTCGCGGTCAATAATTACCCCCAAAAAGCGGTATTTCCGTGCATTTTCTACTGCTTGCCCTTTGACTTTTACAGTGTAACGCTTCATTTCCTTCCGAGTGAATGTAACAAGGCAGCATTTCTCTGAAGACAGCTCTAAGTTCTGTTTTCGCAAGTACAGTGATGTTAGCGTAGCTGCCTTTTGTAGCCGTACTCGTACCTGCAGTCGTGTTACAGCAGACGCTCAAATGCAGATATCGTCGGCATATAGTGATACCTGAACTGTGTTGGGCAAGCATCGGACTAGGCCAACCAGTGCTAGGTTGAATAGCGTCGGGCTCAACACTCCGCCTTGCGGTACTCCACGGCACCTTTGGTGTTGAGTCGTGGCGCCATCCTCGGTCATCACGAAGAAATACCTGTCGGTCAAATAACTGCACAGCCACTGAAAAGTGCGGCCACCAATTCCGGCTTCAATCAGATATCGATGGCACATAAGCAGGATGGTTCGCAACGTTTTTTTCTGTTACCAACGAAGTGGCGGCTGCAGATTGAGTTTTCGCTTGGTTACCACGGTCCTCTGTCAGGGCTACGTAACACAATGTTACGTTTCGCCTACGACGCGCGGTATAGCCGGCGCGCATGCAACGGACGCCGGGGCTTCGTTCAAGGCGGAGGACATTTTGGCCCGTTCGACGCCGCCGCAACGCCTCCCCGCCAAGCGCGTCCAGGCGTGTTTCAATGCCACGTGTCTTCGTGTGTGCTTGTGTGTGTGTGTGCATGTTGGTGCCCACGCTTGTCAAAGCGCGGCAGCCGGGGAGAGGAGCTCCCCAAGTGTGAAGCGAGGAGGTCTGACCGGCGCCGGCCCGGCGGATGCGTCACTACACTCGTCCCAACGTGTCTCTCAGCCTGTCCGTGCCGCGGATCACGTGCGCCTCTGACGAGGCGTTCCTTCTTCCCCTCGACTCCAAGAGTATAAGAGTAGCTGCTTCCGGACGCCGAGAGAGGCTCCGATTTCTTCTGTTGAGTAACGTGCTCTCCCATCTCTCCACTTCGGTCGACCTGACCGGCCGCTCTTTTGCGATGCTAGAATAAACAAGTTGTTCTGTTAGCAGTCGAGTCATGCTTTGCCAGGACCTTCGGATGCTTCCAGTTGTGCCCCAGGCCGCCAGGCCAACGCTACCCTTGGGGCTTGCGACCCATTTGCAACAACGGGTGTCAGCGCTGAGATTGCAACAACAATTGCAGAGGAACAACATTGTCGCACTTTCTCGTGCGAGCTGCTGTGTTGTGGGGAATGCAAGTAGTTCGATTACCCAACAGGTTGAACGGCCCGTATCCAGCGCTCTCGCCTTTCCCCTTCATACTATCGCGATAGAAATCGGCGAAACTGAACGTTGTTATTCCGTCCTTCACGTTCATGGCAATTTACAACACAACAGTAGCGTCGATTGCAGCGTTTCTTCGTAGAGCGCGGAGCTATCGCGGTTGCCGGCGTTTCCGCCATCAGTATGAAGAGTGAGCCAGTAAGCGCTTTATGGCAGCTCGGCGGCGCGTCCGACTAGCGCAGAAATTCATAGCTCTCTGTCTGGGTGTTAAATGCGCAAAACACTTGCAATATGGACCAAAATCTAGTTAAATCGTTGTTTCGCAGTCGCAATCTGCATAGGCAACTGAACAAGGAAGCAGGGCTTCGCACTTACTCACTTACTGCCTCTTCGCACCGGCAGGTGGCGCTACGCGTCTTGCAAAACTCTAGAGTCTGACGTCCATAGCTCAGCTGACATTTATAGTGTCGCGCGCTCAAGGCGAGACAAGGATGGTTGCCCTGTGGAGTGTACAAAAGTCGGGAAGATGAGAGGCGTTGAATTGTACAGAAAGCTGTCGGATGGGTCGCCGTTTGACGAAGTTTCTTTTTGCCACTGATTCCAGGGACATATGGCACAATTTCCGGCGGTGATAGTGTCCAGGGCGATATGCTTCGTTGCGTAATTTGTGACACCTGAGCACGAATTGAAATATACATGTTTCCGACGGCCTTCCCAAAATGTAGCTGTAGCACGGGTATTAGAAGTATCCGGCAAAAGTTGGTTTTCATACGACTAACGCGTCTGAGATGAATCCGAAGTTTCTCCTGCGAAGATAGCACTTCAAGAGGCAGGCATATCGCCTCTGCTACAGTTCCTGAGCGGAAGGACTCCTCGTAAGGCCAAGACATACCCTAAGACCGTTATTTGATGCTGCCTTAAGACTTCTCTTGTTTGTGGGATACACTTTGTGAAAATTGATGGGTAGTACCGTAGTGTTCCGTCGACGAAGGCATTATGGAGGAGAACCATTGATCGACAACTGGTGCCCCACGGTGATAGGGCTAGATATCGGTAAACGTGTGACGTCGAGGAAATCTCCTGATTCAGTTTTTTCACTTGATGCGACAATGTGAGATATTTATCGATGGTCCCTCCAAGAAACATTTGTGTCTTGACGAATCTAGTGGTGCGACGACGGTACATTAGTGGATATATTTCCATAGTACTACGCGTGGAAGTCATTGCAACGCTTTTATCGGGGGCAATATCAGAGCCATTAAATTTAGGTAGTTTGATATATTTCCCAGCACTCTCCAGAGACGTTGTTGGATGGTCCTGCGCGAACTCATCGCACTCTAAATGCAGTTGTCGTCCGCATGGGCCAGGGCCAGGTTCATTCTCACATAGAGGGGGACTAAAGCAACATCTAATTACCTTTGAATTCTACAGACGACACATTCTAGGCGCGGCTCGTCTCATCCATTTCTTTCTTGTGGTCCTATCTGTCTTTGTGCTATCCCTTACAAAAAGAATTGTTGAAAGGTTATTGAAATATCATTGTTCAACGTCAACAAATGACCTTGAAAGATCATCGGGGAATTGTTGAAACATCATTGAGGAAATTGTTGACAAGTGTTGATAATTGGCCCGCGACATTCTGTCGAAACATCATTGTGGCCTCTCAATTCGAAAGATCATTGGCATATCGTTGAAACTATGGTGTACTTCAATGTTGAAAGCCCATTGAAGCATTGTTGAAGATGTGTTGTTTGTCAATGTTGAAAGCCAATTAACGTATTGTTGAAATGTGTTGTTCGTCAATATTGAAAGCCCATTGAAGTATTGTTGAAGCTCAAAATTGAAAGCCCATAGAGGTATTGTTGAAATGTTGTGTTTGTCAATGTTGAAAGCCCATTGAAGCATTGTTGAAGATGTGTTCAGTCTCAAAATTGAAAGCCCATTGACGTATTGTTGAAATGTGTTGTTCGTCAATATTGAAAGCCCATGAAAGAATTGTTGCAGATCTGTTGAACATCAACACAAATTATGTTGAAAGCTCTTTATGCCCCACTGGGTATTTGGCAGTGTAAACCTGCACTTTCCTTAAAATACTGCTGAGCTATGTTGCATATAATTACCTTTGATGTCACGTTGGTATGTTTGCTGTGATAGGGATACAATTTAAATACAGCCGTTTTGTATCGCAGGCCTTCGTCACCCTGGGCTCAAAAGCATGCTCCTAGATTGCCTGTAATAAACCATATTGTAAAACTGCTAGCAGTACTGTTATGCCACTTTTTTCAATTGTCAGAGTGAATGGTCCTCCACAAAATCAAGAGGGCTGAACTGATGCAGACAAAAACCACTTTTCTAGGTGAACTGTTTATTTGTAACCAAACATCTGTGTAAATGTACAACCATTTGTAGTTTGAGAACATCAGAAACGTCTTAAAAACTATTGCACAGTACAAACTTCCTGCAGCTTGACACCATAACAAAATTGAATACTGAAGATGTAGTCTGTGTGGTCCTCAAGTAAAACACATTTCCAAAAAAAATAAATTTTAATAAATAAATACCTAAATAAATAAATGTAGAAGCAGACTGACATGACTGTCAATAAGAACACTCAAAAAAGGTACTTGCTTTCTCTATTAGGCAGCCAGTGGTACTACTACCATGGCACGATTTGCTTGAGCCCACAGCACTCAAATGAGACCTGATATGCAGGGTGGTTATCTTTAAGTTCCATGGAATTTATAAAACACGAACTGTTGCAGCTAACATAATTCTAGATACAGAGTGCCAAACATTGATGATGATGATGTGTGGTGTTTTGTGGCGCAAGGGCCAGGTTTGGCCAAAGAGCGCCATGACAAGTGGTAGTGTTAACGATGTATTATGGAAGATGTGACTTGGCTGTAAAGTGGCCTAAAAATAGTCGCTGTAAAGTGCATAAAATCTACGTGCTATAAAATTATGGCGATGACTAATGACGAATACTATGAACATTAAAATCAATCGTAAAAGAATGATGCATTGTTTAAAATATGCAAGATGTTAAATTGATTACAGCACTACTGCCTCGGCAGAGTCCTTGAACCACAAGGGCCTAGAGGCATGTGCTATTCAAAATATTTATCGCAGCGGCATCCTCTGAAGAGAGGAAGCGCTACGAACGTGTGGGGCTACTAAGATGCAACACAACATCTTTCAAAAAACCTAAGACGGTGTTGGTGTCAAAGAGTGGTTCTGGACCAAGTAACATAACAGGATGAAGGGGGATGTGGTGCCGGTATGCGAAAAGAAATTGTTTTTTTCTTTCGGCTTCGCGACACTCCAGTAGGACGTGGAGGACGGTCAGCCTCTCCCCGCATCTACCACAGGTTGGAGGCTCGTTTCCCGTGAGTAAAAAGTTAAGTGTGCCAAAAGTGTGTCCTATTCTTAGACGGCAGAATAGGACATCTGTCCGGCGGGATATTGTTACAGGAGGCCAGAAACCTAATTGTGGCTTTATTACATGCAGTTTATTATTTGTATCCAGGTCCCACAAGCGTTGCCAGTAGTTTCGCAGTTTTCTTCTTAAGAAAGGCTTCAGGTCTGTGACAGAGACCGAAGGAGTAGGATTAACTGCATGCATTGAAATTGATGTGGCCATCTGGTCTACTAGAACGTTACCCTCGATGCCCCTATGTCCAGGCACCCAGCATATAATCACATGTTGGTTAGATATATATGCTTTGCACAGGACAGAGTAGAGTTCATTGATTACCGGATTTTTGTGGTTACAGAATGACATCAAGGCCTTCACAACACTAAGGGAGTCCGTATATATAATTGATTTCTGGATATTTGATTTCTTTATATGCTTTACAACCGACAAGAGTGCGTAGGTCTCAGCCGTAAAGATACTAGCTTCCGGATGCAGTACGTCGGATTCCGAGAAGGATGGACCGATGGCCGCATAGAACACCCCGTCGTGTGACTTCGATGCATCTGTGTAGAACTCCGTGCAGGAATATTTGTACTGGAGTTCCCGGAAATGCATTTGGATTTCAATCTCCGGAGCATGCTTTGTGACTTGCAAAAAAGATATATCGCATTCTATTAGCTGCCACTCCCAAGGAGGTAGCAGCTTGGCTGGAGGCATTAGGCGGAGCTCGAGGAGTGGGACATGCATTTGATCTCTAAGCTCCCTCACACGTAGCGAGAAAGGCTGTCTTACGGAGGGACGATTATGAAAGAGTGTAGCATATGTCATATCGTTAACGGTATTGAAACATGGATGTTGAGGGTTAGAGTGGACTTTCAGGAAATATCTTTGGCTGATGTATGTTCTTTGAAGATGGAGTGACCACTCATTTGATTCTACATACAAACTTTCAATGGGACTTGTTCTGAAAGCGCCAGTGGCCAGTCGGATTCCTAAATGGTGAACCGGATCTAGCATCTTTAGCGCGCTCGGGGCTGCAGAATGATAAATCACGGCACCGTAGTCCAATCGTGATCTCATGAGGCTTTTGTAAAGATTCATCAAACATTTTCTGTCGCTGCCCCATGTTGTATAGGATAAAATTTTCAGTAAGTTCATTGTTTTTAAGCATTTCACCTTGAGGTACTTTATGTGTGGAATAAATGTTAGTTTAGAGTCAAGTATGATACCTAAGAACTTGCGCTCTTTGTTCACAGGGATTTGCTGGCCATACATTTCGATATTGGGATCTGCAACGAGCCCTCTCTTTCTTGTGAAAAGCACACAAGAACTTTTGTTCGGATTCACTTTGAACCAGTTTTCGTCTGCCCACTTAGACATCTTGTTCAAGCCCTGTTGAACTTGCCTCTCACATACCGTAAGGTTGCAGGATTTGAAGCCTATCTGTATGTCGTCTACGTAAACAGAATAAAAAATGGCTGGCGGTAATGAAGCACGAAGGGTGTTCATTTTCACGATGAAGAGCGTGCAGCTAAGTACACCTCTTTGAGGTACGTCAGTTTCCTGTATAAAAGGTCGCGACAATACATTGCCGACTTTCACGCGGAATGTACGGTTGGACAAATAGCTTTCTATTAGGACGAGCATATTGCCACAGATGCCAATTCCCGACAAGTCTCTCAAGATTCCATAGCCCCACCTAGTGTCGTACGCCTTCTCCATATCGAGGAATACGGATAGGAAATATTGTTTATGTAGAAAGGCGTCGCGAATGTTTCCCTCAATGCGCACAAGGTGATCGGTTGTGGACCGCCCTTCTCTGAAGCCACACTGAAAGGGATCGAGGATATTGTTGAGTTCAAGGAAATGCACAAGTCTGCGGTTAACCATTTTTTCAAAAAGCTTACACAGACAATTTGTAAGAGCTATCGGGCGGTAACTTGCCGCCAAGGAAGGGTCTTTACCCTGCTTAAGAATAGGGACCACAATCGCATCTTTCCATGTGGATGGGAGGTATCCCGTAGCCCAAATAGCGTTGAAAAGCGTGAGTAGTGTAAGCTTGGTGTCAGTGTGTAAGTTTCTGATTATTTCGTACATGACTCTATCAGGTCCCGGTGCAGAGCTTTTGCATGTGTTCAAGGCAGCTCTCAACTCAGCAATACTGAACGGCCGGTTATAAGGTTCATTCTGTCTGGATTTTCGTGTTATTGGCTTACATTCTTCTATTTGTTTGTATTTCAAAAAGGATTGCGAATAATGGTTTGAACTCGACACGCTCTCAAAGTGTACTCCAAGTGAGTCTGCCTGATCTTTCAGTGTTTCACCTTGTGTGTTCACCAAAGGAAGTGAATATGTTTGTCGCCCGTTTATCCTATTAACCCTGTTCCAGACTTTGGCCTCATCTGTATAGGAGTTGACACCAGATAAAAACTTCTGCCAACTCTCTCTTCTGGCCTGTCGGCGGGTTCGCCTGCCTTTGGATTTTACTTTCTTGAAATTGATAAGATTCTCCGCAGTGGGGGAGGCGTGTAGCAACCCCCACGCTTTGGTTTGTTTCTTACGAGCGATCCTACAATCGTCGTTCCACCACGGGACACGCCGTTTGCATGCCAATCCAGGGTGTCTACCAAGTTGACATTTCCAAATTCCCCCAGTTTTCCAGGTTTTCCCTGAGTGCCATTGCAAATTTCCCTGAGTGATGCAGAACTGTGTTTTATGTCAAGACGGACTGAAACCATACCGCCTGATGCTGTTACTCTCTAGTAAGCACATGAAAAAAATAAAAAAGCGACTTAATCCAATTTGAATACTAAGGAGCCGTGTTTATGTTATTCAAAAACAGAATAGAAGGCAGGGGTTAGTAAAATGCACAACAAACAAAGTGTCTTCGAAACAAATTGCAAATGGGGTCGGACATTATCAAATACGAATAAAAAGGAGATGCATATAGAAGCAAATATTTTCTAATATGAACTATTTCTATCAACTGATAGAAACCTCGGTGGGATGAGGCCCGAACACTGTCACAATTGAGATTCTCTCTCAACAGCTCGTAAGTCAACCTCAACAGTCCTAACATACTCTCAGCCCGCGCACGACGCCCGAGCGTTGTGTTTCACTGCTTTAAACAGTTTATTTTGGTTTGGATGAGGGACACAAGCCAAAACTTTATGTTTTGAGCTCCAGCTCCTTCAAAACGGTGGCAGCAAGCATCTTTTCTCGTTTAATCCTCAATACGTAGGTCACTTCTGTTCTTGTCCGCCTTCCGCCACTCGTTCGCCCCAAGGACCATTTGAAGCGTCTTGATCAATTGCACAGTCCACGACCGATTTTTCGAACTCCCTAGGGGCCGCCAAAACGTCCGAAAAATCGGCCAGTTGGAAAAAAATAAATGCGTGTAATTTACTGCCCTTATGGGCTCAAACCGCCACAGGCACGTTCGAAAACGCTCTGAAGGCCTGTCGGTACACATATTAGGCATACCGGTGCTCGTACTCTGACAGGAAATACCGGGTGCCCGGGTGTATAATTAAGGAATACATACTGTGTTCCGTGGCAATAGCCCCTTCCCACGCTTGTTATGCTTCACTGCAATACTTTTCCGTAAGCTTTATCAAGTAACATTTCTGGACAGAGGCGAAGCTGACTTTCAGGAACCGGCATTATGCAGCGCACCGTGTTTTCTAAGTTTCTAAGCCAATCGCGAGGACCACTAAGGTGGAGTCCGTGCCATTGCTGACAGCAGCTAGTTCTTTAAATAAAAAACTCGGCACCCAACAGCAAGAAGCTTCATAGCGAACGTCGAAGCAGCTAGGCCTAGCGTTGCCGCAGTGGTGGCAACGGGTGCCAGCGGATCTGCGTGCGAGAGAGCCGGTTCGAGGTGGCGAAGTAATCAAAACGGCAGCGGTGGTGCCTTTGATTATTGCCGTTTGGGACCTGCGGTCACGGGAAAACGTCCGGAAAATCGGACGGCAAAGAGTTCTTGCGTCGGAAATTTCACACTTTCTGATACGTTGACTCTATGGGGTACGTGGCGGTGCCGCGAAGCCGTCCAAATTATCGGGAATCCGGAAAGTCGCTCGTTGACTGTGCACTGGCAACTCCTCCTGCCGACGACAGGGCGTCAAAGACGATTCATTATGATTCCTGTCTGCTACTCGAGCCAGCATTACCGCGACTTTCGACCGTTTCAGTAAAATTGCCGCTAATTTTCCCTGATAGAGGCCCAAATTCCCTGAGTTTTCCCTGACTTTTTCCAGACTACTCAAAATCCCTGAGAATTCCCGGTTTTCCCGCTCGGTAGACACCCTGCAATCCATTTACTTGTGATATACATTTAGTTGCGGCATCTATTATGAAGGCTGTAAAATATTCCACGGCAGCATCAATTCCTAACGAGGACATGTCATCCCATGATATACTAGTTAAGTTTCGGAATTTCTCCCAGTCTGCTGTCTCAATCTTCCACCTAGGAGCCTGTGGTGGATATTCGTCTTCCTTAAGTGTTCTTAATAGTATGGGGAAATGGTCGCTTCCGTAAGGATTATTCGTCTTTTCCCATTCGAGTTCAGGCAGTATGGACGGGGAAACTAAGCTCAGATCAGTTGGAAGAAAAGGAGTTGTTCGCAAGACAGTAATATGTGGGTTTCTTCTTATTCAGAAGGCACAGACCAGAAGAAAAAAGGAACTGTTCAATAAGACGACCTCGCGCATCTATACGAGAGTCTCCCCACAGGGAGCTGTGCGCATTGAAATCGCCAAGAACAACATAAGGTTCTCGCAATTGATCTATAAAGGATTGGAATTCATGTTTCGTTAATTTGTAATGTGGGGGTATGTAAAGAGAGCTAATGGTGATGAGTTTGTTTAGGAGAACAGCTCGAACCGCCACTGCTTCAAGGGGCGTGTGTAGCTGTAAACGCTGACAGGAGATACCTTTATGAATAAAAATGGCAACACCGCCTGATGATACGACAGCATCATCGCGATCTTTGCGGAACTTGACATACGGTCGGAGAAAGTTTGTGTGTTTTGGTTTTAAGTGTGTTTCCTGTAAAGACAGCACTTTTGGATTGTGTTTATGGGTGAGTTCTTGCACATCGTCGAGATTCCTGAGAAGACCTCTGACATTCTATTGGATGATTTGTGTATCCATATTTAAAGAAAAATTTGTGCTGTGTTTACGGAAACGGAGGTGATGCCTTAGGTTACAGAGCTCTTTCGAGGCCCTGGAACGGGAGTTCTGCCCTTTCTGGAGCGTTCGAGGGAGCCTCGCCGCTCCTTAGGCGTTTGTTGCGCCTTGAGGACATGTGTAGTGTCCATTGCCTCTTGTGAGGCGCCGGACACATGCTCTTGCGAGCGAGAAGTTACCAGGGAAGGTCCCGCCTTGGAGGGCAAGACCCCTGCGCCCACCAGCCCGGAGGTCGATGGGGCACCCTGCGGGATTTGGCTGCGCCGGCTGTTGCCAGCGCTGGAAGGGGCCGTCGATGTTGGGGCAGCCTCGGCTGCGCCCACCTTCGGGGTCGATGGTCCCCTCTGCTGTGTTGACGGAGCAGCGCTAGCTGCAACCGCCGCGGGGGCAGATGGCGTATCTGCCGACTCACTGCCTGTGGGTCGGACAGCCACCGGAGGCCGTTGTGACGCTGCCCCCATACGCGCCACATCGGCAAAGCTGCTCTTAGACAGGTATGGCACCCGCCTACGTGCCTCTTTGAAAGATATGTTTTCTTTGACTTTGATTGTCACAATCTCTTTTTCTCTTTTCCAGGACGGGCAGGACCGCGAGTATGCGGCATGCTCGCCCTCACAGTTCACACAATGTGGAGTGTTCTGGCACGTTTCGGAAGAATGTTCTTTGTCACTGCACTTGGCACATGTCAGCCGGCCTCGGCAGTTCTGTGAACTGTGGCCGAACCTTTGGCACTTAAAGCATCTAAGAGGATTGGGCACGTATGGCCTAACACGGAGTTTGATATAACCGGCCTCGATGGACTCGGGGAGGACACTAGAACCGAAAGTGAGTATCAGGTGTTTAGTCTTGATCTCTTTACCATCTCGCCTCATCTTAATTCGCTTAACATTTATGACATTCTGTTCGCTGAAGCCCTCCAAGAGTTCAGCTTCAGTGAGCTCTAGCATGTCATCGTCCGAGACAACGCCGCGGGTAGTGTTCATGGTACGGTGCGGGGTTACTGTTACTTGGGTCTCCCCAAATGACACAAGTTTCGGCAGTTTCTCGTATTGCTTCTGATCGTGGAGCTCCAAGAGAAGATCACCACTTGTCATTCTCGACGCCTTATATCCTGTTCCAAAAACTTCAGTTAAAGACTTCGAAACAAGGAACGGTGAAATGTTGCGCACTAGTTTGTCTGGGTTTTCCGAGTGAATCACATGGTATCTAGGAAAGTTCTGGACTTGTCGTCCGAAAAACTGAAAGAGGTCTT
This sequence comes from Dermacentor andersoni, assembly GCF_023375885.2. Taxonomy (NCBI): domain Eukaryota; kingdom Metazoa; phylum Arthropoda; class Arachnida; order Ixodida; family Ixodidae; genus Dermacentor; species Dermacentor andersoni. The sequence continues at coordinate 170,123,851 of NC_092816.1, forward strand.
CGGTGCGCCCTCGTTTGTGAGGGCGATCAGGGAGTTTAGGAAAAGCGTTTTCCATAAGTACAGTAGAGTTTTCGACCGCGATGCCGACCACCCACCATGGGGCCCAACAGGGGGACGTGACAGGAGTTCCTGCTAGAGAAACCCTGCCAACGCCAGCCGTACATCGCTGCTATAACCAAATAGAGCATAACCAAGGCTGGCTAGCTACACAAGGTAGCTAGCCGCCGGGAAACCTTGCCGCCGGGAAACTAGGAAGTGAGGAGAAGTGATGAGAAGACAGGAAAGATGAAAAGGCGAGAGAGAAAGACGAAGACTAGAGAGGAGGACAGGAAAAGGCGACTGCCGATTTCCCCCGGGTGGGTAAGTCCGGGGGTGCCGTCTACGTGAAGCAGAGGCCAAAGAGGTGTGTTGCCTCTGCCGGGGGGCCTTAAAGGTCCGAACACCCGGCATCGGCTCAACCCCCAGGATCCCCCTTTCCCCGAACACGGCTAAGCCGCGCACGGCTACAAGCGGGAGGGGCCAACCTTCATGTGCTCGGGTACGTGGTGTCGCAACACACCAAACGCCCGCTTGCGCAGACGCCCCTGCGGGGATGACAAACATTACTTGCATGAGAAATCAAGACACCATAGTCAGCTGATTAAGAAAAACTCAGTTCCTAATAAAGTTTTTACGAATTGTAGACGGTAATTTTACAAGGTGTATGCACCTAGAACGAACTTCCAGAATGACACCAGTAACAAGACACATGCCATCAAACTGGCTGTATAAATGCACTGCTGTAGCACTTTTTTGTTAACAAAACGCACTGTTATGCATTGAAGCACAAAAGTAACCGGAATGCCCATGTATTTCTCTCACATTTATGGAAAAATCTCGCAACTGGTGTCATCCTGGAAATTAATTTCAAGTGAATATGTCTTTCAAACTCACTGGCTACAATTTGCAAACTGAAATATGTGCCGTGATGTTTAAGTTAATTAATAAATTTATAAGAATCAGTTTAATGTTACCATTTCTTGTGCTAGTAATGTCCACCTCTGAGTAATCCAGCTCAAGAACAAAAATTATGCTACCTGGCACAGACAACTTTAAAAAAAATCTGTAAAACTGAAAAATGATCACTGTACAATCCTTATTTGTTGGTTGAATGGTGTGTGCCAATTTCAGTAAACCTTACATACTTCTGAAATATGGCAATCACAATAAGTGATGCTTATGGGAGCAGTTTATTATGCTTCATTGCTGTTGCATGATCCAGTTGCGTGTTCTGCCATGATAACGTTCCTGCGCAGGTCATTCCATATCAAGCGACTTAATAATATTAACTACTTCAGATTTTATATGAAAGAAAAAACAACTATAAGTGATGTGCTGGAATAAAACAAAGTTACTCCTTTTGCGAGTTGCATTTCAATTTTATTCACTGTCACAAAAAAATAACGAAAGAATTCAGAAAAAGATATGGTTTCATGCAAACATGAAAGGCACATCATTGCCAATACCGGAGATTTTTTGTTGCATTTTAAATTTAAGCCGACTTATACCTATTAATTTTTACTCATGTATTTTAGATAGCAATAAACCATTTTTACAAAGTTATGTAAAATGCAGTTTTTATTGAACTCTGACAATGGCACAGATGCACTTGCAGGTGTGCGATTCCATGCCGAATCGACCAGTGTTTTTTTGACACCACACATATAGCTGAAACATTGCCACATGTTTACTAGAGTTCAAAACTCGTTACCCACTTTTATTTATTTTTGCTAGATATTTTGTAGCATTTTGGTGACAGTTTAGTTTTCCTGCTCAGCTGAGCTAGAGGACATCAATCAACATTCTTTTTCAAATGCACATTGTATTGATCGAGGCCTTCAAATGGTGTGCGTGGAAATACGGTGAAGTGATGCAACTGCCAAAACAGCCAATTTTTCAAATATTTGAATACTTCAATTGCTTTTGGCACCGGCAAAAATGAGTCAAATTGCAATCCGTTAGATTTCTTTTCGTAACGAAAAATTCACAGGACAGAAATTAAATACAGAATGGTAGCCCAGGTGACATAGTATAGCAAAAAAATATGTGAAGCTTTGAAGGTTCAGCTGATCGCCTGTAAAAAAAAAACAAATTCTAATCTTTTGCAAGAAGCTTCATGTTGAAGGAAAAAACAGCTTTCGTAGTTGGCCAAAAAATATGTGATACATTATTGGATAGCTCTACGTGTCTGCTTTGCATGTGTGAAGTTAAAAAAGGCATTATTTTTAAATGCGAGAAATTCTTTTTTGAAATTTTGTCAGCACCGACTTTTCTCGAATGTGCGCACAGCTTGCCGGCTGGGAATGCAGACGACGAAGCTGGCTTTGTCTCCACACAGATGACAGAGAAGCGGTGTTAGGGTCCGCATTTTATTGCCAAGGGACACATGCTCTAACGCAACGAGGCTTGTGTTTGGTGTGGGCCAGGTAAACCGTACAGCCATTGCACATAAACTATCAATAGGAGGTCTGTTAGAAAAGTATCCGACCTTTGGCTGAAGAAAAAAAAAAAAACTGGCATAACTGGAGCGTTGGAAACCTAATCACCCTCAAAGTAGTCTCCTTGGGACTCCAGCCACTTCTCCCAGCAGTGCTGCCATTGTTAGAAGCATTCCGAGAAGGCCTCTTTCCGAATGGAGTTTAGCTCAGCTGTCGTTGCAGCCATAATGTCTTCTCTTGTCTGAAATCGCGCTTCTTTCAATGGCCTCTTGATTTTGGGAAATAGCCAGAAGTCACAGGCGGCCATATCAGGAGAGTAAGGAGCCTGTCGAACTACAGGAGTCTGGTTATTCGCCAAAAATGTCTGAATCAAGTGCGAGAAAAGCATTGTTGTCATGGATGCGCCAATTTCCTGTTGACAACTTCGGTATCTTGTGCCACACAGCATCACATAGGCCATGGAGGATATCCCTGTAGTAGTCTTTAGTGATTGTTTGACCCTGTAGTGCGTACCCGTGGTGTACCACACTGCGGGAGTCAAAGAGAGCAGTCAGCGCAACACTTTGACGTTGATGCGCACTTAGTGGTCTTTGGTTGGTGACGTGGAATGCTTCCACTGTAATGACTGGGATTTGGTTTCCGGGTCGTAAACATACACCCAAGACTTGTCACCAGTGATTATGGTGTTTATGAAGTTGGGGTCACTGTTTGTGGAATCCAGCATGTCTGCTAGACTTCAACACGAAGTTGCTTTAGCTCCACCATGAGCAGCTTGGGAACGAATTTCGGTGCAACTTTCTTCATGGCCAAATCTTCGGTGATAATGGAATGTGGATAAAATGTGCTGATGCCCACCTCTTCCACAATTTCTTGGATAGTCACACGACGGTCCCGCATCACCAGGGGGTTCACTTCGGCAATGACCTGGTCATTTCGGCATGTTGATGGCCGACTGGAGCGTGGCTCGCTCTCCACCGATGCGTGGCCGTCTTTAAACTGGTTGTACCACTCCTTAATCTGTGTGCTGCTCATAGCATAGTCACCGAAAGCAGTCTGAATCTTCCGAATGGTTTTCACTTGGCTGTCGCCCAGTTTCTGGCAAAATTTGATGCAGTAGCACTGCTCCAGTCGCTCCGCCATTTTCCTTGCAATAAAAAACCGACAAGAGCACTGTGTACTACCTCATTCAAATGCTGCGTCCCAGCAATTCACGCTATTGGCAGGCGGGAAAAAATTCGTGCATGCGCACAAAGGTTCAAGGGCGGCTGATGAAAACGCACTTGTTTCATATTCATCAGGTGTTCGCAAAAAAAAGTCAAATACTTTTCTAACAGACCTCGTATGTACTAAATACGTGAGTGCTAAAAGATATGTTCCATGCAGTTTACAAAAAGAAATATCAGCTATTATGTAGACAGTAAATCCAGGAAGAGCGCTGATAACGTTCATACAAAGCATTTTAAAGGGCATGTCGCATTGCAATGCAACATAGAGGGAGCTGGACACTTCGTGCCCTGCTCCCTGGAGCCCAATGATGATGCAAGTAGAAAACACCTTCATAATTAAGACTGAAAGCTACATGAGTATGAACAAATTATTGTGTTGTTTGCTACCTCTTTTTGAGAGCCGGAACATGTTCACCTATAAAATTCATATTTGCCATGTTCAGTCTGATGCAGTCAGACACCATTGGCGACCACTTTTTGAGTTCATATTAAAAAAATACAAGTTGAGACTGCAGCTGCAGCGCTTGACGTCACCTGCCTTCGCAATGATAAAAAAGGCAGTCAGTTTGTTGAGTAGTTTTTGTGGCTAAATATATTAACAATCTTTCCTTGCTAGATGACATGGCTTCATATATTTATGCTATATTTATGCTGTATGTGTGATCCACAAATGAACATTATAGAAAATAATTTATTGCACTTAAAGAATACCTTTTTGTTACTTGTCACATGCATAGCAGACATGTAGGGCTGTGTAACGATGGGCGACACATACTTTTGTGCCAGCCACCAAAGCTAATTTTTTACCTTCAACACGAAGCTTCTTGCAAAAAATTGGAACCTTAGTTTTTTTTAGCTGATCAACTGAACCTACCAGGCTTGAAATATTTTGCAGCTATCCCAAGTCAACCAGTCTGATTTTATATTTATTTTGTGCGTTCTGTATTTCCCTACATTAGAAGAAAATCCAAACTTTGCAAATTTTGGCAGTCACACCACTTCAGTCTCTTGACATGAACACCATCTGAATATCTGGATCATACAATTTCCCTTTCAAAAGAAACGTGTATCAGTGCCTCCTAGCTTAGCTGGGCAAGAACAATAAATTTTTGCCAAAATTCAAAAAAATTTTTGCGAAGGAAAATAAATGGGGAGCAAAAGTTCGGAGCTTCAATTATATCTGTGATGGTCAAAAAAACGCTGGTTGGTTGCCCTGGAATGACTCAAGTGTATGTATGAAAGCAAATTTTCTAAAAAATTTTCCTATCGTACCTACTCAAAATCAAGCAAACTTGAAATGGTTTGCCATAATGGAACAGTTCTTGACAAAATTGGGTGGTCTGGCATGAAATGACTTAAGATACTTAAAAAATATATTAATAAGGAAACACTATCCTTACTGGAACCATATCAAAAACTAACATAAAAATGTAGTGAACAATAAGAAAGCACAGCACTTGTATTCTGGATTGAGCAATCCAATGTGGGCTTCTCAGGAGACTAGCATAATTAACATAAATAAAATTAACATAAAAATGTCAAGGCATAGAAAGGCACAACATTTGTATGCTCATTTGAGAAATCCAAATTGGGCCCTTCCGGAGACTAACATAAAACATAAAAATGTCGAGAGTTACAAAAGCACAACACTTGTGTTTTGGTTTGAGCTGTCCAACTTGGGCTCTTGAGAGGCTATTGGTCCCATGCGAGAAGCGAGGCCAGAGTTCTTTACATAGGGCATGTTGGTACCAGGAAATTTGCAACACGTGAAGCCTGCAAAAACAAGAAGCCAGAACAAGTTCTAAAAAGCAACTTCCACATGGAAAAAATGGCATGCAATATGCCCTTGTTATAATGAAATTGATTTATGTATTTGTGTTGCTTTATTCCAACTTTCCACGGGTACAGCTTTACAGCATGACCATTTAAATTTATTCAGTGTGGCACAGGACTCCACTAAGTGTCAAATGCGGGAAAGGGCAAAGAGGAACAAAACACTGTAGCAAAATAACTTTATGAATATCCTCAATGTCGAAGATGTGAACTTTGCTTGCTGAGAAATAAAATGGTGAAAAAAATTCATGTTGTTCATAAATAAACCTGAACTGACAACTAAAATTATTCCTTGTAACTTTCATAATTAAAATGTGCGGCACTTAACTGTGCTTTTCCATGCTCCAAATACAATACTGTCATGTCACTACAATTGAGTGTAGCTTCATTTGAAGTTAGGTTTCGTGAGTTCACATGCAATCGGAATGTACTTCTCGCCTTACAATGACTTAGGACTTTCTACATTAAAGAAGACACTGCTTACAGCAAAGTATGTTTTCTGCCTCAACGACTGAATTACTGTTATAATGAGGATTCCATGTAGTTGTGCACCAAGCTGCTTAGCATGACACATGCAGAATGTGACAGATACGAAGAAATGCTGTCGTTTAAGAGCCATATGCCATAGGACTGACTTCTTTAACCCTTTTAGGGTTTACTGCCGTACATCTGTGGCTGTGACGGAACGTTCTGAAAAAATTTGCCTTTTCAGAACAAAGTGTTGCCTAGCATCCCACTGGAGGTGCTGCAACCTTCTGAGATTTCTAGAAAATATTCTTATAGTGCTGTCGCTCCATAGGTTTCTCCAAATCTGATTTTCACTTAGCTCCTTGGTGTCTGTCATTGCAGTAATTTGGGAGTGTTGCCACAAGCTTTTGTAAGTGTCATTACAGAAAAAAATTATGCTGCTTTATCCTGCATAAAAAAATAAAACATGTAAAACTGCAAATACTGAAATGGTATTGCCACTATACCGTTATTTAAAAATATTATTTACCACTTTATTTTCTCGGGAAGTCACGCTGAAGAACTTAAATCTGCAATAAAAATATTAAGGGTGCGCGAAAAGTGATTTTTGAGGCTGAACCGAATAATGCTAGAAGCAAATCAAATAATGGATAGCTTCTGAATAATGAACAGCTGATATCACAATTAATGTAAGATGAGGCTCACATCCTAGTATTATTAAAGTTAGCAAGTTTCTGTCATTGTTATGTTATGAAGAGCTGTTTATTAAAAGCACAAATGGAGCAGCAAAAAGTTTCTTCACATGCACAGGACTCTTCAGTAAGCATAAATGATTGCTGTACAGCCTCTAAAGTACAGCTACTTAAGTAACGTAGCCTGGTCTGCTATTCTTACAAGTTCTTACGTTTTATGTCTATACTATGTTATTGAAGGTGAAAATTTACCGTACTTTGGCTCAAATTTCATGTTTTATTGGTGTTTCGAAATATTAGAATAATACTCGCATTTACAAATAGTGACCATTCAAGGACTCAATTGAATAGCACACTATTCAATTCGAAAGTTTTGAGCATTTGCACACCACAAAAAATATATAACTCCTAAATTAGAGAGGCATATTTCTCCCCAAAATGTGATCCTCAACGGGCTAAACAAGAGCGACAGAAAAGCCCATTCATATTTTTGATTAATTTAAGCCCATAATCTACTTGGCAATGGTTCATAATAACCCTTTTAACAGGTAGGCGAAGTAAGGAAGCAGGAATCAATTCTAACAATTTCAGAATGGGAGTAGTGGACATGTCCGATGGTCTGTAAGAAGCTTTATACATTAGGCCCCAAGAGCCTATTCTCAATTTATTGAAGTATATGGGAAAAAGCCACATAAATATTTTTTTCATATCTTAGAATACAAAGTGATAAAGTGTGCGTTAATAAATACGAGTCATAGGTTAAGTGCTTGGAATGAGTAAGCGCCCACTAAACGTAGTACTGTTGACAGCAATGCTTGCAACTCTGTCCATGTTGTTTCTTTGATTGAAACAACCAAAAGAAAATTGCCACACCACTCAGGTTCCCTCTGCTAAAAGGCTGCTGTCTGGCATCACATGGACCTCCTTCAATATAGGAGCAACCTTAATTCGATGTGGTCTGTTAAAATTGGTGAGACTACTGTTTCACATCTCAGAACCTGGAGAGCTGTTTTGATTTCTGCAATTTGGTGAACGTGCTGCTGCTCGAGCTGAGCAGTAACCACACTTGAGCATAGCTTCTCCGAATTCGTGTATTAGAATAACACTTTCAGGCTAATTAAACATGTCCTCCATGCCAATAGATTTGAAGCGTGCTTCACAGACAACTATTCCTTGCAATGACAGCCAAGTAGCACTGCTAATGCGCAAATGCAGCTCATTTTATGTGGTGGAGCCACTAAAAACTTTCAGCAGTGAAGGCAGCATTTAAATTTTAGAAGAATTCGCGTATGGCGGCATTACGCACTTAAGATCATATGAACAGTCATTCCAAATAGTAGGCTATTGTAGCACACAACTGCACACACGGGCTACTTGAAAGTCGTTTGTTATGCCAATGGCAAGTTCATAATTTTAGGAAAAAAATGTGAATGTAAAAATGCAACCAGAAAGGATATATGGTACATGCCTATAACAGCACTGACCCTGGTGGGGTCAAGAGCCTTTTTTGCCCCTTGGTGTTATTTCCAAAGCCCAAATGGCCCATGAGCTCCTCCTCTGTGAACACATGGTGAAGCAAGGCCCTTGCAAACTTTCCTGGTGCACCATGGCAGGCCATGGTAAGCTGTGCCAGGATAACCTTCTCAATGTGCCCTCCTTCAACCTATGTGAACCTGCACGTTTAAGTAAATGTTAGCAAAACAGTTTTAAGCCTTTCAAGCACATTCACACAACAGCCCTACTGCAAATAAATTACAAAAGTACCTGTTGCAAATCTAGAATGCTAAACTTCACTTCTTAAAAGCTTCTTATGCTGTCTGGATGCCACATGTTTCAGAAAAACAATCCAGCACAAAGAATAATAATAAACCAAAGTATCCAAACATCTAGTACTTGAAAAAGGGGAGTACCAGCGAAACACAAATGACAAGCACACAAGGAAACGGCATTAGACACGGACTCCCTGTCTAATGCCTTTTCCGTGTGTGCGCGTCCTTTGTTTTGCTGGTACCCTCCTTTTTGAAGTTCATCATGCACCAACTGGCCCAAGAGCTTGCGCTAATGCACATCTAGTACTATTTATTGTGATTACCATTCTTCATATACTTCATATTTCATACTTCATATTTTCAGGTGTTTCTATTTTCCCATCCATTCATGTCAATAGGTAGCCCATGGTCTAATGGGGAGATTGGGCCGCTATGTTGAGGGCAGAGTTCAAAATCAACCGTCAGAACAGCTTGGGTGACTGGGTATGCGACCCTGGGCATATGCCACTTTTCAATGAATCTCTTTCCCACTATCTTGGGCAACTGCTGCTGCTTGTGTTGGCAAGCAGCATTAGGAGCTCGAAGAGGGACATGATTGTCGATCATTACTAAGATTACCACTACACGTCACGTTCGCTTGCTGTGCTCCAGATGTAATATGTGAGATTCCACTCCACTGTATGAAATGTACATAAGCTGCAAGGACAGTATGTGCCAACCACCACCTCAATTAAATTAATCAACTCGCAAAGCACAGGCTGCACAAGATCACGGAGTGAACTCAGAAGTTTGTGGACAGTCAGTTGATGCCCATGTCAGGGACTTCTAGGGAGACTCGGTCATTTCCTCGATGTGCATCATCGTGCCGTCACACATTGTAATACAATTCTGTCTGTCTCGTTGTACCACCGTTCTAATAGTCATCACGTATCACCGCAATTCAAAATATAGACACTTATATCTACTGTTTATTTAATCTTTATGGAGAATACTTTGAGCATGAGTTTTTGCAGAGATCATGAATTCTACAGCTTAAAGGAGCACTAAAGCAAAATTAAATTAAATTCTGGCGTTTTAAGTGCCAAAATGACAATCTGATGTTTAGGCACGCCATAGTGGGGAACTCTGGACTAATTTTTACCAAATCAGGCTGCAAGGTACCTGGGCAGTTTTGTATTTAACCTCCATCAAAATGTGGTTGTTTGATCTTGTGACCTCGTGCTTAGCGGAGCTGTGCCAACAACCCTAGGCAACTACGGCATGAAAGCACTAAAGAGAAAAATTATTTTAGATGTATCTGTACATGACCTTCCTACAATTCAAGAGATTCACTCATACCGTGACAAGAGGCTGAGTAAACTGTAAAAGCAGCAAGAGGAAAGATTGGTGGCAGTGCTGCCTTGAAGTTAGCCTTGAAGTTACCACACCCGCTTGCTGTGATGTCATGGATTTAGATGATGTCTGTTCAGGTGTAGCAATTTTTTTTACAAATAAAGATGTTCTTCATCGTATTCCAAAAACCCAAAATAAAAAGCGTCAGGAACTTTTACAGAACCAATACAGCCCAAGTTTGAAAACATACTTGGAATCCATGATGTGACAATGAGGTGTCAGCACGAAGATTTTGGGACGATACTCAGAAAATTAAGCTTTGAGCTTTATTTTCTCTAATAATCAAGCAACTACCAAGAAATTTACAGAAGTAGTTATTTAAGACGATGCTTTATTTTAAATTCATTTAGGGTGTCATTAGTGTCCCCTTAATACAAAACAAGGAATGCACTTGGCTGCGTAATAGGTTAACATGCATCACTGGTTCTCGTTAAGGTAGGATTATCAGTATAGCAAAGGGCATGCACTGGCTGCTTCAGAGGGGAGCCCTTCCACTTCCCCTCAACCTCCCAATTTCCAATTTCTTTATGAGCAGTGATGCAATTTCTGTATCTTAACGAGACATAATGCCAAGATTAAAAATGCCATGCTGGCTACAGCGTGTGGTGACCGGCACTTCACACCGTCCAGGTCGGCATCAATCTTTTTTTGGAATTTGGCCCTTGAAATGCAGAAAGCCCCGATCATTGCTTGTTCTTCAGCCAACTTTCTCAAAGGGTGCTGCTGTTCTGGTTTGATACCTCTAGCAGTGCACGGCTGTATGACATAGGTCATTATACCTTCGTTCTGGTAAAACTAGAAAGATGTGCACTCATGTTGACCACTAATGTCCACACTAAATTTCTGAACGCCCCTCTCATATCAGGCATATACACTGAAAAAGGCACATTCTGCGTTTAATATGTTCACAAGTGACACTGAAATTCACTCCCAGTCCCGGTGCAGTTAAGTCTTTCAGCTGAGTGCTTAAAGGCACCATGTCTCCTAATGAAGGCACTCTGCACCAATTGGTCACTGGAGAAAATGCCTTACAGTTGCATCAGCAATGTTGTTTTTTTTTTTTCTGCTTCCTGCAATACATTTTCATGGTATCACTGTATTTGATCATGGTGACGCTACAGAATGGATGGCCAAAGAATTCACTTTTAGCGTTCCAGCTGGGGTGTCTCCCAGCTCATTTTGAATCTGAAAAAAAAGATGTCAGTATTAAAACGTGAAGCCACGATGCAGCAAAAGCGACAATCAAAAGAGCTACATGGACCATTAGGCTGACATAAATGGACGGATACAAATGACTAGTCATTGAATACACGAAAGTGTGGCCGCTCTTGCCAATGGCAGTGTGAGCTTGTCAAATAATTTATTCCACATTCCTCTACTTATTTTAAAAATTATTTCCACGCATCTACTTAACTGTTATGGCCACATATTAAAGGCAGCTCCTTCATATAAAGCCACAGTGTTACATTCTTTTACTCCCCGTCTACCTGATGCTACTAAAGTTTTGCTTACTCTCAAAGAAAGAATTTCACAGAACTGCTCTTTTGACAAAGCATTATTCCAAGCTTGTGGCAAAGCGTCGTCATTTAGTTCACAACGATACACTCCCCTTTCAATCTGCTCACTCTGTAGTGCTCGGATTCAAAGCAAAAATGGCTTTTCGACATAACTAGCTACTTCTATGGTCACAAGAAACAATGCTAATTATTGATGTTTATGTTGCCGATAACATATACATGCCGCCTCGAAACACAGTGGGACGACAAGGCAGATATGCCAGGCATCTCGTTCCTTTACTGATTTTAAAACTTTGTTACATCAATCAGTTACTGAAGTGCGAAAAGGTGAAATTTCACGCTGTTACATTTTTTTAATGTTCTATCCCAGTAAAGTAGGACCTGGAGTGCCATGAAATCTGCCTTTCCGTGAATGCAGAGCGCCTACGCGAAGCCGTTTGGGCGAAGCACTCGATGGCATCGAACGGAGAAGATAAAAAAAGAAAGGTAAATGCGCGCTAACAGGTGGAAAACAAAACACACGCGGTTGGCAAGGCGTATAACTCGATGATTTCGCAGCACTCTGTGGCATCACCCTTATTGTATGTCACGAATCGCATAGAATCGCATGTACACACTTGAAATCTTTTATTATTGCGCGACACCCTCCTCTGTGTTTTCCGATCGCGCGAACGTCGGCCGCACGGCGTGACAGATAGTGGCGTTGAAGCAACGCGGAGTCACTCGATCCTGAAGGGAACAGTGCAACAGAATAGATTTTCGCTGATCCCGCCGCCCCCCCCCCCCCCCCCTCCGTTGCTACAGCTCACTCCCACGCCTTGTACTAGCGTGGCGCAAACGAAATATCTTCGATTACAGTACAGATCGGATGGTTTCACGTCGCATTGTTTTGCGCTCTTTAATAGGGCTAACTCAATCGGTGCTCGAACACCGTATCAGAAATCATGGCGTACAACATGCCCTTTTTTAGCTGGCACCACAAGCTGCCTTATGTCACCACAAGCGGAGAGTAAAGTTAAACCAGGACAAAGCTCCACGTTATATACCACAAATCTAGTGCTGTACAACCAATTCCCGCAACGGAAGGATAGTACTAGGAATGAAAACTAGAAAAGAGGCGCGCGGAAAACACGCACGGGCGCTGAACTCACTTCCGGGCTCCCGTTCACCGCGTCGCAATCGACGAACAAGGGGAATTCGAAACACTCACTCACCTTTGATGTCGCTGAGTCGGAGGCGATCATGGCGATCTTCGAGGCAACAAGCCCATAAAAAGCGAGCAACACGCAGGAATATTCCAAAGATGTCACAGCGAAGCACACAAAGAACGCAGAAAACGCAGGAAGCTTTCAAGCAAACGGCGTGCACGAACTCGCCGGAATGCTCCAAGCATCAACAGCGCGAACGCGCAATCACACAAGTACACTCATACAAATACACGCTTATATTATCATAAATTGTACCATTTGATAACAAATTTTGTAATGTCATGTTATTACTGAACAATTGTTGCGCTTTGCAAGTGTATGAAAGTTTTTTGCTTCACTTCTTTGATGAACTACTTTCTTTAGCGCCGTAACGCAGTGCACCGGCCGAAGCTAATGGCTGGCGCGGGGAAAGGCGCCAGATTCAAACGCCGCAAACGCCGTGCTAATTTGTGCGCGAACAGTTTTCGTCGTTTGGATTAAAAAAAAGTAATGCGTGCCGCAACCATGCGAACTGAACTATTGACCAGAAAAGTAGAGAAACGTCGCTGTTTGTGCTTCTTATTTCGACGTCATGGCAAACTGCAGCCGGTCTGTCGTCCCATTCTTTTAAACATTTGTGCGTGTGCTTCTGCGCTGTGCGATTTGTCACCGAGAACGTATAGCAGCGCAGATTCTGCTTGGTGGCCGAGCAGATTCCCAACACATTCGCCAGCACCCCGTCTAGGTCACAGAAAAGAATTTGGCCTCCATGTGAAATATGAGCACGATGACGTACATATCGGCCAAGCTTTTCGTTTCGTTCTGTAGCGCGCTAACGGGTAACATCTAAGCGATACGCACTCTGTAAAAAACGGTGTTCACTCCTTTATCCGCCGCACCCGCCGTGGTGGCATAGTGGCTGAGGTGTTGCGCTACTAACCCGAGTGCTTGGGATCTAATGCCGGCCGGGGCGGCTGCATTTCGATGGGGGTGAAATGCAAGAACGCCCGTGTACTGTGCGTTCGGTGCAGGTTAAAGGACCCCAGATGGTCAAAATAAATATGGAGTTTCTTACTACGGTTCGGCTCATAATGAAAGCGTGGTTTTGACACGTCAAACCCCAGACTTGAATTTTGTTAACGTTCTCCGCCACCTTGACCATATTTAACATGGAGGCATGCAATGCCGTTTCCTAACACACAGCCAGGGCACTGGCCCCTTATAATGGACGCCGATGGAAATGCAGGATGCGTCCAATCATCGGTTGTTTGTGTCACTGCTTGTAGGGACATTTGTCTTCTCAAACTGCATATATATATGCAGGGTGTTTCTTTCTGCTAACTTTAGCCCGAGTGTAAACTCTATGCACTCTATGACGACGCGACTAAATGCATGTTGCGACACAGTAGCGTGTCGCGCTATTTCTGTGTTTTGCTTAATTAGCTAATTAGTCAAGGATAATTAACCAACTTCTGAAGCAAGGAAGTTAGGAAAGAAATTCCAATTAGAAAGTTGCAGAGCAGTTGGCAACACATACGAATAAGCCGTTTCGGTCTTTCTATCTGTTAAGTATTAGTGTTTTTCAGCTTACGGCGGATGCTCGTGAAATGCAAAAATCACCACGTGACATGCCCGCCTGCGAGTCGTGATTGTACTGCTCCTAAGCCTTCCGCGCACAAACGAAAACATACCATTTAACCGGTGTGAACACCCGTCTGTTTATCGCCATCATGAACCGCAACGAGGGAACACGTCGCTGGCGTCAATACCACAGCCAACGCCTTCGTCACTGCCCTGTCGCCTTTTAAGCGGCAACACACCCTGCTCGATGGTATGCTCGTTTGAGAGCGCTGCAAGCACGGCGCGCAAGCGGGTATGTCAGGTGATATTTTTTTGTATTTCGCGGGCATCCGCAGTAAGCTGAAAAACACTAACACTTAATAGATAGAAAGTTAGAAATGGCCTAATCGGACGTTTTACAAAGTGCTCTAGAACTTTCTAGTTGGAATTTTTCGCCTAACTTTGTTCCTTCAGAATGGCTAATTTTCTTGACTAATTAACTACTTAGGAAAAATACAAGAATAGCTTGACACATATAAGAGTGAGCAACATGCATTTGGTCGCATCGTCTTATGGTGCATTGGCATATTTTTAAACTCTGAGAAAAGTTAGCTGAAACACGTGTATATACGTCTATGGTTCAAGTAACGTGAAACAACACCCTGTATATATGCAATGGCGATAAGTGATCAGTAAAGCAACATATATATGCAAAGAACGCACACATACGTATGTTCGTGTGTTTTTCACATATACTTCGAAACTCAATATTGCTCGTGACTCAATGTTATTCAACAATAAATTAACAACATTTAGTAAACAACTTTATTGTTGGAAACTACTCAACAATGGTTCAATACTCAATACTATTCAACAATATGTCAAGAGAATTTAGTCAACGACTTTATTGTTGAAAACTACTCAACATTGGCTCAATAATACTCAATACTATTCAACAATATATCAACAGAATTTAGTCAACGACTTTATTGTTGGAAACTACTCAACAATGGCTCAATAATACTCAACACTATTCAACAATATAACAACAGAATTTAGTCAACGACTTTTTTGTAGTGAACTGCCCAACAACTTTACTGTTGAATTATTGCTCTGTGGTTTCAATACATGTTGAGGTATTGTTGAAAGGCTATTGAGTCAACAATTCGTCAACAATATGCCAACAAGATTTCAACAGTCATTTTCATAAGGGATTTCTCATACGTACATGCGTCAATTAAGTTACAAGCAGGATTTCTCACTCTCTAACTCTTCCAAAAAGTGCTACACTAACAGAAGCATCTTCCGATCCAGTCGCATTGTTCCCACAATGCATTAAAGCACCCTGTCCCATTGGCTGATGCAAAAAGCATGACAAGGCGTCCGTTAATGTGCCTTAACTCCTGTAAAGCGTATTTTTGACTAAGCACGGAAAGAACCACAAGGCACACATTTTATGCAAGTGAGAAGAAACATGCCAAGCTTTATTTTCTGCTTATTGGCGAGAAACCAGAAAATGAACACTGCAAAACATTTTCTATGTATTCGGGGCGCTTCTGACGATGAAGGTGCGACATAGCTTTCCTGTAAACGTGGCCACAAACGTGCGATGAGGGAGTCGCGCGTCATTGTGCAGGGTTTACATCAAGTGAAGCATTCATGCGATCCTATACGATTCTTGCCGTGTGTTATGATTCTGCTTTAGAAGTAGCAGCGTCTGATGCCGAATCACGTGACAAGTGCATTGAATCAATTGGACAGATTCGAAGCTCAAACAAAAAATCTAGACTCCGTTTAGTCTCAGAGCACTTTGAACAAGAAAATACAGAAAAAGGTATTCTACAGTATACATGCTCAATCCAAGTGCAGTACTTCAGAGTCGCTTAAGAGGTTTTCAGACCCACTGAACTTAATAAAACGTCAAAAAGGACTGTTCATATCTTGGCAAAAACTATTATACTTTAATAGGAATAGAATGATGAGTAACTCCTAAGCTGAGTAGCAATTAATGTGAAGATAGCTACCTTTGCGAGGCTAGTGCGTCCTTTTTTTGCGCCTCGGCTTTCACTGCACGCATATTGTACTCTACGACGTCATAACTTTTGCCGCGCTGCTCCGTAATTTACTTGGAGGTGAATCTCGATATGATATGAAAAGCTTCTCAATAATAAAGACAGCGATTGAGACAAGTTGCAACTAGCAGTAGTGCTTTATGAACTGCCGAAACTCAATTCTGACCTCGACTGGCAACCTGGGATCGTATTCGCAGTAATCTTCAATTCTACTTCTCAAAGAGGCTTCCCCCCCAGCGAAGAAAAACTTTCGCAGAGCCGGCAAAAACGAATACCAATGTCGAACTGGAATGCCACTCAGCACCATTGTAAAAGGCTCTGAGAATGGCCGAACGCCTCTCGCCAGACTTTCGACTGTGCAGTGAGGCTGCAGTGGCGAGTAGCACACACGGTCACGTCTTCCAGCGCGTAAAATGCACTCGAGCGGCGTCTCTGCCGCAAGTCCTTCGCCAGAGTGGCGTCGGTAGGCAGCGGCGAGCTTCCAAAGAATAGAGTCAGGGGATTTCCGCACGGTGTGTTCCAAGATGTATTTTGTCGATGATCCTTTGACGACGCATGGCTCGACGGCGCGCCTATCCAAGGCGTCCTGGAGTTCTTCCATTGTATCCAACTGATCCCCAGGGCCCGTAACTGTGACCAACGCAGTCATTTCGCTGCGGATGTAAGCAGACATGGACAGGATGCATACGAACCAGAATAGGTACACCAGCCGACGGATCCTTCTATGTCCATGGTGCTCCGACTCCGGCAATGAAGTTGCGAGCATCGCCGCAAGAAGGAACATTCCTTCACGAACGAAGTTAACGGCCAGCTTCCTCAATGAGCGAGTTTTATTGAGAGATGCCAGTGCTAGAGCGCAAACTACCATGGAGGTTACGGTTAGAGACACGCCTGCGGTGGAGTAGGAGAAGACATCGAACACCAAGATTGTTCGACTATTGTTGGCTCTGGTGGAGAATGTGTCGTACTCAACGTTCACGTCTCCGTAAGACATCAGAGTAATAGAATTGCCTTCGAGGCTCGTCATCATTGCAATAATGTACACTTACTCGTCAATCAGTGCTGAGACAGCGCTTGACGGCCTGTAGAACAGACGGTATGAGTGCCAAATCCTTGTGCTCCAGGAGTTGGAGAAGTTGTTTGAAGCGCACAGTGTGACAAAGTGAAGGGTTATCTACAGGCGATTTTGCCTTTCGATAGCGGGACCTGTACAGGCAGCCGATTCGCAGCACACTACCGGAAAAATACTTTTGCTGTTCACTCCATGGTAGTTTAGACAAGGTGAGCATCTCCGGAAGTTCCTGTGCCTTTGAGAGTAAGGGTAAATTAGGGCGTTACTGGGAACACTACCTGAGCAACCCAGCACTGACAACCTGACAGGAGGAGAAATTTCCTTTTGTACTTCTCTTTCCTCTTGCAGGTTTTCGATGTTTCTGACTAGAATCCAGTGCACAGCGGCGTAATAGAGATTAGATTGAATGAGGATATTTAGGATAATGATAGGGCAATAATAATAGGATATTTAGATTGAATTATTGCAGTCATCTTTCTCTGTTGTGCATTGGTTTCGAGGAAATACCTGAATCTTCTATTGTAGAACCACCACGTAGTCTTCTTAATATGTAGAACCTGTGATAGCGCGTCTAGTAATCGGTTCGGATGACGACTGAAGGTCACCAGTGCAACTTCCGTTCCAGTTGTTGCCAATCTTTGAATGACGTCCAATAAGTCATGGCGTGTATTGCAGTACGCTTTATCGGCATTCAACAGCGCATAAAGATAGAGGGCGTAAGTTGTAACGGTGGAAGTGAACAGACAGAGCTCCGAAGTTCGCGCCATGTCTTTTTGGTGAGCAGCAGCGACAGATTGCGTCTGCGTACGCAGCTTCTGAGAGTTATCAAAGGTTTAACTGCTCGATGAGTAAACCAAGATATCCCCTCCAACACCGCACCATAGCGCACGACCTCCTGCCCATGTTGTCGCAGAATTATCGATGTAAAAATATCTTGCAGTAAAAGATAAAAAGGTGGCACCGGTCCACTCCACCCATCTTTCATGCCCCACTCTTACACCAAAAAGTCGATCGAAATGCTCTACAGCCATCGATTAAGTCTTTAGGAATTTGTAAGCCACAATAGATGGGTGAATGCACGCGATGCGCCTTTCAACAAGGCGTCACGTACAGAATCATCATCAGGCTTGAATCAGTGGTGGCCGTGTTCCCAGCTTAAGAACTTATTAATATAGCTAGTACACTGAACTCTTTGTGAGGTAAATTCAGCTAGCGAAAACAATACCATTATACCCTCGAACACGCTGAAGTGCGCCGTATTAAAACAGTACGCGTTTTTATCTGTCAACAAGACGAAAGGACCACGGGGTAGAATTCTGTTTCAATTAGCCGACAAGGGAAAGAAAAATAAAACCACAAACTATTGATCTGTAACAGAACTACGACTGTAGCCACAAACCTTTAGATTGCCTACGAGTGAGAATAGATGGAGCAATCACTATGGGGGAGGGGCCCAGAGAATCGGCAGAATATAAGCTGCACAACACACGTAGTTGAATATCTGTGTCCTTTCCACGCCGATCCCTTTTTGTCAACACATGCACAGAGACCCAAACATTGAGGATCCACCCAACTGTAGAACATTTACCTACTGTTCAGCTTTTCGCAGACACACCCTCACTTAGTTGCCATGATAGCAAAACGTAATATCGCAGTCGATAGAAACTGCGTTCGTCTTCGTAATAAAAACTCCAAAACTTGAACATGAAGAAAAGAATCACAGTTTTACCATACGACCGAAACAACGAATGCCATAGCAACATGTACTGGCAGTAGGAATTACAGTAAATTTACGCTGACTAATTAGGCAAGCTGGGTGTGGTAGGTGTAATAAATAAAGAGAACACGATGACCGTGATAAACATGGGATATGCAGAGGGTCTTGTCGGCGTTGTCACCTTCTGTTGACCTTGCGTTCCCGTAGTGGAGCATGATCAAGGCGGGTAATATGTGTACGTCACTACGTGAGTTGGAACTGTAGGGTTTTTTACAAGTTGTCATTTAGTATCAGCCTCCTGCTCCCGGAGTGCCACGTCTGGGCGCCACCGGCGTTGACATGCCGCGTGCTCCACACAACCCACAGCGCAATGTATATGCATCTGAACTAGAGGAGTGGTATTTGCACGTATGTGGGCAGGTATCACTACATGGACCAGGGCTGGCCAGAAAGCCCGGTCCCCGGGCTGGCCTTCAGCGGGATAAACAATTGTTGACTCGGGCCCGGGCCATGTTTGGGACTAGGTGTTTCAAATGTGGGTCGGACCCGTGCCTCATTCGGGCGTTTTTTAGGCCTGGACAGGTTATTTGTGATTGCACTGTACTGAAGACTATAAAAGCTGCAGCCACATGCAAATTTTAGAACAGTGGGTCCGACGGTTTATGGGAATGTTGAGGCAGGCAGGCCATGACACAGCAGCTGCAGGCTGCACAAAATGGTGTGCATATGCGGCGATCTTCGGCCATGGAAAAAACGTCAGCAGTGATTAACCACGTCCACTGTACGCTGCACTTTTTAATGGGATCAGCTTTATTTGCCTTTTTCACGCACTTTTTACTATCTATCTATCTATCTATCTATCTATCTATCTATCTATCTATCTATCTATCTATCTATCTATCTATCTATCTATCTATCTATCTATCTATCTATCTATCTATCTATCTATCTATCTATCTATCTATCTATCTATCTTACGTCGTGTGACCCATTTGTTATCCATTCACTTGAGTAAATACAGATGCGCTCGGGGTCAAGTAGTCCCATTGTCGTCATGCAGTGATGATCATCCGGTTGTCGCAACATCGTCATCATTTCATAAACGTCATGAAGTTGTAGTCATACCCTCACCGTCATACCGCTTTCGGAGTTCCATCGACGTCATTCCATCGTAATAATACTCTAGTCATTCAATTGTGATTATGACGAAGTTGTCATACCCTCGTCATTGTTGCGCCATCGATGTACGGCAATCGCCATGCATTTGCTATCATACCGTGGTCGTTCCATTGTTGTCATTCCCCCTTTGTCATCTGATTATTGTTATACTGTCATCTCCCGGCCATTTGCGTCATACAGTCCTCGCCCACGCTATCGTCGTTACGCGATCTTCGTACTCGTGTCATTCCATTGTCGCCAAGGCACCGACATCAGACTGTTGTCGCACCGTCTACATCAATTCAGTAATGTCATCTAATTGTTGTCATGCCGTCGTCGTCATATCACCTTCGTCGTTCCATCAATATAATTTCTCCTTCATACCGTTAGAATTGTGCTATCGCCAGTCAATCGTGATCATGCCACCTTCGTCATGGCATTGTAATTCCGTCTCAGTTATTTACTGGCAACACTTGTGAAGCATCCCATCGTCGCCATGCCGTCGTCCTCATAATGTCTTCGTCGTTCTATCCACGTCAGACAGTGTATGCCGCACATTGGTGAAGCACTTCAAATCTTAGGAGAACCACTACAGATTTTAACAAAGGTGTCTTAGTCAATACAGTGTGTCACTAGGTGCTCGCTACACTATGTGAATGCTATGGCATTGCTACCGCAGTCATCTTCAGATAGGCTTTGCCGAAATCATTTCATCTACGCGACACTAAAAAACTCTGGCCAACATTGTTCCCAGGTTATTAAGACCTCGAATTCCTAGAGATGACCATACTCAGGTGACCGTGAGACGGACAACCATACGATCGATGGAGGCAGCACTGTGAGTTTCACAGCGTCCTGCCTATCAACAAGTGGAAGCGCATTGGGGTGCTAGGGAGTGTCGGTGACAGGCAAACATCAAGGGCTGCGAGACATCACAGAGACGAATCTAAATCACGAAGAGTTAGAAAGATATTTGCATTTCCAAACTATTTCATCAGTACGAGACTCGATGCTCAAAATTCTCTAAACTGTCTTCGTGTAGCCAAGCTATCCTTCATGCAGCAACCACAAGACGAATCAGTTAGAGCAGTACTGGCACAGCTGGTTACACTTTTCAAGGGCAGGAGACGTGCCTAGTGCGGAGTCGTACGCAATATTGTGTTGCTTCACAATAACAGGTACTTGAAGGAAGGTTAAAACTGCGCACAAAAAAAACCAGGGCGAGCAGAAGGAACGCACTTTGCTCAGTGTACCAGAGCAACGTGCTCGTGGTGTATTGCCTGTTATTTCCGCTTGTCTTCGTTTTTTGGCGCAGTTCTAACCTTCGTTCAAGTTTTAAACAACTGCCTAGCAAGAACGTCCTCCCTAAGTATAATTGTACTCTTGGATCTATTTTGTGTTCTAAACCAAAGCAAGATGCAGAAATTTCATGTGTGAACCTCATCGCAGAGGCCACACGCTAACCTCGTGTTTTGGCGTATTGTCTGAAGCGAAGTCCCTCCCCAAGTTCCAGCAAAATTTGGCCTCCTGCTTCATTCCTGGGGCCATGTCCGAAGAATTTGCAAGGTATTGAAGTCCACGGGTTTTCGCTGTGGCTGCACGACACACCGAACACAACAATCTAGCTGCCAACGTTGCAGAGTTCTTATGGCAACGCGCGAGATGGGCTCTTCCTCGCTCTTCCTCAGAAACGGCAAAAAGACCCGTGTGTAAGCAACTTCACCGTTCTTGGAAAGGCCGCTCTGTCTGAAGACGCACAGGAAAAAAAAATGAAATGAAAAAATGAGTACACTCTTGGTGTATTGTGTGTTCCTTTCGCTATTGCTCGTTTTTTCACGCAGTTTTAACCTACCTTCAAGTATGGACCAACGAGCAGCATGTACGCCCTCCTACAGAATATGTAGATTTTCGATAGTGATCATTGATGTGCCGCTTTGCACTGCCCTGAAAAAGAAAATTTGAAAAAGAAAAATTCAAGAAATCTTGAGAACACTTCAATATAGTGGTACCAAATAAACTCTGGAAATTTTATTAACATTTTTTTTCTCTCCAGACACAGAGCAACTATTACTGGTTTCGATTTTTCGTAATTACCTGTTCAAGCAAGTTGTATATTCTGCCGCAGTTTATCGCACGATTCGTCCGACTAAGCAAATCTGGACTTTCATGTGCCCATTGTTCTTAGATAAACACTTTGGGCCTACGCGGATGCTGCAAAATTTCTCGACATTGATTAGACGGATGCGAAAAAATTCACCGACCATTAGGATACTCTCTAAAGCTAAATTTGAGTGCAGTGTAATCCAGTGGAATTATTGGTGTCCGCGTGGCTTCCAGAAAGTACTGCAGAGTTTGCATCGCGCATCTAATCAGATTACAAAACGCACTGGGGACAACAGCTAACGGATCGAACTATCGATAACATTCGAGAAACTTCTGATACATCCAGGCGCGTCGTGCATCGAGGGATAACGCTTAAGATTTGTTAGCCGGTGAAATGCGGTGACTGAAGACCAATAAAGAAGTGATGTGGGAAGAGACCACGGCGCGCTAGTTTGGTGCCATGTCGTAGCGGTCGTCGCCGAAGAGCGTCTTGAGCGGCACTACGCTTTCCGTCTCACGCCTTTCGCCATACCCTACTCCTCCGCTTTCCTCCTCACGGTCTCATCGCTTTCGCCGCTTCTTTCGTCCGCTGTAGCGCTTCACGTTTTTTCTTTAATCCACTGCGCTCGTTCGCTCGGATACGCCAGGAACGCCGACGTTCGACGCAGCAACGGGCGCCTAAGAACCGCGCTCTATAATAAAGCCAAGCACAGAAAATGTTGCTGTCGGGGTCAACGTTTATTTTCAATGCTGCGGCATTTCTTCAAAACCGTTTTAGGATATTGTCATATTCAAGTGGCATTGATACTCTTGTCACCGGTAGGGTGGTGGAATTTGCTTAGAAATTTAAGAATAATTTTAAGGAACCAAAGAACGAGGTACCGAAACCAACAGTGGCAGCTGCTTCGAGTGACGTCACGATGAGGCGATGACGTAAGGTACTACACCACAGGGGTGAATCTCCGCATGGCTGCCATTGGCTGTTTTCGAGCAGGCGCTCTTTCGACGCTAACGCCACGGTCCCCTTAAGTTACGGCCCTAACAGGAGGGCAATGCACTAGCAAAATGGCGGCGCACACGATTGTTTACGTTGTCATGGCAACAACAACAGCAGCCGCGCGGCGCCTCCTCTCCTTAGCGTTGTACTTTTCCTTTTGTTTTTATTATGCCGACCCGCTCCGCTCCTTTTCGCTCTTTCCCCCACGCCGCGCGCGCCGCTTACTTTTTTTTTAATCTGTACGCGGCGCGTTGTTTATTTCTTTTTTTTCTATCGCGCGCGCTCGCGCACGCTACGCCGCGCATAGACAAGAACGGCACCGAGAGCGGCGCTGCTGCGCCGGCGTTGAGAGCGCCGCATGCGAAGCAAAATTCTTTTAGCGGGTGGTACCCCTCTCCCATCTCTCGTTCGCACCGCCTTGATTGCCTCCTGCACTGCGCGTGTTTGGGCGCGTTTCGTGCCACGCGCGGTGTGTGCCTACGGGTGTGCGCGTGGACATTTCATTCGAAGGGCGATGTACAGTCTGTTTCACATTTAGGGGGAAACTCGGAGCGCATTGCATCGCGATGCGGCGAGCGCTTGAGTCAGGCGGCGGCAGCAGCTCGCGCAGGTGCTCGAGGGGCGGGATCTTGAACGGCGTCGTCTGCTTTGGCGGCGCGCGCTGGCCGCACTGTCGGGAAACCGTCTACTGTCAGTTGCAGGGCGCCCATCTCATCGTTACTGCGTGAAATGAGCCGGTATTCTTTACTAAGCGTTGTGCGACGCCCACTGATACGCCTCGAAGGTAAGTTCATCGCTGCAGGGCAGTCATAGACGACGTACTGATCCCATACATTCTTGACGGCCCGTTTCTGGAAGGCGACTATATATTCTAACGCGATAGGTCGCCGATCCACACTGCTCGCGTTGTGCAAGAACTGCTGGAAGAGCGCGCAGTCACTCTCTTGGGGTGGTCGCCTCAATCCGCGGGCACCAACATCATTTAAAATGTCTGGGGCTCGTTGAAAGTATCGCTGCCGCACCATCCCCTCTATCAGTCGCCCGAAGATAGGCTTCGATCCACCTTCGTCAGCGACTGAGACGTGCTGCGAATGAACACATCCCTGATCAAGTCAATCTACACTTCACTGCCTTCAGGATGAGCGCTGTCATCGCTGCCGCTGGGTACATGACGAGATACTAACCGAAGTTCCGAGCGTGACGTGTCCAATTCCCCGCCGGCGGGCAGGGTATGTCTGGTGTAGTGATTGATTGTCGAGAAAAATCACTTACAGCTCATTGTCTTAACCTAAAACATTCCTTTAATCGTACTTGTTTGTTTCATCGTGTTCGACCCCCATAGTAATCATTGTTGAGTGCTTTGTTTTCCTTTCGAGTCAAACAAAGACTGAGCACGTTGCGCGCACATCTTGGTGCGTCTTGTCGCTGCTTATTACGGTAGCACACACAGTGAAGAAATATACGTGCACGCGCTCAGTACCCCACCCTTTCGAAAGAACAAACGAAGCATGCTGTTAAAAGAAGTTTGTGGAACTCCATTATCGCTAATGAAGGCTCAGAGTTTGGCGCCGCACAACGTTTAGTAAACAATATCAGCTCAGCTCCCGCAGTGCCGATGAAATCGGTACTCTGCCCCTGACAGTAGCACGCTTCCCGACAATGCGGCCAGCGCGCGCCGCCGTAGCAGACGACGGAGATCACGACTCCGCCCCTCGAGCGTCTGCGCCTGCTCGAGCTGCTGCCGCCGCACGACTCCATTGCTTGCCGCATCGCAATGCAATACGTTCCGAGTTTTCCCCTAAGTGTGAAACAGACTGTACACGCTTCTATTTGCCTTTAAGAAGATCGGTACGCTTGACGATTATTTTTATGGCTGCAATGCGGCGAAAGGGCAGCGTCTGCTTAAACATTTAAGTGACGCTGAGCAGGTAATTGGAAACGACATCGTATGTGCCGCCGGAAAAATCGTCAGCACATACGATGCGGCACATGCATACGGCACATACGAGCTAAAGTCATTTTTGCAGTTTCTCACAATATGTTTGCTACAAATCCGTGTTGTCTCTGATGGCGACAACGGATTTCCATCGACACTGTGCGGAAATAAAATATATCGCTGCATAGCACAAGTACGACATGCGCACACAACTTCAACTAGTACGTCGCCTACAATATGGAATAGAGGCAGCAATGTAGACAGCTTGGCCATTTTTTAACAGTGCTCAAGAGGCGGAAGTTGAAAGTATTAGTAATCATTCCCGCTTCAGCAATGCTGGCGCGACCAAGACGCGGGCGTGTATCGTCCAGTAACTCGATCGATCGGTGCAGTGGTGAAGCGGGAATGAACTCCGGTCATGTTCAATGCATCGTGCACATATTCAATTCCTAGGCACGCGTGAACTTCGGCCACTGCTAGCGCATACAACAAAAGTGGTTTCCATTCCTGGGCAGCGCACACACAAACGAAACACGAGAAAGAAGACAGGACAAGCGCTCGTCGAACAACTGAACGTTTTTATATAAATAAAAGGATTATGTACCAAGTAATTTTTAAATTCATGTGGGTTACATATAAAAACGGTGATACAGTTAGGAGTGATCAATGAACGAGCTCGCTTCGTTTGCCAGTTGTTTACTTCGCTCGGCGCACCGCAGTAATCCATGTCTGTCGTCTGCTTTTTTCGTACCATTTTCTTGTGAATCGGCAGAATTTCACTGGTGGCATCAACCCTTTCATGTTTACATTGCTGTCGTGACAGTTAACAACACAATAATAATTTCCGGTCATCCGAAGAGGTGCCGTCGCAAACAAGAAATGTTTCGCCCGCAGCGCGAACTGAACGCGGGCGCGATCGTGAAGGGAAGCGGCGGCGGAAACCTACCCCCGTTGGAGGTGAAATCGTTCCGCCAGGGGAGAAACGAGCGCTGGCGTCTACGATGAAACTTGGCGTGCGGTCGTCTATTGGCATTGCTTGCGAGCTGGCGCGTGGTGCGCCGTGGGCTATGCGTTGGCACGCACGCAGTCTTGCCCATACCAGCATGTGCCGGGACATAAACAAATTCCACTTCCAACACATTTTTTTGTCTCGCTTTATTGACTTCGTTTCCGAAAACAAAGATGTTTCTCATAACGTGGTGTGATACACGCTCAAAAAATCAGCAACAGTGAAAGGTGCATGACATATACAAGAATACTAAACACAAGTTCAGAGACGGTGAAATAACAAAAAAAAAAAAACGCCAGAAAACGGGAAGGCCCCTTCATGTACACAAACATACTAAAAAAACAAGATATTTATATAACGCCCTCACGACCGAAATGCACACGAGCTTCTCATATTGTACAAGAGTGGACGACGTGTATGACATAATCATGGCAACTATAGAAAGGGAAAATTCACTGGTAATGGTAAAAACAATAACAAGCAAAATACCTAAAAGAAAGAGAATAAAATGCTAAGATTGTTTGATTGACAGCCATACTACAAAAAACAAGAGCTTAGTTATAAACCCGCGCGAAAGTATATGAAATCCGTGACATGTTCATTACTACTGAATAAAATTTAAAAAAAGACATGGCACAACAAAAATAGCATTGTAATAAAAACTGAAATACACATTATCACATTATTTTGCACTTGGCCACAACTTGAGCAGTGGTGGCAAGGGGGAACAGAAAGAAGGTAGTCGGTTTTTGCAACAGCAGACAGAAAACATTCGTAAAAAGGCCTATTCCTCATTCAAAAACCAAGTAAAATAAGCGAACAACACGACTTTTCTTTCACCCCGAATGCAATGCCTAGCAGTAAAACTACGTCACTTAAAGCACTAAGTCGTACCTACAGGGCACTCCATTGTATAATAAACACGAACGGCAATAATCTGGATTTAGGACACTTGCAAACCTCATGCTTTCCACAAGGAAAAAAAAAGCGTATCATGCCTACACATGAAGGTTGTTCGCGCGGTTTTCTCATCGGCGATTACTGAGATAATACACAAACACGAGCAGTAATTTTTCAGCTGTTAGTACATTTGTAGAACGTGACATACAGAAAAAACGCTCAGGGCGGAATGAAAAGCTGGGCAAGTTACTGAAGTTGCAGAATGAGACTTAGCACAGAAAAGCACAAGGCATAGACCAGGTGACAATGAGGAGGAACATCTATTTGTCAGTTTTCTCTACCGGCAAGAGGGAAGTGTAGCACAATCAAGGCGCAACGACGTCCGGAGGCTATTGAGCACATACATCTACAGGGCTGTGTTCGTGTATGTACATACATGTGCCTTCTGATGCCCTTGGGGTCTGCTCGCTCACCTGTTGTCTTTAAGCACCCGGAGCAACCTTGCAGGGCTTGTTTTTGAGTCATTCGTGCACCACTGCACGAGCGGTACGAGTCGTGAAACCGGTGAAACATCGCTGAGCACAAGCACACCGCTATCGAGGACCAGGAAATTGACGAAAATACCCACGCCGGTCAACGGACAGCTGCGAGCACTTCCCGGTAAGAGCAGATAACGAAACATGAAACGTCATGCAGCGGGCTAAGCTGGCGCCGGGCCGGCGGGGCCGCACGGCGCGCGCGTGGAGACCGTCTAAGGTGAGAAAGTTAAGAGGGAGTGATGAGGGAGGGCGAGGGGATAGGAGTTGGGAAGAGGGGGGGGGGAAGGGCTCGGCCACTTGGATCGGCGCGCGTGCACGCGACAATCTACGAGGCCGTGCAAGAAAAACGGATTTTCTGCTATGCCCTACTCATAGATGGCGCAAATTACCTCTGGCACCTAAAGTCCCTTGATAATTTTAAAGTAGCGACACTCTTTGAACTCTGCC
The DNA here is from genome assembly GCF_023375885.2 of Dermacentor andersoni. Classification (NCBI taxonomy): domain Eukaryota; kingdom Metazoa; phylum Arthropoda; class Arachnida; order Ixodida; family Ixodidae; genus Dermacentor; species Dermacentor andersoni. Next base: position 170,151,922 of record NC_092816.1, read on the forward strand.
GCCGCCGCGCGACCTCCTAGCCTCCTCCTCGCCCCTTGCGCGTTCCCCCGCGACAACCAGTTTTGCCCCCGTTTTTCTGCACGACGATTGGTCTCCCTGCCGTTGCCCTTGGAAACGCGCGGATCTTGAGTTTTGCTTGTGTTTTTCTTTTTCGTTCGCGCCATTTTCCTCCTGAGCACGGCTGGCTCGGCGCTTTAGCTCGGCGTAGCGAACGTTGTACGCTGTGTTTCTGGTCTATGTGCTAACTCTATGCCGGGCTGTTGCGCATATAACTGCAGCAAGAAGCCTGAAGAGCGTTATGCCGTTTTCATGATGCCACAATGAAAGCGTGACGGCTTGCGTAGGAAGCAGTGGCTGAATGACATTGGACGAAAGAACTTTGTTCCGACAAAGAACAGCGTTGTTTGAGAGCTGATGAGTCTTTCTTATAGCTCGTAGCAAAGCATCCCGTAATGCGGCATTATTTTTTTCATTCTTTCGGCCTGCTCACCAGCGTTTTTGTTGCGGTTGTCCTCAGTATGCTTAATATTCTGGGGCGGCTCCATCACTTCGCACGCCGCCAACTGTTGTTATTCAGTCGGAAGTGCAGTATTATTGATTCTGCTTCGCGCCCTGAAAAAATTAGTGGCAAGTAAGCCCGTAGTATTGCAGGTGATGAGCGTTAACTAGTCAAGATTGAGCTTTTTTTTAAGTTTTAAGGCGAAAGCCTTTAGATGTTTGTGTTTCAAGGTCGCGTTGTAAACTGGAAGTATCACGTGACCCAAGGAAGGCCAGAGGGGACCCAAAGCATGTCCACCCCTGTATAAGAGAATGATTACCCACGTTAATTAATGAATCATCAGTGGTTGACATAAGGTGGATTAGGGAGGATTAAGGTTGATTAGAGTGTATTAAAGAAGATTAAGGTGGATTAGAGTGCATTACGAAGGACTAGGATGCATGAATAAAGGTTAAGGTGCGTACATGAGGATTAAGTCGGATTATGGTGGATTAAGGTGAAGTGTTGATGAAAGGGTATTAAGACCGATTGGGGTGGATTAGGGTGCATGAACATGGACTAGGGAGGATTAAGGTAGATAAAGGAAGATTAAGGTCGATTAATGTGGATTAAGGTTAATTGGGGTTGATAAAGGAGGATTAAGACCGATTTGGATGGACTAGGGTAGATTCATGTGGATTAGGCACCATGGAGCTGGATTAGGTTTGATAGAGGCGGATTAGGGTGTATTAAGGTAGACTGGGACCATTAAGCAGGATTGAGTGGGATTAAAGTGCGTGACTAAGGATTAAGGTGGATGAAGGAGGATTAAGGCGGATTATGATGGATTACGGTTGATAAAGGAGGATTAAGACCGCATAGGGTAGGCTAAGTGGCATTAGGGGCGATGTAGGTTGATGAGGTTGTATTAAGGTGGATTGGGAGTATTAAGGTGGATGAAGGAGCATTAAGGTGGATTAGGGTGGACTAAGGTGAATTGGGGTTCATTGAGTATTAAGACCGATTAGTCTACCATGATCCTCCTAATGCACATTCATCGACCTCAATCCTCCTTCATTCACTTTAATCCACCGTAATCCATGAAAGTCCGCCTTAATGCACCCTAATCTACCTTCATCGACCTTAATCTACTCTAACCCTCCTTAATGCACTTTAATCCTCTTTAATCAACCGTAATGCTTCCTCATTAACTTTGATACACCCCAGCCTACCATAATCCCCTTTAATCCCTCCTAATCTACCCTTATCCTTCTTTATGCACCTTAATCCACCATAATCCACTATGATCGTCCTCAATGCACATAAACGCACCTTCATCAACCCTAATTAACCTCATCGACCTTAATCCAACCTAGTGCTCCTTTATGCACCTTAATCCACCTTCATTCACCCTAATGCACCTTCATCGACTTTAATCCACCTTAATCATCCTTAATACACGCGAATTCATCTTAATCCAATCACTAATCAATCATTACTTTGCTAATCATTATTCATCTCTCATACGCGGCTGCATATGCTTTGGTTCACTTCCCGCCTTCCTTCGGTCACGTTACATTTTCTGTAGCTCACAAGGGGACCTTGAAACACAGGTCTAAGGCTTTCGCTTAATAAGCCACACACAAAGGGGTGTGTCACAAGCAATACTAGATCAGATGCACGAAGTAAAGCGTCTGATCGTGTGGCAGAAAAATTGTCTGGAGTATAGAACTCGCCTCAAAGCTCCCTTTAAACCAGTATACCCCGCTCATACGGCTTTAAGAAAAAACCAACCTCCTCATAAACGTTGCCTCCAGCATTATCGATGCTGTTATTAACATTTCTCAAAATTTTCAACCCCACTGGGGCGCACAAATGGCCCAAAATAACGCCCCTCCATAGAATCCTGCGGCCCGTCCGCGGGAGCCGAGGAGGAATAGCGTGCCGTGCGCAGCCGGGGGGCGAGGAGAATCGAGGAGGAAAGCGCCGTGAGGAGGAGAGTGTCGATACTTTCAAATTATCAAGGGGTTTTACTGGCACCTCTGCCACCGAAGCCGGGAAGTTTCCCAGGCCGCACTACACTACCGTAACATAAACACGCAGATCGCGTGGCACTGACGGCAGACAAAGAGAAACTGGTGATGTCGCCTGACGACAAGGGGAGATTTCACAGCTCTTTCGAACTAGACAACAGCAATTTCACCGACGATTTCAGCGATAGCACCGGTCATCATGTCTGTCAAGACGGTTATTGTCAGCAGTCATCGCGTAAAAGAAGGAGACAGCTTCGTCGATTATGGGCGAACTGACGGTGTAGTCTCTGCCGTCGCAAATACAAGGTGGTCAGTAAAAAGAGCCATAGATTCGCGGGCGTGAGTTGGGAACACACAACCAATATTTAAAATTGATTTTCCGGGAAACTAAATGAATTGCAGCCATATCGTTTGGCGCGGATAGTCAGAGCGCAACATGAATATATATTCGAAATTTTATTCATGTCAGTGGGCATAGAAAAATTGCCGCTGTTGCCCTTTAAGTGACTGAAACCTCGTGTTCACCGCCTTGTATTGTAACTGGTGACGTAAAAACTGACACCTAAAATTATGAAGCCGAATAAAGCAATAAAAATGGTACGCTCCACGTAAAAATATCTTTGCACAAAACCGTTAGCTTTGCAAATCACCAATCCCTGTTTAATGAAAACAGCGCCTAGTAGCCGCGTAATATTGTGTTACTGAAAGCTAATACAGCACTGTGTTTAAATTCACATTGGCGAATACTTACTGGCTTGATTTGCATCCTTGTACATTTCAATAATTATATGAGATACAAAAGTGAGATGATATGGCTGACGGTGCTTAAAAAATTGAATTATGGGGTTTTACGTGCCAAAACTACTTTCTGATTATGAGGCATGCCGTAGTGGAGGACTCCGGAAATTTCGACCACCTGGGGTTCTTTAACGTGCACCTAAATCTAAGTACACGGGTGTTTTCGCATTTCGGCCCCATCGAAATGCGGCCGCCGTGGCCGGGTTCGATGCCGCGACCTCGTGCTCAGAAGCCCAACACCATAGCCACTGAGCAACCACGGCGGGTGACGGTGCGTACGGAAGTGTTCACCTATGCATTAGTTATAGTATATGGCCGCAAAACTATTTGGAAAATGTAGTACGGCCTTTCATATCACACATCATAACACGAACATGCATGGCGATCAATGGATGTACTTTCCTATACCTTCCTTCCTAAATCTGTGCAGGCGTAGTTCCCCTGCTGGTGGCTGGAGATGCCAGCCTGTGCAAAGATCAGCTCATGAACTATAATTATACTATTTGCCAGATTGAACCTTTCGTAATTTTGAAAAGTGTTCGCTGAAACTCCTGGTATATAAAAAAACACAGTGATACAATTTCTAAATACAACTTCTGATCAGAATTATTAGCGTAAATCCATGTGACGCCATAACGCAATAGATCATTTACTTGTCAAAGCATGCCTTATGCTTTAGCTTTCATTTATTTCCTGGTGGCGGAATAAAGTGTTATATGGTAATAAATTATGAAGCGCGCAAATGAACAACCATGTTAACAAGTAAATATAAAATAATAACACACATCGATATTTCAAAAGTGCGAAAGGACATGAGAGCAAGTAGAAACCGCATGGATTGCGTTATTCGGCAGCTGATGAAGCTATATGACGAATCAAAATTAACAACGAAGAAGTACAGCATTGACTAGGGACTTCAATAAAACCGCGCAACCAAACGCCTTTGCGTAACCATAAGGTCCCACTCTGCAAGCGCTGTCATGCACCCCATCTTCTTTTTCTCAATAGAACTTATTGCTCTGCTTTCTAAGCCAGGTGGTTTGCTCGAAGCTTGCCTCATTTCCCTGAAGTTTCCCTCACTGCCTCGTCGCCTCGTATTAGCGCCTCGGAACTTTTGACAACTGAATTGCTCATGTATGCCTTATCGTAGAAGCAACGCTATCTGTAAAGGTGGCGCCCTGGTACAGAACGGGTAAGAGCTATGCGGCAGCTCCCAACTTCTTTCATCAACACTTATCTCCACGAAATATTTACGAAGGCGCACCCCTCTAAATGAACGGCAGCCAACAATTTTCCGAATCTGTCAGATGAGATGTCATTACTCCGCGTTTGCAGTGACTGCTGTTGGCTGTCCGTGCGCCTGAAGAGTATTCGATACGCGGGTCGCGCCTTTCATTTTCGAGCTAATATATGCCATGTTCAGGCGCGCAATTCGAGATGGCTAGTCCCTCAGCGTGCGCTGTCTCTCCGCGCGACTAGTGCTATGTTTCCGCTGGTGCATATGCGGTGGAAAGTATGTTTCCTTATCATGAGACGGGTTCTGGGGAAGTACCGATAAGCGACGTGCCCCATGTGGGCTTGTCGTTGGTGCTCATGCTGTGTTTGAAGCCGGTTCACACTGCGCCGTCCGCACCCACGGCAGAAGCGATCTCGACGCATGTTTTCTATGTCTCGTTTGTTTCCGAAGCTGTGGAATCCGGGATCCCGTCCCCAGTCACGAATGCGCCACAAAATGTGCAACCTTCAGGGAAGATAACCTCACGACAGATAGTAGTTGTAAGAATAGGTTCAAGCTTCTGCGTCGCACTATCCACGAAACTTCAGGCGCTCACAAACCGTGCGTCACATTGATTTACGCTAATAATTCTAATCAGAAGTTGTGTTTAGAAATTGTATCACTGTGTTTTTTTTTTATATACCGGGAGTTTCAGCGAATACTTTTCAACGTTACAAAAGGTTCAATCTGGCATATAGCATAATTATAGTTCATGAGCTGATCTTTGCGCAGGCTGGCATCTACAGCCACCGGCAGGGGAACTACGCCTGCACAGATTTAGGAGGGAAGGTACAGGAAAGCACATCCATTGATCGCCATGCACGTTCGTGTTATGATGTGTGATATGAAAGGCCGTACTACAACGATGAAGGCGGGAAAACGCATGCGATGGTAGAGATCAGGCAACGAATACTTTAAACAAACAGGGGAACTGCCTAGGCTGCCTGCTAGGCCCCGCTCTACACCACTGTTGATACCGAGATCGAAATCTAGGACAAGATCCCGGACGAGGTCCTGGTAAAGGTGCTGGTCAATATCCCAGTGCGGAACAAGATACTCTCCCAAACCCCAACAACCTCCCTCTCCTAGTCGTCCCAAACCACCGAGATGAAGGCTCCAGGTCTCTCCACATCACCGGCCCAAGAAAAGGTAAGCTGGGCACGAGTCATGTCTACAACTGGTGCTATTACTAATAACCGATAATACAAACGAATTGTAGCAGAAAACAAGCTCCTTCGAGAGAGTTTGGCTGATATTAAGAGATAGTTCGCTTCCTTCAAGGGTCAGCACACACCAACTTCTCAGAAACCATCGCAACAGTCGGGCGGCAACACTTCCTCCCAAAATACCATCATTTCGGGGTCAATTGAATACACCCTCCCACAAATAATGCAGCAGTTCCAATGTATGCAGGCTTTCCAGCATCAAATATACTAAGAATTTCATAATCTCACATTTTATGTAATAGTTCTGCGGAAACCCAGAAGGCGAAAATAAGGAAACATTAAATGGAAAATGAGATATCCATCCAAACGTAGCTAATTACTACAAAGGAAACCCATACAGGTTCTTCCGAAGAAAACCGTCGCAGTTGAACAAAACTTAGTCCGAACCCGGAACACCGCCTTCTCAGGGCAGCCGCTGAACCATCTCATCTAACCAGGCGGCTAGCAGATGGCAGGCCGAAGTCGAATTTATCATTTCGAAGAAAAGGCTAGACTTTGATGCAATAGCTCTGCGGAAGTTGAAGAAAAAGCTCCGATGGTAGAGCGGCTGCCCCGGAAAGGCGGTGGTTTTGGGTTCGGAAAATTTTTCTTCAACTGCGAGTCTTTATTTAAGAGGAACCCGTATGGGTTCCCTTTAGCAAATACTTCCGTATAGAAGGATGTCTCAGTTTCCCTTTATTAATGACTTCTAGCCACCTTGCGCGTTTCTGCTGAACTATAACGTCAAACTCTCGCCTTTTCTTCGAGTTACTAACATATTAAACTTCCCCCTGCCTTCTGCTAGTCGCCTAGTTAACTCAAGTGGCAGAGCGACTGCCCCAGAAAGTCGGTGGTCTCGGGTTCGAGTTCCGGACCCCGACGAATTTTTCTTCAATTGCGAGGCTTTTCGTTCGAGGAACCTGTCTGTGTTTGTAGCTCTTAGGTACGTTCGGGTGGATGTCTCATTTTCCTTTCATTATGCAAATTTCATGTAAACGACTCTTTCCCTGAGGTGAAGGGTAAGTTTAGGAAAGGAATACGAGCCGAGTGTGCCAGTAAGCCAGCGGGCCAAGCTGATAGACACCACATAGAGAGACGGTACCCTTCATGCAGAATACGCTTAGTAATATCAGATCACAAATGGACTATCTCGAGATGTGGCAGTGGAACGGCCGCACTTTCCACGATTTCGCGGCAGTGCTACACGAATTCGTGCAAACAACACCAGATAAGCCAGACATTATTTGTTTGCAGGAAACAGGCGCCAAGCCAGTCGTGCTTAAGTGTTGATGCACGATATCCAATTAGACTTTATGAAAATCGCGACGCTGACGGCTGAGCATATTGCAGGGAATTCACATTACATACGGGGATGTCACACTCAGCACTAGGCTATTGGGATTTACGCACGTGTGCGAGGCAAGGCCAACACTTTCATCCTGGACATATATAGCCCGTCATAAGAAGAAGACAAATATTTCGAAACGCTGCTTATTGGAGCAATCTCCCTTTTAGTTAAACAGACAGGATTGCCTCTGTTATCAAGGCGACTTCTGAATGATTCTATGCATTTGTGGCGGCGCAAAGTACCAAGCGTAGTAACACTACACCGCTAAGCAAACCCGTTGCTAACGTCATGCGACGAAACCCTATTGACAAATGCCTAGAAGAACTAGTCCAATATATTACCGAGCACGTCTTAGGAACCTGAGGCCCTTCCGACAGAATTGAAAGAGGTTTCAAACGTACCGATCGTCCAACACGGCAAACCGCACATATTACAGAACATCCGTCCGATTTCCTTTCACTCCTGCCTCGCTGACCTTTCCCACAAAGTCATTCAAACCCGAGTAGCAAACTATCTGAAGGGTCGAGGCTTTTTACCGATCCACATGCACGCCTTCCGCCTGAATCTATCAACGCAGGACGTTTTTCATCGCCTGTGATACGAAGTCCTACGCGACGTTCGCTCGGGAGCCAAGGCCATCCTGGCTGCTCTCGATATGAAAAGCGCTTTCAATACCATGGGTCACGAGCTCATCCTGCAGGAACTCAGAAATATGAACTGTGCGGAATGGACATCTACCTGTATCCTTTCTTTTCTCACTTATGGACAGGCATGTGCGATAGGCATAGGTGAAACCAGATCTTCTGCTGCGACAGAAACGCCTCAAGGAGCCATATTATCTCCTTATTCCATATTAGCCATATTCGCCCGACAGCTCAAGTTGACACCTCAAGCCTCTACGCTGATGATATCACACTATTATTGAACAGATTCTCTATGGTTCGCAAAGAAGGTACTCTACTAGCACAGTCAGCGCATCTCGTTGCGGAGGGATGTGGTATCAGCTGATCCGTCGAGACATCACGGTTTGTACGCGTGCATGGCATGGGTTACTGAATCAAACAAGTCTTCAACCTGAAAGTAGGCGACCACCCAAAACGCGAGGTAGCCAAAGCACGCATACTTTGTCTCTGGGTACAGGGTAATGGGAACGCAAGCCACATACTTAATACTCTTGATGATGATGTGTAGTGTTTTATGGCGCAAGGGCCAGGTATGGCCAAAGAGCGCCATGACAAATGGTAGTGTTAACGATGTATTATGGAAGATGTGACCTGGCTGTAAAGTGGCCTAAAAATAGTCGCTGTAAATTGCGTAAAATCTACGTGCTATAAAATTATGGCGATGATTAATGACGAAGACTGTAAAGATTCAAATCCATCGTAAAAGAATGATGCATTGTTTAAAATATGCGAGACGTTAAATTGCTTACAGCACTACAGCCTCGCCAGAGCCCTTGAACCACAAGGGCCTAGAGGCATGTGCTTATTAAAAATAATTATCGCAGCGACATCCTCAGAAGAGAGGAAGCGCTACGAACGTGTGGGGCTAAAAACATGCAACACAACATCTTTCAAAAAACCTAAGACGGCGTTGGTGTCGAAGAGTGGTTCTGGACCAAGTAACATAACAGGATGAAGGGGGATGTGGTGCCTGTATGCTAAGAGAAAATGTTTTTTTCTTTCGGGTTCGGCTTCCCGACACTCCAGTAGGACGTGGAGGACGGTCAGCCTCTCTCCGCATCTACCACAGGTTGGAGGCTCGTTTCCCGTGAGTAAAAAGTTATGTGTGCCAAAAGTGTGTCCTATTCTTAGGCGGCAGAATAGCACATCTGTCCGGCGGCATTTTGTTACAAGAGGCCAGAAACCTAATTGTGGCTTTATTACATGCAGTTTATTATTTATTTCTTCGTCCCACATGCGTTGCCAGTGGCTTCGTAGTTTCCTTCTTAAGAAAGGCTTCAGGTCTGTGACAGGGACCGAAGCAGTAGGATTAACTGCATGCAATGAGATTGATGTGGCCATCTGGTCGGCTAGAACGTTTCCCTCGATGCCCCTGTGTCCAGGCACCCAGCATATGATCACATGTTGGTTAGATATGTATGCTTTGCACAGTGCGGAGTAGAGCTCATTAAATACTGGATTTTTGTGATTACAGAAAGACATCAAGGCCTTCACAACACTGAGGGAGTCCGTATATATAATTGATTTCTGGAGTTGTGATTTATTTATATGCTTTACGGCCGACAGCAGTGCGTAGGCCTCAGCCGTAAAGATACTAGTTTCCGGGTGCAGTACGTCGGATGATGATGATGATGATGATATGTGGTGTTTAATGGCGCAAGGGCCAGGTGTGGCCAAAGAGCGCCATGACAAGTGGTGATGTTTACGATGTATTATGGAGATGTGACTTGGCTGTAAACTGGCCTAAAAATTGTCGCTGTAAAGTGCGTAAAATCTACGTGCTATAAAATTATGGCGATGACTCATGACGAATACTTTGAACATTAAAATCCATCGTAAAAGAATGATGCAGAATAAAAGATATATGAGATAGTAAAATTACCTGGAGCACTGCTGCCTCACCGGAGCCCTTGAAACACAAGGGCCCAGAGGCCTGTGCTATACTAAAGAGCTATCGCAGCGGCATCCTCTGAAGAGAGGACCCGCTACGAACACGTGGGGCTAAAAACATGCAAGACAACATCTTTCAGAAAACTTAGGACTGTGTTGGTGTCAAATAAAGGTTCTGGACCGAGTAGCATTACGGGATGCAGGGGGATGTGCTGCCGGTATGCTAGGGAAAAATGTTTTCTTCTTTCAGATTCGGCTGCCCGACACTCCAGGAGGACGTGGAGGACGGTCAGCCTCTCCCCGCATCTACCGCAGGTTGGAGGATCATTTTCAGTGAGTAGAAAGTTATGCGTGCCAAATGTGTGTCCTATTCTCAGGCGACAGAATAGGACATCTGTTCGCCGTGATTTTGTTACGGGGGGCCAAGAACCTAACTGTGGTTTTATCACGTGCAGTTTGTTATTTACTTCTGCGTCCCACATACGTTGCCAGTGGTTTCGCAGTTTTCTTCTTAAGAAAGGTTTCAGATCTGTGACAGGGACCGAAGCAGTAGGACTAACTGCATGCAATGAAATGGATGTGGCCATCTGGTCCGCTAGAACGTTACCCTCAATGCCCCTATGTCCGGGCACCCAGCATATAATGACATGCTGGTTAGACATATACGCTCTACAGAGAATGGAATAGAGCTCAGTTATTACGGGGTTTCTGTGTTTACAGTGTGACTTCAAGGCTTTTACGACACTTAGGGAGTCTGTAAATAAAATTGTCTTTTGAATATTTGATTTTCTGATATGTTTCACAGCCAACAATAGTGCATGTGCCTCAGCCGTAAATATACTTGTTTCAGGGTGCAGTACACCGGATTCCGAGAAGGATGGACCAATGGCTGCGTAGGACACCCCGGCATGCGACTTAGAAGCGTCTGTGTAAAACTCTGCGCACGAGTACTTGTGCTGGAGCTCCAAGAAATGCATTTTGATATGTGGCTCTGGCGCATGTTTAGTAACCTCTATAAAGGATGTGTCACACTCTATCAGCTGCCACTCCCAGGGTGGTACTAGCTTAGCTGGAGGCATTAAGCGTTGCTCGAGAACTGGGACATCCATTTCCGTGCAAAGTTCTCTTGCACGCAGTGAGAAAGGAAGTCTCATAGAGGGTCTGTTATGAAAAAGTGTTTCACACGTCAAGTCGTTAGCGGTTGTGAAACACGGATGTTCCTTATTAGAGCGAACCTTGAGAAAATATGTTAAGCTGATGTTTGTTCTTTGAAGATGGAGTGGCCACTCATCTGACTCTACATATAGGCTTTCAACAGGGCTTGTCCTAAATGCGCCAGTGGCCAAACGGATACCCAGATGGTGAACGGGGTCTAACATCTTAAGTGCGCTCGGCGCGGCAGAGTGATATGCTACGGCACCATAATCTAACCGTGATCGAACAAGGCTCTTGTAAATATTCAACAAACACTGTCTGTCGCTACCCCACGTTGTGTGGGATAGGATTTTAAGTAAGTTCATTGTTCTAAGACATTTTTCTTTCAGATGTTTTATGTGCGGGATGAAAGTAAGCCTGGAGTCAAGTATAACACCAAGAAATTTGTGATCTTTGCTTACAGGAATTTGTTGTCCGCCCAGTTCTACACAAGGATCTGGGGCCAGGCCTCTCTTTCTTGTGAAGAGAACACAAGAACTTTTGTGGGGGTTGACTTTGAATCCGTTTTGGTCTGCCCACTTAGAAACCTTGTTCAAGCCTTGCTGTACCTGTCTTTCGCATACTGTGAGGTTGCAGGATTTGAAGCCTATTTGTATATCGTCTACGTATACGGAATAAAAAATGGCAGGTGGTAGTGAAGCACGTAGGGTGTTCATCTTAACGATAAAGAGAGTGCAGCTGAGCACGCCTCCCTGGGGTACACCAGTTTCCTGGGTAAAGGGACGTGACAGTGCATTGCCAACTTTTACACGGAAGGTACGATTGGACAAATAGCTTTCAATTATTTTCAACATATTTCCACAGATGCCCATTCCCGACAAATCTCGCAGGATCCCGTAACGCCATGTTGTATCATATGCCTTCTCCATATCAAGGAATATGGAGAGGAAGTACTGTTTGTGTACAAAGGCATCGCGAATATATCCTTCAATGCGCACAAGATGATCTGTTGTTGACCGCCCTTCTCGGAATCCACACTGATAAGGATCGAGCATTTTGTTGAGCTCAAGGAAATGTATGTCTGCGATTTATCATTTTTTCAAAAAGCTTACACAGACAATTAGTTAGAGCTATCGGACGGTAACTTGCCGCCAAGGAGGGGTCTTTCCCGTGCTTCAGAACAGGAACCACAATCGCTTCCTTCCATGTCGATGGGAGGTATCCGGAAGCCCAAATAGTGTTGAATAGTGTAAGTAGTGTAACTTGTGTGTCAGTATGTAGGTTTCTAATCATGTCATACATGACTCTGTCAGGTCCCGGTGCAGTGCTTTTGCATGTGTTCAAGGCAGCGTTCAACTCGGCAGTACTGAAAGGCCAGTTATACGGTTCATTCTGCCTGGATTTCCGAATGATTGGCTTACGTTCTATTATTTCTTTATGTTTAAGAAAGGACTGGGAATAATTGATTGAGCTTGACACACGTTCAAAGTGCTCCCCAAGTGAATCTGCCTGGTCTTGCAGGGTTTCGCCTTGCGTGTTTACCAAAGGGAGGGAGTATGTTTGTCGCCCTCTTATCCTACTAACCCTGTTCCAGACTTTGGCCTCATCTGTATACGAGTTGATACCTCATAAAAATTTCTGCCAGCTCTCTCTTCTGGCCTGTCGACGGGTTCGCCTGCCTTGGGATTTTACTTTTTTAAAGTTTATGAGATTCTCCGCAGTGGGGGAGGCGCGTAGCAACCCCCACGCTTTGTTTTGTTTCTTACGAGCGATCCTACAATCCTCGTTCCACCACGGCACGCGCCGTTTACACCCCAAGCCATTTACTTGTGATATGCATTTAGATGCGGCATCTATTATGAAGGCTGTAAAATATTCCACAGCAGCATCAATTCCTAACGAGGACATGTCATCCCATGAAATACTGCTGAGAGTTCGGAATTTCTCCCAGTCAGCTGTATCAATCTTCCACTTAGGAGCCTGTGGTGTATATTCGTTCTTTTTAGGTGTTCGTAGCAGTATGGGGAAGTGGTCGCTTCCGTAAGGATTGTTTGTAACTTCCCATTCGAGTTCAGGCAGTAGTGACGGGGAGACTAGGCTAAGATCTATTGAAGAAAAGGATTTGTTGGCAAGACAGTAATATGTGGGTTCCTTCTTATTCAGAAGGCACGCACCACAAGAAAAAAGGAACTGTTCAACAAGACGACCTCGCGCATCTATACGAGAGTCGCCCCACAGGGAGCTGTGCGCATTGAAATCGCCGAGGACAAGATAAGGTTCTGGCAATTCGTCTATAAATGACTGAAATTCGTGTTTGTTTAATTTGAAGTGTGGGGGCACATAGAGCGAGCAAATGGTGACGAGTTTACTTAGAAGAACAGCTCGAACCGCCACTGCTTCAAGGGGCGTTTGTAGCTGTAAACGCTGACAGGAAATATTTTTATGAACCAAAATGGCAACACCGCCTGATGATACGACAGCATCATCGCGATCTTTGCGAAACGTGACATACGGTCGGAGAAAGTTTGTGTGTTGTGGTTTTAAGTGTGTTTCCTGTAGACACAGCACTTTTGGATTGTGTTTTTGGATAAGCTCTTGCACGTCATCAAGGTTCCTGAGAAGTCCTCTGACGTTCCATTGAATTATTGGTGTATCCATATTGGTAGTAAATAAGTGCTGTGTATACGGAAACAGAAGTATTAATTATAGAGATTTCAGAGCTTAGGTTCCAGAGCTCTTTCGAGGCCCTGTAACCGGGGTTTTACTCTTTTTGAAGCGTTCGAGGGAGCCTCGACGCTCCTTAGGCGCTTGGTGCGCCTTGAGGATAGGTGTTGTGTCCATTGCCTCTTGTGAGGCGCCGGACACGTGCTCTTGCGAGCGAGAAGGTTCCCGGGAAAGCCTCGCCTTGGAGGGCAAGACCCCTGCGCCCACCAGCCCGGAGGTCGATGGGGCTCCCTGAGGGATTTGGCTGCGCCGGCTGTTGCCAGCGCTGGAAGGGGCCGGGGAGGTTGGGGCAGCCTCGGCTGCACCCACCTTCGGGGTCGGTGGCCCCGTCTGCTGGGTTGACGGAGCAGCGCTAGCTGCCACCGCCGCGGGGGCAGATGGCGTCACTGCCGACTCACTGGTTGTGGGTCGGACAGCCGCTGGAGGCCGTTGTGACGCTGCCCCCTGACGCGCCACATCGGCAAATGTTTTCTTGGGCAGGTAAGATACCCGCCTGCGTGCTTCTTTGAAACTTATATTTTCTTTTACTTTAACTGTTACTATTTCCTTTTCTTTTTTCCAGGATGGGCACGACCGCGAGTACGCGGCGTGCTCCCCATCACAGTTTACACAGTGGAGAGCATTCTCACAAGCTTCAGAGGTGTGTTCGTGGGCACTGCACTTCGCACATGTTTGGCGGCCTCGGCAGCTCTGCGAACTGTGACCGAAGCGCTGGCATTTGAAACATCGCAGTGGATTGGGCACGTACGGCCTGACACGGAGCTTGATGTACCCGGCCTCGATTGACTCGGGCAGGACACTTGAACCAAATGTGATTATTAGGTGCTTGGTTTGTATCTCTTTACCATCTCGCCTGATCTTTATTCTTTTGACATTGATAACATTTTGCTCGCTGAAGCCCTCCAAGAGTTCAGCCTCAGTGAGCTCCAGCAAGTCATCGTCTGACACAACGCCGCGGGTGGTGTTCATTGTACGGTGTGGGGTTACTGTTATGGGGGTCTCTCCAAATGACACAAGTTGCGGTAGTTTTTCATATTGTTTTACATCGCGGAGCTCCAAGAGGCCGCCGCTTGCCATCCTCGACACCTTGTAACCTGGGCCAAAAACATCAGTCAGGGACTTTGAAACAAGGAATTGTGAGATGGTTCGCACTGCTTTGTTTGACTTTCCAGAATGGATAACATGAAAGCGGGGAAAATTCTGTATTTGGTGTCCGAAAAACTGGAATAAATCTTCGGTGCGCCCTCGTTTCTGAGGGCGATCAGGAAGTTTGGGGAAAGAAGTTTCCATGAAAATGTATAAAAATTCGGCAACAGCGCCGACCGCCCACCACGGAGCCCAACGAGGGGACGCGGCAGAGCTTGCGTACAAGTCTGCACGACGTCAGTCGTACGCCGTCACTATAACCGAATATGGTTTACCCAAGGTTGGATAGCCACACAGGGTTAACCCTTGCCGCCAGGAGAAAGGAAGTAAAAAGAAGAGAGGAGGAGACAGGAAAGGTCAAAAAGTGAGAGATAAAGACGAAGATTCGAGGAGGGAGAGACAGGAAAAGGCGACTGCCGATGTCCTCCAGGTGGGTCAGCCTGGAGGTGCCGTCTATGTGAAGCCGAGGCCAAAGGGGTGTGTTGCCTCCGCCGGGGGGCCTTAGAGGTCCAGACACCCAGCATCGGCTCAACCCCCAGGATCCCCTTTTCCCCAGACACGGCTAAGCCGCGCACGGCTACACGCGGGAGGGTCCAACCCTCGTGTGCTCGGGTACGTGGTGTCGCAACGCACCAAACGCCTGCTTGCGCAGACGCCCCTGCGGGGCAGTACGTCGGATGCCGAGAAGGATGGACGGACGGCTGCATAGGATACCCCGTCGTGTGACTTTGATGCGTCTGTGTAGAACTCCGTGCAGGAGTATTTGTGCTGGAGTTCCCGGAAATGCATCTTGATTTCAATCTCTGGGGCATGCTTTGTGACTTCCACGAACGATATATCACATTGTATGAGCTGCCACTCCCAAGGAGGTAGCAGCTTGGCTGGATGCATTAGGCGAAGCTCGAGGAGTGGAACGTGCATTTCTTCGCTAAGCTCCCTCACACGCAGCGAGAAAGGCTGTCTTACGGACGGACGATTGCGAAAGAGTGTAGCACATGTCATGTCATTAATGGTACTAAAACAGGGATGTTGGGGGTTTGAGTGGACTTTCAGAAAATATGTATGGCTGATGTATGTTCTCTGCAGATGAAGTGACCACTCATTTGATTCTACATATAAACTTTGTATGGGACTCGTTCTGAAAGCGCCAGTGGCCAGTCGGATTCCTAGATGGTGGACTGGGTCTAGCATCCTTAGTGCGCTCGGGGCGGCAGAGTGGTAAATCACGGCGCCATAGTCTAGTCGTGATCGAGTGAGGCTTTTATAGAGATTCAATAAGCACTTCCTGTCACTACCCCACGTAGTCTGGGATAGAAGTTTGATTATGTTCATTGTTTTTAGACACTTTTCTTTGAGATGTTTAATGTGGGGGACGAAGGTGAGTCTGTAGTCAAGTATGACACCTAGAAATTTGTTTACAGGTATCTGTTGTCCACGCAGTTCTATGCAAGGATCTGGGATAAGTCCTCTCTTTCTTGTAAAAAGAACACAAGAGCTTTTGTTAGGATTGATCTTAAACCCATTCTTGTCTGCCCACATTGACACTTTGTTCAGGCCATGCTGTACCTGTCTCTCGCAGACTGCGAGGTTACAAGATTTGAAAGCTATTTGAATGTCGTCCACGTAGACAGAGTAAAAGATGGCGGGTGGTAGTGAAGCACGAAGCGTGTTCATCTTCACGATAAATAGCGTGCAGCTGAGCACGCCTCCTTGGGGTACACCCGTTTCTTGCGTAAAAGGACGTGAGAGTGCATTGCCGACTTTTACCCGGAAGGTACGATTTGACAGATAGCTTTTTATTATATTAAACATATTACCGTGGATGCCCATTTCTGACAGGTCTCTTAAGATTCCGTAACGCCACGTTGTGTCATACGCCTTTTCCATATCGAGAAATATCGATAGGAAGAACTGTTTATGTATAAATGCGTCCCGGATATTCCCTTCAACACGCACGAGATGATCGGTTGTGGAGCGCCCTTCTCGGAAGCCGCACTGATAAGGATCAAGCATTTTGCTCTGTTCAAGGAAATGAATGAGTCGCCGATTTATCATTTTTTCGAACACCTTACAAATGCAGCTTGTGAGGGCTATCGGGCGGTAACTTGCCACTGAGGAAGGGTCTTTGCCTTGTTTCAAAACAGGGACTACAATGGCTTCCTTCCACGCGGTTGGAAGGTACCCTGCATCCCAGATGGTGTTGAAAAGTGTGAGTAGTGTAAGTTGCGTGTCATTGTGTAAGTTTTTGAGCATTTCATACATGATTCTATCAGATCCTGGTGCGGAACTCTTGCATGCGCTCAAGGCAGCTTTCAACTCGGCAGCACTAAAAGGGCAATTGTACGGTTCATTCTGTCGGCATTTATTGGTGAGTGGCTTGCATTCTTCTATTTGTTTATATTTTAGGAAGGATTGCGAATAATGATTTGAGCTTGATACACTCTCAAAGTGCTCCCCAAGTGAGTTGGCCTGGTCTTGCAGTGTATCGCCCTGTGTGTTTACCAGGGGGACTGAGTATGTTTGCCTACCTCTAATCCTATTAACTCTGTTCCAGGCTTTGGCCTCATCCCTAAACGAGTTAATACTCGATAGATACTTTTGCCAGCTTTCTCTTCTGGCCTGTCGGCGGGTTCTCCTACCTTGGGATTTTACTTTTTTAAAGTTGACAAGATTTTCTGCAGTGGGCGAAGCGCGTAGCATCTCCCACGCTTTGTTCTGATTCCTACGTGCGATTCTGCATTCATTGTTCCACCACGGGACATGCCGTTTGCATGCCGAGCCGCTTAATTCACGTATGCATTTAGATGCGGCATCTATTATAAAGGCTGTGAAGTACTCCACAGCAGCATCGATTTCTAAAGAAGACATGTCGTCCCATGATATACTAGTTAAGTTTCGGAACCTCTCCCAGTCTGCTGTGTCAATATTCCACCTAGGAGCGTGTGGTGGATATTCATTTTCTTTAGGTGATCTTAGCAGTATAGGGAAGTGGTCGCTGCCGTAAGGGTTGTCGGCAACTTCCCATTCAAGTTCAGGCAGTACAGACGGGGAGACTATGCTAAGATCTATGGAAGAATAGGTTCTGTTTGCTAGAGAGTAATATGTGTGTTGCTTCTTATTCAACAGACACGCACCAGAAGAAAAAAGGAATTGTTCGACAAGACGTCCTCGCGCATCTATATGAGGGTCGCCCCACAGGTAGTTATGCGCATTGAAATCGCCAAGAACAACATAGGGTTCTGGCAATTCATCTATAAAGGACTGAAATTCATGTTTGCTTAGTTTATAATGTGGGGGAATATAAAGCGAGGAAATAGTGATAAGTTTCTTCAGCAGAATAGCCCGAACCGCCACTGCCTCAAGGGCCGTTCGTAGCTGTACACGTTGACAGGCTATGCTTTTTTTAATTATAATTGCAACACCACCCGATGATGCGACAGCATCATCGCGATCTTTGCGAAATGTGACATACTGTTGAAGAAAGTTTGTGTATTTTGATTTCAAGTGTGTTTCCTGTAAACACAGCACTTTTGGATTGTGTTTATGGATGATTTCTTGAACATCATCAAGATTCCTAAGTAGACCTCTGACATTCCATTGAATGATTTGTGTATCCATATTTTAAATTAAATTAGTGCTGTGTTTACGGAAAGGGAAAGGGATGTCTTAGATTACAGAACCCTTTCGAGGCCCTGTAATAGGGGTTTTGCTCTTTCTGAAGCGTTCGAGCGAACCTCGGCGCTCCTTAGGCGTTTGGTGCGCCTTGAGGACAGGTGTAGTGTCCATTGCCTCCTGTGAGACGCCGGACAAGCGCTCTTGCGAGCGAGATGTTTTCCGCGAGAGTCCTGCCCCGGAAGGCAAAACCCCTGCGCCCCCCAGCCCGGAGGTCGATGGGGCTCCCTGAGGGATTTGGCTGCGCCGGCCGTTGCCAGCGCTGGAGGGGGCCTCGGAGGTTGGGGCAGCCTCGGCTGCGCCCACCTTCGGGTTCGATGGCCCCGTCTGCTGGGTTGGCGGAGCAGCGCTAGCTGCAACCGCCGCGGGGGCAGATGGCGTAACTGCCGACTCACTGTTTGTGGGTCGGACAGCCGCCGGAGGCCGTTGTGACGCTGCCCCCTGACGCGCCACTTCGGCAAAGGTTTTCTTTGGCAGGTATGCTACCCGCCTTCGTGCCTCTTTGAACGATATATTCTCTTTCACTTTGATCGTTACTATTTCTTTTTCCTTCTTCCAGGAGGGGCACGACCGCGAGTACGCGGCGTGCTCCCCATCACAGTTTACACAGTGGGGAGCGTTCTCACACGTTTCAGTGGTGTGTTCTTGGGCACTACGTTTAGCACAAGTTTGGCGGCCTCGGCAACTCTGCGAACTGTGGCCGAAGCGCTGGCACTTGAAACAGCGGAGTGGGTTGGGCACGTACGGCCTAACGCGGAGCTTGATGTACCCGGCCTCGATTGACTCGGGCAGGACACTTGAACCAAAGGTGATTATTAAGTGCTTCGTTTGAATCTCTTTGCCATCTCGCCTTATCTTTATTCTTCTAACATTGATAACATTTTGCTCACTGAAGCCCTCCAGGAGCTCCGCCTCAGTCAGCTCAAGCAGATCATCATCGGAAACAACACCGCGGGTGGTGTTCATTGTACGGTGTGGCGTTACTGTTATGTGGGTCTCCCCGAATAACACTAGTTTCTGTAGTTGCTCATATTGCTTCTGGTCGCGGAGCTCCAAGAGGAGGTCACCGCTTGTCATCCTGGACACCTTGTAACCTGGTCCAAAAACATCCGTCAAGGACTTTGAGACAAGGAATGGTGATATGTTTCGCACTGCTTTGTTTGGCTTTTCAGAGTGAATGACGTGGAACCGGGGAAAATTCTGGATTTGGTGTCCGAAAAACTGAAAAACATCTTCGGTGCGCCCTCGTTTCGGAGGGCGATCAGGAAGTTTGGGGAAGGGAGTTTCCATGAGAATATATAAGATTCGGCAACAGCGCCGACCGCCCACCACGGAGCCCAACGAGGGGACGCGGCAGAGCTTGTGTACAAGCCTGCACGACGCCAGCCGTACGCCATCACTATAACCCAATATGGTGTACCCAAGGTAGGATATCCACACAAGGTTAACCCTTGCCGCCGTGGAGAAAGGAAGTAAATGGAAGAGAGAAGAAGACAGGAAAGATGTAAAGTGAGAGATAAAGACGAAGGTTTGAAAAGAGAGAGACAGGAAAAGGCGACTACCGATTTCCCCCGGGTGGGTCAGTCCGGGAGTGCCGTCTACGTGAAGCAGAGGCCAAAGAGGTGTGTTGCCTCCGCCGGGGGGCCTTAAAGGTCCAAGCACCCGGCATCGGCTCAACCCCCAGGATCCCCCTTTCCCCGGACACGGCTAAGCCGCGCACGGCTACACGCGGGAGGGTCCAACCCTCGTGTGCTCGGGTCCGTGGTGTCGCAACACACCAAACGCCTGCTGACGCAGACGCCCCTGCGGGGATACTTAATACTCTTCGCACGACAATTAAACCAATTGAGCGCATTGTTCACGGAATAACATACCATCGCAAAGGCTTTGGAGTGGTGGAAACACTCCGCCTTATCCACGTCTTTGTAATTAGTTCAGTAACGTACGTTATCACCTACCTAGAACAAAGTAAGGCCGACGTCGAACAAACCCATCAGCTCCTCCGTGCTGCTTACAACGCTACCCACGGACTACCGTAAGGAACAACCCAGTATCGGCTTGTAGCCTTCAGGATCTACAACGGTTTTGAGGAGCTGAGGTTCACGGTGTTCATTTCGCAACAAGACTCTGCCCAGCGCCCACTGGTTGGTAGGTCCATCGTTGCTCTCCCATACGGCCGCAATACACCAACGATAAATCGTACCCTAACCGCCAATAACCGTGCCCAAGTCCACACCGCGCCTGTACCGAAAGACACGATTCCCTTATACCACTAAGCGCGTCGTGACGCCAGAGTCAGACAACTCACAGAATAGTGCGGAACGGATCCAGAGACACTTTACACGGACACAGCCCGCTGTTGCACACATGGTTTTTTTACGCCGTGGGGGCTTAGTGGCTATGGTGTTATTGGGCTGCTAAGCACGTGGTCGCGGGATCAAATCCTGGCCACGGCGGCCGCATTTCGACGGAGGCGAAATGCGAAAAGACCCGTGTACTTAGATTCAGGTGCACGGTGAAGAACCCCAGGTGGTCGAAATTTCCGGAGTCCCCCACTGCGGCATGCCTCGTAATCAGAAAGTGGTTTTGGCACGTAAAACCCCATAATTATTTTACGCATTGCTTTTCGCCGTCCTATCTTGGCTCGGCCCGCAGGGCACGTATATTCACCTTCACCTCAGCCAAGACCAGGTCCTGAAACACGACGCAAGCCCTAGCGGTCGCCCACCCAATCAAAACTAACGACCCCATGAGGCGGCGATCTTATATCCTCACGGACTTTCCAATAGCCTGCCGTTATTCTATAGCGGCCGCTTACCTAAATGTGTCGCCCGTCTCTTAGTTGCAACACTAAGCCAGGAACATAGAATCATACGGTGCCCGGGACACATCGTGGCCACAGGTAACGACATAGCTGACAGTACAGCTAGAGATGTTACTCACCGACCGACTGTCCCATGTCCACACACCCTACTACCACCTCAGGGGAACGACGCGTTCCGGTACGGCCTTGAACACAAGCGTCGAGAAAGACAGCGATACCCCCCACACCCTCAGCTAGTTGTAAGGGAAGCGTATGAGTTTCGCCGCCTACCGACAAATACATGCCCGCACCTACGGTTGAATAAGTAATCAACCTCACTGCGTGCGGGGCGTTGTCTCTCTGAAGCGGAAGAAGTGATGCAGTAATGCTATAGATTACAATGAGACTTAAATGGTAGTTTCGAACCTGCACTCTCGGACAAGCACAATATATATATATATATATATATATATATAATGTGCTTGTACGAGAGTGCAGGCCAGCCAACTCTCGCCTATATTACGTTGGAATGCGAGCTCCGGCCAGCGAAACATATGCCGCCTCCAATTTCGGCACAAATTTGAGAGCCCAGCATTGGCAGACCTGGAAAAGGGCGCACAAGTGGCGCTCCCCGGCGAAGCACGTCGGGCTGCTCAGGCCAGCGAATCTTTTGACGCATTCCCCTTTCCTTTTACAATAAACGCTTTCCAATTCATCTATGTATCAATACCTTGGGTATTTAGGAATCAAAATGTACAGTGTTGTCTATTCCTATTAACGAAAATACCAAATTAGTATACCAGCACTCATTACAGTTCAGTTTTGTATGAAGGGCTGTAAAATTTTTGTTTTTTTATCAAATGAACGTCTACAAATAGTGAAATTGCGTTGTATCTCTGGATATATATATATATATATATATATATATATATATATATACAGAAGCACAAATTATCCACTTCTTTACTGGCCAAACCCTGTGAACAGTTGAAGATATTTAAGAAATCGAATCTCACTACATCAAATGACGTAGTCTGTTCTGGTGCCATTATTCGCATAACAGAAATTCAAATCCGACCTTGTAGCTTAGGTTAAATAGGCAATATTGATGCACTCATGGGAATGGGCTAAATTTACTCTGTCACTATTACCCGTACTCCAAGAACAAATTGGAAAGTGAGTGCTCAAACCAGCTGGCTTAGTGCCCACGTCTGAGGTTCCTAAACCACAAGAACGCATTTATACTGTTCAGTTGTTCACCTTATTTATATCATGCTGACAGTGAAATCATTGATTGCAATTCTGAGGTAGTGCATGCCAAAACTACGATATCATTGTGAAGCGCGTCATAGTGTAGCAATCCGGATAATTCTGACCACCTGGAGTTCTTTAACCTGCACCAAATGCACGGTACACAGGCGTTTTGCATTTGTCTCCCTTCTAAATGCGACCGCCTCGGCCGGGACTTGAGTCTGCGCCCTTGAGATGGTCGCGAAATGCCATCACGGCGGGCTTTGTTCATTGGAATTAAGCGCATACTGCAGCCACACCTCTTCTCGTTTAAATCATGGGGTTCTACGTGCCAAAACTATTTTCTGATTATGAGGCACGCCGTAGGGGAGGACTCCGGAAATTTCGACCACCTGGTGTTTTTTAACCTGCACCTAAATCTAATACACGGGTGTTTTCGCATTTCGCCCCCATCGAAATGCGGCCGCCGTGGCCGGGATTCCATCCCGCGACCTCGCGCTCAGCAGCCCAACACCATAGCCACTGAGCAACCATGGTGGGTCTTCTTCTCGTTTACATTCTTGAGTACGTGTAACGGCAGTTGAACTCCCCTAGCTCAGTTTACAGATGAAGGACGAGTGTTCATGTGCGAGATAAATGCTTCAATTCAACAATGTCTAGCCCCTCGAATTATAATTGGGAGACATGCATTTGATTTGTTACTGCAATACCGAAGTGTTTTAATGTTTATTAACGCTTATTAAACTGCGCATCAGTTCTTTGATTTTGTGTGTATCCCTGAGTTGCACGAAATGTCGGCTCAATTATGGAAAATCATGGACCCTCTTGATTAGCTAACTATGGCGTGAAAAAATACATCCCCGCAATGGATGTTAACCCTGCTCACGGCGATATTTTTTTTCATTTTTATTATTTCTATTTTTCAATATACTCTTACTCCCACTTGGTATGTTTGGAAGTGGGTTCATATGCATGACAATACAAGTCGCAATCAATAATAAAATCAGATTCCAATCAGATGCAAAAGGATAAGAAATTAAAGAATTCATTTGCGAACATATCGAGTGCGGAACATGACATACCGATAAGAGCCCCCAGATTTAGTGATCAAAGCAAGCGTTCATACACATCGCAAAGCATTCATTCGTACATTCATACACATAGTGCACATGTAGCAGTTAATGACATGAATCAATGAGAGACTGGAGATGGTCATGTAGTCTGGCTTTCTGGCAGGACTCAGAAAGCCCTGAGCTCAATAAACTTCTTTAGGGTATCCTGCGAAGTTGTGAATTTATCTAGGGCGTTCCATTCCAATATGGCCCGGGGGAATAAATAGAAGTATATATGTTGCTAACACAAGAGTATTCTTTTATCGTCAATTCATGCGTGTTACGCGTGGCCGTCGAGCGGTTAAAGCTAATTTAAGTAGCATTATCCATGTTGTATGCATTATGTATTAGATGATATAAAAACTTGATTTTATGAAGCGTTACTCGACTTGGTAATTTATCTAGGCATGCGCGGCAAAGCAGCTCAGCGGGGGAATCAGTGCGCCGGTACGTCTTGTAGATAAAGCGAAACGCTTATCGTTGCACCGACTCGGGGATGTGTACTACATCATGTCGCACATACGGAAACCAGACGATGTTCGCGTCTTCTAAGATTAGACCGATAAGGACCTTATATGCGGGTAACTAGCTATCTGAAGTTGCAAAACGCAAGGCGTGCTTAAGGAACCATAGACTATTCATTGCTTGTTTGGTTGTGTTTTGGACTTGGGTGCTTTCTTGCCTCAGGTACTGCCTCACACGTAGATTTTCCATGGTACACAGAGCACGCAAATGATTTTCCATCTGTACTCTTGCCATGTATACTGGATAAACAGTTCACTGAGTTGCCAGGTACTGCGTAAGTGCCCTTTTGCGTCTTTCGTGCTGTCCTATGAAAACAAACAGTGACGTAGATCTGCAATAAAGAAAATCGAAAGCAGCGCGTTGGGAACATCCCTTCTGCAGCCAACGAGGCCCAATCAGTACGTCATTCTTACACTGAACAATATGCAGCTGAATTCATTACATTATTCCGTCTTCCAGTTCTCATATTTGCCGAACAATAGGCTAGCAAAACTATTTTCTTGATTTACTCACCTTGTGACACAGAATAGGTGGGTCCTTTGCTTAAAAAGCTTGTTTCTCGCCATGCCCGGAAGAGCGATTTTCCAGAATTTGCTTTACCACACTGAAGCATTCCCAACCCGCTAGGTCTAAACAATGCCTATACCACTGCCGATATGTAAAAAAACAATATAGTCGTATGGTGCTTTCGGCGCTTCCCCGGTCCCTTGTTCACACCTCGTGGAGCCATTAGGGTCATGCACACGATATCATGAAAGTAGGCGCTCTCAATTCTTTCAATCAAAAGGGACATCGGATCTTAATAGCTACTACACCTTTACCATGCAGTACTTGCACGCCCGCTCTTCTTAGTTGTCCCGTTTCCCTTTTGTGCGCAATCAACTGATGCCACCTCTGCAGTGTCTCCTGCACTGCGCATGCGGCGGCAACAGCGTCTAGCCAGAAAACGCGGTGTGTTAACTAGTGGAAGTATATACCAGCGCACACAATGACAACCAATACTACAGTTCCATGAAGTTCTGAACTCGGCTATTCTCAACAACTTACCTGCAAAGTGTAGTGCATGACTCGCAACTTTCGCGAGGAGGGCCACAAATCTTTTATTGTGGAGAGAGAGGCTCTTTATTAGAAAAACAGATTTTTCCCGGCGCGTATACAACCATCGGCATGCTACTCGGTATAAGGATGTTGAATGCGATTATGAGATTCCAGAGGAGAGTGAAAAAATATAAAATGCGCAAGTGGACCTGATACTGATATTGATAGGCGAGTTGTTGGGTAAATTTAGGCTTTTCTATAGAAAAAATTATGGGGTTTTACGTGCCAAAACCACTTTCTGATTATGAGGCACGCCGTAGTGGAGGACTCCGGAAATTTCGACCACCTGGGGTTCTTTAACGTGCACCTAAATCTAAGTACACGGGTGCTTTCGCATTTCGCCCCCATCGAAATGCGGCCGCCGTGGCCGGGTTCGATGCCGCGACCTCGTGCTCAGAAGCCCAACACCATAGCCACTGAGCAACCACGGCGGGTGGCTTTTCTATAGGAAATGGGGAATCGTTAATGCTTTATTAGATCGATTTCTGACAGGTATTTGAACAACAATTAGAAAACCCGCCGATGTTCTAGAGGGCCGGGCATTGGACCTGAGATGCTAGATAATGTTAACGGACCGTGACAGGTTATTTCCATTGGCCACTCAAAAGACTCCCTCGCATCGCCCTACGCGCAACATTAAAGTTTTGTGTGCTCCACTGTCTTTAACCTGCCACCGTTATCGCAGTAGCGATTAGTGGTACGCCCTATGCGGTGCAGATAATTGCTGGCGCCACCGTTACCGTTGTAGGGATTAGTGGTACACCCTATGCGGTGCAGATAATTGCTCGTGTGTGCCACGATCAATCGAATGCGGTGGTGCAATGTCTATAATTGTTGAGGAAGCTGTCGTGAAATTTTCGATCTCACTCGTCAGTGCAGAAAGCGATCTTTCTGAAACGGCACATTCCAGAAGCGGTCTTTTTCATGATTAGCATTTTTTTTGCCATGTTCGAAGCATCGGATTTGGTAAAAAAGTATTCTGAAATTTTGGCATTGGAATCCGTTGCAGGTGACTTTATCCACATTTTTGTTTCCCGAAATTCCGGCGTGGGCAGTTATCTAATGGAACAGGAAGCAATACCCGGCAAACATCGCCTTGTGGTGAACATGGCACTGTCAAATTCTCCAGGTTGTTTATTACATCGGTTGTGCCGTTTACCTATACTTTGTAGGGCTGTTTTCGAATGCGTGAATATCATCCATGTCTTTAGCGGCTGCTGTTGAAGTACATACACAAGGGCCTCCCTAATTCCATATAGCTGAGCTCACGTAGATGTCACTCGCTCTAGGCAAAACGAGAATCGTTGCGCTGTAGAGGGCACAAAAGGCCCGCACGATGAGCGGCGATGAGTTGGAAAACCATCTGTGAAAATGTGCGTTGCAGCTACGTATTCTTTGTGCATATAATCCAAAGCTGTCTGATGGGTCGCTGCTTGACGAACTTTATTTTTCCCACTCATTCCAGGGATATATGGCACGATCTTCAGTGGTGACCGTATCCAGGGTGATATGTTTCGCGGCGTAATTTGTGACGCCTGAGCAGGAATCAAAATAGCTATGCTTCCGACGGCCTGCCCATAAGCTACATGGAACACGATTTCTGGAAATATCCTTTAAAGTGGATTTTCGTATGAATGACGTGTCTGAGATGAATCAGAAGTGTCTCCTGCGAAGAAAGCCCTTCAAGGGACAAGCATACAGCTCCAGCTACAGTTCCTGAGCGCAATGATCCCTTCGGAAGGCCAAGATATGCTCGAAGACAGTTGTTTGGTGCTGCCTTAAGTATTCTATTGTTTGTAGGAGACATCTCGTGCAAAATCTGTTGGCAGCACCGTAGTGTTCCGTCGACGTAGGCCTTATGAAGGAGATCCATTAGTCAACAGTTGGTGCCCCACGGTGATCCGGCCAAACATCGGAATACGTGCGACGCCGAGGACATCTTTTCACTCACGTTTTTTCACTTGATGCGACAACGCGATTCTTATCGGTCGTCACTCGAAGAAACCCTTGTGTCCTGACGAATCCTATGGTGCGACCACCCAACATTAGTGGGCATATTTCCATACTCCTCTGCGTGGAAGTTATAGCAACGCTTTTATCGGGGAGAGCGGGGGGGCTATATCAGACTAATTAAATTTAGGTAGTCAGATATACTTCTCAACACTCTCTGGAGACGTTGTTGAGTGGGACTGCAGGAACGCGCCGCACTCTAAATGCAGATGTCGTCCGTGTACATTGTGATGATGACGCCATCGGCCATGTTTCTTCTCAAACCGAAGAACAAAAACAAGACCGAGTTTAGCAGAGCTCCTTGTGGCACTCCCGTTTCGACGGCATGAACAACCGCGGGCCGATGCGGAGTACACATGAAATGTTGGCCTACGTGAAGATAGTCTGCAATGCATGCGTATAGCCATTCTCCAAGAACAAGTGTTTCGAGATCGTAAAGTATTGCTTTATGACAGACGGAGTCATATGCTGCCTTAATGTCCAAAAATAATGCCCTAGGTATGTCTCCACAAACCAATTTCTGTTCAATCGATGAGATCAAGGCAATGTCGTTATCAAATCCGGACCTGTTAAGGCGGAAGCCATTTATTTCCTCCAGGTAAACTTTCGTAATTTCCAGGAACCAATTCAATTGTTGATGATGATGATGTGTTGTGTTTAGTGGCGCAAGGGCCAGGTTTGGCCAAAGAGCGCCATGACAAGTGTTAATGTTGATTTATTATGGAAGATGTGACTTGGCTGTAAAGTGGCCTAAAAATAGTCGCTGTAAACTGCGTAAAATCTACGTGCTATAAAATTATGGCGATGATTTATGAAGAAAACTATGACCATTAAAATCCATCGTAGGAGAATGATGCAAAATGGAAAATGTATAAGATAGTAAGATTACTTGGAGCACTGCTGCCTCGCCAGAGCCCTTGAAACACAAGGGCCTAGAGGCGCGTGCTACACGAAAGAGCTATCACAGCGGTATCCTCTGAAGAGAGGACCCGCTACGAACATGTGGGGCTAAGAACATGCAAGACAACATCTTTCAGGAAGCCCAGGACTGCGCTGGAGTCAAACAGCGGTTCTGGGCCGAGTAACATTACTGGATGAAGGGGGATGTGCTGGCGGTATGCTAAGGGAAAATGTTTCTTTCTTTCAGATTCGGCTGCCCGACACTCCAGAAGGACGTGGAGGACGGTCAGCCTCTCCCCGCATCTACCACAGGTTGGAGGCTCGTTTCCGGTGAGTAAAAAGTTATGTGTGCCAAATGTGTGTCCTATTCTTAGACGACAGAATAGGACATCTGTCCGGCGTGATTTTGTTACGGAAGGCCAGAGTCCTAACTGTGGCTTTATTAGGTGGAGCTTATTATCTTTTTCCGCGTCCCACATGCGTTGCCAGTGGGCACGCAGCCGCCTTCGCAAGAAAGGCCTCAGATCTGTGACAGACACCTCAGCGGTATGGTTAACGGCTTGCGATGCTATAGACGTAGCCATCTCGTCCGCCAGAACGTTGCCCTCGATGCTCCTATGGCCAGGCACCCAGCATATAATGATATGCTGGTTAGATATGCACGCTTTACACAAGACGGAATATAGTTTATTAAGTACTGGATTTTTGTGTCTATAGGGTGACATCAAGGCCTTCACGACGCTTAGGGAGTCCGTATATATCGCTGATTTTTGAAGTTTCGATTTTCTTATGTGATTTACAGAAGACAGTACTGCGTAGGCCTCGGCCGTAAAGATACTCGTTTCCGGATGCAGTACGCCAGATTCTGAGAAGGATGGGCCGAAGGCAGCATAAGACACCCCGGCATTTGACTTCGAAGCGTCTTTGTAGAACTCTGCGCAGGAGTGCTTGTGCTGGAGTTCAAGAAAATGCATTCGGATTTCTATCTCTGGTGCGTGTTTTGTTACTTCTAAAAAGGATATGTCACATTCAATCAGCTGCCACTCCCAAGGTGGTAACACCTTGGTTGGATGCATTAGGCGAAGCTCGAGGAGTGGGACATGTATCTCATCACTAAGCTCCCTCACTCGAAGCGAGAAAGGCTTTCTTACAGAGGGGCGATTATGGAAAAGTGTAGTGCAGGTCATATCGTTAACAGTGTTGAAACATGGATGTTGATTATTGGAGTGCACTTTAAGGAAGTATGTGCAACTGATGTAAGATCTTTGCAGATGGAGTGGCCACTGATTCGATTCTACATACAAGCTTTGAATGGGGCTAGTTCTGAATGCGCCTGTGGCCAGACGGATACCCAGGTGGTGGATGGGATCCAGCTTCTTTAGTGCACTCGGGGCGGCAGAGCTGTACACTATGGCGCCATAGTCTAACCGAGATCGAATAAGGCTCTTATAAATATTCATTATACATTTCCTGTCGCTACCCCATGTTGTGTGTGATAGCGTCTTTAGTAAGTTCATAGTTTTTAGACATTTAGTTTTGAGATATTTTATGTGCGAGATGAAAGTAAGCTTAGAGTCAAGTATTACACCTAGAAATTTCTGTTCTTTGTTGACAGGTATGTGTTGTCCACCCAGTTCTATGCACGGGTCTGGAACCAGGCCTCTCTTTCTTGTAAAGAGAACACATGAACTTTTGTGGGGGTTGACTTTAAATCCATTTTCGTCTGCCCACTTTGATATCTTGTTCAAACTCTGCTGTACTTGTCTTTCGCACACTGCAAGGTTACATGATTTAAAACCTATTTGTATGTCATCTACGTACACGGAATAAAATATAGCTGGTGGTAATGAAGCGCGGAGTGTGTTCATTTTAACTATAAAGAGCGTGCAGCTGAGCACACCTCCCTGGGGTACACCAGTCTCCTGTATAAATGGACGTGATAGTACATTCCCGACCTTCACGCGGAAGGTACGGTTGGACAGGTAACTTTCTATCAGTTTTAGCATATTGCCATGGATGCCCATTCTCGACAACTCTCGCAAGATTCCGTACCGCCACGTTGTGTCGTACGCCTTCTCCATATCCAGAAATACTGATAGGAAAAACTGTTTGTGGACGAAAGCGTCGCGAATATATCCTTCAATACGTACAAGATGATCGGTTGTGGATCGCCCTTCTCTAAAGCCACACTGACAGGGATCTAGCACTTTCTTCAGTTCAAGGAAGTGAATTAGTCGTCGATTAATCATCTTTTCAAATACCTTACAAAGGCAGCTTGTGAGGGCTATCGGGCGGTAACTTGCCACTGAGGAAGGGTCTTTGCCTTGTTTCAAAACAGGCACAACAATGGCTTGTTTCCATGCGGTCGGAAGGTACCCCACAGCCCAAATAGTGTTGAAAAGTGCAAGTATTGTAACTTGCGTGTCACTGTGTACGTTTTTAATCATTTCATACATTATTCTGTCCGATCCTGGCGCAGAGCTCTTGCATGCGTTCAAGGCAGCTCTCAACTCTGCAATACTAAAAGGACGGTTGTATGGTTCATTCTGATGACATTTTCTGATTAGAGGCTTGCATTCTTCTATTTGTTTGTGTTTGAGAAAGCATTGTGAATAATTTGTTGAACTTGACACGTTCTCAAAATGCTCCCCAAGTGAGTCCGCCTGGTCTTGTAGTGTATCGCCCTGTGTGTTCACCAGGGGGAGTGAATGTGTTTGCCGCCCTCTAATCCTATTAACTCTGTTCCAGGCTTTGGCCTCATCCCTAAACGAGTTAATACTCGATAAAAATTTGTGCCAGCTTTCTCTTCTGGCCTGTCGGCGGGTTCGCCTGCCTTGGGACTTTATTTTTTTAAAGTTCATCAGATTCTCTGCAGTGGGAGAAGCGCGTAGCAACCCCCACGCCTTGTTCTGATTCTTACGGGCGATCCTACATTCGCTGTTCCACCACGGTACACGTCGTTTGCATGCCAGACCACTCGCTTCGGATATGCATTTTGATGCGGCATCTATCATGAATGATGTAAGATACTCTACAGCAGCATCAATTTCTAGAGAAGACATGTCGGCCCATGAGATGTTAGTGAGAGTGCGAAATTTCTCCCAGTCGGCTGTGTCTATCTTCCACCTAGGAGCTTGTGGAGGACATTCGTTTTCTTTAGATGTTCTTATCAGTATCGGGAAGTGGTCGCTCCCGTAAGGATTGTTCATAACTTCCCATTCGAGTTCAGGCAGTATACACGGGGAAACTAGGCTGAGGTCAATTGATGAAAATGTTCTGTTGGCGAGAGAATAATATGTGGGTGCCTTCTTATTCAGCAGGCATGCACCAGAAGAGAAGAGGAACTGTTCAACAAGACGACCTCGCGCATCTATACGAGAGTCGCCCCACAGGGAGCTGTGCGCATTGAAGTCGCCAAGAACAACATAGGGTTCTGGCAGTTCATCTATAAAGGACTGAAATTCATGTTTAGTTAATTTGTATTGTGGGGGTATATAAAGCGAGCAAATAGTGATGAGTTTGCTTAGCAGAACAACTCGCACCGCCACTGCTTCAAAGGGCGTTCGAAGCTGTAAAGGTTGACATGCTATACTTTTATGTGTGAGAATCGCAACACCACCCGATGATGCGATGGCATCATCGCGATCTTTACGAAACGTAACATTCGTACGGAGAAAGTTTGCGTGTCTGGATTTTAAATGTGTTTCCTGTAAACACAGCACTTTTGGATTATGTTTGTGGATGAGTTCTTGCAAATCATCAAAGTTTGTAAGGAGACCTCTAATGTTCCATTGAATGATTTGTGTATCCATATTTAAAATAAATTGGTGCTGTGTTTACGTAAACGGACGGGATGCCTTAGATTACAGAACCCTTTCGAGGCCCTGTAATAGGGGTTTTGTTCTTTCTGAAGCGTTCGAGGGAGCCTCGCCGCTCCTTAGGCGCTTGGTGCGCCTTGAGGATGGGTGTAGTGTCCATTGCCTCTTGTGAGGCGTCGGACACGTGCTCTTGCGAGCGAGATGTTTCCCGAGAGAGTCCCGCCTTGGAGGGCAAGACCCCTGCGCCCACCAGCCCGGAGGTCGATGGGGCTCCCTGAGGGATCTGGCTGCGCCGGCTGTTGCCAGCGCTGGAAGGGGCCGGGGAGGTTGGGGCAGCCTCGGCTGCGCCCACCTTCGGGGTCGATGGCCCCGTCTGCTGTGTTGGCGTAGCAGCGTTAGCTGCAGCCGCCGAGGGGGCGGATGGCGTCACTGCCGCCTCACTGGGTGTGGGTCGGACAGCCGCCGGAGACCGTTGTGGCGCTGCCCCCTGACGCGCCACATCGGCAAAGGTGTGCTTTGGCAGGAAGGATACCCGCCTGCGTGCCTCTTTGAAACTTATGTTTTCTTTTAGTTTAATTGTAACTATTTCCTTTTCTTTCTTCCACGATGGGCACGACCGCGAGTATGCAGCGTGCTCCCCTTCACAGTTTACACAATGGAGAGAGTTTTCACAAGTTTCAGAGGTGTGCTCATGAGCACTGCATTTCGCGCAGGTTTGGCGGCCTCGACAGCTCTGTGAACTGTGACCGAAACGCTGGCATTTGAAGCAACGCAGGGGATTTGGAACATATGGGCGAACACGGAGCTTGATATAGCCGGCCTCGATTGATTCGGGCAGGACACTTGATCCGAAGGTGATTATCAAGTGCTTGGTTTGGATTTCTTTGCCATCTCGCCTCATCTTAATTCTTTTGACATTGATTACATTCTGTTCACTGAAGCCCTCCAAGAGTTCAGCCTCAGTGAGCTCGAGCAAGTCATCGTCCGACACAACGCCGCGGGTGGTGTTCATAGTACGGTGCGGGGTTACTGTTAGTTGGTGATCCCCAAATGACACTAGCTTAGGCAGTTTCCCGTATTGCTTCTTATCGCGGAGCTCCAGGAGGAGATCACCGCTTGCCATCCTGGTCGCCTTATAACCGGCTCCAAAAACATCAGTCAGGGTCTTTGATACAATGAAAGGTGAAATGGTGCGTACTGGTTTGCCTGGTGTTTCCGAGTGAACTACATGGAAACGTGGGAAGTTGTGGACTTGGCGTCCGAAAAACTGAAAGACTTCATCGGTGCGCCCTCTTTTCTGAGGGCGATCAGGGAGTTGAGGAAAGGAGCTATCCATAAATATATGTGATATTTCGGCAGTAACGCCAGCCACCCACCATGGAGTCCTACAAGGGGACGCTGCAGGACCTGTGAAACACTGCCTGCAAACGCCAGCTGTACATTACCACTATAACCGAATATGAAATAACCAAGGTTGGCTATTCACACAAGGTTAACCCTTGCTGCCTGGAAAAATCGGAATGAAAAGAAGCCAGAAGAAGACAGGAAAGGTGGAAAGTAAGGGAAAGACGAAGGTTGTAGGGAGAGAGAGACAGGAAAAGGCAACTACCGATTTCCCCCGGGTGGGTCAGTCCGGGGGCGCCGTCTACGTGAAGCAGAGGCCAAAGAGGTGTGTTGCCTCCGCCGGGGGGCCTTAAAGGTCCAAACACCCGGCATCGGCTCAACCCCCAGGATCCCCCTTTCCCCGGACACGGCTAAGCCGCGCACGGCTACACGCGGGAGGGTCCAACCCTCTTGTGCTCGGGTACGTGGTGTCGCAACACACCAAACGCCTGCTGACGCAGACGCCCCTGCGGGGCCAATTCAATTGCTTGTGAATTTTTTTTTTTTTTAATAACTTCCCTATGCAACTAAGTAGAGATACGGATCTGAAGGAGGCGTAACTTCTTGGCTGTCTCCCTGGCTTCAATATAGGAATAACTTTCGCAAGCTTCCATTGCGTAGGAATCTCCCCACTTATCCATGAGGCGTTTTACTACTCCAGAAGACGTAGGCGCGACGTCGGGTTAAAATTTCCGAGGGCTTCATAGGTCACACCGTCATAGCCAGGCGATGATCACTAGTTTGTGCCGCCAATTGCTGCTGTGAGCTCCTCCAATTGTTAACGGTGATTCTGAGTCAGGAAGGGTCGTTCGAGGTGGACAAAGTTGACGACGTGCAATTTGCAGAGAAGGTTTGCCCGGCTGGAAAGGTGCAGACCGTACTGCTCGAGGCACCTCATTCAACGATGTGCGCTCATATAACGACCGCGCGGTAATGTAGTAAAGCTATTGCGGCTCTATTCGAATAGCTCTAATGACTCGCCCGATTTTCCTCAGCGGTCTTCCCATGCCCAGCGTCCCACAAAAGCCCCTCCAACTTTTTTGTTTCTTTCTGCCCGTCGACAAGATCTCAGGTCTTCGATATTCTTAATACGCAGGGTCTTCCCTTTGGCATGCTTTCGAATGGCACAGAACGTTTCGGATTCTTCATCGTTAGTAGGTCATTGCGATGCTTAGTTGCAGAGCGGGTTTTTCTGTGAGACAGTGACGTATTGTCGGTATTAATTCTGCACTTGTAGTCAAGACTGTGGTCCCTTTGTCTACAATTGCTGTGTAAGCTTCCCAGTCTACCAACTTCAGTTTCCATTTGCAGGGCGACGTCCAAAAAATGAGGGGCCGAGATCAGGATCGGGTAATGATTGCTACCTAGAATATTGAAATCTCTGCACCACCCGAACATAGGGACAACTTGATGAAAACTGACGTCACTGCAGCTGACAGACTCTGGGTTGTTCAGGCGTATCGGAATACGCGCGACGTATTCTCAAGACCCATACTTCAAGGGCTCTATATATCATATCTTGCAAGAAGCTTCGCCAGCTTAGCACCACGAGCACAAGTATGTCGATTGCCCCATATCTAGTTATGTGCGTGAAATCGGCACAAATGTGTGGAGATGCTTGTCAACAAGTTTCCAATTCCTGACACGTCCAAAGGTGACCCCGATTCCAAGAAGACGCCAGTCAGGGTAAATACATTTGATTCAATCACTGTGCTTGCTCAAATATATTAATTCTTGTCGTGTTGTGCTGCGTCAAACACAGAGGCAGGCACGTCGTTTTGAAGTCCAACGAGAACTCGGCTAATCCTGTTTTGTCGCCTTGAATGATGAAAATAAACCTTTATACTACGCTGCTCGTCGACGCGACAGTCGGAAATGACCATAAAAGGGAATCGGTACAGTCACACAAATCTGCTAACTACGAGCGCTAGCCGCGAGCGTTGCACACGAGTTGTTCGCGAAGCCATCGTTGAATTCTATTGCATAAACTATATTAAAGGTCCTGCAGGACGCACATACGCGCGCAGTGTGCTTCTCCCACGCAAAGGCTGATAGGAAGTACCTGGCGGCCTCGTCGTGGGCGTGCTAGACGGCCCATCGTAGGTCTTGGAGTAGCGGGCTTCATTGGGTCTTCCCCCACTTGTCCGATCTAGAGTCGGGCGGAGCGTCTGTGCACTCCCAAAGCGCGTGTGCAAGTGTCGCCGTGTTACCGAACGAGTGGAACGCATCGTCGGGGTAGACGTCCGGGTAGGTGATGTGTAACGTGGCGGGGATGGGATAGGCATGTGTCTGTAACAAGCGTAGCGTTAGCACCTGCGGCCTCTTTAGTTTGGGGCGCAGGGACGGAAAGAGACGTCGTCCCAAGTAAAAGTGTTTAGTAGTTTGGTTGTACGTTACTGGGGCGTCCCTGTTCGCCTCGAACTCGTGGAGACGCGGTTCCCCGAGTGTGACGGCTGTCGGTAAGCGCGCGCGCAGTGTCATGGACTGTCTCGTTGAGGTTGGGCGGGGCGGCCGGGATCCTAACCAGGTGGTCGGGAAACCAGACGACGGTGTGGTGCTTGAGGGTGCTCAGATCAACGCCGCGGAGGACGCGCAACGCCTAGTCGGAGACGACTCCTCTCTCGAACGCTTCGATGGCCGGTCTCGAGTCGCTGAATATTATAGCGCTTCTCGTCGAGCATTGCCAGGGCTATAGCCACTTGCTCCGCCATCTCGTGGTCGCATGTGAGTACCGTGGCGGCGTTTAGGGACCGCTGCCAGGACGATACCGCGACAGCGGCGAACGTTCGGTTGCATCGTTTGGCGGAGGCGCTCACGAAAGCGACGTCGTCCGCTTTCTTGTCTATGCGTTTGAGAAATGCGGTCGCTCGGTCTAGGCGCCGACCTCGATTATGTTCTGCATGTACCTTTCGCGGAATGGGCGCGATTGTGATCAGGTCGCGGAGCTCGCGGGGAACCGGCATAAACTCAGTTGAATCTTAGGTGTTCGGTGGGAAGCAGCCGAGCTCGCGCAAGACGTGGCGGCCCGTCTTAGTGGTCGTCAATCGTAGCACGTGCACTCTCTCCTGAGCGTCAGCGATCTCTTCAAGCGTATTACGCACCCCGAGCTTAGGAGTCGATGCGTCGGCGTGGTGGTTGGGAGCTCGAGGACCCGCTTCGCTACCTTTCGGATGAGTGTATTGAGCATGTCATGATCCGATTGTTTCCACTTCGGCATTGTGCGACGTAGGTAAAGTGAAATTGGAAGAACGCGCGTACGCGACGTAGGAGATTGCCATCGTTGCTACTCCGAAGAATCGAAGAATCACGGCGTTGCGCTGTGAAAGCATTTGACAGCTGCGGTTCTAAAGCCACGACGGCCTTTACCTCAGTGACGCATTTAAACGACGGACTTGTACGGAGAATACCTTCGATTGCTGTGAACATCGTGGAAATCAACAAACATGATATCTCATTTACAGTGCTAACATCTAACAGCTATGCATGGTTTTTCCTGTTCTTGTGCTGCGACCTTGGGGCTAATTGTTCTCACACTCGTCATGGAGCTCTACTTAAGATAATATGGACGTATTTTTCTAGCTAGGGCGCACCAAATCCACGGACGTGGTACCCCACCTTGCCATCGTATCCGCTCACGTCCGTATTCTAATTCAGTTTATCCCACACTCCAAGGTGATTATTCCTGCTTCCTGTCCGCCGTTCTGTCCGACGTGGACGCGGCCCGCCTCGGTCTGAAAAGACCGGGCCTCAGGACACTAATAAAGTTTTGTGAATGAATGAATGTCCGCTGTTCTTTCCTTCTTTTGTGATTCTTGCTTTTTGTGTATCACATGTGCACCGGAGCAGTTCGATGCATTCTCGGAAATTTCCATAGAAGGATCATTGTTCTGGGCTCTGTGTTGTTGAGTGGACTCCTCGGATCAATGTGACATGCGGCACTAATTATCTTTGAATGCTCTACACAAAAATCAGAGCCTGGACGCGGCTCGGCTCGGCCGTTTCCTTCCTGTGGTGCTATCTCTCCCGAATGCGACAGTGAATTACAAGCAGGATTGCTTACTCTATACCTACTTCTACGAAGTGCTACACTGTCAGAAGCATCTTCCGATACAGTCACAATATTTCCACAAAACATTAAAGCACCCTGTCCCAACGGCTGAACAAAAAATCTTGACAGGGTGTCCTTTAATCTGCATTAACACCTCTAAAAGTGCATTCTTGATCTAAGGATGGGAAGAACCACAAGGGACACATTTTCAGGAAATGAGCAGAACAATGCCACGCTTTATTATTCGCTTATTGACGACAAACCGCAAAAGGAGCACTGCAAAACAATTTGTATCCGTTCGGTGCACTTCCGCCGATGAATGTGCGACATAACTTTCCGGTCCACGTGGCCACACAGGTGCGATGCGGGGGTCGTGTGTCATTGTGCAGGATTTCTATGCACTGAAGCATTCGAGGAGTCCTATACGATTCATGCCATCTGTTACGATACCGCTTTGCAAGGAGGAATGTGACATGTGCATTGCATAACTTGGACTGAATCGAAGCTCAAAGAAAAAGCAAGATTCCGTTTAATCTCAGCACCTTTAGCAGGAAAATACAGAAAAAGTCATCCTGCAATATCCCTCCTTAAGCCAAGTCCAGTAGCTCACAGTCGCTAAAGATGTTTTCAGACCCACTGAACCTAATAAAAACGTCAAAAAGGGCTTCTCTATCAAAACTAGCAAAAGCTATTAGCAAAAACTAGCGAAAAGCTATTATACATTAAATAGAAATAAAACACACGAGTAGCTGCAAATCTGAGTGGCCAATAATCTGAAGGTAACCATTTTTATATGGTCAGTGCGCTTTTCTTTCGCATCGGCTTGTGCCGACCTGCTGCGTAATTTACCTGGTGGTGAATCTCAATATGACATGAGTTAGCCATTCTAAAGCAAAGGCAGCGATCGAGACAACTTGCAACATGCAGTAGTGCTTAATGAACTGCTGCAACTCAATTCTGACCTCGACTGGCAACCTGGGGTCATAGTCGCAGTAATCTTCAATCCTAGTTTTCAAAGATGCTTCCCGTACAGCGAAGAAAAACTTTCGCAGAGCTGGTAAAAAGGAATACCCATGTCGAACGGGAATGCCACTCAGCATCGTTGTGAAAGGCTCTGAAAATGGCCGAACGCCTCTCGCCAGCTTTTCCACTGTGCAGTGAGGCTGCAGCGGCGAGTAGCACACACGGTCTCGTCTTCCAGCGCGTAAAAGGCACTCGAGCGGCGTCTCTGACACAAGTCCTTCGCTGGAGTGACGTCGGTAGGCAGCGGCGAGCTTCCAAAGAATAGAGTCACGGGAGTTCCGCGCGGTGTGTTCCAAGATCGATTTTGTCGATGATCCTTTGACGACGCATGGTGCCACGGCGCGCCTATCCAAGGCGTGCTCGAGTTCTTCTATTGTATCCAACTGATTCCCAGGTCCCGTAACTGTGACCAACGCAGTCATTTCGCTGCGAATGTAAGCAGACATGGACAGGATGCATACGAACCAGAATAGGTACACCAGCCGACGGATCCTTCTATGTCCATGGTGCTCCGACTCCGGCAATGAAGTTGCGAGCATCGCCGCAAGAAGGAACATTCCTTCACGAACGAAGTTAACGGCCAGCTTCCTCAATGAGCGAGTTTTATTGAGAGATGCCAGTGCTAGAGCGCAAACCACCATGGAGGTTACCGTTAGAGATACGCCTGCGGTGGAGTAGGATAAGACGTCGAACACCGAGATTGTTCGAGTATTGTTGGCTCTGGCGTAGAATGTGTCGTACTCAACGTCCACGTCTCCGTAAGACATCAGAGTAATGGAATTCCCTTCAAGGCCTGTCACCATTACAATAATGTCTATTTTGCCGTCGATTAGTGCGGAAACAGCGGTTGGCTGCCTGTAGAACAGACGGTATAAGAGTGACAAGTTCTTGTGTTCCAGGAGTTGAAGAAAATGTTTGAAGTGCGTGGCGTGGCAAAGTGAAGGCTGATTTGCAAACGTTTTTGCTTTTAGATAACGGGTGATGTACAGGCAACCGAGCCGTAGCACATTACCGGAAAAATGTTCCTTCTCTTCACCCCATGGTAGTTTAGACAAGGTGACCATTTTCGGAAGTGGCTGTGCCATGAGGAGAATTGGCCGCCTTTGGGAATAGGAGTAGATCAGGGCGTTAGTCACAACGGTACCTGAACAACCCAGCACTGACAACCTGACAGGAGGGGAAATTTTCTTGTAGCCCTCTCTTTCTTCTTGCATTTTGTCGGTGTCTCGAACTAGAATCCAGTGCACAGCGGCGTAATAGAGATATTTAGATTGAATGAGCCTCCCAAAGCGCTTTAATCCTATCTGGAGATCAGTTACAATTATTACAGTCATTTTCCCCTGTTGAGCATTCGTTTCTAGGAAAGACCTGAATCTTTTATTGTAGAACGACCATGTGGTCTTCCTAATGTGTTGAAGCTGTGATAGCACGTCTGGTAATCGGTTCGGATGAGGACTGAAGGACACCAGTGCAACTTCCATTTCCCTCGTTGCCAGTCTTTGAACGACGTCCAGTAATTCATGACGAGTATCGCAGTACACGTTGTCAGCATTCAACAGCGCGTAAAGATAGAAGATGCAAGTTGTAACGGCGGAGGTGAAGACACAGAGCTCTGAAGTTCGCGCCATGTCTTTCAGATAAGGCTGCTACGACTCACTGCGTCTGTGCGCGCTGCTTCTAAGAAACTCAATGCTTAGACTGCTCGATGGGTCAAGAAATATATCCCCTCGAACACCACACCACTGCATGTGACCTCATCCACCTGTTCCTTCGCAATCATCGATATCTTGCAGTGAAAGAGGGAAAGGTCGCTCCGATCCACTCCACCCACCTTCCATGCCAAAATCTTACTAGAAACAATCGATCCAAACGTTCTGCAGCGGTCTACTAAGCCTTTAGGAGTTTGTAAGACCTACTACATGGGTGAATGCACGTGATTCACGTGTCAACAAGGCGTGGCGTGCACAATCGTTGTTAGGCTGCAATCGGTGGTGGACGTGTTGACAGCCTAATAACTTATTAATCAAGATAGTACGTTGAACTCCTTGTGAGCTAACTTCAGCTAGAGAAAATAATCCCCTTATACCCCGCAAAACACTGAACTGCAGAATATTAAAACAGTAGGTGTTTTTCTCTGTCAACAGGACAAAAGTAATGGTGGAGATATAAGTCTGTTCCAATTAGTCGACGAGAGAAACAAGGAATGAGATGGCAAGCCATTGATCTATAACTGTACTGCTACAAGAGCCACGAACAGTTGGATGGCTTAAGAGTGAGAATATACAGAGCGATCAATATGCCAGAGGGCCACAGCGAACCAGACGAAAGTAAACTGCACAACACACGTAATTGAATATCTGTGTCCCTTCCACGCCGATCCCTCTTTGTCAACACATGCAAAGAGACCGACTATTTGTGGATCCACCCAACTGTAGTACATTCATGTACTGTTGTTAAGCTATTCTTACATACAGGCTAACTTGGCTGCCAGGATACCAAAACGTATTATCGCAGTCAACCAAAAGTTCGCTCGTCTTCAGAATAAAACTCGGCTTTAAACTGGTGATCAATTTTGCCGTCAGGGCGAAGCAATCAAAGCAATAGCAAGATATTATTATATTGCACAAAATGTAAAACTCGTAGGTGTAGTGGCAGTACGAAGTGCAGTAAATGTAAGATGACTGAGTGAATGGGCATGGTGTGGCAGGTCTAGACACATAAACAGAAAGAACTAGATGACAGGGAGTAGCATCGGATAGAAGTACAGGGCCTTGTCGGTGTGGCCACCTTGTGTTGACTTCGCGTTCTCATACTGAGGCACGCAAGGCGGCAAATATGTGTGCATCGCTTCATGCTCTTAAACTGCAGGGGTTTTTCGACGTTATCGCTTAGCATCGGCCTCCTGCTCCCGCTGCACCATGGCTGGGGGCCTCCGGCATTGAGATGCAGCGTCCGCAGCACACGGCGCACCTCAGTCTTCGTGCACCCGAAATTAAAGAGGGATATTTGCGTGTAAGCCGGCTTAGAGCATTACATGGGCCCAGGCAGGCCGGAAGGCCCGACCGACGGGCCGGGCTCCGGCGGGATGAGGAATTGTTGACTCGGGCTCGGGCCTACCCACGAAACACGCAAGCAGCTATTTGATGTCTAAAAGATGTTTTGAACGGCTAATTCAAAAGCCTAGTAGCCGTCTTGATCAAGACATTTTGTAGCCATGGACGTCTAGAAGTACTTCAGTAAGCCCCGCTAACGTTACGCTAAAAGTTGGCTAATGGACAGCTTGACAAGAAGAACTGAAGACTTTTATTAGACGTTCTCTAAAATTTTTGCGGCAGCTGTTACAGTAACACGATGTTTGCCCACAGTTACAATTTATTTTAAACGACGCATGGACATCAGGAAAAAAAAGTTTATATTGTCGGATAGAGTGATGCACAGATAGTTTTTCCAGATGTGAACCATGGGAATAGTGTAGTACAGCCTCATTGGTCAATTAGTGCTTTTTAATTAGACCAATCAAAATCAATGCCGCCTGTCAGAATTATTTTGCAAATAAAACAAGATCTGTATTGTATGCTGATATAATACCAATATTCGACCATTGACCTAAACAAGAACGTCTCTGCGTGAAACACGTCATTACTGACAAAACTTCGCCCTGCTGGGTCTCGACCAAATTGGAATAGTTTCTAGCAAAGAAAAATTTTGTCAGTGATGCTGCAGCTTAGGCAAAAATTACATCCTGGTTTCAGCTACAGGGGCCACAATAGCCGTACACAAGTATACGAAACACTGTGCTACAATGAGTTATGATGATGTGTTGTGTTTAGTGGCGCAAGGGCCAGGTTTGGCCAAAGAGCGCCATGACAAGTGTTAATGTTGATGTATTATGGAAGATGTGACTTGGCTGTAAAGTGGCCTAAAAATAGTCGCTGTAAAGTGCGTAAAATCTACGTGCTATAAAATTATGGCGATGATTAATGAAGAAAACTATGACCATTAAAATCCATCGTAGGAGAATGATGCAAAATGGAAAATGTATAAGATAGTAAAATTATTTGGAGCACTGCTGCCTCGCCAGAGCCCTTGAAACACAAAGGCCTAGAGGCGCGTGCTATACGAGAGAG
This sequence comes from Dermacentor andersoni, assembly GCF_023375885.2. NCBI lineage: Eukaryota > Metazoa > Arthropoda > Arachnida > Ixodida > Ixodidae > Dermacentor > Dermacentor andersoni. The sequence continues at coordinate 170,194,428 of NC_092816.1, forward strand.
CTATCACAGCGGTATCCTCTGAAGAGAGGACCCGCTACGAACATGTGGGGCTAAGAACATGCAAGACAACATCTTTCAGGAAGCCCAGGACTGCACTGGAGTCAAACAGCGGTTCTGGGCCGAGTAACATTACTGGATGAAGGGGGATGTTCTGGCGGTATGCTAAGGGAAAATGTTTCTTTCTTTCAGATTCGGCTGCCCGACACTCCAGAAGGACGTGGAGGACGGTCAGCCTCTCCCCGCATCTACCACAGGTTGGAGGCTCGTTTCCGGTGAGTAAAAAGTTATGTGTGCCAAAAGTGTGTCCTATTCTTAAGACGACAGAATAGGACATCTGTCCGGCGTGATTTTGTTACGGAAGGCCAGAATGCTAACTGCGGCTTTATCACGTGGAGCTTATTATTTGTTTCCGCGTCCCATAGGCGTTGCCACTGGTTCCGTAGTTTCCTCCGTAAGAAGGGCTTCAGGTCTGTGACAGGAACTGCAGCGGTGGGATTAGCAGAAAATGATGCAACTGACGTGGCCATCTGGTCCGCCAGGACGTTACCTTCGATGCCCCTATGACCTGGCACCCAGCATATGATGAAATGCTGATTACCTACATACGCTTTACACAGAGCAGAATAGAGTTCGTTAATTACCGGATTTTTGTGGTTAGAGAATGCCATCAAGGCCTTCACAACACTAAGGGAATCCGTATATATGATTGCTTTCTGGAGTTTTGATTTCCTGATATGCTTCACAGCCGACAATAGTGCGTAGGCCTCAGCCGTAAAGATACTAGTTTCCGCATGCAGTACATCGGTTTCCGAGAAGGATGGCCCGACGGCTGCGTAGGACACCCCGTCGTGTGACTTCGATGCGTCTGTGTAGAACTCCGTGCAGGAGTGTTTGTGTTGGAGTTCCCGGAAATGCATTTGGATTTCAATGTCTGAAGCGTGCTTTGTAACTTGAACGAAAGATGTGTCGCATTGTATCAGCTGCCACTCCCAAGGAGGTAGCAGCTTGGCTGGATGCATTAGGCGAAGCTCGAGGAGTGGAACTTGCATTTCTTCACTAAGCTCCCTCACACGCAGCGAGAAAGGCTGTCTTACGGAGGGACGATTGCGAAAGAGTGTAGCGTATGTCATCTCGTTAACGGTATTATAACACGGATGTTGAGGATTAGAGTGGACTTTCAAAAAATATGTTTGGCTGATGTATGTTCTCTGGATATGAAGTGACCACTCATTCGATTCTGCATATAAACTTTGTATGGGACTCGTTCTGAAAGCGCCCGTGGCTAAGCGGATTCCTAGATGGTGGACCGGATCTAGCATCTTTAGCGCGCTCGGGGCGGCAGAATGGTAGATCACGGCACCATAATCTAATCGTGACCGAATCAGGCTCTTATAGAGATTCATTAGGCACGTCCTGTCACTACCCCACGTAGTTTGCGATAGAAGTTTCAAGAGGTTCATTGTTTTCAGACATTTTTCTTTAAGATATTTTATGTGTGGGATGAAAGTGAGTCTATTGTCAAGTATAACACCTAGAAATTTGTGTTCTTTGTTTACAGGTCTCTGTTGTCCACACAGTTCTAAGCAAGGATCCGGAACCAGGCCTCTCTTTCTTGTATACAGAACACAAGAACTCTTGTGAGGATTGATTTTAAATCCATTTTTCTCTGCCCACTGTGACACCTTGTTCAAACCATGCTGTACCTGTCTCTCGCAGACTGTGAGGTTGCAGGATTTAAAACCTATTTGTATATCGTCTACGTACACGGAATAGAAAATAGCTGGTGGTAAAGATGCACGAAGCGTGTTCATCTTTACGACAAAGAGCATGCAGCTGAGTACGCCACCCTGGGGTACCCCAGTTTCCTGTTTAAATGTACGCGACAGTGCAGGACCTATTTTCACTCGAAATGTACGGTTCTCTAGGTAGCTTTCTATAGTATTTAGCATATTGCCGCGGATACCTAGCGCGGAAAGATCGCGCAGGATTCCGTACCGCCAGGTTGTGTCGTACGCTTTTTCCATATCCAGAAATACAGATAAGAAGGATTGCTTGTGCACGAAGGCATCGCGAATGCTCGCTTCAATGCGCACAAGATGGTCGGTTGTAGATCGCCCTTCCCGAAAACCACATTGAAATGGGTCAAGCATTTTACTCGACTCTAGGAGATGCACGAGACGGCGATTGATCATTTTTTCAAATACCTTACAAAGGCAACTTGTCAGGGCTATCGGGCGGTAACTTGCCACTGAGGAAGGATCTTTGCCTTGTTTCAAAACCGGGATCACAATGGCTTCTTTCCATGTAGTCGGGAAGTATCCCGCAGCCCAAATCGTGTTGAAAAGTGTGACTAGTGTAACTTGGGTGTCTTTATGTAGGTTTTTGATCATTTCATACATGATTCTGTCAGATCCCGGAGCAGAGCTCTTGCATGCGCTCAAGGCAGCTCTCAACTCGGCAATGCTAAAAGGACAGTTGTATGGTTCATTCTGTTGACATTTTCTCATGAGTCGCTTACATTCTTCTATTTGTTTATATTTGAGAAAGGATTGCGAGTAATGGTTGGCACTTGACACGCTCTCAAAGTGCTCCCCAAGTGAGTCCGCCTGATCTTGTAGGGTATCGCCTTCTGTGTTTACCAAAGGAAGTGCATGTGCTTGTCGCCCTCTTAACCTATTGACCCTGTTCCAGGCTTTCGCCTCATCTCTGAACGAGTTAATACTCGATAGGAACTTCTGCCAACTTTCTCGTCTGGCCTGTCGGCGGGTTCGCCTGCCTTCGGATTTTACTTTTTTAAAGTTGACTAGATTCTCTGCAGTGGGAGAAGCGCGTAGCAACCCCCACGCCCTGTTCTGTTTTTTACGAGCGATCCTACAATCGTCGTTCCACCATGGGACACGTCGTTTGCAGGCCAAGCCTTTTACTTCTGATATGCATTTAAATGCGACATCTATTATGAATGCTGTAAAAAACTCGACTGCAGCGTCAATTCCTAACGAAGACAGGTCAGCCCATGAGATACTAGTTAGAGATCGAAATTTCTCCCAATCAGCTGTCTCAATCTTCCACCTAGGAGCGTATGGTGGATATTCGTTTTCTTTATATGATCTTAGCAGTATAGGGAAGTGGTCGCTACCGTAAGGGTTGTCGGTAACTTCCCATTCAAGTTCAGGCAGTACAGACGGGGAGACTATACTAAGGTCTATTGACGAAAACGATCGGTTTGCAAGAGAGTAATATGTGGGTTCTTTCTTATTGATAAGGCACGCTCCAGAAGAAAAAAGGAACTGTTCAACAAGGCGACCTCGCGCATCTATACGGGAGTCGCCCCACAGGGAGCTGTGCGCATTGAAATCGCCAAGAAGAGCATAAGGTTCTGGCAATTGATCGATCAAGGAGTGAAATTCATGTTTGTTCAGTTGGTAATGCGGGGGTATGTAAAGGGAGCAAATGGTGATGAGTTTGTTTAGTAGGACAACTCGAACCGCCACTGCTTCAAGGGGCGTTTGTAGCTGTAGAGGTTGACACGCAATACTTCTATGAGTAAGAATCGCAACACCGCCCGATGATGCGACGGCATCATCGCGATCTTTGCGAAACGTAACATACGTACGGAGAAAGTTTGTGTGTTTAGATTTTAAGTGTGTTTCCTGTAAACACAGCACTTTTGGATTATGTTTGTGGATGAGTTCTTGCAAATCATCAAGGTTTCTAAGGAGACCTCTGATGTTCCATTGAATGATTTGTGTATCCATGTTTAAGGTAAATTGGTGCTGTGTTTACGGAAACGGAGTGGATGCCTTATATTACAGAGCCCTTTCGAGGCCCTGTAATAGGTGTTTTGTTCTTTTTGAAGCGTTCGAGCGATTCTCGACGCTCCTTAGGCGTTTGGTGCGCCTTGGGGACAGGTGTAGTGTCCATTGCCTCGTGTGAGGCGCCGGACAAGCGCTCTTGCGAGCGAGAGGTTTTCAGAGGGAGTCCCGCCTTGGAGGGCAAGACCCCTGCGCCCACCAGCCCGGAGGTCGATGGGGCTCCCAGAGGGATTTCGCTGCGCTGGCCGTTGCCAGCGCTGGAAGGGGCCTCGGAGGCTGGGGCAGCCTCGGCTGCGTCCACCTTCGGGGTCGATGGTCCCTCATTCTGGGTAGACGGAGCAGCGCTAGCTGCAACCGCCGCGGGGGCAGATGGCGTAACTGCCGACTCACTGCCTGTGGGTCGGACAGCCGCCGGAGGCCGTTGTGACGCTGCCCCCTTACGCGCCACATCGGCAAAGCTACTCTTAGACAGGTATGACACCCGCCTACGTGCCTCCTTGAAAGATATGTTTTCTTTGACCTTGATTGTGACTATTTCTTTTTCTTTCTTCCAGGACGGGCATGACCGCGAGTATGCGGCATGCTCGCCATCACAATTAACACAATGTGGAGTGTTCCGACACGTTTCAGAGGAATGTTCGTTGTCACTGCACTTGGCACAAGTCAGTCGGCCTCGACAGTTCTGTGAACTGTGGCCGAAACGTTGGCACTTAAGGCATCTGAGAGGATTGGGAATGTATGGCCTAACACGAAGTTTGATATAACCGGCCTCGATGGACTCGGGAAGGACACTTGAGCCGAAGGTGAGTATCAGGTGTTTCGTTTTGATCTCTTTTCCATCTCGCCTCATCTTAATTCGCTTAACATTGATAACATTCTGGTCACTGAAGCCCTCCAAGAGTTCAGCCTCGGTGAGCTCCATCAAGTCATCGTCAGAGACAACACCACGGGTGGTGTTCATCGTGCGAGGCGGGGTAATAATTATCTGGGTTTCCCCAAATGACACTAGTTTTGACAAGTTTTCATATTGTTTTTGGTCGCGGAGCTCCAAGAGGAGCTCCGCGACCAAAAACCATCCTCGCGACCATCCTCGACGCCTTATAACCAAGACCAAAGACTTCAGTCAATGACTTGGAAACAAGGAAGGGTGAGATCGTTCGTACTTGTTTATCTGGGTTTGCAGAATGAATCACATGGAAACGTGGGAATGATTCTTTTTGGCGGCCAAAAAACTGGAAGACTTCATCGGTGCGCCCTCTTTTCTGAGGGCGATCAGGTAGTGGAGGGAAGGAAACAGCCATGTGTGGAAGTGTAGTTTTCGGCAGCAACGCTAGCCACCCACCATGGAGTCCAACAAGGGGACGCTGCAGGGCCTGAACAACAGGGCCTGCAAACGCCAGCTGTACGTTGCCGCTATAACCCAATATGATATAACCAAGGTTGGCTACTCACACAAGGTTAACCCTTGCTGCCAGAAAGGTCGGAAGTAATAAAGAAGGGAGAAGGAGACAGGAAAGGTGGAAAGTAAGGAAAAGACGAAGGTTGTAGGGAGAGAGAGACAGGAAAAGGCAACTACCGATTTCCCCCGGGTGGGTCAGTCCGGGGGTGCCGTCTATGTGAAGCAGAGGCCGAAGAGGTGTGTTGCCTCCGCCGGGGGGCCTTAAAGGTCCAGACACCCGGCATCGGCTCAACCCCCAGGATCCCCCTTTCCCCAGACACGGCTAAGCCGCGCACGGCTACACGCGGGAGGGTCCAACCCTCGTGTGCTCGGGTCCGTGGTGTCGCAACACACCAAACGCCTGCTTACGCAGACGCCCCTGCGGGGCACAATGAGTTAAGAAATAAAGGATAGTACACATCTGATGATGATGATGATGTGTTGTGTTTTGTGGCGCAAGGGCCAGGTTTGGCCAAAGAGCGCCATGACACGTGGTAATGTTGACGATGTACTATGGAAGATGTGACTTGGCTGTAAAGTGGCCTAAAAATATTTGCTGTAAAGTGCGTAAAATCTACGTGCTATAAAATTGTGGCGATGACTAATGACGAATACTATGAACAATAAAATCAATCGTAGAAGAATGATGAAAAATATAAAATATATAAGATGGTAAAATTACTTGGAGCACTGCTGCCTCGCCAGAGCCCTTGAAACACAAGGGCCTGGAGGCATGTGCTATACGAAATAGCTTTCACAGTGGCATCCTCTGGAGAGAGGAGACGCTATGAACGTATGGGGCTAATTACATGTAAAACAACATCTTTCAGATAACTTAGGACTGCGTTGGTGTCAAATAGCGGTTCGGGGCCGAGTAACATTACTGGATGAAGGGGGATCTGCTGCCGGTATGCTAGGGGAAAATGTTTCTTTCTCTCAGATTCGGCTGCCCGACACTCCAGGAGGACGTGGAGGACGGTAAGCCTCTCCCCGCACCTACCACAGGTTGGAGGATCATTTTCAGTGAGTAAAAAGTTATGTGTGCCAAATGTGTGTCCTATTCTGAGGCGACAGAATAGGACATCTGTTCGCCGTGCTTTTGTTACGGAGGGCCAAGAACCTAATTGTGGCTTTATCACGTGCAGTTTGTTGTTTACTTCTGCGTCCCACATACGTTGCCAATGGTTTCGCAGTTTCCTTCTTAAAAAAAAGGCTTGAGGTCTGTGACAGGGACCGAAGCGGTAGGATTAACTGTATGCAATGAAATTGATGTGGCCATCTGGTCCGCTAGAGCGTTACCCTCGATGCCCCTATGTCCAGGCACCCAACATACAATGACATGCTGGTTAGACATATACGCTCTACAGAGAATGGAATAGAGCTCAGTAATTACGGGGTTTCTGTGTTTACAGTGCGACTTCAAGGCTTTCACGACGCTTAGGGAGTCTGTAAATAAAATTGTTTTTTGAATATTTGATTTTCTGATATGTTTCACAGCCGACAATAGTGCATGGGCCTCAGCCGTAAATATACTTGTTTCAGGGTGCAGTACACCGGATTCCGAGAAGGACGGACCAATGGCTGCGTAGGACACCCCGGCATGCGACTTAGAAGCGTCTGTGTAAAACTCTGTGCACGAGTACTTGTACTGGAGCTCCAAGAAATGCATTTTGATATGTGTCTCTGGCGCATGTTTAGTGACCTCTACAAAGGATGTGTCACACTCTATCAGCTGCCACTCCCAGGGCGGTACTAGCTTAGCTGGAGGCATTAGGCGTTGTTCGAGAACTGGGACATCCATTTCCGTGGTAAGTTCTCTTGCACGCAGTGAGAAAGGAAGTCTCATAGAGGGTCTGTTGTGAAAAAGTGTTGCACACGTCAAGTCGTTAGCGATTGTGAAACACGGATGTTCCTTATTAGAGCGAACCTTGAGAAAATACGTTAAGCTGACGTTGGTTCGCTGAAGATGGAGTGGCCACTCATCCGACTCTACATATAGACTTTCAACAGGGCTTGTCCTAAATGCGCCAGTGGCCAGACGGATACCCAGATGGTGTACGGGATCTAACATCTTAAGTGCGCTCGGTGCGGCAGAGTGGTATACTACGGCACCGTAATCTAACCCTGATCGAACTAGGGTCCTGTAAATATTCAATAAACACTGTCTGTCGCTACCCCACGATGTGTGGGATAGTATTTTAAGTAAGTTCATTGTTCTAAGACATTTTTCTTTAAGATGTTTTAAGTGAGGAATGAAAGTGAGCCTGGAGTCAAGAATAATACCTAGGAATTTGTGTTCTTTGTTGACAGGAATTTGCTGTCCGCCCAGTTCTACACAAGGATCTGGGACCAGGCCTCTCTTTCTTGTGAAGAGAACACAAGAACTTTTGTGGGGGTTGACCTTAAATCCGTTTTGGTCTGCCCATTTGGAAACCTTGTTCAAGCCTTGCTGTACCTGTCTTTCGCATACTGTGAGGTTGCAGGATTTGAAGCCTATTTGAATGTCGTCCACATAGACGGAATACAAAATGGCCGGTGGTAAAGAAGCACGAAGCGTTGTCATTTTAACAATAAAAAGTGTGCAACTGAGCACGCCTCCCTGGGGTACACCAGTTTCTTATGTAAAAGGACGTGACAGCACATTGCCGACTTTCACCCGGAAGGTACGATTGGACAAGTAGCTTTTTATTATGTTTAGCATATAACTATGAATGCCCATTTCCGATAAGTCTCGCAAGATCCCGTATCGCCACGTTGTGTCATACGCCTTTTCCATATCGAGAAATATCGAGAGGAAGAACTGTTTATGTATAAATGCGTCCCGGATATTTCCTTCAATACGTAGAAGATGGTCGGTTGTGGAGCGCCCTTCTCGGAAGCCACACTGATAAGGATCAAGCATTTTGTTCTGTTCAAGGAAATGAATCAGTCGCCGATTTATCATTTTTTCAAATACCTTACACATGCAACTTGTGAGGGCTATCGGGCGGTAGCTTGCCACTGAGGAAGGATCTTTGCCTTGTTTTAAAACAGGAACCACAATGGCTTCCTTCCATGCGGTTGGAAGGTACCCTGCATCCCAAATGGTGTTGAAAAGTGTGAGTAGTGTAACCTGCGTGTCAGTATGTAAGTTTTTGAGCATTTCATACATGATTCTATCAGATCCTGGTGCGGAGCTGTTGCATACGCTCAAGGCAGCTCTTAATTCAGCAATACAAAAAGGACGGTTGTAAGGCTCATTCTCTCGACCTTTTCTTCTTAATGGCTTACGTTCTTCTGTTTCTTTGTATTTGAGAAAGGACTGTGTATAATTTGTTGGACTTGACACGCTCTCAAAATATTCCCCAAGTGAGTCTGCCTGGTCTTGCAGTGTATCGCCCTGTGTGTTCACCAGGGGGAGTGAATGTGTTTGCCGCCCTCTAATCCTATTAACTCTGTTCCAGGCTTTGGCCTCATCCCTAAACGAGTTAATACTCGATAAAAACTTGTGCCAGCTTTCTCTTCTGGCCTGTCGGCGGGTTCTCCTACCTTGGGATTTTATTTTTTTAAAGTTGACAAGATTCTCAGCGGTGGGAGAAGCTCGCAGCAACCCCCACGCCTTGTTCTGATTCTTACGGGCGGTCCGACATTCGCTGTTCCACCACGGTACACGTCGTTTGCATGCCAGACCACTCGCTTCGGATATGCATTTTGATGCGGCATCTATCATGAATGATGTAAGATACTCTACAGCTGCATCAATTTCTAGAGAAGACATGTCGGCCCATGAGATGTTAGTGAGAGTTCGAAATTTCTCCCAGTCGGCTGTGTCTATCTTCCACCTAGGACCTTGTGGAGGACATTCGTTTTCTTTAGATGTTCTTATCAGTATCGGGAAGTGGTCGCTCCCGTAAGGATTGTTCATAACTTCCCATTCGAGTTCAGGCAGTATACACGGGGAAACTAGGCTGAGGTCAATTGATGAAAATGTTCTGTTGGCGAGAGAATAATATGTGGGTGCCTTCTTATTCAGCAGGCATGCACCAGAAGAGAAGAGGAACTGTTCAACAAGACGACCTCGCGCATCTATACGAGAGTCGCCCCACAGGGAGCTGTGCGCATTGAAGTCGCCAAGAACAACATAGGGTTCTGGCAGTTCATCTATAAATGACTGAAATTCATGTTTAGTTAATTTGTAATGTGGGGGTATATAAAGCGAGCAAATAGTGATGAGTTTGTTTAGCAGAACAACTCGCACCGCCACTGCTTCAAGGGGCGTTCGAAGCTGTAAAGGTTGACATGCTATACTTTTATGTGTGAGAATCGCAACACCACCCGATGATGCGATGGCATCATCGCGATCTTTACGAAACGTAACATACGTACGGAGAAAGTTTGCGTGTCTGGATTTTAAATGTGTTTCCTGTAAACACAGCACTTTTGGATTATGTTTGTGGATGAGTTCTTGCAAATCATCAAGGTTTGTAAGGAGACCTCTAATGTTCCATTGAATGATTTGTGTATCCATATTTAAAATAAATTGGTGCTGTGTTTACGGAAACGGACGGGATGCCTTAGATTACAGAACCCTTTCGAGGCCCTGTAATAGGGGTTTTGTTCTTTCTGGAGCGTTCGAGGGAGCCTCGCCGCTCCTTAGGCGCTTGGTGCGCCTTGAGGATGGGTGTAGTGTCCATTGCCTCTTGTGAGGCGCCGGACACGTGCTCTTGCGAGCGGGAAGATTTCAGAGGGAGTCCCGCCTTGGAGGGCAAGACCCCTGCGCCCACCAGCCCGGAGGTCGATGGGGCTCCCAGAGGGATTTGGCTACGCCGGCCGTTGCCAGCGCATGAAGGAACCTCGGAAGTTGAGGCAGCCTCGGCTGCGCCCTCCTTTGGGGTCGATGGTTCCTTATCCTCGGTTGACGGAGCAGCGCTAGCTGCAACCGTCGCGGGGGCAGATGGCGTGACTGCCGACTCACTGCTTGTGGGTCGGACAGCCGCCGGAGGCCGTTGTGACGCTGCCCCCTGACGCGCCACTTCGGCAAAGCTTTTCTTTGGCAGGTATGCAACCCGCCTGCGTGCCTCCTTAAATGAGATATTTTCTTTCACTTTGATCGTTAGGATTTCTTTTTCTTTCTTCCAGGATGGGCACGACCGTGAGTACGCGGCGTGATCCCCATCACAGTTTACACAGTGTAGAGAGTTCTTACATTCTTCAGTTGCGTGTTCAAGGGCACTGCATTTGGCGCATGTTTGGCGGCCTCGGCAGCTCTGCGAGCTGTGGCCAAAACGTTGGCATTTGAAACATCTCAAGGGATTTGGCACATACGGGCGTACACGAAGTTTGATGTACCCGGCCTCGATTGACTCGGGCAGGACACTTGAATTGAAGGTGAGTATTAGGTGTTTGGTCGGAATTTCTTTACCGTCTCGCCTTATCTTGATCCTTTTGACATTTATGACATTCTGTTCGCTGAAGCCCTCCAAGAGCTCAGCCTCAGAGAGCTCCAGCAAATCATCGTCCGAGACAACGCCGCGGGAAGTATTCATCGTGCGGTGCGGGGTTACTACTACTTGGGTCTCCCCAAATGATACTAGCTGAGGCAGTTTTTCAAATTGCTTCTGATCGCGGAGCTCCAGGAGGAGGTCTCCGCTAGCCATCCTCGACACCTTATATCCTGAACCAAAAACTTCGGTAAGAGACTTAGATACAAGGAACGGGGAGATTGTTCGCACTTGTTTAGCTGCTTTTTCAGAGTGGATCACGTGAAAACGAGGGAAGGATTCTTTTTGTCGACCAAAAAACTGGAATAAATCATCGGTGCGCCCTCTTTTCTGAGGGCGATCAGGAAGTGGAGGGAAGGATGTTGCCATAAAGGAATTGAATTTTCGGCAATAACGCCAGCCACCCACCATGGAGTCCTACAAGGGGACGCTACACAGACTGTAAGAACAGGTCCTGTAAACGCCAGCTGTACGTCATCACTATAACCAAATATGAAATAACCTAGGTTGGTTAATCACACAAGGTTAACCCTTGCTGCCTGGAAACTATGGAAGTAAGCGGAAGGAAGGAGAAGACAGGAAAGATGAAAAGTGAGAGAAAGACGAAGGCTGGAGGGAGAGAGAGACAGGAAAAGGCAACTACAGATTTCCCCCGGGTGGGTCAGTCCGGGGGGGCCGTCTATGTGAAGCAGAGGCCAAAGGGGTGTGTTGCGTCCGCCGGGGGGCCTTAAAGGTCCAGACACCCAGCATCGGCTCAACCCCCAGGATCCCCCTTTCCCCAGACACGGCTAAGCCGCGCACGGCTACACGCGGGAGGGTCCAACCCTCGTGTGCTCGGGTACGTGGTGTCGCAACACACCAAACGCCTGCTGACGCAGACGCCCCTGCGGGGGATAGTACACATCTGGAAAAACACTCTGCGAACCACTCTAACTAGCAATATAAATATATTTATTCTGATGTCCATGCTTCATTTAAAAGTAAATTGTAACTTACTTTGTGCGTGCCTCTTGTAAGGTAACGCCACATGCATGCACAGCATCACGCAGAAATAATGGCCAGTTCTTTGGCATACCATCCATTAGTGAATTCCTTGTACGTTGCATGTTACCAGAACTGAACTATAAATCATAATATGCTGTTATTTCTTTTCATAAACTGTACGATGAGCTTTTCATGCATAAAATATGATTGAAAGTAAAAATGCAGCAAGACATCAACTTCACACCATGTCACATACTCATACTTTATTACCTAATAAATTAAAAAGATGCAGGAAGTGTAATTAACAAGAGTGAGAAATAGCAGCAAAGGTGATCATGGATAAATCTTGAAGGTGACTGCCGCCGCTGCCAGAGTAGGCCACCCTTCGTAGGAGAGCACTTGCTGCCCACAAAAGCTTGCTGTCACAGGCCACGCGTGACGGTTCTTGTAGACATAGGCAAGCAATACCTGCACAGAAGAGGAAAAAAAAAAGGCGAGAGAGGAAATGGGAATGTTGAAATTGGAACTTCAATTAGCAATATGTGCTATGTAAGAAGTTTGGCTCACATTAAAAATAAATTTAAGCATTCCTTTCTCTTAAATTACGGGTATCTTAAGGTATGTATGCGATGATGTTTAAAATGACTAGTATATTCCCTATCATAAGAAGCCAACAAACACTGACACCAATGACAACATAGGGGAAATTACTTGTGCTTAATAAACAAAATAAAGAAACGATAAATTAATGGAAATGAAAGTGGATGAAAAAACACCTTGCCGCAGGTGGGAACCGAACCCACAACCTTCGCATTTCGCGTGCTATGCTCTACCAATTGAGCTACAGTGGCGTCGTTTTCCCATCCACTTTCTTGGGTATTTATGTGTCCTAGCAGAACCGTGGGAGTGTTAGCCAGCGCCACAACTCAGAGATCTTGTTCCTGGCATATAGTCATTAAGTTGCATAGCAGAGTCAAAGTCAGCCTTTAAATTATTATATGGTGTTTTGTGGCTAAAAAGCCACTTATCAACCTGTCAAACAAGTATGCAAAGCTTCCTGCAAAATATAATCCATTTAAAACAGTAATTCATTCTGGAGGTAAATGATGTACTAAATTAATTAAAAAGTTAAATGGCGTTTTATATTGTTGAACTAAAAGCAAGTTTGGCATTTTGTGCTGCCTAGCTGTTGCCTTTCTTTCAAACTTAAACATGACACAGTAGAGTAAGCAGGCAGCATGCAAAGGAGGACTGGTGATAAAGTAGTGTTCCAAAGCAACACTCCTAGCTGGATCAATCACTTTTGTTGATATATTTTCATGTGACCCTAATTGGCTTAGGGCAATACCTCACACAAATGATGCAACACCTTGGATGATGCGTCATACAAAATTGAAAGTATCTCATGATGTGATCAAACGATAACATTGCCCACTGTCTTGGAAGTGTTAACATGCTGTTTGGCAAGAAAGTGCAAAGTGATTTGTATGGGTGGCTAATTAATCAGTGCATCTATAGCCTCAGGTAATTCTGAGCATCTATGTTGACTTGCAATTGGGAAGCCATTGCACACAAAAAAGTTGCATTCAAGTAATGGTCCATGCTGAATAAATGCCCATCTAGTGAAAAGGCAAACGTGGCAGGCTAATGGGCCAGGGCAAATAGATTGCTAAATTCTGATAACACCTCCAATGATATTATTGAAATAGGTGATAACAAACAGCACAGGTAAAATTGCAGTTATGACAAAATTTTAAAAGCACCTCTGCAAACTGCTGGAACCCTCAGTATTATGCCTGTTTTACACGCACATGTTGCAGCGCAATCTATATCTCAGACACAGACGCCTCCACACATCACTTTGTGATCTCCTCACAATAAGGTTAAAAAACAGTCTGGCACAAGCTACCTGATGTGATTCATTTTGCAAGCGCCAGCCAAGTGCTGATGGTGGTAGAGCGAAATTGAAGTTTGTCCTTGTATGGACGCCACGGCACATGTTTTATCAATTCTAGCGGCAAAGCACACCTTTACAGCACACATAAATCTTAAATTAGACTGCTTGCTGATGCTGTACAGTAAATTCCTGTAAAGAACTAAATCACACAGAAAACATTTAGAATACCAAACTAATCAAATACTGGCTTGAATACATTTGTGCATTAAGGAAGCAAGGTGTAATGTACACTGTTGTAGCAAATATTTACTTATGTGTGGAATACTTGTATGACACAGCAGAGTTAATTTTTGAGTTCTTACATAGCAATGACTACCTACAGGTACATTTTGTAAGGCTTAGGGAAACTAATTATTAGTAGAACTGTGTACGTACACTGGCACTGATAAATTGGTTATAATAGTGGCAGCTTATAATGGACCACTGCAAAAAAATGCCCGTTTGTGAGACACCAACCAGCTATTTTACCACGAAGCACTCCCTGGCCTTAACCCATATAAAAATCACTGGGACGACCAGAGAGGGTACAGTACATTGGCTTACACTGATCATGATGAGGTCCCGTCATCCAGCTAGCGCCAAGGTACAAGGAGGATGTCCAGCCGTCTATAGAGTGAAAGGAACAAAATAAGATAGCATCAAGTCAGTTGAAAGGCAGATTTGCAATTACAAATAAGGTGACCCAGTCACAGACATTCATTAATAAATGCCAAGCTGTCATGATTTCACTCCCAGAGGAAGCGCCTACTAGGTTAAAGGTTTTGCTGCTTATTTGGAACAAAACAAGAGAAATTTGTACATCAGCAGACGATTTAATTTGGAATTGTATGAATGAAGTAAATATTGCAGTTATATTTTTGTTTTGCTATAAAGTGGGAACGCTACAAACTGCATAGTCACTGACACACACGCGCGCACACGCAAGAACAAAAGGGCACAAAATAGGGCGAGTTCAGCCTGGTTCAGCATTACAGCCAGCGCGTCGTCTTCGAATGCACTCCTTTCGGTTGGTTCGTGCTACGTCAACCACAAAGACTAACAAAGCAGGGCAAAGTTCTGACCGGTGTTGCGGAAGCCGTGGAGCGCGGTAGTTCTGAACGGCTAAACACAAGCAGAACCCTCGTATAAAAGTAATGACGAAAACTCGCAGGGCAGAAGAGCCCATATATCAAGAATTGTCGCGGGTAATACCTAAATATATTTACATTGTTGACTAAAAACGAAGTGCATTGTATTTCACTTACCGGAAAAAGTGCTATCCGAACGTGCGACGAACAAAGACGCACCGAGACACGAAGGCGGCGAACGCAGATCCCACCATTGTGGTAGTAAGCCGTCGTCGAAAACACGCAATACAGCCGATGTCACGAAGCACTGATGCAAAAAACACGGCAAACAGCATCAGCACAGCTAAATGACTCCAGTTAATATTCGGTACAAATATACAGAACGGCTTAGAATGACGCACAACTAGATAACGAACCCACGACCGAGACATTGCGGACGGCAGTGGCCGTTTTTTTTTTTTTTTTTCAAACTTCCTGCATCCCAGTGTTTCCAGCACAGAATGAGATGTCCGACAAATTTGGATTGTGCCGCCGAAGTGATGGCAGCGCGGTGGCTCTGTCACACCGCTGCGCAACGCCGGCGTTTCGCTCCTGCTGCTGTCAGTATACCTGCGGCACGAGCATAGTATGGTTTCCAGGCGCCGTGTGCGCGCCCCGTATGGAAAACAATAACACGCGCTTGATTGTTGAAGTTCTGGTGTGAAATTATGTAATATTAAAGCCAATTAACTTATGTTGCTTCCAACGAGTTCGATTTGATGATGATGATGATGATGATATGTGGTGTTTAATGGCGCAAGGGCCAGGTTTGGCCAAAGAGCGCCATGACAAGTGGTGATGTTGACGATGTATTATGGAGATGTGACTTGGCTGTAAACTGGCCTAAAAATTGTCGCTGTAAAGTGCGTAAAATCTACGTGCTATAAAATTATGGCGATGACTCATGACGAATACTTTGAACATTAAAATCCATCGTAAAAGTATGATGCAGAGTAGAAGATATATGAGATAGTAAAATTACCTGGAACACTGCTGCCTCACCGGAGCCCTTGAAGCACAAGGGCCTAGAGGCGCGTGCTATACGAAAGAGCTATCGCAGCGGCATCCTCTGAAGAGAGGACCCGCTACGAACATGTGGGGCTAAAAACATGCAGGACAACATCTTTCAGGAAACTTAGAACTGCGTTGGTGTGAAATAGCGGTTCTGGGCCGAGTAACATTACCGGATGTAGGGGGATGTGCTGCCGGTATGCTAGGGAAAAATGTTTCCTTCTTTCAGGTTCGGCTGCCCGACACTCCAGGAGGACGTGCAGGACGGTCAGCCTCTCCCCGCATCTACCGCAGGTTGGAGGATCATTTTCAGTGAGTAGAAAGTTATGCGTGCCAAATGTGTGTCCTATTCTCAGGCGAGAGAATAGGACATTTGTTCGCCGTGATTTTGTTACGGGGGGCCAAGAACCTAACTGTGGTTTTATCACGTGCAGTTTGTTATTTATTTCTGCGTCCCACATACGTTGCCAGTGATTTCGCAGTTTGCTTCTTAAAAAAGGCTTCAGGTCTGTGACAGGGACCAAAGCAGCAGGATTAACTGTATGCAAGGAAATTGATGTGGCCATCTGGTCTGCTAGAACGTTACCCTCGATGCCCCTATGTCCAGGCACCCAGCATACAATGACATGCTGGTTAGACATATACGCTCTACAGAGAATGGAATAGAGCTCAGTAATTACGGGGTTTCTGTGTTTACAGTGTGACTTCAAGGCTTTCACTACGCTTAGGGAGTCTGTAAATAAAATTGTTTTTTGAATATTTGATTTTCTGATATGTTTCGCAGCCGACAATAGAGCATGGGCCTCAGCCGTAAATATACTTGTTTCAGGGTGCAGTACACCGGATTCCGAGAAGGATGGACCAATGGCTGCGTAGGACACCCCGGCATGCGACTTAGAAGCATCTGTGTAAAACTCTGTGCACGAGTACTTGTACTGGAGCTCCAAGAAATGCATTTTGATATGTGTCTCTGACGCATGTTTAGTGACCTCTACAAACGATGTGTCACACTCTATCAGCTGCCACTCCCAGGGCGGTACTAGCTTAGCTGGAGGCATTACGCGTTGTTCGAGAATTGGGACATCCATTTCCTTGCTAAGTTCTCTTGCACGCAGTGAGAAAGGAAGTCTCATAGAGGGTCTGTTATTAAAAAGTGTTTCACACGTGAAGTCGTTAATGGTTGTGAAACATGGATGTTCCTTATTAGAGCGAACCTTGAGAAAATACGTTAAGCTGATGTTAGTTCGCTGAAGATGGAGTGGCCACTCATCCGACTCTACATTTAAACTTTCAACAGGGCTTGTCCTAAATGCGCCAGTGGCCAGACGGATACCCAGATGGTGTACGGGATCTAACATCTTAAGCGCGCTCGGTGCGGCTGAGTGGTATACTACGGCACCATAATCTAACCGTGATCGAACTAGGCTCCTGTAAATATTCAATAAACACTGTCTGTCGCTACCCCACGTTGTGTGGGATAGTATTTTAAGTAAGTTCATTGTTCTAAGACATTTTTCTTTAAGATGTTTTAAGTGAGGAATGAAAGTGAGCCTGGAGTCAAGAATAACACCTAGGAATTTGTGTTCTTTGTTGACAGGAATTTGTTGTCCGCCCAGTTCTACACAAGGATCGGGGACCAGGCCTCTCTTTCTTGTGAAGAGAACACAAGAACTTTTGTGGGGGTTGACCTTAAATCCGTTTTGGTCTGCCCATTTGGACACTTTGTTTAATCCCTGCTGTACCTGTCTTTCGCATACTGTGAGGTTGCAGGATTTGAAGCCTATTTGTATATCGTCTACGTATACAGAATAAAAAATGGCAGGTGGTAGTGAAGCACGTAGTTTGTTCATCTTAACAATAAAGAGAGTGCAGCTGAGCACGCCTCCCTGGGGTACACCAGTTTCCTGGGTAAAGGGACGTGACAGTGCATTGCCGACTTTTACACGGAAGGTACGATTGGACAAATAGCTTTCAATTACTTTCAACATATTTCCACAGATGCCCATTCCCGACAAATCTCGCAAGATCCCGTAGCGCCATGTTGTATCATATGCCTTCTGCATATCGAGGAATATGGAGAGGAAATACTGTTTGTGTACAAAGGCATCGCGAATATATCCTTCAATGCGCACAAGATGATCTGTTGTTGACCGCCCTTGTCTGAAGCCACACTGATAGGGATCGAGTATATTGTTGAATTCAAGGAAGTGTATGAGTCTGTGATTAATCATTTTTTCGAAGAGCTTACACAAACAATTTGTAAGAGCTATTGGACGATAACTTGCTGTCAAGGAGGGGTCTTTTCCTTGCTTCAGGACAGGAACGACAATCGCCTCTTTCCATGTAGATGGGAGGTATCCCGTAGCTAAAATAGTGTTGTAAAGTGTGAGTAGTGTAACTTGTGTGTCAGCATGTAAGTTTCTGATCATATCATACATGACTCTGTCAGGTCCCGGTGCAGTGTTTTTGCATGTGTTCAACGCAGCTCTCAACTCGGCAATACTGAAAGGCCGGTTATAGGGTTCATTCTGCCTGGAGTTTCTAATTATTGGCTTACATTCTTCTATTTGTTTATATTTGAGAAAGGACTGAGAATAATGGGTTGAGCTCGAGACGCCCTCAAAGTGCTCCCCAAGTGAGTCTGCCTGAGCTTGCAGGGTATCGCCTCGTGTGTTTACCAGAGGGAGTGATTGTGCTTGTCGCCCTATTATCCTAATAACCCTGCTCCAGACTTTGGCCTCATCTGTGTACGAGTTGATGCCCGATAAAAACTTCTGCCAGCTGTCTCTTCTGGCCTGTCGGCGGGTTCGCCTGCCTTCGGATTTTACTTTTTTAAAGTGGATAAGATTTTCTGCAGTGGGAGAAGCGCGTAGCAAACCCCACGCTTCATTCTGTTTTTTACGTGCGATCCTACAATCGTCGGTCCACCACAAGACACGCCGTTTGCAGGACAGGCCATTTACTTGTGATATGCATTTAGATGCGGCATCTATTATAAAGGCTGTAAAATACTCCACAGCTGCTTCAATTTCTAACGAGGAGATGTCATGCCATGAGATACCAGTAAGAGTTCGAAATTTGTCCCAATCAGCTGTCTCAATCTTCCACCGAGGTGCCTGTGGTGGATATTCGTTTTCTTGCGGTGTTCGTATTAGTATGGGGAAGTGATCGCTTCCGTAAGGGTTCTTTGTAACTTCCCATTCGAGTTCGGGCAGAATAGAAGGAGAGACTATGCTGAGATCGATTGAAGAAAAGGTTCTGTTTGCTAGAGAGTAATATGTGGGTTCCTTCTTATTCAGAAGGCACGCACCACAAGAAAAAAGGAACTGTTCAACAAGACGACCTCGCGCATCAATACGAGAGTCGCCCCACAGGGAGCTGTGCGCATTGAAATCGCCAAGGACAAGATAAGGTTCTGGCAATTCGTCTATAAATGACTGAAATTCATGTTTGTTTAATTTGAAGTGTGGGGGTACATAGAGCGAGCAAATGGTGACGAGTTTACTTAGAAGAACAGCTCGTACCGCCACTGCTTCAAGGGGCGTTTGTAGCTGTAAACGCTGACAGGAAATATTTTTGTGAACCAAAATGGCAACACCGCCTGATGATACGACAGCATCATCGCGATCTTTGCGAAACGTGACATACGGTCGGAGAAAGTTTGTGTGTTGTGGTTTTAAGTGTGTTTCCTGTAGACACAGCACTTTTGGATTGTGTTTTTGGATAAGCTCTTGCACGTCATCAAGGTTCCTGAGAAGTCCTCTGACGTTCCATTGAATTATTGGCGTATCCATATTGGTAATAAATAAGTGCTGTGTATACGGAAACAGAAGTATTAAAGAGATTTCACAGCTTAGGTTCCAGAGCTCTTTCGAGGCCCTGTAACCGGGGTTTTACTCTTTTTGAAGCGTTCGAGGGAACCTCGCCGCTCCTTAGGCGCTTGGTGCGCCTTGAGGATAGGTGTTGTGTCCATTGCCTCTTGTGAGGCGCCGGACACGTGCTCTTGCGAGCGAGAAATTACAAGAGAGAGTCCTGCCTTGGAGGGCAAGACCCCTGCGCCCACCAGCCCAGAGGTCGATGGGGCACCCTGCGGGATTTGGCTGCGCCGGCTGTTGCCAGCGCTGGAAGGGGCCAGGGAGAATGGGACAGCCTCGGCGGCGGCCACCTTCGGGGTCGATGGTCCCTCATTCTGGGTCGACGGAGCAGCGCTAGCTGCAACCGCCGCGGGGGCAGATGGCGTAACTGCCGACTCACTGCCTGTGGGTCGGACAGTTGCCGGAGGCCGTTGTGGCGCTGCCCCCTCACGCGCCACTTCGGCAAAGGTTTTCTTGGGCAGGTACGATACTCGCCTGCGTGCCTCCTTGAAACTTATATTTTCCTTTACTTTAACTGCTACAATTTCCTTTTCTTTTTTCCAGGATGGGCACGCACGCGAGTACGCGGCGTGCTCCCCTTCACAATTTACACAATAGAGAGTGTTCTTGCAAGCTTCAGAAGTATGTTCATGGGCACTGCACTTTGCACAGGTTTGACGGCCTCGGCAGCTCTGCGAACTGTGGCCGAAACGTTGGCATCTGAAACATCTGAGCGGATTTGGCACATATGGCCTAACACTGAGCTTGATATACCCTGCCTCGATTGATTCGGGCAGGACACTTGATCCGAAGGTGATTATCAAGTGCTTGGTTTGGATTTCTTTGCCATCTCGCCTCATCTTAATTCTTTTGACATTGATTACATTCTGTTCACTGAAGCCCTCCAAGAGTTCAGCCTCAGTGAGCTCGAGCAAGTCATCGTCCGACACAACGCCGCGGGTGGTGTTCATAGTACGGTGCGGGGTTACTGTTAGTTGGTGATCCCCAAATGACACTAGCTTAGGCAGTTTCTCGTATTGCTTCTTATCGCGGAGCTCCAGGAGGAGATCACCGCTTGCCATCCTGGTCGCCTTATAACCGGCTCCAAAAACATCAGTCAGGGTCTTTGATACAATGAAAGGTGAAATGGTGCGTACTGGTTTGCCTGGTGTTTCCGAGTGAACTACATGGAAACGTGGGAAGTTGTGGACTTGGCGTCCGAAAAACTGAAAGACTTCATCGGTGCGCCCTCTTTTCTGAGGGCGATCAGGGAGTTGAGGAAAGGAGCTATCCATAAATATATGTGATATTTCGGCAGTAACGCCAGCCACCCACCATGGAGTCCTACAAGGGGACGCTGCAGGACCTGTGAAACACTGCCTGCAAACGCCAGCTGTACATTACCATTATAACCAAATATGAAATAACCAAGGTTGGCCATTCACACAAGGTTAACCCTTGCTGCCTGGAAAAATCGGAATGAAAAGAAGCCAGAAGAAGACAGGAAAGGTGGAAAGTAAGGGAAAGACGAAGGTTGTAGGGAGAGAGAGACAGGAAAAGGCAACTACCGATTTCCCCCGGGTGGGTCAGTCCGGGGGTGCCGTCTACGTGAAGCAGAGGCCAAAGAGGTGTGTTGCCTCCGCCGGGGGGCCTTAAAAGGTCCAAACACCCGGCTTCGGCTCAACCCCCAGGATCCCCCTTTCCCCGGACACGGCTAAGCCGCGCACGGCTACACGCGGGAGGGTCCAACCCCCGTGTGCTCGGGTCCGTGGTGTCGCAACACACCAAACGTCTGCTGACGCAGACGCCCCTGCGGGGGATAGTACACATCTGGAAAAACACTCTGCGAACCACTCTAACTAGCAATATAAATATATTTATTCTGATGTCCATGCTTCATTTAAAAGTAAATTGTAACTTACTTTGTGCGTGCCTCTTGTAAGGTAACGCCACATGCATGCACAGCATCACGCAGAAATAATGGCCAGTTCTTTGGCATACCATCCATTAGTGAATTCCTTGTACGTTGCATGTTACCAGAACTGAACTATAAATCATAATATGCTGTTATTTCTTTTCATAAACTGTAGGATGAGCTTTTCATGCATAAAATATGATTGAAAGTAAAAATGCAGCAAGACATCAACTTCACACCATGTCACATACTCATACTTTATTACCTAATAAATTAAAAAGATGCAGGAAGTGTAATTAACAAGAGTGAGAAATAGCAGCAAAGGTGATCATGGATAAATCTTGAAGGTGACTGCCGCCGCTGCCAGAGTAGGCCACCCTTCGTAGGAGAGCACTTGCTGCCCACAAAAGCTTGCTGTCACAGGCCACGCGTGACGGTTCTTGTAGACATAGGCAAGCAATACCTGCACAGAAGAGGAAAAAAAAAAGGCGAGAGAGGAAATGGGAATGTTGAAATTGGAACTTCAATTAGCAATATGTGCTATGTAAGAAGTTTGGCTCACATTAAAAATAAATTTAAGCATTCCCTTCTCTTAAATTACGGGTATCTTAAGGTATGTATGCGATGATGTTTAAAATGACTAGTATATTCCCTATCATAAGAAGCCAACAAACACTGACACCAAGGACAACATAGGGGAAATTACTTGTGCTTAATAAACAAAATAAAGAAACGATAAATTAATGGAAATGAAAGTGGATGAAAAAACACCTTGCCGCAGGTGGGAACCGAACCCACAACCTTCGCATTTCGCGTGCTATGCTCTACCAATTGAGCTACAGTGGCGTCGTTTTCCCATCCACTTTCTTGGGTATTTATGTGTCCTAGCAGAACCGTGGGAGTGTTAGCCAGCGCCACAACTCAGAGATCTTGTTCCTGGCATATAGTCATTAAGTTGCATAGCAGAGTCAAAGTCAGCCTTTAAATTATTATATGGTGTTTTGTGGCTAAAAAGCCACTTATCAACCTGTCAAACAAGTCTGCAAAGCTTCCTGCAAAATATAATCCATTTAAAACAGTAATTCATTCTGCAGGTAAATGATGTACTAAATTAATTAAAAAGTTATATGGCGTTTTATATTGTTGAACTAAAAGCAAGTTTGGCATTTTGTGCTGCCTAGCTGTTGCCTTTCTTTCAAACTTAAACATGACACAGTAGAGTAAGCAGGCAGCATGCAAAGGAGGACTGGTGATAAAGTAGTGTTCCAAAGCAACACTCCTAGCTGGATCAATCACTTTTGTTGATATATTTTCATGTGACCCTAATTGGCTTAGGGCAATACCTCACACAAATGATGCAACACCTTGGATGATGCGTCATACAAAATTGAAAGTATCTCATGATGTGATCAAACGATAACATTGCCCACTGTCTTGGAAGTGTTAACATGCTGTTTGGCAAGAAAGTGCAAAGTGATTTGTATGGGTGGCTAATTAATCAGTGCATCTATAGCCTCAGGTAATTCTGAGCATCTATGTTGACTTGCAATTGGGAAGCCATTGCACACAAAAAAGTTGCATTCAAGTAATGGTCCATGCTGAATAAATGCCCATCTAGTGAAAAGGCAAACGTGGCAGGCTAATGGGCCAGGGCAAATAGATTGCTAAATTCTGATAACACCTCCAATGATATTATTGAAATAGGTGATAACAAACAGCACAGGTAAAATTGCAGTTATGACAAAATTTTAAAAGCACCTCTGCAAACTGCTGGAACCCTCAGTATTATGCCTGTTTTACACGCACATGTTGCAGCGCAATCTATATCTCAGACACAGACGCCTCCACACATCACTTTGTGATCTCCTCACAATAAGGTTAAAAAACAGTCTGGCACAAGCTACCTGATGTGATTCATTTTGCAAGCGCCAGCCAAGTGCTGATGGTGGTAGAGCGAAATTGAAGTTTGTCCTTGTATGGACGCCACGGCACATGTTTTATCAATTCTAGCGGCAAAGCACACCTTTACAGCACACATAAATCTTAAATTAGACTGCTTGCTGATGCTGTACAGTAAATTCCTGTAAAGAGCTAAATCACACAGAAAACATTTAGAATACCAAACTAATCAAATACTGGCTTGAATACATTTGTGCATTAAGGAAGCAAGGTGTAATGTACACTGTTGTAGCAAATATTTACTTATGTGTGGAATACTTGTATGACACAGCAGAGTTAATTTTTGAGTTCTTACATAGCAATGACTACCTACAGGTACATTTTGTAAGGCTTAGGGAAACTAATTATTAGTAGAACTGTGTACGTACACTGGCACTGATAAATTGGTTATAATAGTGGCAGCTTATAATGGACCACTGCAAAAAAATGCCCGTATGTGAGACACCAACCAGCTATTTTACCACGAAGCACTCCCTGGCCTTAACCCATATAAAAATCACTGGGACGACCAGAGAGGGTACAGTACATTGGCTTACACTGATCATGATGAGGTCCCGTCATCCAGCTAGCGCCAAGGTACAAGGAGGATGTCCAGCCGTCTATAGAGTGAAAGGAACAAAATAAGATAGCATCAAGTCAGTTGAAAGGCAGATTTGCAATTACAAATAAGGTGACCCAGTCACAGTCATTCATTAATAAATGCCAAGCTGTCGTGATTTCACTCCCAGAGGAAGCGCCTACTAGGTTAAAGGTTTTGCTGCTTATTTGGAACAAAACACAAGTGAAATTTGTACATCAGCAGACGATTTAATTTGGAATTGTATGAATGAAGTAAATATTGCAGTTATATTTTTGTTTTGCTATAAAGTGGGAACGCTACAAACTGCATAGTCACTGACACACACGCGCGCACACGCAAGAACAAAAGGGCACAAAATAGGGCGAGTTCAGCCTGGTTCAGCATTACAGCCAGCGTGTCGTCTTCGAATGCACTCCTTTCGGTTGGTTCGTGCTACGTCAACCACAAAGACTACCAAAGCAGGGCAAAGTTCTGACCGGTGTTGCGGAAGTCGTGGAGCGCGGTAGTTCTGAACGGCTAAACACAAGCAGAACCCTCGTATAAAAGTAATGACGAAAACTCCCAGGGCAGAAGAGCCCATATATCAAGAATTGTCGCGGGTAATACCTAAATATATTTACATTGTTGACTAAAAACGAAGTGCATTGTATTTCACTTACCGGAAAAAGTGCTATCCGAACGTGCGACGAACAAAGACGCACCGAGACACGAAGGCGGCGAACGCAGATCCCACCATTGTGGTAGTAAGCCGTCGTCGAAAACACGCAATACAGCCGATGTCACGAAGCACTGATGCAAAAAACACGGCAAACAGCATCAGCACAGCTAAATGACTCCAGTTAATATTCGGTACAAATATACAGAACGGCTTAGAATGACGCACAACTAGATAACGAACCCACGACCGAGAAATTGCGGACGGCAGTGGCCGTTTTTTTTTTTTTTCAAACTTCCTGCCTCCCAGTGTTTCCAGCACAGAATGAGATGTCCGACAAATTTGGATTGTGCCGCCGAAGTGATGGCAGCGCGGTGGCTCTGTCACACCGCTGCGCAACGCCGGCGTTTCGCTCCTGCTGCTGTCAGTATACCTGCGGCACGAGCATAGTATGGTTTCCAGGCGTCGTGTGCGCGCCCCGTATGGAAAACAATAACACGCGCTTGATTGTTGAAGTTCTGGTGTGAAATTATGTAATATTAAAGCCAATTAACTTATGTTGCTTCCAACGAGTTCGATTTGCCTGTGGCGTTTTTTATTCGCTAACGCCGACGGCCGACAGTAACCGCACTTTAACACGTCGTTTGGTATTTTATGCACTTTTAGACAAAAAGATCTAGAAACGTTCTTGAGCTAGACATTCTGAATGTGTTTACCAAAACAGACTCTAGTGACACTAGTAGTGGGTTTTGCCGCAGATAGAATATATACTAGCATATTCCAAGTGCTGAGGTTATGTTTAGAAGAAATTCTATTTTCAGTCTTATCGTAGACCAAGACGTCTATAGCCGTTTGTAGCCGTTTGAAGAAGTCTTTAAGAGGTTCTGCGTTTCGTGGGTAGGAGCTTCGGGATCTGATGGGCTCCCGATCTCTCTCGGGCCCGCAATAGGCCTCGACATGCTACTTGCAACCCCACAGTGCTGGAGACTATAAAAGCTGCAGCCCTATGCAATTTTTAGGTCACTGGTGTCTGTCTGTTTTTGGCAAAGTCGAAGCTGTGGGCTCCGTAAATCACTGTACATAAGTTGCGATCTTCGGCCACGCAGAAAACGGTAGCAGTTATCAAACGCGCCCGCTATACGCCCGCTTTCTAATAGGATCAGCATTGTTTGCCTAATCCCTGCACTTCTTATCTATCTATCTATCTATCTATCTATCTATCTATCTATCTATCTATCTATCTATCTATCTATCTATCTGTCTCTGTCTGTCTGTCTGTCTGTCTGTCTGTCTGTCTGTCTGTCTGTCTGTCTGTCTGTCTGTCTGTCTGTCTATCTATCTATCTTACGCCGTGTCACCAATTTCTTCTCTACTTACTTGAGCTACAACGTATGCGCTTGGGGCCATGGTAGCTCCATCGTCGTCATGGTCATGATCACTACGTTGTCGCACCATCGTCATCATTTCAGAAACGCCATCAAATGGTCGTCATACCATCACTGTCATGCCGCCTTCGCTGTTCCATCGACATCATTCGATCCAAATTATTCTGTCGACATTCAATCGTGATTATGTCGCAGTTGTCATGCCAAGGCCATAATTGCGCCATCCACATACAGTAATGGCCATGCATTTGTTGTCATACCGTGGTCGCAATACCATCGTGGTCATTCTATTGTTGTCATTGCAGCTTTGTCATCTGATTATCTTGATACTGTTATCGGCCCTCCATTTTCAGCATACAGTCGTCGTTACGCTGTCGCCGTCACGCCATTATCTTCGTACCCTTGTCGTTCCGTTGTCGCCAGCCCATCGTTGTCAGGCTGATGTCGCAGCGTTGCCATCACTTCAGAAATGTCATCGTATTGTCATACCGTCGTCGTTATAACGCCTTTACCGTTCCATCAGCATAATTCTCCTTCATTGCGTTAGAATTGTGCTATCGCCACTCAATCGTCATTATGGCACCGTCATCACGACAGTGTAATTCCGTCTTTGCTATTTATTGTCATCACCTCAGAATTACACATCGTAGTCATGCCGTCGTCCTCATGAAGCCTTCGTCGTGCTATCCATGTGAGACAGTGTAGGTTGCAGACTACCGAAACACTTGAAATCTCATTATCGCCAGCAGAGATTCAAAATAAAGGTGTCTTATTCAATTCCGTGTGTCACTACGTGGTCGCTACGCTGCGTCAGTGCTAATCGCATTAAGAGCACAGTCATATTCAGATGGGCTCTGCCGGAATTTTTGTCGTCTACGCGACACTAAAAAAACTCTGGTCAACATTCTTCCCAGATTAATAATACTATGATTTCCTAGAGGTGATTGTGTCCACGTGATTATAAGACGGATCACCTGATGTTCGATGGAGCTAGCGCCGTAAGTTTCACGGCGGCCCGCCTATCAGGAAGGGGAAGCGCATGTCGCGTGTTGCCGAAAGCGTGTCGGCGAAAGGCAAACTTCAAGAGTCGCTAGACATCACAGAGTCGAATCAATATCATGAAGTGTTAGAAATAGCTTTGCATTTTCATGGTGCTAGAGAAATTGGAAACTATTTCAATGGCTCTCGCTGCAAAAAAAAAAAAAAAGAAGAAGAAGATTCAGTGGGTTGTCTTCATGCATCTAAGAAGCTATCGTTCATGTAGCAACAACAGCAATCGATTAGAGGAGTTCGGTACAGCTGGTTAAATTTTTCAAGAAGAGAGGACGTCCCTAGAGGCGGAGTCGTGTGCAATATTGTCTTGCTTCACAATAATATGTACCTGAAAGAACGTTAAAACTGTGCGGAAAAACTAGGACAAGCGGAAGGAACACACAGTACACCACGAGCACAACTGCGCTCGAGGTGTATTGTCTGTTTCTACCACTTGTCCTCGCTTTTTTGCGTAGTTTCAACCTTCCTTCAAGTATGAATCAACTAGCAGCAAGAACGTCCTAATAAAGAATATATAGATTTTCAACATTCGTTACTAACGTGCCCCTTTGCACTGCCTGTGCTTGATCACATTCATGGGGAAAGAAATCAAATAAATTTTCAACAAGTATTTAGAGCAATTAAATAAAGTGGTACCAAATTACTTCTGCAAATATCGTTCACAATACATCGTAAGGTTCGTAACAGCGGTGCACAAGACAAGGAGAAAGGGAAGGTAAAAACGACAGCAGCGCCGTGTTATCGTTTTTACCTTCTTTTTGTCCGATCTTGTATTGCGCTGCTACAAACCATGGAAGGAATCCTAACCAACTCGCCCAACGTGCCGTCTTCATTCACAATATTTTTGTTTGTTGAGGCCCAGTGCAACTCGCTACTGGTTTTCATTTTTCCTCATTATTTGTTCAAGCGAGTTGAATATTCTGCGCAGTTTGTCGCACTATTAGTGCAATTAACTAAATTTTGACCTTCAAGTAACTGTTGTTCTTCGATAAATACTTTAAACCTACGCAGGTACTGCAAAACTCCCCAACAGTGGCGAGAGGGATGTGAAAAATACTCACCAACGATTACAAGACTTTCTGAAGCGAAATTTGAGCCCAGCGTATCCGGTGTAATTGCTGGTGCCCGCGTGGCTTCCAGATAGTACTACACAATTCACGTCGGGCATACGATCAGATTACAAAAAGGTTTTGTTCTGATACATGCAGGAGCGTTCTGCGAGGGATCACGTTTAACATTTGTTAGCCGGTGAAAAGCAGTGACCCAAGGGAGATAAGGAAGTCATCTGTGAACAGACTACGGAGCGCTAGTCTGGTGCCATCTCGTAGCGGTTGTCGCCGCAAAGCGTCTTGGGCGGCACCACGCTTTTCTTCTCACGCTGTTGCCATACCCTCCACCTCCAATTTCCGCCTCATGCAGCATAAACAGCCATATATTCGCGGTTATTAGTTGGGAACAGACAAGCAATGTTTAAAAGCCATCTTCATGGAAACTAAATGACTTGCAGTCGTATCGTTTGGCACAGAAAATGAAACTGCAAATAAGAACGTACATTCAAAATTTTAATAATAACAGTGGACGAAAAAATCGCCGGACTTGCCCCTTAAATGGCTCACACGTCGTTTTTACAACTTTATATATTTTCTAGCACTAGGTGGGCTGCTTGTGAATTTACGCGAATAAACTAGCAGATCATATTCTAATCTGACGGGGGCAAAGCTACGTAGCTCACGTTGCACGTGCCCTGTACTGAAACAAAAGTAGACACAATCTAAAATTGCATATATTCTGAAGCAAGGATGCTTAAACTGTCGACTGAAAAACTAACTGACAACGTTGTAATTGAACCCCATAAAGCAATCAGAATGGCACGTTCCCCGTGAAAATATGGTTGCACATAAGCGTTAGCCTTGCAGATCACCATGCCTTCTCTGTTGATTAAAAAAAAGCTTCTAGTAGCCGTGTAATATAGTTTGCCTGAAAGATAATATATGTTTAAATTCCCATTAGCCCCAAACTTACTGGCTCGATTTCCATCCTTGTACATCCCTATAATTATATGAGATACAAAAGTGAGATGACATGGCTGACGGTTTGTACGAGAGTGTATAATTACGCCTTCGCTATAGTATATTCCGCACAACTATCTAGAAGATGCAACACGGCCTTTCATATCACAAATCATAGCACGAGCATGGTGATCAGCGGAGGTACTTTTTTGTATCTTCCTTTCTAAATCTAAGCAGGCGTTGTGCCTTTCCCGGTGGTTGTTGCCAGCCTGCGCAATGACCAGCTCATGAACTAGAATTGTGCTGTGTTCCACAGGCAAACTTAAATAATTTTTAAAGCATTCGCTGAAACACCCGGTATATAAATATAACGCAGTAATATAATTTCTGAACACCACGTCTCATTAGAATTGTTAACAGAAAGCAATCACACTCCGTAACTCAATAGTTGAATTACTTGTCAGAGCATGCCTTAAGCCACAGGTTTCAATTATTTCCCGGCGGCGGAATACAGAATTATAGAGTGCTAAAATATGAAGCCCACCAATGAATAGTCATATTAACAAAAATAGACAATAAATATTGTTACGTGATGTGCAGGAATACCCGGCGGCTTTTAGCATGCTCGAGACGACGGCACTCCTTGAGGATCGTATCGATGCTGGTGGCGTTCGTAAACACCAGTAAATTGAAGGCGTCGTCAGCAATGCCTTTGAGGACGTGATTAACCTTATCGTCCTCAGACATGGTCGGGTCAGCCTTGGTCGAGAATGTACGACACGTAGGACTCGGTCGACATCTGCACACGTGTGGAAAGGGCTTTCTTGGCACTGACTTGGCGACCGAACGTATTGCCAAACAGGTAGGTCACGGGAGCTTCTCTTTGAAGAGATCCCAGCTCGAGATCTCCTCTTCATGAGTCTGGAACCATGCAAGTGGAGCTCCGTAGATATAAAAAAGAACGTTCGCAAGCATAATAGTCGGATCCCACCTGTGACTGGTGCTGACACGTTCGTAGAAGCGGAGCCAGTCGTCATCATCAGGACTGCCGACTCCGTTGAAAACACCAGGATCCCGATGGGGGGAAACGGCGACGTAGGTCGGGGCTGCAGGCGGAGACGGTTGTGTAGATGAAGTACCGCCAGCAGGAGCCGAAGTTGCACTGTCGCCGTTGCGACCGCTGCGAAGTTCCATGACGGGTACGGGGAATGTCCACCTCCACCAAATTAATGTTACGTGTAGCTGAAGCCCAATGCTATATACACTTTATTTACAGGGACACTAACGAAAGGCCAAAATGGTGACGCTATATCAAGCGGGCCCACGTCGTCTTCCTCTTCCTCAGTGCAGCCACACTGTGGCGGCTGTTCCGTAGCAATATGGATACAACCGTTGCCTCGGTATAAATCATGGCCGATTTCAGCCCTACCGCGGGTCTCGCCAAACCACCGGCGACGACGCTCCCTCCATGCCATGCCGTATCCCCACGTTGTCACCAGTCCCGTTCGCCGTTATCTCGTCGCCAATCATCTCGCTCACCCAATTCGCCGATTGAACGACTCCCTCGGGAAAATTAGACGGTCCAGCTCCCAGAGGTGATGATGCATCAACAACTCGCCTGCCAAATCCTCTGACCACGCTGCAGAACAGAAGTAACCTGATAGACGCTAAACTGGATGGCGCACAGGTTGTTGCTCTAGTGGATACTCGGGCTCCAATATCAGTGATGAATATGGAGCTTCGTCGTCGCCTTAAGAAGGTTCCAACACCAGCCACAGTACCGTTCATTCGTGTCGCCGACGGCGGAACGTTTCCCGTGGTAGGGATGTGCTCCGCTCGAGTAATTGTTGCTGACCGATCCACAAGCATACTACTCATGCTATGAACTCAACCTCAGTATGGATTTTCGGTTTCCCCATTCTGCCCTTATTGACTGTGGAACCGGCTTGCTTCAGCTAGACCTACCGTGCAACCATGACGGTCCTACTGCGTGCCAACCGTGATTCTGCTTAGTGGATTACGTTCGTCTACCTCCTCAAGCCGTTATTTTTGTGAACTTGCGGTCTTTTTCTCCCCTTCCCGATGGCGATTACATCTTCACACCGATCGTTGACGTTTTACTCGCCAAAAACGGCGCTCTTCCTCACACCCTTATTAGAGTTACGGATAATCGAACATGTCTACCCATATTGAACTTTGGCTGGTGCACGTAACTTATCCCAGGTGGCATGACTCTAGCCGACATCACTTCTATCGATGAGTGTGCCGTTTCTGCATTCGTCACCCACGCTTCTTTGATGATGATGATGTATGGGGTTTTATGGCGCAAGGGCCAGGTGTGGCCAAAGAGCGCCATGTCTGTTGTAGTGGGTGTGCAGTGTAACTATGATTACTATGAAATCGGTATGACGTGGCTGTAAAGGGGCCTTAAAATTTACGCTCTAAAGTGCGTAAAATATGTGTAATAAAATTATGGCGATGACGTATGACTTGTACTATGAACATATAGATGCATATAAAAAGATTGATGCGATAGGTAAAATATATCAGATTATAAGAAATGCTAGAGCACTACTACCTCCTTAGAGCCCTTGAAGCACAAGGGCCTGGAGGCATGTGCTATTCAAAACAGTTATCGCAGCGGCATCCTCTGGAGCGACGATGCTCTACGAACCTAATGGGCTTATAACGTGTACAACTACATCCTTTAAGAAGTCGAGGACTGTCTTGGTGTTAAAAAGCGGTTCCTTACCAATGAACATAGCCGGGTGTAGAGGGATGTAATTACGGTATGCAAGCGGAAAATGTTTCATTCTTTCAGGTTCGGCTTTCCGACACTCCAAGAGGACATGGAGGACGGTCAGCCTCTCACCGCATCTACCACAGGTTGGAGGTTCAATTCCAGTAAGTAGAAAATGATGGGTCCCAAATGTGTGTCCTATTCTGAGGCGACAGAATAGGACATCTGTTCGCCGACATTTCGTTGGGGAGGGCCAAAAACCTAACTGGGGCTTTATGACGTGCAGTTTGTTATTTGTTTGCGCGTCCCACGTGCACTGCCAGTGATTTCGCAGTTTCTTTCGTAAGAAAGGCCTCAGGTCTGTGACCGGCACATTAGCGGTAGTGTTAACAGCTTGCGATGTGATAGACGTGGCCATCTCGTCCGCGAGAACGTTACCTTCGATTCCCCTATGGCCAGGGACCCAGCATATTATGATATTCTGGTTAGATGAGTACGCTTGACATAATACCGAATACAGTTCATTGAGTACGGGATTTTTATGTTTGTAGAGTGACATTAAGGCCTTCACGACGCTTAGAGAGTCTGTATAGATCGCTGCTTTTGAAAGTTTTAATCTTCATATGTGCTTCACGGCAGAGAGCAATGCGTAGGCCTCGGCCGTAAAGATGCTTGTTTCCGGATGTAGTAGATCGGATTCCGAGAAGGATGGGCCGACGGCTGCAAAGGATACCCCGGCATTTGACTTTGAAGCGTCTGTGTAGAAATTTGCGCAGGAGTGTTTGTACAGAAGTTCTAGGAAATGCATTCTGATTTCGTCCTCAGGAGCGTGCTTTGTAACTTTTATAAAGGATATGTCACATTGTATCACCTGCCACTCCCAAGGAGGTAAGAGCTTGATTGTGTGCATTAAGCGATGCTCGAGGAGTGGGGTATGCATTTCATTGCTAAGCTCCTTCACACGCAGCGAGAAAGGCTGTCTTATAGAGGGGCGATTGCTGAAAAGTGTAGCGCACGTCATACCGGTAACGGTATCAAAACATGGATGTTCAGGATCTGAGCGTACTTTAAGGAAATATGTGAAGGTGTTGTATGATCTCTGTAGGTGGAGAGACCATTCATTTGATTCGGCATATAAACTTTCAATCGGGCTTGTTCTGAAAGCGCCCGTGGCTAAACGGATGCCTAGATGGTGAACCGAGTCTAGCATCTTTAGCGCGCTTGGGGCGGCAGAGTTATATACCACGGCACCATAATCTAATCAAGACCGGATGAGGCTCTTATACAGATTCATTAGGCACTTCCTGTCACTACCCCCCGTAGTCTGGGATAGAAGTTTCATTAGGTTCATTGTTTTCAGACACTTTTCTTTGAGTTGTTTAATGTGTGGGACGAAAGTGAGTCTATTGTCAAGTATAACACCTAGAAACTTGTGCTGTTTCTTTACAGGTATCTGTTGTCCACACATTTGTAAGCAAGGATCCGGAACAAGGCCTCTCTTCCTTGTAAAGAGCACACAAGAACTCTTTTGAGGATTGATTTTAAAACCATTTTTCTCTGCCCACCCTGACACCTTGTTCAAACCATGCTGTACCTGTCTCTCGCATACTGTGAGGTTACAGGATTTGAAGCCTATTTGAATGTCGTCCACATAGACAGAATACAAAATGGCTGGTGGTAAGGAAGCACGAAGCGTTGTCATTTTAACAATAAAAAGTGCGCAACTGAACACGCCTCCCTGGGGTACACCAGCTTCTTGTGTAAAAGGACGTGACAGCACATTGCCGACTTTCACCCGGAAGGTACGATTGGACAAGTAGTTTTTTATTATGTTTAGCATATTACCATGAATGCCCATTTCCGATAAGTCTCGCAAGATCCCGTATCGCCACGTTGTGTCATACGCCTTTTCCATATCGAGAAATATCGAGAGGAAGAACTGTTTATGTATAAATGCGTCCCGGATATTTCCTTCAATACGTACAAGATGGTCGGTTGTGGAGCGCCCTTCTCGGAAGCCACACTGGTAGGGATCAAGCATTTTGTTCTGTTCAAGGAAATGGATCAGTCGCCGATTTATCATTTTTTCAAATACCTTACACATACAACTTGTGAGGGCTATCGGGCGGTAGCTTGCCACTGAGGAAGGATCTTTCCCTTGTTTTAAAACAGGGACCACAATGGCTTCTTTCCATGCGGTCGGAAGGTACCCTGCATCCCAAATGGTGTTGAAAAGTGTGAGTAGTGTAACCTGCGTGTCATTGTGTAAGTTTTTGAGCATTTCATACATGATTCGATCAGATCCTGGTGCGGAGCTGTTGCATACACTCAAGGCAGCTCTCAATTCAGCAATACAAAAAGGACGGTTGTAAGCCTCATTCTCTCGACCTTTTCTTGTTAATGGCTTACGTTCTTCTGTTTCTTTGTATTTGAGAAAGGACTGTGTATAATTTGTTGGACTTGACACGCTCTCAAAATATTCCCCAAGTGAGTCTGCCTGGTCTTGCAGTGTATCGCCCTGTGTGTTTACCAGGGGGAGTGAATGTGTTTGCCGCCCTCTAATCCTATTTACTCTGTTCCAGGCTTTGGCCTCATCCCTAAACGAGTTCATACTCGATAGATACTTTTGCCAGCTTTCTCTTCTGGCCTGTCGGCGGGTTCTCCTACCTTGGGATTTTACTTTCTTAAAGTTGACAAGATTTTCTGCAGTGGGCGAAGCGCGTAGCAACCCCCACGCTTTGTTCCGATTCCTACGTGCGAGTCTGCATTCATTGTTCCACCACGGGACATGCCGTTTGCATGCCGAGCCGCTTAATTCACGTATGCATTTAGATGCGGCATCTATTACGAAGGCTGTGAAGTACTCCACAGCAGCATCGATTTCTAAAGAAGACATGTCATCCCATGATATACTAGTTAAGTTTCGGAACCTCTCCCAGTCTGCTGTGTCAATCTTCCACCTGGGAGCCTGTGGCGGATATTCGTTTTCTTTAAGTGTTCTTAATAGTATGGGGAAGTGGTCGCTTCCGTAAGGATTGTTCATAACTTCCCATTCGAGTTCAGGCAGAATGGACGAGGAAACTATGCTCAGGTCAATAGAAGAAAAGGTTCTGTTTGCTACGGAATAATACGTGGGTTCCTTCTTATTCAGCAAGCACGCACCTGAAGAAAAAAGGAACTGTTCAACAAGACGACCTCGTGCGTCTGTACGAGAGTCGCCCCACAGGGAGCTGTGCGCATTGAAGTCGCCAAGAACAACATAAGGTTCTGGCAATTCGTCTATAAATGACTGAAATTCATGTTTGTTTAATTTGTAGTGTGGGGGTACGTAAAGCGAGCAAATCGTGACGAGTTTATTTAGAAGAACAGCTCGAACCGCCACTGCTTCAAGGGGCGTTTGTAGCTGTAAACGCTGACAGGAAATACTTTTATGAACCAAAATGGCAACACCGCCTGATGATACGACTGCATCATCGCGATCTTTGCGAAACTTGACATACGGTCGGAGAAAGTTTGTATGTTGTGGTTTTAGGTGTGTTTCCTGTAGACACAGCACTGTTGGATTGTGTTTTTGGATAAGCTCTTGCACATCATCAAGGTTCCTAAGAAGACCTCTTATGTTCCATTGAATTATTTGTGTATCCATATTTTAAATTAAATTGGTGCTGTGTTTACGGAAACGGAAGGGATGCCTTACATTACAGAGCCCTTTCGAGGCCTTGTAATAGGGGTTTTGTTCTTTCTGGAGCGTTCGAGGGAGCCTCGCCGCTCCTTAGGCGCTTGGTGCGCCTTGAGGATGGGTGTAGTGTCCATTGCCTCTTGTGAGACGCCGGACAGGCGCCCTTGCGAGCGAGAGGTTTTCCGAGAGAGTCCTGCCCCGGAAGGCAAGACCCCTGCCCCCAACCCGCCCGGAGGTTGATGGAGCTCCCTGAGGGATTTGGCTGCGCTGGACGTTGCCAGCGCTGGAAGGGGCCTCGGAGGTTGGGGCAGCCTCGGCTGCGCCCACCTTCGGGGTCGATGGCCCCGTCTGCTGGGTTGGCGGAGCAGCGCTAGCTGCAACCGCCATGGGGGCAGATGGCGTAACTGCCGACTCACTGTTTGTGGGTCGGACAGCCGCCGGAGGCCGTTGTGGCGCTGCCCCCTGACGCGCCACTTCGGCAAAGCTTTTCTTTGGCAGGTATGCTACCCGCCTGCGTGCCTCCTTGAATGAGATATTTTCTTCCACTTTGATCGTCACTATTTCTTTTTCTTTCTTCCAGGATGGGCACGACCGCGAGTACGCGGCGTGCTCCCCATCACAATTTACACAGTGGAGAGAATTCTCACAAGCTTCAAAGGAGTGTTCATGCGCGCTGCATTGCGAACTGTGGCCAAAACGCTGGCACTTGAAACATCGGAGGGGATTTGGCACGTACGGTCTTACGCGGAGCTTGATGTACCCGGCCTCGATTGACTCGGGCAGGACACTTGAATTGAAAGTGAGTATTAGGTGTTTGGTTGCAATTTCTTTACCTTGGCGCCTAATCTTAATTTTTTGACATTTATAACATTCTGTTCGCTGAAGCCCTCCAACAGCTCAGCCTCGGTGAGCTCCAGCAAATCATCGTCCGAGACAACGCCGCGGGAGGTATTCATCGTGCGGTGCGGGGTTACTACTATTTGGGTCTCCCCAAATGATACTAGCTGAGGCAGTTTCTCAAATTGCTTCTGATCGCGGAGCTCCAAGAGGAGGTCACCGCTAGCCATCCTCGACACCTTATATCCTTGTCCAAAAACTTCGGTAAGAGACTTAGATACAAGGAACGGGGAGATTGTTCGCACTTGTTTGGCTGGTTTTTCTGCGTGGATCACATGAAAACGGGGAAAGTTGTGGACTTGGCGTCCGAAAAACTGAAAGACCTCTTCGGTGCGCCCTCGTTTCTGAGGGCGATCAGGGAGTTTAGGAAAAGCATTTTCCATGAGTACACTAGGGTTTTCGGCCGCGATGCCTACCACCCACCATGGAGCCCAACAGGGGGACGTGACAGGAGTTCCTGCTAGAGGAACCCTGCCAACGCCAGCCGTACATCGCTGCTATAACCAAATACAGCATAACCAAGGCTGGCTAGCTACACAAGGTTAACCCTTGCCGCCGGGAAACTAGGAAGTGAGAAGAAGTGATGAGAAGACAGGAAAGATGAAAAAGGCGAGAGAGAAAGACGAAGACTAGAGAGGAGGACAGGAAAAGGCGACTGCCGATTTCCCCCGGGTGGGTCAGTCCGGGGGTGCCGTCTACGTGAAGCAGAGGCCAAAGAGGTGTGTTGCCTCCGCCGGGGGGCCTTAAAGGTCCGAACACCCGGCATCGGCTGAACCTCCAGCATCCCCCTTTCCCCGGACACGGCTAAGCCGCGCACGGCTACAGGCGGGAGGGTCCAACCCTCGTGTGCTCGGGTACGTGGTGGCGCAACACACCAAACGCCTGCTTACGCAGACGCCCCTGCGGGGCACGCTTCTTTGTCCTCTGCTCCTTCCCCTTCCTCGCACAATCTCGTCGACGGCGATATTGAGAAGATGATAGTGTCTGACCTCCTTCCTGCTCAGACAGCCGATATGCGGCGCATATTGAAGTCCTACCGCGACATCTTTGACTTTAATGACCGTCCCTTGGGACAGACATCTGTGGTCATCATACTGGGGACGCCAACCCAATCAGACGACGTCCTTGTCGCGTGTCATATGCCGAGCGAGAAGTGATGCAGCGTGAAGTCGACAAGATGCTCACCAAAGACGTTATCGAACCTTCATGCCGCCCTTCGGCATCACCGGTCGTCCTAGTCAAGAAGATGGCAGCTGGCGCTGCTGCGTAAAGTACCGCCACTTAAACAATATAACGCGCAAGGACGTCCACCCTCTGTCGCGGATCGATGACGCTCTCGACTGTCTGCACGGCCTTGCCTACTTCTATCGATCTGAGGTCAGAATAGTGGCAGGTATCCGTCGATTATCAAGAACGTGAAACGACGGTATTTTTCCCGCTCGATGGACTTTACCAGTTTAAAGTAATGCCCTTCGGACTATAATGCCCCAGCCGCATTTGAAAGGATGATGGACTCCCTGCTTCGTGGATACTAATGGTCCACATGCCTCTGTTACCGCGACGATGTCATCGTCTTCTCACCGACATTTGAAAGCCACCTTAGGCGCTTGTCAGCAGTTCTTGAAACTTTCTGGCAAGCAGACCTTCCGCTCAACTCTGCCAAATGCCGTTCGGCCGCCGCAAAATCACTGTGCTTGGCGACCTTGTGAGTGCTCAAGGCGTGCGACCTGACGCAGAAAAAATTCGCATTGTCCAAGACTTCACTAGGCCATGTTCCACTAAATATGTTTGGAGCTTTGTCAGCTTGTTCTCCTATTTTGGAAGTTTTGTCAAGGTTCTATGCTACGCGCTATTCCCGCGCACTGAAGCACGCATCCTGCCCAGCATGGAAGCACGCACCAGAAAGACGGTGAAGACGACGATCAGAGTAGTGCTCCTGCTGTTGTTCTGCCATCAAGCCTGCAGCCGTCTCCCTCTGTATATATGTTGTAAATAAAATTTGCTATCCCTTTTGGTTACTCTCATCGTCGTGGGAATATAAATACTTAGGAGTCATTCTAGCAGAACACCTTCCTTCGTCTAAACAAATCGAATATGTAAACGGGAAAGCCCCAAAGAAAAGGTTATTTGCGCCGCACATTAGCTAAGACCCCACGGGATGCTAAACTGCTATTACATATAACGTTAATTGGCCCTGTTCTGGAATATGCATCTGTCGTTTGGTTCCCCTACAAACCATGTGAAATAAGCTCGCTCAGTAACGTTAGACGAAAATCTATTCCTTTCATTAGCCAAAATTACACTCCGAGTTTCTCATCTCACCAACATAGGCTCACCAATCTTTGAACCTAGAGCCTTTACGTTCACGTTATCGCACTGAAGCCTTCAAACTTTTATATGCAGTTGATAACTCCACCTCTAGTCTTTCTGACTGTAACTGTATTACATTTACTAACGCAAGATGTACCCGTAGCTCTCACGCCATGAACGCAATACCTATTTATGCTCGTACTAACACATTCAGATACCTTTTTTTCACGTACAGTAGAGCTTTGGAATTCTCTACCCGGTAAGATTCGTTCACTGTCACTAAACGATTTTAGAACTACCACTAGTAAGCTTTATGAAAAACGCCACGCTGGTGGCTAAGGATACCGCAGCGAATGTACATAACATACCGAGTTGCCACACTCAGCACAAGATTATCGTGATTTACGCGCATCTGCAAGGGAAAGCCAAGACCTTCATCGTGAATGTATAAAGACCGTCATAACAGAAAGACACATATTTTGAAACACTGATTATTGGAGCAGACAGGATCACCTCTGTTTCCTGGGCGATTTCTAAATTTTTCCTACACATGTGCGGAAGCGCACCGTGCCAGCCTAACACCACCCCAGGACCCGATTCCCTTACTAATGCCATGCCACGAAACCTTAGTGACGATTGCCTATATCAAGTGGTCCAATATCTTAACGAGCACGTGTGAGAGCCTGGCACCCTTCGACCACACTGGAAAGAGACCTCAATCGTACTGATCCCCAAACCCGGGGCAACACCCCGTTACAGAACCTCCGTAAGATTTCCCTTTCCTCCTGCCTCGCTAACCTTTTCGAGAATGTCATTCAACCCCGACTGGCAAACTACCTAGGAGATCGAGGCTTTTCCCGACCTACACGTGTGGCTTCCACCCGAATCTCTCAATGCAGGGCGTTTTTCTCCATCTGTGGGACGAGGTCCTACGCGACATTCCCTCGGGTGCGAGCAGCCTGGCTGATCGTGATCTGAAGAGCCCTTTCGATACCATGGGTCACGAATTCGTCCTCCAGGAACTCAGCCTCACAACTGTGGAGAACGGACATATACATGTATGTATTCATTATTTTCTCACTAATGGGCAGCCCCGATGGGCATAGCTGAAACCAGATCGTCTGCTTCCGCCATGCCCAAAAGGGGAACGCCTCGAGGAGTCATATTATCTCCACAACTTCTCAACATTGTTATGACTCGATTCGCCCGACAACTCGAGTCTATACCAGGCTTGGACTATGCCCTGTGCGCAAATGAGATCACACTATGAGTGAACAGAGGCTCTATCGTTCCAAAAGAACACACTCTACTGAAAGCAACACAGTCAATACATATCTTTGCGGAGGGATGTGGCAAGAGCTGATCCCTGGAAACATCATGCTTTGTCCGGGTGGATGGCAGGGGTTACTGAGGCAAACCACCATTCAACCTGAGGGTTTGCGACCACCGCAAATGCGAGGTAGCCAAAGCACGAATACTTGGCCTCTGTGTACAGGGCAATAGGCTCGCAGACAACACATTTAAAACTTTTCGCACGACAGTTCATCAAATTGAGCGCATGGTACATAGAGTAACCTGCAATCACGAAGGCTTTGAAGTGGTGGAAACGCTTTGCCTCATCCACGTGTTTGTATTTAGTCGAGTTACATGCCATCTCACCTACCTATATATGAGCACAGCCAAAGTCGAAGAAGGTGATACGCTGCTCCGCAACGCTGCCCAAGAACTACCAACAGGAATATCCCCCGATCGGCTTCTAGCCTTAGCGATCTACAACACTTATGAGGAACTGAGGTTCGTGGCCTTCATCTCGCCGAAAAAATATTCAGCCTCACGCCCATGGGTAGGGAGGTCCTAGGCGGCTTAGGCTATCCTATGCGGCCGCAATACAGTGACAAAGAACTCTTACCCCTTGCCGCCAGTAATCTCACCCAAATCCACACCGCGTGTGTGCCGAAAAACATAAATGCCATATACAACCATACCCGTTGCAACGGCAGAGCCAAACTCACAAAATAGAACTGAGCGGACTCAGAGACGCTTAACACAGACATAGCACGCTGAGCCACGCATGACTTTTCACTGTCCGCTGTTGGCTCGGCCCGCGGCCAAGGTATATTTAGCTGCGCCTGAGCCAAGACCTGCTGGTAAACATGGCGAAAGGCCTAGCGGTCACTGCATATATATTGCGTTGCTTTCTGTCTGGCCAGGAAACTACACATGAATTTAGTATTTTGAAACGCACTCATGTAAAAATTGTATTATAAATTAAAGTACAATTCCGAGAGAAAACTACACCACCAGCCCCCTGCGTTCCTGTCCTATGCTGGTAAAAGGCAACAGGAGAAATAGAACATGGCG
The DNA here is from genome assembly GCF_023375885.2 of Dermacentor andersoni. Taxonomy (NCBI): domain Eukaryota; kingdom Metazoa; phylum Arthropoda; class Arachnida; order Ixodida; family Ixodidae; genus Dermacentor; species Dermacentor andersoni. Next base: position 170,235,613 of record NC_092816.1, read on the forward strand.
TGTAGGCGAGTCTTTAAAGTCATTACTTACGGTTTCTCGTCGTCACTATCATCATCACCAACCCATTTTATGTACACTGCAGGACGAAGGCCTCTCCCTGCGATTTTCAATTACCCCTGACCTGCGCGAACTAATTCCAACTGGCGCCCGCGAATTTCCTCATTTCATCGCCCCACCTATCTTCTGCCTTCCTCGACTGCTCTTCCCTTCGCTTGGTACCTATTCTGTAAACCTAATGGTCCAACGGTTATCTAACCTGCGTATCTCATGACGTGCTCCATTTTTTTTCTCTTAATGTCGATTAGACTATCGGCTATACCCGTTTGGTGTTAATTATTCGCAGCTTATTCCTTTCTGCGAATTCTACCAGCGTCTTTCCTCTAGTATTCCTAGGATTGACGCTGTAGTTTCCGATTGCTTGTTCACCAGCTTGCTTTTTCCGCAAATTTACATTGAAATCGCCCGTTACTACACTATACTGAGTTTTCACTTTTCTCATCGCTAATTCAACATCTTCATCAAACTGATCTACTTCATCATCATCCTGACTGGATGTTGGAGCGTAGGTTTGTACTACCTTTAATCTATATATCTTATTAAGTTTGATTACGACTACTGCTACCCTCTCATCATTGCTGTAGAATTCGTTAATGTTGCCCGCTATCTCCTTATGGATTAGGAATCCTACCCCGTATTGCTTCTTATCTGAGAGACCACTATAGAAGAGGACGTGGCCGTTGGTCAGCACCCTATAAGCTTCACCAGCCCTTCTTATTTCACTAAGGCCAATGATATACCAAACAATGCCTGATAGTTCTTGAAAGAGTCCCGCTAAGCTAGCCTCACTCGACTGAGTTCGGCAATTAAAGGTTGCCAGGGTCAGTTTCCATTGGCGGCCTGTCCGGGTCCAGAGATTCTTAGCACCCTCTGCTGCGTTACAAGTCTGACCGCCGCCTTGGTCGGGTGCTCTGTAGCCACTGGGAACTGAGGGTCATGGGGTAATCGTAGGAATCATGAGGGAGGGAGTGGCTGAATACTGCACCTGGGAGGACAGTTACTGTTCTTGTGAGAGAGTGTCATTGTTGAAGCTTAGTGGGCCTCCCTAATTTGGTTGTAACTAGATCAGTATAGCCCCACTCCCTCTCAGTATCGTTTACCGGTGACATGCGTCACGCCAAGCCTGCAGATATAGTGCACTGGAGGTGAAATTCAAGCTCTCCATTGTCCGAGAAAAAAAAAGAATAATAATTATTTGAACTTCGGACTATGGCACCCGAGCATCCGACATAGCCCAGTCAGATAGTCCCGTAGGTGGCGAGGCTACCTTATTGCCGAAAGTACAGCTCCGAGGGCCCTACATGCCTGAGAGATATTTAAAAATTTAATTATGGGGTTTTATGTGCCAAAACCACTTCCTGATTATGAGGCACGTCATAGTGGGGGACTTCGGAAATTTGGACCTCCTGGGGTTCTTAACGTGCACCTAAATCTAAGTACACTGTTGTTTTCGCATTTCGCCCCCATCGAAATGCGGCCGTCCTGGCCGGGATTCAATCCTGCGACCTCGTGCTTCGCAGCCCAGCACCATAGCCACTAAGCAACCACGGCGGGTCCAAAGAGAACCGTTGATTTATCCACCCTCTGCGGGTTTTGTCATAATTTGCACGGTATAGTATCAACTTTCATTGGTCCTAACATCGTGCTTCACGAATCTCACGCACGCATACGGCATTGAACGCGCCTAGGTACACGATATATTTTCGGTAAATTTGAAGAGCTCTTAAAACTTGTGTTAGAAAAGTAAGAAAAAGGAAAAAAAGTTGTCAGCGCTCAACGGAGAAGCCCGGAGCCGCGTATCGTTCGCTTATTGTCGTGTCTGCCTGCGTCTTGCCATCCGAAAACTTGCGCTGCCGGGTGAATACTTAGTGGCGAGACGGGCCGCGCAGAACAATACAGTTGTGAGCCTAGAGCAAAGCAGACGACCTTGATAGTTCCTCAGTGTCTTCGGCCTTTCTAGAGCTTTGGACAGCACTTATACCAGAGCTAATGAGAAGGAATGAATGGGGGGGGGGGGGGGAGTGGGGAACTGGCCTTTTAGTTTCCCGGAAACGCTGCCGGCCTAGAGGGTAGGAAGTCAGGAATGCTATGCCTCATTTAAGCTACAGTGGTGCCGTCTTCGATCAGTTAGACATGGTTTGCACATTTCGCACGTGGAAGCAATTGGCGGCCCTTCACCACTAGAAAAAGAATTCTGTGTCAATTTATAGTTGTGGCACAATAAGACTCTCATATTGTGAAACATGCAAAGCGCATGTAAGAACAGTCACGAAAACAATGCCTCCACTAATGCAGGGTGGCAACAGTGCACGAAGTGGAAGTCATTGATGAATTTCAGGATAATAATGTTTGTGTGGCTCCTAAAAGTATGGTGAACTACCTAAAATACTCCGCACACTTGACGAGTGGCCAACTGACTGAAGCCTAGCTAACAGGTCTGTCTTAATGGGGTTCACACCTGAGCTGCATAGAGTATTTTAGACAGCGGTTCTAATTTTTGCCTCCAAGTTTGTCTCTTTTATGGCACAGTTCTCTTTGCTGTTACGTTGCAAAGTTTGCCATTAACTTACCTTGTATGCAATGCATTCCAAGGGCCGTGAAGAATTTCACATGGTAACACATGCGGTGGAGAGAATGTGGTTAATTCGAACCGCTCGCTAGTTTAGCATTCTTAATTTTGGTGTGTTGCGTGGCAAAACTACCATGTGATTACGAGGAACACTGCAGTAAAGGACTCTAGAGTAATTGTTACCACTTGGGGTTCCTTAACGTGCATCCAATGCACGGTAAACGGGCATTTTTACTTTTCACCCTCTCTGGAAATGCGACCGCCGCCACCGGGATTCATTAAATGCTGCTACTGTGGCGGAGAGTATACAATAGCGCGTGACACTAGAGTGTTTGGAATACGTTACAATACTGGCTTTGATGACATCGCTAAAGGGCATCAAAATGTATAAATGAATGAATGTGTGGTGTTTATTGGCGCAAGGGCAAGGTATGGCCAAAGAGCGCCAAGCCAGTGTTGATGAGTTTGCAGTGGAGTTATGACTTCTATCAAGTTGACGCGACGTGGCTGTAAAAGGGCCTTAAAATTGTCGCTTTAATGTGCATAAAGTCTATGTGTAATAAGATTATGCCAATCCCCGCAGGGGCGTCTGCGCAAGCAAGCGTTTGGTGTGTTGCGACACCACGGACGCGAGCACACGAGGGTTGGACCCTCCCGCGTGTAGCCGTGCGCGGCTTAGCCGTGTCCGGGGAAAGGGGGATCATGGGGGTTAATCCGATGCCGGGTGTTCGGACCTTTAAGGCCCCCCGGCGGAGGCAACACGCCTCTTTGGCCTCTGCTTCACGTAGACGGCACCCCCGGGCTGACCCACCCGGGGGAAATCGGCTGTCGCCTTTTCCTGTCTCTCTCTACCCTCATCTTCGTCTTCCTCTTCTACTTGGGTATACCTTGGGTATACCATATTGGGTTATAGTAACGGCATACTGCTGGCGCTGTGCAGACTTGTTTACATGTTCTGCCACGTCCCCTTGTTGGGCTCCGTGGTGGGTGGCAGACGCCGTTGCCGAACAAATCACTCTTTCTATGGGATCCTCGAACCCGTTTTCACCCGATCGTGCCTCGAAAAGGGTACGCACCGATACAACCTCCTATTCATTCCAAAAAGCAAAGAAACTTTCCCGAAATTCCACGTACTTCACTGCGAACAATTATCTGCAAAAGCAAGAACAATTTCACCATTTCTTGTGGCCAAGTGCCTAAAAGAGACCATTGGAGCTGGCCATAAGGTAACAAAGATGGCAATTGGGGACTTGCTCCTCGAGCTAAAAGACAAGGAACAGTACAACAAACTCGCACACCTCGTAGCCTTTGGTAACATCCCTGTTTCTGTGAGCGCACATCGAACCATGAATACAGTAAAAGGCGTAGTATCAGATGAAGACCTAATGACATTGAATGAAGAACTCCTGGATGGCTGGAAGGACCAAGGCGTAATCCATGTGCAGCGCATCAAAATCAGACGAAATGACAATGAAATTCCAACAAAGCATTTAATACTCACTTTCAGCTCAACTACTCTACCCGAAACACTTGAAACCGGCTATGTAAAACTTCATGTTCGACCCTACATTCCGAACCCGCGACGTTGCTTCAAATGTCAGAGATTTGGTCGCGCATCGCAGAGCTGCCGAGGACAACTTATGTGAGCATAGTGCGCCACAACCGGTCACTCTGCTGACGACTGCAATAATGTGGTACGTACATTGTGCGAACTGCGAAGGCAGTCACCCTGCATACTCCAGAGCTTGTCCAGCCCGGAAGAAAGAGAAGCAAATAATTACTGTAAAATTTAAGGAGAACGTAACATTCCGTGAAGCACGACAAAGGGTTTCCTCGTTATTTTTACTGAAAACAACTTTCGCTGAACAACAGCCTCTGGCGGCAGCCCGGACCACGCCTAGCGTGCCGAGGCTAGCGCCACCCGCCCCTATGGTGGGAGCAGCCAGCGCTGCCCTGCCAGCTCTCAAACTGTCCACACCAGTGGCCTCTTCAAGCTCCGGCAGAAGCCAGGGCACCGCAGAGGCCACAGGCGTCTTGTCGACCTCTGCCCAGGTAGGGACGAAGACTTCATCGCTTGAGATGAAGTCTACACGACGTACACATCGCTCTCTGGAGCGGGTGTCCAGTGCCTCGCAAGAGGCTATGGACACTGGTCCAAGCCAAACGGCGCAAGTAGCGTCGCAGGAGTGGCGAGGTTCTCTTGACCGCTCCAAAAAAGACAAAACACCAATTACAGGGCCTAACAAAGGCTCTGTAAAGTAATGTCACTTTTGAGACACACAGCACAATTTCTTTTTAAACATGGATGACGTCATACAGTGGAATGTTAAAGGGCTATTAAGAAACCTAGATGATGTCCAAGAAATCCTCCGTAAGTTTAAACCTAAAGTGCTGTGTGTTCAAGAAACCCACCTAACTTCCAAGCACACTAATTCCCTCCGGCAATACATGACCTTCAGGAAAGACCGCGAGGATGCTGTCGCATCATCTGGCGGTGTAGCCATCATTGCTGATAGAAGTGTAGCGTGTCAGCATCTGAAGCTCCAAACGGCCCTTGAGGCCGTGGCCGTTCGAGCCGTACTTTTAAATAAACTTATTACCATCTGCTCTTTGTACATACCACCACACTATCAGCTTCACAGACGCGACTTAGAATCATTAATAGATGAGCTCCCAGAGCCCTATATGATTCTCGGTGATTTTAATGCACACGGTAGTTTGTGGGGTGATTCACGCTGTGATGCGCGAGGTCGCGTTATTGAACAGGTGCTTTTTTCCTCTGGAACATGTCTCTTAAACACGAAGGAGCCCACATATTTTAACCTGGCCAACAAGTCATACTCTGCCATAGATCTTAGCATTTTATCGCCGACGCTTTTACCGTAGTTTAAATGGAATGTGCTTAACAACCCGTATGGGAGTGACCACTTCCCAATAATCCTAACTACGCCGAAACAAGATCAACTTCCCCCGCAGGTGCCTGTGGGAGGTTGACTCAGCCGATTGGGGAACAGTACCGAACTCTTACACACATGACCTGGTCTGAGATGTCCGGTATAACCATAGATGATGCTGGTGCATATTTTACAGCCTGTATACTTGATGCCGCATGTAAATGTATTACTCAAGCGAGCGGCATTGGTTCCAAACGGCGTGTTCCCTGGTGTAATCATGCATGTAGGCAAGCACGGAGGAACCAGAACAAAGCGTGGGCGATGCTTCGCGTTTCTCCAACAGCAGAAAACCTGGAAAACTTTAAACACGTCAAATCCCAGGCGAGGAGAACGCACCGGCAAGCAAGACGAGAGAGTTGGGCGAAGTATATATCAAGCATCAACTCGTACACAGATGAGAGGAAAGTATGGAATAGAGTGAAAAAAGTCAATGGGCAACAAACATATTCCCTGCCTTTAGCAAGTAGCCATGGAGAAAGCGTGGAAGACCAAGCCAACTTTCTTGGTACACACTTTGAACACATATCCAGCTCGTCACACTACTCCGAAACATTCCTAAATTACAAAACACGAATAGAGAAGCAAAAGTTAGAAAGAAAATGTGCAAAAAGTGCGGCGTACAACGAACCATTCTGCATAGCAGAACTGCAGGCAGCTCTGAATTGTTGTAATACATCCGCCCCAGGTTCAGTCCGCGTAATATATGAAATGTTAAAACAACTACCATCCGAAACGCAGAAAACCCTCCTTTCCCTTTACAACGTTATATGGTTTTCCGGCGAGATCCCCTCTGCTTGGAAGGAGGCTATAATAATTCCCATTCTGAAGCACGGAAAGGATCCTTCCTCTGTAACAAGTTACAGACCTATAGCACTAACAAGTTGTCTCTGCAAAGTATTCGAAAAAAAAATGATTACCTGTCGCCTACTACACTTCTTCGAGTCAAACAAATTGCTCGACCCATACCAGTGCGGGTTTAGGGAGGGTCGATCCACCAATGACCATCTCATACGTATCGCGGCACGTATCCGTGAAGCTTTTGTTAATAAGCAGTTTTTCGTATCAATATTCCTAGATATGGAGAAAGCATATGATACTATGTGGCGGTTTGGGATATTGAGAAACCTCTCACAGTTAGGTATACACGGTAATATGTTAAATGTTATCGAAAGTTATTGGTCCAACCTAATCGAAAATTTGTACAGGAAACTGGAGTGCCGCAGGGCGGGGTGCTCAGCTGCACGCTCTTTATAGTAAAAATGAATTCTTTTCGTCTACAAATACCACGTAACATCTTCTATTCAACATATGTTGACGATGTGCAGATAGGATTTCGATCAAGTTCTCTCGCAATCTGTGAGCGACAGGTCCAGCTTGCTCTTAACAATGTCTCCAAATGGGCGGATGAGAACGGGTTCAGACTGAACCCACAAAAGAGCACATGTGTCGTTTTCTCTAGAAAAAGAGGCCTGCACCCTGATCCTGAAATCGTGTTGCATGGTGAGCATCTGCCTGTAAATAGGGAACATAAATTTTTAGGCATAATCTTAGACGCGAAATTAACCTTTATACAGCACATAAAGTATCTTAAAAACAAATGTATGAAAACAATGAATATCTTAAAGGTGCTGTCCCGCACAACATGGGGCAGTGATAGAAAATGTCTTATGAACTTATATAAAAGCCTAATACGCACACGGCTAGACTATGGAGCCATAGTTTACCAGTCGGCTACTCCAACTGCTCTGAAGATGCTAGATCCTGTCCATCACCTAGGAATTCGCCTGTCCACAGGCGCCTTCACAACAAGCCCAGTGGAAAGCCTGTACGTTTAATCGGATGAATGGTCACTTTAACTGCAGAGAACATATTCGTCTTTTATGTATTTTCTGAGAGTGAACGCATACAGTGAGCACCCCGCGTATTCCACTATAAATGATTTGTTCAGTTCTCAACTTTTCCGCAACCGGCCCACAGTGGCAAAGCCTTTCTCACTACGTGTTAGAGACATAGCTGAAGAAACAAGGGTTCCACTGCTTGAATACCACCTTATGCCCCCGGTTATACGGCCCTCGCCCTGGCAGTGGCAACCTATACACTGTGATACATCTTTCGTAGATGTTACAAAGCGCGCGCCTGTCGCGCATATCCGAATGCACTTCCTCGAATTACAGCACAAATACTCCTCTCCTGAATTTTTTACAGACGCATCGAAGTGTTATTCTGGAGTGTCTTACGCAGCGGTCGGTCCATCCTTTTCGGATTCCGGTGTATTGAATCCTAGCACATGTATTTTTACAGCAGAGGCCTACGCGATATTGGCCGCCGTTAAACACATTAAAGAATTTAATATCCAAAAGGCAGTTATATACACAGATTCTTTGAGCGTCGTAAACGCTTTGAGAAGTGTCAAGAAATATCAAAACCCTGTCATTGTATCTCTTTACTCAGAATTACTAACCACCTATGCGTCCAAGCAGCATATCGTCCTATGCTGGGTGCCGGGGCACCGAGAGATAGAGGGAAACGTGTTGGCTGACCAGCTAGCCACATCCGCTCACACGAACGCTTCCAAAACTTCCACGACTGTCCCTGTAATGGACCTCAAGCCCTCAATAAGAAAAAAGCTAAGGGCTTTCTGGCAGCGCTTGTGGGACAAGGAAACAGAAAATAAACTACAGGTTATCAAGCCGTATCTTGGCATCTGGCCCCCGGTATCAAAGAACCGCCATACAGAAGTAACACTTTGCAGACTGAAGATAGGACACACATATAGCGCACACGCATACCTCTTGTCCGGCGGCGATCCACCCACGTGTGACAAATGTGGTGGGCCACTAACCCTGCTTCACATCCTGATGCAATGCAGGGAATTAGACACAAATAGGAAAAAGCAATTTCCACTACCACATCGGCAGCGAATTCCACTCCATCCTCAAATGTTCATAGGTATAGAACCTCTCTTTAAATATCAATCGTTTGAATTTTTAAAAGATCTGCGTAGTTTTCATGTTATATCACCAGGAAATCCGTAGCACAGCCTCTTAACTGAGGTTTCTGCTGCGGTAACTGCATTAACAGAAAGCACCTGCCTCCCAGCCTTTGGGCTTAAAGGCCTTCCGGAGGCATAGGAGCTATTTCCATATTCTTGCATTTTAGGGTCATGATGACTTATCAAGCGTACTATATCCATAGACAACTACATATATCACTATCATAATTTTATACTATATATAATTTAACGCTTCCATGATACGCATTGATTTTAGGCCCATGGTGCCAGGAAACACCCACGCTCTACCATATAACGTGGGCCTGCCAGAAAACAAATGCGGCGCCAATAATACCAAACCCCAGTGCGACGCAATGGGAAGGAATGCTCTCCAGCGACCGTCAGGACGTCCAACTAGGGCTCATCCGACGGGCCCAGCTGGCAGCGGCATCCAGCGGAGCCCTGGACTAGGGGCAGACGGCCATTGCTAAGATGGAAGACACCATCTGACTCCGCGAAGTTCATTAAATTTTCTAGAGCTCAATAAACGTTTTTTCTCCTCCTCATCCCCATGGACAAATTTCTGTAGCAACAAAGGATCACTAGCCATTTGTTCCCACATGCATTCCCATGCATAAGTTCTGAACTAAGATGCGTCAACAGACACTACTCTCGCAACTTAGAATAACATTCTTCACATCCGCTCAGTGTTCACACCTTCTCAGTGTAAGTGAAGTTCACTTCGACAGCATAAGTCCAAAGTGAAAATGTAATTCATGCATGGCATGCTGATGCAAGTGCTATGCACCTGCATCACACATGAGAAGATGACAAAAGTGCTGCTATACATTGCGAGAGCCAATGTAACAGCATAGAAGACGACCAAGCGAGCCAGCCAAAATGCACCACAGAAAAGCATTCCTTCAGCACTTATAATTCTGAAGGTGCTTTAGGACAATATTTGAAGGACAATATTTTGAACAATTTGAAGGACAATATTTGCAAAGTCAGGAACGCACCGTGAGTTACGATATTGCTCAAGCAGCCCATAATAACAATCAACCTAGCTCTACCATTTCAGCCTCACGTTTATAAAGCAGAAACAACTAATGAGATTACCTAACCCCCCCCCCCCAACCTAGCGCTGTGGCCTATCCCTCAACGAACGTGTTTTTTCTTTTTTTATGTACTGGTTAAGATAGAAAATAGCATGTTGTCTGCGACGTATCGCCTGTTGGCAAAAGCTGGGCAATGGTCTTGTATAAGGTGTCGGCAGTTCAATGAAATAGAAAGTTAAAAGAAACATTACGGAATCTAGGATGTCTACAGGGCCCCTCACCAGGCCCCATAGCAAATTTTGGTTCGTCGCTGGAAGTTGTTACGTGTCCTCTAGGGAGCATTCTGCCGAGAAAAAAAAACTTCAAATGAGCTCATTAATAAGCCGAGATAAAAATATTTCAGTGCCGCGAACCCATGATTTCAGAGGGCAAGCTCCGCTGCACGACTAGGCACTCTCTCCACTCACCCTTGTCTAGCCTCCGAAAGCGAAATTTATTCCTTGCGTTCTCCCATAGCGGACCTCGAGGATCGTGTCATGCATACGTCAGGAGCCCTGCATTCATTTTTCTTTTTATCTTTTCCTTTTTTATTGCGGTGCTGCACACTTACGCTGACGGCATTGCGTGCGAGCTGCTGTGACGTCTCGTTCCGCGCAGCGCATGATTTTGCGCGTTGTGCAAAAGGACACATGACTAGCAGTATAATTCAATGCTACATGAATACTGAGGCTGTACAAGTGGATCGCAGAGCATGATCACACGCTGGAATATGGTAGAAAATGGGATAGTTTCGGTACCTGCGCACATGACTGGACGACCATGGGAACAAGCAGACGAATACCTGGTGAGGAGCCCTTTAAAAGCCACGGTGTTCAACCATCAGACTTCTGACGATCAAACACTGTAGGCCTTATAATTGGCTAACATTAGCTGAGTCGTGTGGTATGCATGCAATGACAGGCTTCCGATAGCCTGCTTTACTGCAGTACACCAGTATTTTGCTGTGAAGTACACTATTTCAGGTGAAGCTTTTTGCTTTGCAGTGAAACATATAGAGTGGAAAGGGGCCTCCGATGCGCATAAGAGGCGTCCAACAGTCAGCTCTGTTGCACTACACTTGTGTATTACAGTGAAGCACACATTATCGCAAGTGGCACATGTGGCCATGCAGAGAAGCATATTAGGAGCGTAAAGGGGCACTGTCACGGCACCTGCATACTACGTTTTCATTAATTACACTAGGCCTCCCGCTAGTTATCTCGGTGCCCGCACACTAGCCGGAGTGCGAGCACCGAGACCACCTTATCTAACCCGAGACTGCGCAACACATTCTAGGCCCGTGACTATACGCACGCTCCGCTCTTTGTATGCTTCACTGCATAGCAGGTACGCTTCACCGCATAACACGACTTTTGGCGAAGGTACCTATTGGGAACGAGTAGTTTCGGTTCACTGTGGCACGAGTTCCGTGGCAAGTCGGCCCCTAGCGGCATCCGAAAAGCCGAAAAGCGCGGGCTTAGTATTTTAGTGTACTCCAGGCGCGCCACAGTCGTTAGCTAAAGCTGCTTAAGGCCCTTACCTCTCGAGTGTCCCGAGCAGCTTTGCAATCCAAGCACTAGCCTCGAAACGTACGGCGACCTTCGGGCACCCGAAATTTCCGGAAATGGAGACGACCGAGAATCCTAAGCCGATTGTATGCCACTACTGCGACCTGCGATGTTCAAAGGCGAGTAATTTGAAGCGGCACGTGATAAACGTGCACAAACATCACCTGTGTCTGCCCAGAGTAGCGAAACCTCCAATGCGACATGTGCAACGAACGTTTCGTTGCTTTCAACGACATACGGTCGCACTACATTAACGTCCACGACTTTGTTCCCGAGTACGAGGAGCACCGCTTGACATCAATGTCAGGTGAGAAATCTTCCGTGACAATGACTGACGTGGTTAATCAATGGTAATTTGCATTTGCAAGGGTGGAAGGCGAAACCTTTCTGGTCCTGCACCACCGAAGAGAGCGCGCACTTACTCCTGACAGGCTTTAAGGTGCACGGTTGAAGACCGATTTCGGCCTGGAAGAAGATGCCTATATAACACACCCGTTCGTCATGCCTGATCTCATATAACGTCAGAACATTTAGCACAATCAGAAACAGGGGCCGTATTCTGTAGCGGTTCGCTTTGGAACCGGTTCGCTTTGGCTGTTACCTCTGGATTACGTCACTCGGAGAAAGAGTGGAACGGGGCGGCGTGAGGGGAACCAATCAACGAGCGGCGGTCTGCCGGAAGATCACGTCATCATTTTTGCTTGTACTTCGGGGACGGTATAGCAATTGAAGGATGTCGCTGGTTTGATAAAAAAACATTGGTTTTTAGAGAACACTTGCAAATATATTTTCAGTAATAAATGTGAGCTTGCGGCGCAGACGGCTACTGGGAGTTGTAATTTTATTTGTGTTGTTTTCTTATTTAGTCGCTAGGTGGTGTGCCAAACGTTATGCAAACAAGTTGCCTCGCTTTGTTTACGTTTTGGACTTGCCAGTTTGCGCGCCGAATCCGAAACGATGTCGTCGCACAAGGATAGGCGGCTGGGTCCTCATGTTTCAGCGAGGCAGCGCGATATACTCGTGTCATTTGTTGAAGAGCACCCCTACCTTGCAAAGGCGTCGTGTGTGCTGGGTCAACAGCTGACGGCGGCGCGCAAGGAGGAGCTCTGGCAGCAAGTGACTGCCTTGCTGAATACTGAGGGCCCGGCAGTGAAAACTGCAGCCCAGTGGCGCGGCGTGTGGAAGAAGAATGTGTATAACGCCCGCCGTGATGCAGCCGCCTTGCACGCCGAAAGCAGGTAAGCACACTCGTTGACGGAGCTTTTGCGCACCATATTCTAACAAACGTGTTAATCACAGAGGAACCGGAGGAGGCAGCCTGCCCGGACCACGAGGGCGCATCCTCTCCCTAGTTGGAAGGGCGAGCGCCATCGGAGTCTGCCCGCCGTTCTTCGAGCCCGACGAAGAGGTGAACATCAGCGCATGGGTTTCAATAGGTCAACGCCAAGTCGACGCGCTGTCGCGATTCGCTCAGTCACCGCCGTTATGGCTGATGTGTGGTCGCGCGCTAGTGTTGCCGCTCAGAAGATGGCCCGAGCTTGAGCGGAAATCGTCAAGCTATTTACCATCGCTTGCGTCTTTCTCTGAAACATGCACACAAATGCTTGCTCAGTGCCTGTGTTTTTATGTAACGGCAATGTTCTCTGCTTTTTAATGAGGCATATAAGCCATGTTGGTGTAGTCCGTTTAATCATTCTATAGTTAGCTTATGCATGTCCGCATGCAGTGTTATGCTCTGTTTTGTAAATAATTGGGGTTGAGCCGATGTAGATTTATAAAAGTGACATAATAGATAACTTCTTAGTGTAGAAACACCAGTAGCATGCCACCTTCTTACTCAATAGGTAAGCAAACACTTAGAGTGGTTTGCAACAGGAACAAAAGAGCTTCATTTATTAAACAGACGTGCACCAACCATTCGTGATTGATGGTCATATAAAAGGACATAGCACAGGCTTTTATTAGTGTAGCCATTTCGATATGCAACGGTTTGGGATGCCATTGAAATATGACTACAATATTTCCTGTACATGACAGGTATCACAACAAGAAAACTCTTATCATTAATGATGCCAATTGCCTATATGCAGGAGGAAAGCGCTGCTGACTGCGGTGCTGGTGACGCGGCAAGTGCCGAGTCCCATGTGTCGGTCGGCACAGCGCCTGGTACAAGCGGCTTAAGAGGTAAGTTGGAAGGCATTTCTTTCGTTCATTTGTTGTACACATCTCTACAGTCTTTTTCCAAACGTATGACATGTACTTATTTTCCTTATGCGTTGTATTCATTCTTAGCGAGACCACTCCAGCCTGCAACAGCGGAGAGGCGTCGGGAGGACGCAGGTGGCCCTAGAAGTCAGACACGTAAGTGTACAACAGACGTCTTCACAATTTTTCACTTACTTATTGTGAACACATACTTTTCAGAAACATTGTCATTACAGAACGTGCATTGTAAAATCACAGCCATAAGTAGCGTACTAAATTCACAAAACTAAAGAACAAACACGTAAACACATTCAGAATTCCCCAGAACAATAAAGAAGGAGAGATTTAGGAGCACAAACACAAGTCGTGTTGAACATGTAAATGAGCTGTATTACGCATTGACTACAAGGACTTAATTTGGATCATGCTTGCTGATGGACAACACGAGGACCTAATTGTACAAGGGGAACAATGAATGAGTTAGTATGATTATGTATTTGCTGTATGATTAGTGAATGGGCTCGCCGTCGTATGTTACGTACTTCAAGTAACTTTGCTAATAAAGAAGTTGCACAGAGGGAAAAAGTATTTCTCATCGTTACGCAAGAAGGGTTGTGAGAACGAACAGAATGGCTAGGCAACAAACGGCACCACATTTGTGGTGCTATTTAAAAAAGGAAATTATGCAATGCCGCAAACAGTGTAGTGTTGTTTAGTGCCAAAAGGCACAATAATGCTTGGGATTGCTTTAAAGAATAGTGGCCCCATGTGAAATGCCTCACTCATTAACACTGCATTTTCTTGATTTTCCTTAAAGAAAACATTTGGGTATATGTGATCTCTGATACAAACTAGTTGCAATGAGCAGTGGTAAACAACTCGCAATAACGCACAAAAACAAGTTTTGCGTTGCATGTGAGGAAATTAGTAATGGTGCCCCTTTTGCCCTACTTTTAGAGCCACGGCAGGCAGGGAGGGGCAGAAGGCCGGAGCAGAGAGTGGACGACCTGCTGTCCTCTGTCGCTGGAAACTATGCCGAGTCTGTTGCACTCGCGCAACAGCACAACAACGTAAGCATTCCAACTAGGTTATCATTCTCATGATTTCACTCTATACACGAAAGGCATTCCTGAGTGAATGAAAATGCTTAGTATTTCTTACAGCACTTAGCTGATTTATGTTACTGCACTACTTCTGATAGTACTGTTCCATAAATATTACTTGTTAGTATATGGGGGGGGTTATTACCTTTGACGAGGTTTTTCGGTGCAGTACTTGAAGCAGCCAAAAAGGGCAACTGTAAGGTCCCTGTAAAAGTTCGCGCAATTTAGAGAGAATGTTTTGCTTACCAGTTTTCACTGTTTAAAGTGTGGATTCTTCTTGTGCACTGCGCCTAAAAGTGCATGCATATGCCACATAAAGTGCTTCTTCAGAGGAAATTTCTTAAGGACTTGTGCCATCTTGTTCATTGTGGTTGAGTTCAAATCTCAAGTGAGTGTGTTGAAGATTGAACCTCACTATTGCATAGAAGGTATACTGCACAATAAAGGGTTAAGACGTTCTTAATAAGTGTATGGTTGTAACTTGTCCCTATACAGCAAATACAGGACCTCCTCCAGTCGGTGCAGCAGCTGAGAACGGCAGTCGAAAATCAAGGCGCGGCGACGTTGCGCCAAGCAGTAGCCACCGAGCGTCTTGCTTCTGCTGCTGAGCAACAAGTGCAGCAGAACACTCAGCTGCTGCAGGAGCTGCGGAGCCTGACACGGATGGCGCCAGCACTGCTGCTTTGCATTCAGCAGGCAATGGGGATGCCACCACAAGCCCCACCAGGTGGACCACCTTCTTAAGAGGAAGCTTCAGCTGGGGCCCAACTCCGACGCGGCCTATTCAAATACATGTAAACGCAAAAACGTTTTTCTGAGATAACCCTTGGGCCGATTTTAATGAAATTTATGCATTTCAGAGAGAAAGTTAAATTGTAGTGACTGTTCAAAGCGGAATTTCGATTTATGTCCTGATTTTTCTTAAAAGAATTTTCAAATATTCGACCGTTTGAAAAAAATAGAAGCATGAAGTTCACAAATTCGTAGCTCTGCATTAAGAATAGATATCGTGGTCCTGTAAATGGCATCCATTAGATAATTCAAAGCGGACAAATTTGATATGTCATATAACATCTTACATGATTTTGTTACGTTGGTTACAAGGTTTCTGCAAGAGCTTTATTTCCGTATTACAATTTTTTTTTTATTTTCATGTGTAACATATCAATTTCGTCCGCTTTAGATGTACTGTTAGATTCAATTCACAGAATTGTATTAGCATTTTTGTTGTTGAGTTAGAGAGTTGTAAACTTGATAGTTTCGTTTCTTGAAGATTTTCGAATTTTGCCAATTTTTAATAACAAACTGACGACTTAACTCAAAAATTCGAAACCAACAGTCACTAGATTTTAAGTGTTTATTTTAAATGCAAGAAACCTTGTGAAATTTGGTGCAGTGGTTGCAGAGAAAAACGAAGTCTCATTTTACATGTATTTGGATAGGAGCAGCCGAGCTAAAGATTTCTTTCAAGAGGAAGCTTCCGGAGTCCCCCACTACGGCGAGCATTCGTAGTGGGGGACTCCGGAAATTTCGACCACCTGGGGTTCTTTAACGTGCACCTAAATCCAAGTACACGGGTGTTTTCGCATTTCGCCCCCATCGAAATGCGGCCGCCATGGACGGGATTCGATCCCGCGACCTCGTGCTCAGCAGCCTAACACCATAGCAACTGAGCAACCACGGCCGGTTCTTTTCAGAAAACAGATATTGCACTTCTGTAAATTTCGTATGTTAGAACCTTGTATGTGGATTAATTCAGTGTGTGTAGATGGTGTACCTGTTCCGGCTCTGATTGACACTGGCGCGCACGTATCTGTGATGAATGCTCAGCTTCGGAATCGTCTCAAGAAAGTCGGCAGGCTTGTCCCTTCGCCTGTGGTCCAGGTCGCCGATGGTGGAACACCAGCCGTTATTGACATGTGTCCGGCCTGCGCGAGTGTCGCCGGCCATCATACTTGTGTTTTGTTTTATGCACTAGAGCACTGCCCTCGCGACCTCATCCTGGGCCTTGACTTTCTGCCTACAAATTCCGCTTTGACAGACTGTTCTGCTGGTGTTGTGCAGCTCGCTCTACCTGCTGCTATTGACCCTCCCGATAGTGCTCCGATACGGCTATGTTCCACAGAGCATATTCGCCTCCCTCACCATGCCGTTACCTACATAGGTGTCTCCCCCGTTCCACCTGTACCAGACGGTGACTGCATTGTATCTCCTCATCCGGATGTCCTGCTCTCGCATAACGTCGTTACCATTTCGGACAACACTTCATGCCTTCCGCTTGTGAACACTGAATTCTGTACACAAGTACTCCCGCGCGGAATATCCCTGGCGCAAAAACGCCAGCCAGAGACTACCACTTGGGACAGCTCCTCGTGTTCAACTCCTGCTTCGCCCCCTATCCCTTCAGACCTGAATGCCCTAACAAAAATGATTCCTCCCGACCTTACTCCCCAGCGTGCTCAAGAACTACGTTGCTTCCTTGCCTCATACTGGGACATATTCGACTTTGGAGAACGCCCTCTAGGACAAACATCTGTCGTAAAACATTGAATAAACACCGGTGATGCGAGCCCGATCCATCGGCGACCCTACGGCATCTCGCCTACTGAGCGACATATCATCCAACAAGAAGTTGACAAGATGCTTTCTCGAGACATCATCGAACCTTCTTGCAGCCCATGGGCATCCCCTGTTGTACTAGTTGAAAAGGACAACAGTTGGCGATTTTGTGTCGATTATCGGCACCTCAACAAGGTAACAAAGAAAGACGTCTATCCGCTACCACGCGTTGACGATGCCCTGGATTGCCTGCATGGAGCACAATATTTTTCGTCCATCGACCTTCGCTCCGGCTACTGGCAAATTGCCGTCGATGACACGGACCGCGAAGAGACAGCTTTTATTACTCTCGATGGCCTGTATCAGTTCAAAGTGATGCCTTTCGGTTTATGTAATGCCTCGGCCACATTTGAACGAATGATGGAAGCCCTCCTACACGGTTTCAAGTGGTCCATCTGCCTCTGTTACCTGGACGACATGATCGTTTTTTCTCCGACTTTTGCGACACACCTCGAGTGCCTGTTGATGATCCTATCTGTTTTCCGTCAGGCGAGGCTACAACTAAATTCGTCCAAGTGCCACTTCGGTCTTCGTGAAATTTCTGTGCTCGGGCATCTCGTCGATTCTTCTGGTGTACGCGCTGATCACGATAAAATATGGCCAGTCAAAGACTTTCCCGTGCCAACATGTGCAAAGAATGTTCGCAGCTTCTTGGGCCTTTGCTCCTACTTCCGTCAGTTTGTCCGAAATTTTGCGAACGTTGCGCGCCCTCTCAATCAGCTCCTCAAGAAAGACACTGCATTCCTTTGGGGCCCTGAGCAAGCTGGTGCTTTCACCGAGCTGATTGGGCTGCTTACGTCCCCGCCCATTCTCGCTCACTTTGATGCATCAGCTCCAACAGAAGTCCGTACCGATGCTAATGGCCACGGTATTTGAGCTATCTTGGCACAGATACAACAAGGGCGGGAACGTGTTATTGCCTACGCCAGCCGCCTTCTCTCCTCTGCGGAGAGCAATTATTCTATCACCGAACACGAGTGTCTGGCTCTCGTTTGGGCAGTGGGTAAATTCCGCCCCTATTTGTACGGCCGCCAATTCACAGTCATCACTGATCACCACGCTCTGTGTTGGCTTTCGTCCCTCAAAGATTCTTCAGGCCGCCTTGGCCGCTGGGCTCTGCACCTTCAAGAATAGAACTATTCAGTTGTATACAAGACCGGCCGGTTACATCAAGATGCGGACTTCTTGTCGCGCCATCCTGTCAACCCTCCTGACGTTTCTGCGGCCGGCATACCTGTCACCGTTCTCTCTCTGGCTGCGTTTCGCGACATTAGAGCCAAACAACGTCGGGATGCCTCCTTGCAACACCGTATTCAACGGCTCACTTCAACGACGCCCGATCCTTCCCTTCGCATGTTTGAACTTCAAGATGGTGTATTGTACCGCTCTAACATGCGCCCGGACGGCCCTGCCCGACTCTTCATTGTGCCTGAGCATCTGCGTCAGACTGTTCTCGCCCAGCTTCATGGTGTACCGACTGCAGGTCACCTTGGCGTGACACGGACTTATGACCGCGTTCGTCAACGCTTCTTTTGGCCTGGTCTATACCGTGACGTCTGCCGTCATGTCGCTGTGTGTGATTTTTTTCAACGACGCAAAAAGCCGACCACACTCTCTGCTGGTCGCCTTCAACCACTTGACGTACCATCAGAACCATTCTTCCGTGTAGGTGTTGATCTTGTAGGCCCTTTTCCTACGTCTGCTTCGGGAAACAAGTAGATGTCTGTAGCAACAAACTATGCCACCCGATATGCAATCACACGGGCTCATCCGACAAGCTGTGCAACCGATGTCGCCGACTTCCTTCTAGAAAACGTCATCCTTCACCACGGCGCCCCTCGACAGCTTCTCGCCGACCGAGGCCGCTACTTTCTTTCTAAAGTTGTCAATGACATTCTACACTCGTGCGCGACTAAACACAAACTTGCTACTGCTTACCATCCACAAACGAACGGTCTAACCGAGCGCCTTAACCGCACCCTTACTGACATGCTGTCCATGTATGTCTCCGATGACCATCGCGACTGGGACGTTGCGCTGCCGTTCGTTACTTTCTCAATAATTGGTCTCGCCATGATACCGCAGGCTTCTCTCCATTCTTCCTCTTGTTTGGCCGTGACCCTACGTTGCCTTTCGACACCATTCTGCCTGCTAGTCTGAATTCCACACCCGAATACGCCCGTGAAACCATCCTCACAGCACAAGAAGCACGCCATATTGCTCGACGTCGACTTGTGGAGTCGCAGGACAATCAGCGGCGCTTATATGACGGCCGCCATCGTGACATCCATTGCACACCAGGCGCCCTGGTTCTCCTTTGGTTAGTTAGTTAGTTAAATGGGGTTTAATGGCGCAAAAGCGGCTGAGGCTATGCTGCGCCAAACACGAGGTGTTTTCAAATCCAGTTTATGAAGGAAAAGGCTTTGTTAATCTATATTTTATGTAAAAAGCCAGTGTCATCTAGAAATTTACGAACGTCACATAATGGTACTAGTGGGTCATCACCTAAAATTAGAGCAGGGTGTAAAGGTACGTGTAGTTGATATAATTTGTGCAAAAGTGTTCGTCTGTGTGTTTCAATCTCCGTACATGTGAGTAATGTGTGCATAACTGTTAGTGGCTGTTGACATTTCTCGCATGTTGATGTGTCTTCTTTCGTAAGTAACTAATTGTGTGTGAGGTGTGTGTGCCCAATGCGTAGTCGGCATAAAACTGCTTCGATGAACCGCTCCTGATGATAGCATGACTTCCACTCGCCAACTATGGGTTTCGTGAGATGTAGCTTGTTGTCGGCACAACGGTCCCATTCGCGTTGCCATTTTACCGTTAAGGCTTTTGTAATTGCACGGATGCTATCTTTATATGGGATGTTGTGTTTGTAATGTCTTTGTGCGCTGCCATCAATGCATATCTATCAGCTGCTTCGTTACCCGGTATCCCAACATGGCTTGGGACCCAGCAGAAACGAATTGACCTTACGTATTCGTTAAGCACCACCATGTTTAAAATGTATCCAATTAAGGGTTCACACTCAGATTTAAAATGTAGAGCCTTTAGTGTGCTTAAGGAATCCGTATATGACTGCATTTTTGTGTTTATCAGCGATAATCTTTTTTACAACGGCCCATATGCGAAAACTTCGGCCGTGAAGACAGAGGCGTGTTGTGGCAATCGAATACTTTTTTCCCGATTTTCCGTTACGACCCCCACACTTACGTGCTCTTTCGTTTTAGAGCCATCAGTATAATATTGCATGTTATTTTGATATTTGTCCTGAAGTGTACGGAATTCTTGTGCGATTTGTTCGCGTGGGGTGTCTTTCTTCTTTAAATGTGTCAATGTCCAGTCACATAGCGGTTTAAGATCGTACCACGGGGGCAAACGCTGTGGCTTTCTGGCAACCTGTAGGACTTCGCAAGGAATGTTATAATCCCGAACATATTCCTCGTATCGCAGGACAAGCGGTTTAATCATGTTCGGTTTATTTGTATAGTGTAGGCGTGTGTTGCATTGTGTGAGGATATTGTAGCATATGTGTTGTGGTGATGACTGAATTCTTAGTACGTAGAAAAAAGTGAGTAATGCTCTGCGCTGATGTAATGAGGGTTCATAACACTCAAGATATAAACTTTGGACAGGTGACGTTCTGTAGGCGCCACTTGCCAGTCGCAGTCCGAGGTTATGTACTGGATCAAGTCGCTTGATGAGCCGTAAACCACGGAGCCGTAGTCTAAAAGGCTACGCACAAGAGACCGGTAAATACCTAAAAGACACGTTCGGTCGGAACCCCAGTGCTTATGAGACAAAACTTTCAGGATATTCATTGCTTTATTTGCTTTAATCTTTAGTGCTTTTATGTGAGTTAGGAAATTAAGTTTGCTGTCAAAGGTTACTCCTAAAAACTTATGATCTCGTTTCACCGGCAATATGGTAATATTTCTAAATCAATATTTTTAAATCGAAAAAAACTGCAAGACAGTGTTGCTTGTGTAAAAAATGCATGTCGAATTTCATGTTAGAGACGGACAAGATGGTCGGTGGTTGAACAAGCCTTTTTATATCCACACTGATGGGGGTCTATGAGGTTTCTTGATTCTAAAGTAAATGAGAGTCTTATATTGTAATGCTTTCATATGATTTTGCCAAACAGCGTGTGAGGGCAATGGGTCTGTAGCTGCTTGCGGATGTTGGGGATTTACCGGCTTTTAAAAATGGGACTACTACTGCTTTTTTCCACTCTTCGGGCATTATACCAGATTCCCAGATTATGTTGAAAAATTTAAGGAGAGCGTCTACAGATGCCTGAGATAGATGGGCCAGCATGGCGTAGTGAATACGATCGTGACCTGGCGCTGTTGTTTTCCCTGCAGAAAGAACTCTGTTTATTTCTTGTTGTGTGAGGGGGGAATTGTACGGTTCATTTGACGCGCCAGTAGTGGGCAGCTTCTGTTTTTCAGCGGATTGTTTGTATTGTAAAAATTCCTCTGTATAATTCCCTGAACTGGATACATCACGGAAATGTTCGCCAAGTATATCTGCCTGTTCTTGTATTGTTCTTTGTGTGCCTGGACATGTAATTAGTGGAAGTGTGTACGATGAGTACTCCCCTCTAAATTTCCTGACCTGATCCCACATTCGTTTTGATGTTACTGTACTGTTGATTGAAGATATGTATTTTTGCCATGAAGATTTTTCAGCCTGTCTTCTAATGAATCGTGCTTTGGCTTTGGCTTGTTTGAAGTTTAAGAGGTTGCTATAGGTGGGTTACCTCCGTAGGATTCCCCAGGCTTTATTTTGTTCTTTTTTAGCGTTGGTACACTCCTTCGTCCACCAGGGGTTTAGCCTTTTGTCCACAATTCCCGATGACTGGGGTATCGCCTTTTCTGCCGCTGAGATTATTACCTCAGTTAATTTTTTGTTAAGTTCATGAACGCTTAGGTCTGGCGAAAAGACATCTTCCAGTTTCGAATTTTCCGTAAAGAGCGGCCAATTAGCGAGCTTTAGTTTCCATCGGCGTGGCCTAGTGGTTAAGGTTGGTGGTGATGATAAGAGTTTAATGACTGCTGGTAAGTGATCACTACCATATGATGAGTCGAGGGCCTCCCACCTAAGATCATTAAAAAGAGATGGTGAGCAAAAGCTAAATCTAAACAGCTAAAACTGCGGGAAGTTGGTGAAAAGTACGTTGGGGCACCTGAATTTAAAAGGCAGATATCATTGGATAAGATAAAATCTTCAACCAGCTGTCCTCTTTGGTCAGTTTTGACGCTGCCCCAAAGAGTACAACGAGCATTAAAATCCCCTACTAAAACAAATGGTTCCGGTAATTGATCTGTTAAATTTTCTAATTGTTTAGTAGTGAAGTGGGTGTGGGGTGGAATATACAGTGAGCAAATGGTGATGGTTTTGTAAGATAGAATGGTGACAGCTACGGCTTCTAAAGATGTATTCAATTGGACGTTTCGGGTAGGAGTGCCGCCGTGCACGATTATAGCCACTCCGCCTGACAAACGGGTGGAACATTCGCGGTCCCTTCGGACAACGGCGAAACCTTTGAGAATTTGACTATTTTTTGGACCGAGATTTGTTTCCTGAAGACATACAGCAACTGGTGAAAAGATGTTGATGATGTCTTTGATGTCACCTAGATTGTGCATGAAACCTCTGCAATTCCAATGAATAATAAAGCCAATTTGAAATTAAAAGGTAAGAATTGGCACTACGGAAAGAATAAGAGGTAAGATGTTAGGTGACATGGATTTAATAAAGATTATACAAATGAGCGATAACCTTTAGGTTATCGCTTTGTTATTCTGAGTGGTTATTGAGATTTTGTCCCTTTTACCGCGCTCAAAAGAGCGCTTGTCCTTTGGTGTCAATGACACCGGGGTTTTTGCGTCGACCTCCATCGCTCTTTCTGAGGCGCTGGAGGATCGAGAGTTAGGCGCCGAGACACGTGTCTCGGGCCTTGAGGTTCGCTTGATCTTAGGGCCCTGCGGGACTGGTGTCTGCAGGGCGTTTGAAGAGGATGGAGCAGCGTCGGCTGCTTCCATCACGGGGGCGGGAGGGGTCACTGCGGGACCACTACGCGTGGGCTCGGAGGACTCCTGAAACCTCTGTGACGCTGCCCCCATCTGCGTCACATCGGCGTAACTTCTTCGCGGAAAGTACGATAGCCGCTTTCTGGCTTCATAGAACGAGATTTTTTCTTTGACTGTTAGAGCAATTACTTCTTTTTCTTTTTTCCAGCAAGGGCAACTCCGTGAGTAAGCTGGATGATCGCCCTTGCAATTTACACATTTCGCGGGAGCATTGCAGTTATCAGAAGGATGGTCATTGGCACTACATTTCGCACATGTTTCTTTGCCTCTGCATGATTGTGATCCATGCCCAAACCTCTGGCACTTGAAACACCGCCTCGGGTTCGGTATGTACGGCCTCACGTTGATTTTCAAATATCCTGCGTCGAGTGAACTAGGGACTGTGCTGCTACCAAATGTATATATCACATGTTTCGTCGGAATCTGTTGGTCATTGCGTCGTAGTGTGATTCTCTGTACCTTAATTACGTTTTGCTCCTGAAATCCTTCGAGGAGCTCTTCATCACTAAGGTTCAGGAAGTCTTCTTCAGGTATAACTCCTCTGCTTGTGTTCAGTGAGCGGTGTGGAGAGATTGTCACTTTGATGTCACCAATAGTGGTGAGTTCGGCGAGTTTTTCTAGTTGATCTTTTTTGGTCAGTTCAAGGAGGAGGTCTCCGCTAGCCATCTTCGAAGGTTTGTAACCAGCTCTAATTGTGTTTGCTAGGCATTCGAAACTGTGAATGGTGACAGTTTTCTTACGGTTGTGTTGCCTTCACTGTGAAGAACGTGGTATTTCAGAAATGAGTTTTTGGTTGGTTTTAAAAAGAACTGGAAAGTTGCTTCGGTGCGACCTCTTTTCAGAGGCCGATCTAAAAGTCGCGGGAACGCTTCTGCCATTGGATAGTTTAAAAATTCGGCAGCGGTGGTAGCCACCCACCACCGATCCCAACAAGGGGACGCTGCAGATTCCAAGAAACCTGCAGACGCCAGCTATACACCGCCACTATAATCTAATGTATATACCCAAGGTTGAATATATGACACACGGTTAACCCTTGCCGCCCGGAAATACGGAAGGAAGAATAAGTCAGTAGAAGACAGGAAAGATTGAAAGTGAGAGAGACAGAAAAAGATTGAAGAGGGGGACAGGAAAAGGCGACTGCCGATTTCCCCCAGGTGGGTCAGTCCGGGGGTGCCGTCTGTGTGAAGCAGAGGCCAAATGGGTGTGTTGCCTTTGCCGGGGGGCCTTAAAGGTCCAAACACCCAGCATCGGCTCAACCCCCAGGATCCCCTTTTCCCCAGACACGGCTAAGCCGCGCACGGCTACACGCGGGAGGGTCCGACCCTCGTGTGCTCGGGTACGTGGTGTCGCAACACACCAGACGCCTGCTGCCGTAGACACCCCTGCGGGGGTTCTCCTTTGGTCGCCATCGCGACGGGTTGGCCTCTCGGATAAGTTACTTTCATGGTACTCCGCCTCTTACTGTGTCTTGCGTCAAGTAACTGACGTCGCACACGAAATCGCCCCTCTTGAGCCAACCGTGGCTCACCATCTCTCCGACGTGGTCCACGTCGCCCGTCTTAAGTAGTATCACTCGCCCGCCTCCTAACCAGCACCGAGCTGGTGCTTCAGCCGCCTGGGGTCATGTGACACGCTGACGAAGATGTTTTAATCATCGTCGGAAGACGACGATGTTTTGGTCTTTGCGCGCTGTCTACCATCTGGTCAGCTGCTATAATCATTGTAAATATTCTGTAAATACACGTCTGACTGTTTTTAACCCCGTAACAATATATTTGCTGGTTTTGCATATGTGAACAGAACGGGCAGTCAATATACAGCTTTCCTTGAGTTTGTGCATGAGGATATGCTCCATCAGTTCGTAAGAGACCCTTTGCGTAATGATAGCACTGGTAATGTGCTTGATCTGTTGTTTTGTGATGCACCAAGCATTCTATGAAATGTACGTGTTTCGCCTGGTATAAGCGATCATAATCTTATTGTAGCCGACACTATCTTTCGAAATGTGTGTGTATCAAAAAAAGCCTCCTAGAACTGTGTATGCATATAATGGGGCTAACTACGCTGCACTAAAATCGGCACTTGAATCTTTTTTTCCTACTTTTGACACATTGGCTGATGAATTAAACGTGGCAGAGTTATGGCGGGTACTTAAAAACAAGCTTTTGGAAGTGCGAGATCACTTGGTTCCCCTTCGAACTCTGTCTTCCAAACGTGCAAAAGATAAGCCATGGTTTCACTGTTGATTCCGTTCCTTATTACGAAAAATTAGAAGAATCTATCGGCAGATTAAAACTAAGAAATCGGATAGTCGTCACATACAGTTAGTTGAGTTAAAACGTAGCTTTAGAGAGCTCACTGGATCTGCTAAACGCACATACTTTGCGAACTTGGGACGGAGATTAGTGGGGTTAATAGAGTTGATTTTCCGGTCGGAGCCGGCGAAATGTCTGAGGTTGTATTTAGTGTGACGAGCATCGAGCGATTATTACAAAGTTTGAAACGAACAAAAGTGCGTGGTCCGGATGATATCCCTACATCATTCCGTATAAATTGCTCGGGCATCTTTGTACTTCTGTCGCTTATTTCAAAAATCCTTAAATAACAGCGTTGTTCCTGGTGATTGGAAACTAGCGCGAGTGGTGCCATTTCATAAGAGTGGACAGAGGGACAGAGTTGAGAATTACGGACCAGTATCCTTAACTAGCATTGTATGTATGTAAGGTTATGGCACATGTGTATACCTGCATCATGTCTCATCTTGATAACAATAACCTTCTTCATCCTAGTCAGCATGGGTTTCGGCAGGGTTTTTCGTGTACGACACAATTGGTTGCATTCACTCATGAGCTAGTATCGGCAGTCGACAAGAAACAAATTCTTGATTGTATATTTCTGGATTTCGAAAAAGCTTTTGACGTCGTTACGCATAGTCTACTGATCGCTAAACTTCGACTTTACAAATTGGATGAGGACGTTATCGCATGGATTGCCGAGTATCTTCGCTCGAGACAGATGTCTGTGGCTCTCAACGGATGTTCCTCTGAATACGTACCTGTGACTTCTGGGGTACCCTAGAAGTCACATTTTTGTTGTTCATTAATGGCACCACTTCGGGGATTACATCATCATTTACAGCATGGTTGGCGAAACCCAACTACTAGAATTCACGTCAGACTAACACTTTCATATGAACAGTAATAAACAAATTGACTGCACCTTTTTGGATTTCTGGAAAGCACTCGATCGCGTAGCCCATAGTCGCCTGATATCAAAGCTCTCAGCAATTGAACTCGACTCACTAACCCTACCATGGATTCATAATTTTCTTACTAATCGCCAACAGTTCACTGTTGTTGCTAAGTTTTCCTCTGGCCTCTCTGACGTCACCTCTGGTGTACCTCAAGGCAGTGTACTTGGGCCTCTTCTCTTTTTAATTTACATTAACGACTTGCCGAACAATATATCATCTTCTATACGATTATTATTTCACAGATTTGTTCACACAGTTGGCCTAACCTTATCAAACCTGAAAGAAGCATCCTCGACGTCACAACGACTGAACAATCAGTTCAGCTACACCCGAATTTATGGCAACACACGCTTTTAATTTTTCAACTTTGCCCCGTGCGGTCCGGTTATGGAACGCACTACGAGATACCATTGCATGCCAGTCTAAACACACTGCATTTCGCAGTCTGCTAAACGATCAATATGCCGTTTCAGCCGTCTAAACACGTCATGTATTTTGTAATTTTCTTGCATTTTTTCTACAAGTTAATGAATTTCAGCACTCGCAATTTTTTTACAATACTTACTACTGTATAACATGTAGAAACGTTTACAATGTTATTATGCTATTATGTTGTTGTTTACCATTTATTGTTATTGCTCTACATATTGTATTTGCTAATGTATTAATTTTCCATGTTCTGTGTGCACTCCTTTCATTATGCTGATGTTTATTTCTTTCCCGATTCCATACCAATATGTTACCGTATTTCCCCCTTACACTATGCCTTCTCGAAGGCCTGTAAGGTACATGTAAATAAATAAATAAATGAATATTTAGAATGTTTGCAGATGACTGTATAGTATGTAGGGTCGTCAACAGCGAATCTGACTAACAAGCACTACAACACGATTTGTATTTGATTGCCACATTGTGTGAAAAATGGAAAATGTCACTGAATGGAGAAAAAGTGTTCACGTCACCTTTACCGGGAAGCGCTCATACGACAGCAATCGTAACGCTATAAATAATGCTACTCTTGAACAAGTGTCAGAATATAAATACTTAGGTGTATTTTTTTCTGCTGATCTAAGGTGGAACAGACACGTTACTCATGTTAGGAACAAGGCTGTCGGAGCATTAGGTTTTTTGAAACGTAACTTTAGTAGCTTGCCACAGAAACTTAGGGAGCAACTGTATTTCACACATGCGCGCAGTACACTGGAGTATGCGTGTGTTTGCTGGGACCCATATACTACAGAACTTGTAGATAAACTAGAAAAAGTGCAGAACAGGGCAGTTCGGTTTGTCCTTGGCAATTATGACAGGATGCTTAGCACGACAGAAAGCAAAAAAGCATTAAATTGGCATCTTCTTGAACACCGTCGCTGAAATCTCGGATTAAAATTTCTTCATAACATATACCACTCTAATACGGGGATAGCCAGGTAATTGTATTTTCAGCCGCCCACATATGTTTCTAAAAGGCGAGATCACAAATTAAAAATATGTGAGATTCATTTTGACCCTCTATTACATGAATTATGAAAGTAATTTTTTCAGCTTTCATTATTGAGTGAATGAACAAACACGACTGTAATAATAAAGATAAAGCTTTGTGCCAAATATGGCACACCATGAAGATGGCTGAGCGCTCTTGCTGCCATGAGCGGAAAACAAAGCTTCACGGACGGTGGTCTTTTTAGTGCGATGTGGGGAATGAAATGAAACAGTTGTTTGCTGCGTTCAGGCACAGATGAATGTTTCACTTCCTGTATCTTACCAACGACTTGTTTGTGCAAGGTGGCCGCTTACATCTTTGTTTCTTCTCGTCCCTGTGCTTTTTTTACTTGAACCTGGAATTCGATGTCCTGACTAGAAGTCCTTCCTGGTCGCTAGTTGGGCAGGCACTTGTTATGCGAGGTAAGGCATTCTGCAATTTCTGCTTTTAATTGAGCCAGCGGTAGTACTTGTCTCCTCCTAAGCTGCTCCTGCACCCTCCTGTACAATACCCATGCTGTTACTACCGATAAGTCTAGCATAGGCGTTAAAATTCGAAAGTGCCATTTCTTCGACCTCTGATATGTATGCAGTAAAGTCCAAACAGTGAGTGCAGCAGGTCAACACCACCCATGTGCCTGTTATGGACCTTTACGACGCTGGGGCAATCAATTTCGCGAAACACCTTGGTGGAGGTAAACCAGCGCTTAGTCTTTGGGACTGGATCTCTCCCAACAAAGCTCGACAGAAATGTCACGGCGCGGTTATCGTATCAACGCACACACGATAAATCCACGTCATCTATCGCGCTTGTGAGTGCCTCTGAAGCACCACGTCCTTTACATTTCAGTTCCTTTTCGCTTTTCAGTCGGCTGTTTTGTAGACAATTCGCCCTCACCGTACCGATCGTCAAAATTCCATCTTGTGATAGAGTGACCTGCAGCCTCGGACTATTGAACAGATGGCAGCACGTTACCATATTTTGTATTTCAAGTTCATACTGTGCCAAATATGGCACACACCGATTTCGGTTTCTCTGCTGTAGTTGCAGGCAAAATTGAGAAAACTAGTAACTGCCTTGAATTGGCGAGACCAAAAATATGCCAAAATAATTTTTCTATGTTTCTGCGGTCGAAATTTTCAGAGAAAAAAAAAAAACAATTGCTCGTGTTTGCCCCCTCCGAGTTTCACATCGCATCCTAAAATCTACTTCACCTCTGTTTTGCGTATCGCTCAAGAGATGGTAGCAGTTGCCCATAAGTGCGCATAACTATGAGATTTACTCTGACGGTATCACATTCTCAACTGGAAATCTCACACACGCGAAAAAGAATGGTAACCAGTATGTGCCAAATATAGGACGCCATGCAATAGAGGGTTAAAAGCGACGCTTTCCGCTACTCTTTCTATGTTCGTACTATAAGAGATTGAAATACTCTACCACCTGACACTGTCTGTATTTGTTCAAATGATAATTTCTTCCATGCTTTATGAATGTAATTTTCAGTGTTCATTTATATGAGTTGTACTCTCCCTGCTGTAATGCCTGAATGGCGAAGCAGGTACCCAATGAATAAAATAAATAAAGAAAGGTTTCATTGTCATGATTTTGTTTATATTGTGTTATAGCGTAGTTGCACCTTGTTAAGCAGCAATTACGAGCATTATGTGAAATTATGCGTGCAGGAAATGCAATGTTGAAGCAACTCTTGAGTTTAAACAAAGCAGTAGTAAGCATGAGTGTCTGCTATTTAAAGAAATGCTGCTCTAAAAAGTGCTCGGCATGTCTCGTTTGTTGCTATACGTTTCAATATGTGCTATACAGATTGCTCTGAACGACATTTCAGTTGCTGTGTAACTCGTGCTGTGCTTGCGTGTCACACATGAACAGACATCTTCAGCTTTGGAACAATGCATACTGCACAGTAAAATAGGCATCGCAAAGCAATATACAACAATGCAAGATTGGTTGCCATTCACAGTTGGAAATAAGCTTTATTTAAAGGAAATTCCCTGGCGAGACAATATTCAAAAGCACAGTGAACAAAGCAAAGAAGTAACATAATGGCACATGGTTATTTGTCACTGCATGTGTATCTGTCATGCTCAACATAGACAAATCATGTGCTTTTCACTACTGCAGTACGCAGCAGCATATTATAATTAGCCACATGTGAGCACACGCAATGTGTTATGTTGAAGTGCACGGCCTATTTACTTTCATGAAAAGAAAAATAAAACATGTTACACCAGCACATGTCTCCGCCTCATTTGCCAGCGAATGCGCCGGCGCACACTTTGCAGGTAGGCGATGCGCAAATTTCTGGGCAGCCGAAACACACCAACTATGGATTCGCGCACCGCACGGCCTCTTTGAAACAAAGCTCGAGAAGGCTGTACAGGGTGCGCCTGCGGTGGCACCTGTACTTGAAGCGGCACTTGTGCGTGGGCTGGCCCCTGTGCGCTGCCGTCATGTGCACCGTCGTCATCTGGGTCGTCTGGCAGAGGCACGCCTGCTGCAAGGCAGAGGTTATCCAGCGCTTCACAAGCTGCAACAATAGTGGCTGCTTTCTGAGGCGAGTAGTGGAGCACACGATACCTCTGCAGGCATCGGAAGCGGCTCTTGACGACTCCTATGCACCGCTCAACGGCATTTCGCATTGATGCGTGTGCCTCATTATAGCGCCCCTCTGCCGTGAGGCGATTTGGGTGACCAGGCACAGGAGTCATGATCCATGGCTCTAGCGGGTACCCAGAGTCCCCTGTAAAGTGTTGCATGTCAGTGAACGAAATGGATACATTAAGGCACAATGCAAGAACACAGTCTACGCCAGGGCCCTTTTACAACAGCAGCGGGTCTTGGATTTATTGTTGCAATATCTATCAAACATTGACCTTCCCGGAAAGTTGTAAAGAAAGTTCGACTCATTTTAAAGAAAAGCCCAATTTCACCTGTTGTCTTGGCTGCAAATCTCATTCTCAGGTTAAGTTGGACATGTAACATTTATTTCATACTCGTGGTTTTCTGCTCCGTTCATCCCATTTGCCCCTCCCTAAATGTACATCCTCCACTAAATCTTATTAGCTCTTCTCTCTTCAGAAGTGTTATTTTATAAAACACTTCTAGGTCTACTCTTGAATATGCTGCCAGTTCTGGGATCCTTACTCTACCTTTCGTACCTCTTCTCGTGAAGGTACCCGAACTCTAGCTACCCGTTTGATCCTTTCTAATCACTCCAGCACCACATGTTGCTGCAACAAAAAAATTGCAGACATTGTGACACAAAGAAAAATAGCGCACCTTGCACCATTCTAGAATATATACTACACCGATCACTAACGTCGATGCCGAAAGTTTCACGCACACGCTTATTCCTTCGTTCCAAGGACAGTGACCAGGAACCAGCTCCCCGAGTCCATTGTCACCAACCCCTTTCCATCATACTTGAAAACTGCCATTTCGACGTGTTCTGTAGAATTCCACCCCTGCCTGTAACGCGCCATGTGGCATTCAGTGTATTGAAATTAATAAGTAAATAAACAGAATAACATGTCAGCTGTTGTGTACATGGTGGTAAAGACATCTGCCTTCTAAGAGAGACTTGTTTCTCTCAATAGTCGCTGCATGTTTATTAGGTACTGCTGCATTCACAACACATTTCTAGCAAATTACGCTTTCTTAAAGCTTGCTAGGATGAAAAACTATTTGACTGTGTATGTTTTACATGTGGAAGAAGCACTGCTACTTTAGGTGCACTCACCAAGCAAGACTTCTCCGTGAAGTAACAGGCCACGAGTGAGGCGGCGGCGAAATGCAGAATGCCTCCAAACGAAAGAATCCTGGCACGATCCCGGAAACCGTGGGTCAATTGCCACGATATTCAGCTTCGCATCACACACCTCGTAAGGGAAAGCAAAGAGAAGGTGTCAATGCCACTGCAACAAATATCTGGCACAAACTTTTGCTTACAACACTACTTGCCAATCAGTTACTGTTCAGTCAGCCAACACAATTACAGAAAAGGAGATATCAACATACGCAGTAGGCAGTTGAACTAATGATCAGCATGATAACGATGTCATCTTAACCTACAAATGCAATGTTGGCATGTGTACACGTGCTCATGTATGGCGTGCGGTCACAACACAATGTGCAAAATACTTCCTTTGGTTTCTTCCGTCCACATTGTATAATATTCTGCTAGAGTGTGCCACCTGTGCCTTTTTTTGCTTCTTTTTCAGTCAAAGTGCCTATTACAAGCGACAGAACGCGGAAACAGCATGTGCGGTATTAACAGCCAGAGCAAATGGGTGTCCACACATTCTCATTCTCCCTCGCACCATTTTCATTGATGGGATGCTCCTTTTCACGTTTACAGTCTGTTGGCCACAATGCTTTAGTTTTACGTCGAATAAGAATCACAAGGGCTCGTCTTCTGTTAGGATCGCTCGCTGACGAAGACTCCCTTCGCTGCTACGGCGTCTATTCCGGTTCAAGTCGCGCGTAATGTGTGTACATTGTAGCATCGAAAAGGCTATTCAACTGTGATTAGAGAGCACTGAAAAAGTGCGGCCGTGTTCTATTGCAAAGATCAAAGTCGTCATTACACATACAACACACACGCTACTTTCTCGAATAGGAACACAAGTATTACCGGCAATTGATGAAAAATAACGAAACGAAGTTTTTTTACAACGTGCACTTGCGCAAACACATATCGAAAATATTTGTCAATGAACAATACTCACGACCATGCAGATGAGGGCGTAATACTCTTTACGGCTCCAGTACGATTCCGTTTCGCCGGAGCGGAGCTTCTTAGGGCGAACGATGGCTATTAGACTCCCGTCCACACATCCTACAACTCCTGGAATTTTTCCACGGCTAAGAAAGCCTTCCTTGACGGCGGCTTTCTGTTGCGCCGTGGATGGGAATCTAACCCATCCTTTTTCTTTGCCCACAACCGTAATGGCCTTGGCGACGGCTGTAATGATCCGGCTGACTGAAGGCTGCGACAGTGCAATTGCTTCTTCATTCCCGACGCACTGTTGAAAGCTCCCGGTGGCAAAAAACCGCAGCGCGCACAGCACTTTCATCGTAGTGTCGACACCACGAAATCTTTGAGGTCCGAGATGTCCTTCCAGCTCATCGCAAAGACGTCGCACTATGTCTTTGGAGAGCCTAAAATGCCTTCGAAACTCTTCTTCGGCCATGCTGAACGCGTCGCGTCGTTGCCTCTCGTCGCGTCGTTGACTTTCGGCGCTCCCCAGCAGCACAACCAAAGGAGCCGCCACTGCCGTCTCTGTCTCGTCTCGTCTAGGTGCCGGTTCGTCAGCTGGCGCGAGACTAGCCGGCAGCCACGGTTGCCCCAGCAACCCTCGACATCATCTCGCCACAGTGCGCGACCCTCGAGCGAACCACTTATCCGCGGTTCCTCTCCTAGCAGGGAACCGGTTCTTTTTCAGATGATTGAGAAGCTGTGTGACGTCCTCAAAATTTGTCGTCCCGCCCACCAGGGATGACGACAACGAAGCGCCGACCAATGGCAACAGCCAAAAGGACCCGGTTCCAAAGCCGCGCTAAGCCGCGCACGGCTACACGCGGGAGGGTCCAACCGTCATGTGCTCGGGTACGTGTTGTCGCAACCCACCAAACGCCTGCTGACGCAGACGCCCCTGCGGGGACAGTTCGGTTATTTGCTGTGTAACACCTTCCAGCACACAGTGCATGTAATCTGGGGGCAGGCACCACACAAGGTTAAAGCCTTTCAGTTGAAATAGGGGTGGGGGGCCCTTGATTCCATGAACAGGCCGGCCTTGCTCGTAGGTATCCTGCATGTCTTGCACCATGCCTCTGTGCATGCGCAGTGCAGCAGCACTTTCCCTAGGAATGTATCGCAAAGTCCCTGTATAAAAGCATTTTGATATATCGTAGCTTAATCAAATTTCAATGTCGTTGAAGTCTGTCTAAAGAAAATGCAGGATTATAACCCATAGCACAGAAGCATGCTGCAAATGGAAGTATACTAAAAGCTGAGTTTTATAAAAAGAGAACACAAAATGCAACTTTTATGCTTCATATATTTTCTAATGTGAATTTGTAGTAACATCCACAGCCAACCACAATTACAAATATCAATTTCCCATAACACTTAAGAAGCAGTAAAAATTTAAGTTACAACATTAGAACATTGTAATCTCATTTACAATAGCTAAGGCTGTTGTAGCTTTCACAGTTCAGAAGGAACTACTGATGTCTATAGGCAAGATTTTGTTTCCACAGGGAATTTTGATGCACAACCATGTAAAATGCAATAATTTTCAATGTTGATAAATCCCAAAGGAAAATGGGAAGGGTTTCCAGATATATGGTTGTGAGCATTATTGAGGCAGGGTTTGTCATATGCTGTGCAAGTTTTATGCAGTAAAGATCAGCAAAACTCCTCAGAAAACTTAACAAGAAAAGCTGCCAGGAACAGTGCATTCATATTGTTATGTGTGGAAAGACACCTCCACCAGAATGTTGTGTGGAAAGACACAGACGAAAGGGGCTATTTACAGGCTATTTACACTGGAGCCAGAGAGCCAGGCCGACACTGGCTTACGCCAAGGGCACAGACCAACTTCGTCGTTCTCGCGGCAGCTCGTCTCTCGACCGCCTCTCGATAATATCGTAATAATATTTAGCACTTTCTCTAGCAACTTCAATATGTCTAATGGATAATCTGTGCATTTCGGTATGTCTATCACAATCTACAGATTGATTTGCCAGAGCTCTATTATGTTTTTATCCTCAGAAACATGTGTCGAACAATGCGTCATCTACATCACGATTTCCCAATTGCTTGATTCTTTTCTCGACCATGGTGCCTTGTCAATGTTTGTTCGAGTGCTTTAGACAATTTTTTTCTTTCTGAATGCTCGAAATATGTTATCGTACTGAATGCTGTGCCTGACAAGTCAATCGCATGTCTTGGTTTGTACTGTCCAGATATGTCCTGGTAAGATGAATTCTTTTGGTATTCAAATGTGCTGTGTCAGATACTGTAAAACCCACTCCTGCTTAAGGCCTGGAATGCAAGCTAGCAGCACTCAATAAATAAATAAGTAAATAAATAACATCAAGCACTCTGCACCTTTTCGAAGCATGCACGCTTATTGGAGGTAAGACTTGCTCCCTGCATATATTGACAGCAAGAGGACAATGATATTGCCACACATAATACACTGAACTTGAGCTGTTCAAGGTGAAAGCGGAAAACTTTTGGGGTTTTACATGTTGAAACAATGATTTGATATGAGGCACGGCATAGTGAAAGACTGAATTAATCTCGAACACCTGGAATTATTTGTCCCCCAAAACATGAGCGTTTTTGCATTTTCCCTCAGCGAAATTGTGGCCTCTGCTGCCGTAATTTAACTTGCGACCTTGAGCTCAGCAAGAGAATGCCATTGCCACTGCTCTGCAACGGCAGGTCTGGGCAAGGCATAGAGTTTCCTACAGAAATTATTAGAGGAAGCTCTGGCACTAGTGTCTATGGTCACAGCAAGCACGGCGCTTCATCCAACGTGGGAATGATGGTTTGTACATGGATTGGTCTAAGCTTTGTTTTCCTGGCTTCATATGACTTGGTGACTTAACAAGTTGATCACCACTTACAACAAAATATTGCGTTGTACTTATGCACCAAGTCGCAGTAATTCTGCATGCATGCACCGAGTCTTATTGCATTCTGCATTTAGAAAGGTAGTATTGCTTCGAAATTTAGGTCGCTAAAGGCGGATAACGTGCAGTAAATAAAGCCATAAGAATGTTTGAATCTGCAAGCCTGAAAATCAGACAAATTCATGTAATAACCATGATATGCATACCAGCTGAACGGTCGCAGCACCAGAGTTCCCTCAGTAACAATAGTAAGAAACTCTATGGGGCAAAGTGTGCATAGGCATTTAATACCATGCTGTAGCCAAGGTTTACCACTGAATAATGAAACAGACTCGTTTTCTTATTACCGTTCATCATGCATTAAACACATCAGGCTTGCACTGTGATTGTAACAAAAGCGAATGAGCTTGTGCACGACGTGATGAAGTGGAAAAGGTTGGTTGCTGCTCAAGCAGTTTCAGCAACTTATAGTAAGCCTTTTATAGTCTGCGTGGAAGAAAGAAAGAATTAAATAAATTAAACATCTGCATTATGAAGCCCAGCTTCCAATTCCTGCATTGTCATTATGACATAGGGTACATTATTCACTTTTGGATGACAAATGTACCAATCTTTCATATTAGTTTGCAAACAGATGTGTATATCTTTTCTGACGAGATCACTGCAAAGCTAACTTTTGAAGTACTGCAGCCTGCTAAGCACAACAACATCCCAGCAACTCACGAGACTAATAGTACAATTAAATGGCGACCACGATCTATGGAGGTTATGTGACACCTATTGGATTTATGTACCTGACATCAGTAACAATGTGTACCTGAGCACACGGTCTATATCATAATTATGTGACTTATCACGTCTGTTTAAATGAATGCGAGCTAACTCATTCATTTGAACAGAGCTTCAATGAACAGAGGTTAACACTTAGCCTGTAATGGTCCTTTCTCGTTTCTATATGGTGTTTGCATGAAATACAGACAGAACGAAACATGTAAAAGCTAGTTATGGTACATAGTAGATGTAGTTTGGGCAATGAAACATACATTACGCACTAATTCTTCCCTCTATCAAATCTGCACTGTTCAATTTAACTATTATTTGCAGCACTGAAGGACACAGTGCAGAGTTGTGAGGCTTTGTAAATAAACTATAACAGTAGCAAAACTTTTGTTCAGGGACACAACTGCAACGTCTGAGTACTCGTATCACAAGACAAACATTCAACTTACGTTCCACAGCAGTTCCTTTTTCCAAGCACCATGAGCAGCCATAAAAGCCGTTGAACTGCTTCATATTTAACAATGAAGCTCCTGCTGGATAGTCAACGCAGCAGCATGTCACGAAGACTTTTGAAATAATGCTTTCTCCAGCATGTTGCCAAGAAATCGTGCTCATGTTGTTGAACACTTTTACAAAAAAGTCAGCATGAACAGGTGCACTAGAGGGTGGCACTTCGCAAATCGCAGTGCTCCAACAACAATGTTGCAGAAGCAAATGTCAAATGGCAGTTCGTTAACCATAATTTGAATGGGCCACACACTGTATTTGCTGGACTTAAACACTGGTGATCCGTCAGTGTTGATAGTCACGGTGATATCACACCACTCTGCATTCACACGTTCCCTGATGCTGCGGTACAGGCGCCCATCAGCGATATCAGAATACATCCCATATACTGTGGATGCTGCTGATTTTAATCGTTCAAACAGTTCTGTTGAGGCTTGCGAGAGCACACTGAGCAGTTGTTTGTTCAAGTCAAAGACGAAAAAGAAGCTGCCTTTCAAGAGCAGCCAGCTTACAGTTCGCGTCACTCTACAGTGGCTACAAGTGAAATTACTTGATCTGTCCTTGAGATTTTGGGATCCAAGGTAACCATAACAAAGCTGGCAGAAGAAGTGCACACCAAGTGACTTCATTCTGTTTTGCCACATTTTCCTAAAGGGGTACTTTGTTTCAGGCACCACTTCAGTCCCTCAGAGGGTATTAACAAGCTTCAGTAGTCCATCCACTTGTGACCATGTCAGTCCTGCATATAAAACATAGGCCATAATAAGCAACATCGCCTGGGCTTTATTAATGGCCTGATTAGGCAAGGTTTCCTTCTCACACTTCTCGAAGAACTGCCTCACGTCATCGTCGTCTACGTCATCGGTCGTCGAGTTGTCGCTATCATCGGGAAAGTCACCACTAAATTCGCAATCATCTT
Source organism: Dermacentor andersoni (assembly GCF_023375885.2). NCBI lineage: Eukaryota > Metazoa > Arthropoda > Arachnida > Ixodida > Ixodidae > Dermacentor > Dermacentor andersoni. The sequence goes on from NC_092816.1 coordinate 170,273,485, forward strand.
CCTCTTCGTCGCAGTCAACAGCTTGTTCTTCGAGAAAGTCGCCACTAAATTCGCAGTCGTCACCTTCCTCTTCGTCGCGGTCATCAGCTTGCTCTTCGAGAAAGTCGTCACTAAATTCGTAGTCATCTTCCTCTACGTCGCGGTCATCAGCTTCGAGAAAGTCGCCACTAAATTCCCAGTCATCATCTTCCTCTCCGTCGCGGTCATTAGCTTGTTCTTCGAGAATGTCGCCACTAAATTCGCACTCGTCACCTTCCTCTTTGTCGCGGTCATTAGCTTGTTCTTCGGGGCCCTTAGTTTGTTCATCGCCGCTGTTAGCTCGCTGATCCTCGAAATCGTTAGTCTGTTCTTCATCGCGGTTGCCGCATTCCACATATTCACACTCATTTCCAGCCTCTCCTTCGCAAGCAGCAGATTCTGTTCGTAAGTCAACGCGTTCTTGTGAGATGTCGTCAGCTTCTTCGCAATAAAAAAAATCTTTGTCCAGTTGATCGACATCAGCCACTGTAGATTGATCCGAGTAGGTTGGCGAGTCCGGCCGGCGTTCATCGCTGGGCGGCGAGCTTTCCCTGACGCCGTCAGCGTGCGCCGCATCGCCCTGTCTCACGCGTTGCTTTTGACGTCTCTGTGGTGGTGGTGGTGGAAAGCATTTATTAAGGAAGAGAGGTGTGGACTTGCGCAGGAGCCCTACATACTAGGTAGAGTCCTTAGTCCGGGACCCCATTGGTCGAAGCCGCCAGCCTGGCCCTCTTGACCAAGGCCTTTTGGGCCTGAAGGTCTGAGCAACCAAGCAGGGCCGCCTCCCAGTCCTCTCGGATAGGGTTGGGGTGGGGGGTGAGAGCCGAATTTTGCTGGCAGGCCCACACCATGTGATAAGTGTCAGCCACCTCGCCACAGTTGTTGGCACCTGCCAGTGATCGCAGGATCAAAATGTTTCATTACTGCCGGGCACAGCATTGTGTTGGTGTATAAGCGAAGTAGAACGCGTTCGTTCGCTTTCCCCAGTCCTTTAGCTGGGGCTGGGTACCGGCGATGGCTATCCTTATAATAGGTAGAAATGTCTTTGAAAGTTAAGAGAATTCCGCCTTCTTGTTCCAGGATCTCAGGGGCCAAAGGAGACGTCCGGTAAGTGAGTGCTCGGGCTGCCGCATCAGCAGCTTCATTCCCTTGAAGGCCCTGATGGCCAGGAGTCCAAACTATACAGCGGGGGGTTGGATCGACATCCTTGCTGCAGTTTCTCAGTATTCGCTCGGCCAATAGGGCGACCCAACCAGCCTCGTAATTACGGCACGCGCCACGCGAATCCGTAATGATATATTTAGAATTAGAGTCCGAGGCAGCTAGGACGATGGCTACCTCTTCTGCTTCTGTTGTACCTGGTGCACGAAAAGTGAGCCCATCCACCAGTGTTCCCTGATGTATGACTGCTGCTGCATACCATCCCCCGTGGCTTGGCTCAGCGACATCTACATAGTAAACTCCATACTTGTTGCCATAGTGACGCTCCAAAGCTTCCGCCCTGGCTTGGCGGCGTCCAATATGGTCTTCTCTATCCATCTTGGTTGGAAGAGGTCGAACTCGGATGACGCGTCTCCATAGTTCTGGCACTCTGACTCTTTCTTGTATGTGAAAGTCGTGTTGGATGTGTAGTCGAGCCAGAAGTAGTCGGCCCGATCGTGTTTGGGCTAACCTTGTCTATCGATTTGTTAGATGAGCTTCTTTGAGCTCCTGGAAGGTGTGACCATTCCAAGATCGAGAAGTCGTCCGTTGGAAGTGGATACCGGGAGATCAAGAGCCCTTTTCATGATTTTGCGGAGGATAACCTCTACCCTGTCTTCATCGCGCTTCCGCAAGTGGAGGTGGGGTACTGAATACAGGATGCGGCTAGTTACGAAAGCGTGAGCGAGCCGCACCGCGTCCTTGCTTCGTAACCCTCCTCTCTTATTGGAGACCCGGCGGACCATTCGACCCACCCGGTCTCCAATCTTCCGGAGCTTTTCAAGTGTTGTGTCGACCTTTCGCTGATGGTGTACGAAGAGTCCCAGAATTCTAATCTCCTTAGACTCGTGGATGGGGCCACTGCCGAGGGATAAGTGGATGTTTGTATTATCCTTAGGGGAAGCCCTAAGGTGAACAAATTCTGATTTTGCTGGCACACATTGGAGGCCGCAGTGCTCCGCGTAGCGGTCCACTACCCGTGCTGCTGCTTGCAGGCTCTCCTCCATGTGCCCCAAGTTGCCTTCGGTGGCCCAGATCGTGATATCATCAGCATACAGCGCATGCCGTATGCCTTCAATATCATTCAACTGTGCCGGAAGGTGTAGCATAGCTAAATTGAAGAGCAGTGGGGACAACACCGCGCCTTGTGGCGTGCCCCGCGTGCCCATTTGATAGGGTCCATGTTCGGTGTCTTGAATACGGATCAGTGCAGCCCGATCTGTCAAGAAATCCTTTATGTAGTGTTGCGGCCGCAGTGTGTCTCACTGAGGTGACTCAGTATGACGCTGTGTTTAACGTCATCGAAAGCACCCTTCAAATCCAAGGCTAAGATAACCTTGTCATTATGAGGGTGCTCGATAGGCTGTATTACATCTCTGTTAAGTTGGAGCAGGATGTCCTGCACTGACTTGTGGGGGCGAAAGCCGAACATCGTGTCCGAGAAGGTGTTACAGTGTTCCAAATATTCTGAGAGTCTGTCGCGCACCATCGTTTCCATCAGTTTGCCCACACACGATGTGAGCGAGATGGGTCTTAAGTTGTCTGTGTTGATTGCCTTGCCTGATTTAAGAATAAATGTAACCAGTGCTGTCTTCCAATCTAAGGGAACCGCTTTTTCCCCTTTCCAAATCGCGTTAATGTATTCGAGCAGGGCTTCATATGCCTGGTCAGGGAGGTTGGCCAGCAGTGTAACTGTGACCTTGTCCCTACCTGGCGCCGTGCCCCTGCGCATCTTGGCCAGAGCCGCCTTGAGGTCGTTGAGTTGGAACGGTTGGTCCAACTCCGCATTATCTTTGCCTGCATAAAGATATTCCGTGCCTTTGGGGTGCTGTTTCTGGCACAAGTACTTGTCCCGTAATGTCTCGGCCAGCTGTGTTGTGGTGCCTTTGAAGTTGTGGAGTGCACGTTGTAAATGTCGTGGTGTTTCTCCTCTTGATTGTGAGGGGTCAATCAGATGGCGGGAAGGTCTCCATGTGTTCTTACCAGACATTTGTGTAGCTGCTGTGTTGCACCGGTCCACCCAGTTAGTGTCAGCCAGGTGAGAGGCATATTCCGCGGCCTTTTGAGTGAGCTCTACAATTCGTCTTTTGAGGGTACGGTTGTGTTTCTGTCTATGCCAGCGTTTGGTAAGACTGCGGCGGGCTTCCCAGAGGTGGAGTAGATGGTTATCCACAGCTGGGCAGTCCTCCGTTGTCTGGATGTGCTTCTCGTGTTGCTTGAGGGTTGAGGTGAGAGTTCGTGCACATGCTTCATATCCGTGTTCAAAGATATCGGTGGCTGGTAAGGACTTACGGAATGCCTGCCAGTTTGGGAGACGAGCGTGAATAAGTGGCCGCTTTAGAGGTCGTACATGTAATAATGTATTAATGATACAATGGTCACTGCCGAGAGTGTCCTCCATGTTGTGCCATTCGATGTTCTGTACGTGTTTGGAAAGCGTCAGGTCAGGGCACGTGTCCCTGGTGACGGAATTCCCCATACGCGTAGGGTGTGCCGGGTCGGTTTGCAGAGTGATGCCTAGCGTTGAGATAAGCTCCGCTAGCTTATGCCCACGTGCTTCCTCCTTCCTGTAACCCCATAGTTGACTGGGAGCATTGAAATCGCCCACAATCAACAATGGACCTCGACCCTCTATCTTCAGCGCCCGACTAAAGATGTCAGAGAAATTAACGTGTTTGAGTTTGGGCAGACAATAGATATTAAGAATATGCACTGATGAGTCAGAGCACCGCAGGGGAAGCACAGTGACCATTGTGTACGAGTAGGCCAGATTAAAGTCTAGATCCACTTCCTGTGCCGTGTACGATTTGTGTACAAGAATACAGGTGGATGGGTCTTTCTGGAATGTGTTGTAGCCCGACATTTTGGCAGATGCACCAGGTTCTTGCAGAGCTACAATGGCTGCTAGGAATTCAAGAGTTTCGAGGTAGAGGCTGAAGTGTGCTCTTTTATGCCGATCACGGAATCCTCTACAATTCCACTGTATTAACGATAAAGGTTCCCGTTTTGGTTTTCGAGGTGACCGATTAGTCCCCTGAGCCATGTTGCTGACTCGAGGTTGGTTGGTCTAACCCGCCCACTGCTGCAACTGCTCCGGCATTTTGCAAAGCTGCTAGGGGGGAATCATCATTTTCATCGTCATCGACAGACCGAAACATTTTTGATGGGCGGCTCACCTCCTTGACAGGTCCTGCGCGCCTAAACAATTTTGGACTGGCTTGGATCCAAGCCTTGATGTTTTGCGTTACTTGTACCGTCACCTGTTGAGTTATAGTGGCTACAATTTGTTGCAACCGAGCTTGAATGGTCTCCGCAACCAGACCGGGAAGCTGGGCCATTTGTTCGGCCATGGTTTGCTCAAGCGCCGTTATGCGGCTTTCCAAGTTAGCGATTACAGGGGAGCGTGACATCGGAGCAAAGCTCGAGCACATAGATGCCGAGTCGTCCCCCTCATCCATTGTTCCTGGAACAAGCGGCTCTGACCTAGCCTTTTCCAGTGCATTGAGTTTTGTTGCCAGCTGCGCGTTCTGACTTCTGCGAGTTTCTAATTCTTTTCTCAGCTGCAGTACCATGGGGGTGGGGGAGATGTGAGAGGAAGTAGAGGCAACCCACGCCCAGTTGCTCACATGGATTGCAGTAGGGTTGTTGCCAAGCGGTGGAAAATCCTCGGCCTTGAAGGCTGGCGGCTTGTCACTGGTCCCGGACTTTACATGTTGGCTCTGAGAAGGTTGCTTTCTGTTGGCTTGCCCGAACTTGCCCGTCTTCTTGTTGGTCGGGGTTACGTGGTCCTGCTGGGTGACGTGTCCCTTCTTGCCCGTCTTCAGTGGTTGACCCCTGTGTTGCTGGGTAGGTTGTCCCGGTCGCTGTAGCTTCCGATACTTGCCTACACAATCTCTGGAGCCAGTGAGGTGGGCCCCTCCGCAGATCATGCATGTCGGGGTGCACTCGTGTTCTCCCAGGCCTTGGTTCGAAGTTCCAACGTGTTGGCCGCAATAGCTACACCGTCCTACGACTGGGTGGGGACAATTGTCTACGCGGTGTCCCATCGTGCCACATATGTAGCAGGCGGGGATCGTCTTTTTGTACTCCCTGACCGGGGTACACTCGCAGTTGTAGTGTATGTAACGCGGTAACCGCCGGCCCACGAAGGTCACCACCGCCACATTGGATGCACCAAGTTTCCGTATGAAGGCAATATCGCCCTCTCGCCATTCAAGCTTAGCCTTTAGGGATGCGGAGGTCTCGTCAGTCTGTACACTGACCACACCTCGGCACACTTCACCATTTAGTTTCACATGACCCCGAAAGGGGAAAGAGCGTTCACCCACTTTCAAGTCAAATTCCTTGGCAAGCTTGTCCGCTGCTTGCACCACTTGTGTTCCACAGACGATGAGATTTTGGTCCCAGACCGGCCAGACGTTGAGAGCAGCTCCTGCCGCCCCACCCACATAGTGGGCCACTGCTGCTCCCACTTCTCCATGCCGAAAGGCCGACTTGAGGTCCAAGGTCACATGCGGCTTGAATACCACGATGAGATCCTCCGAATTCATTTTTGGCGTCTGCTTCGGGCGCCAGGTGGTTGCCGTCTTCTTGTTCAGCGGCAGCGCAACGCGAGCATTGCCGGGCTTGCCGGGGTGGCTGGGATTCCTAGCAGCCGTGTTTGACGTGGGCGACGCAGCTGCGGCGTCGCCCTTTGTAGCCGTCTTGTTCTGCTGGCGTCTCCGGTGGAGATTCACCATCATGGAAAGACACTCATCTTCTGTGGGTGGTAGGTCCTCGTCTTGGCCATGAGTCTCGATTTCTGCCCAGCCCATGGTGTTAGAGGAACATAGCGCGATCGCTCAGGCTCTAGGTAGCGTCTGTACCGCTTCGCTCGCGGAGAACTCATCTTAATTGCGTGGAAGTTGCTCACAAACAATCCTCAATAGCACTTACACCGCTGACAGATCGAAGAGAGCCGAGTGGGCTTTTTAACACAACAAAATATATTATAAATCGCTAGGAACGAGAGATAAACGAGAAAAAGTAGAGTAAGACCATACGCACACCTCGATCGTTGACGGGGTTCAAGTGACCTTTATTTCAGCGGTCTTTTACTATGGGTGGAAGAGCGCACACGAAAGGATGAGGGGGAACCCACGGAACCTGGACCACCAAAGGAGGCGTCGATTGTACGTTTCTGCGTGTCGGCTAGCTAGCTCACGCCGTTGCAGCTGGTCTGTGCCATTGTCAACGACATGCGCTTCGCCTGCATTGGTTTTGCTTCTGCGCGACAGATCCCGAGGGCTTGCCCACGAACGGTTATCCGCGAGTCTCGGCGCTGGAGTAGGAATCTCGGAGAGTAAATAGAAAAACATTAAGCGCCTCAAGTTGATCAGGGGCACAACTGTTATGAGGGCGGCACGGCCAATATGAAGTGTTCTTGATTTTATGTTCAGATAGGAACCGTTGACATCACATTATAGGTGCATGCAGCGCGTGGTTAATGGCACTGTAAATAGTGTATCTTCTTGACTACTACTCATCCGTACATGTTACCCGCCATGGTGGCTCAGCGGCTATGACGTTGCACTGCTAAGCGCAAGATCGAGGGGTCTAATCCTAACCAGTGCAAGGCGCCGGCATTTCGATGACAGCGGGGAAAAAAGAAGATTAAGAGAAAAAACTAGCGCACGTGCTTAGGGTACGCGTTAAATAACCCCAGGTGTTCCAAATTGATCCGGGATCCCTCACTTTAACGTGCCTCACAATCAGACCGTGCTTTTGGCTCGTAAAACTCCAGAATTAAATTAATATAACGTGTTACCGGTTTCTGCATTGTTGTCCGCTTTCAAGTCTCGCACTCTCCATCTGTATATAACTTGCGGTTTCCATGTTTCACGCATCCTTGTCTCATTCCTTGTGTGTGTGTGTGCGCGCGCACGATTAATTAGATATGCACATAATTTGCAGCAGTGTACAATTTGCAAGAGAACTCCAGCCCCGCCTGACAAATGACTATAGCTACTTTGTTTGCGGTACGTGCACTTCTGCTTTTGTTCACCGCTTCCCAGTTTATACCTGCATTATATGCTAACTAGCTGCACTGTCTATTGCGCCGTATTGTTTGTTGGAGCGTTAGTAATATTGCATATGCAGTTCTGTGAACAACCTTCTTGAATTTGGTTTTCTTCAGACACATCTTATTTCAACGAATACTTCCAGAGCGTGTTTAACACTTCCGTTTCAAACTGCGCATGTAACACGACAGTCTTTTCACCTGCAGATGCACCCTTCATTTTTTATACTGGTGTGGTATCTATGTTACTAAATTTCAAAACCAAACATCGTGTGGTCCTGACAATACCCCAAACGTATCCCTATGACGCTATGCTTTACCTCATGATAATTTTTTTGTTATTTTTCGCACTTCTTTGCTGACTTCACAACTAGCCAGTGATTGGAGGACAGCTCGAACTGTACCCATCTTTAAAAAGGGAGACCGCCTCAAAGTAGAAAATTACCGCCCTAGCTATTTCACTAACTTCGCTATGCTGTAAAATTATTTTTTGACAACTTCTAATAAACGTATCCTTTAGTGTGGAATGTAACTCAAATAAATCATCACCGGAGCTAACTTCCAATTCATCGCATATATTGCCGTTTATTTTTAACACGACCGGGTGCAACAAACGGCTCTGTTTATGTAAATATGTTACTGGCTAATAAAAATTAAGGGCTAGTTGTCCCCAGCGAAAGTATTTTCTTCGGCTGAGTACTGATGACGTGATCTCTAATGAACTTTGCCAAGACTTTGTGGCGACACACTCCGCGCATATTTCCGCGCACCCTCAGCCTTCTTATCATCCGGCCCAGCATAACACAGCTGCACGCTGGACTGCATGGTCGATAAAACATAGCGCCACCGCCACGTCATCCGAGGTATGAGTCACCGACGGTGGCTATAAAAACAGGCTGCCTGGCTGAGAAAGACCGCTTTTCTACCTTCCGCTACTGGGACGAACGTATCGTTGGTATGCCCGTCCGCTGCCATCGTTAGTCGAATAAAGAATTGTTATGTTTTTATGTTGGGATTCGTCCTTCGCCAGACATGACATCCCACATCTGGTGACCCGGACAACGAACAACAACGCATCGCCATGGACGAACAAGACGCCCTTCAACGACAGCTTGAACTTCTCAACAGACAGCTTCACACGCAGCAAGAGGTGATCCAGGAGCAAGAGCAACAGCTTCAGGGACGGCACGACCAGCTCAATGGTTCCGTGCAGCAGCATCCTACCGGATCCGCCGAGGACGTCACAACCCCGGCAGATAGCATCCCGCACGCTGCCCCGCACGGCGTCTGGCGTGTCGCTGTAAAACATGGAAGTCCAGGATTCATTACTGCGAATTTTTTGGCTTCAACGACTTCCACCGCACGTCCAGGGAATTGTGCAGGCTCATCTTACGCTACCTCTCGACCAACTTGCCGGGATCGCTCTGTGCCGCCGTTGTCACCCACCGTTCAGGCTGTCGCCGCACCGCTGAACTCCATGGAGCTTGCGCTCCGTATAGACGATATCAATCGACAGCTCAGCTCCATTCAACGACGACTGGATCAACACTTGCCGACGCGCCACTCGCAAAGCCGTGGCCAAAACACTACCCCGTCACAGCAGCCTGGTGACGACGACCGATACTACTGCCATCGACACTTCGGGGACAGAGCACGACAATGTCGACCACCCTGCTCCGCTAGAAATCGGGGAAACGCCAACGGCAGCTCGTAGCCACGGCTGCGAGCTGCCAACCTCGAGGCCGTCGCATCTTCGTCACCGACCAAATTACGAAGCAGCGGTTCCTTGTCGACAGCGGTTCAGACATTTGCTGCTACCCGCGAGCCCATTTGCAAGGTCCCCGTCCACGATCACCGGTCCACGATCAATACTGACGGCTCGCTCCGCCTGCACGTCCAGCTTAAAAATCTACGCCGTGACCTTCATTGGAATTTTGTCATCGCCGACGTCACCGAGCCAATCATCGGCTCGGATTTCTTGGCGCATTACAACCTCCTTCCGGACTGCCGCCACGACCGTCTCATCGACGCGACGACGGCACATTCCGCGCCAGGACAGCGAACGACTACCCACCAGCCAAGCATCAAGGTACTCAGTGTCGAACATAATTCACCGTACCACGCCATCCTCGCCGAATTTCCCGGTTTGACGCGCCCCAGCGGGTTGCCACATGATGTGCAACACAGCACTGTGCACTACATCCGGGCCACCCCAGGCCCCCCGGTCTTCTGTCGCGCCCGTCGCCTTGCCCCGGACCACATGCGTATAGCCAAAGCAGAGTTCGAAGCCATACTCCGGGAGCGAATCGCCCGCCCCTCCGACAGCCCATGGGCCTCGCCACTTCACCTCGTCCCGAAGAAGACCGAAGACTGGCGGCCCTGTTGGGACTACCGTGCCCTCAACGCCCGCACCATTCCGGACAGGTACCCCGTTCACCATACACAGGACTTCGCCCATTGCATTTCTGGCTGCCACGCTTTCTCCGTGCTAGACTTGGTCAAGGCCTATACACAGATACCCGTCAATCCAGACGACGTCCCGAAAACTGCAATCATTACTCCTTTCGGCTTGTTCGAGTTTCCCTTCATGAGCTTTGGCCTGAGGAACGCCGGACACACCTTTCAACACTTCATCGACGAAGTCGTCCGCGGCCTCGAATTCTGCTTCGTCTATCTTGACGACATATTGGTCTTTTCCCGCAACGCCGACGAACACCACAGGCACCTTCGTCTGCTTTTCCAACGCCTCGATGACCACGGCCTACTCGTCAATGTCCCAAAGCACGCTCGGCGCTTCAGTCGTCAAATTCCTCGGCCATGATGTTTCATCAGAGGGAACTCGACCCTTACCTGAACGCATCTCAGACATGCAAAATTACTCAACCACCGCTAAAGACCTTCGCCGTTTCCTCGGCATGCTGAACTTTTACAGGTGTTTCTTGCCACACGCAGCCGAGTACCAGGCTCCCCTCCATGATGCCTTGGCTGGTTTACGAGGAAACCAACCCGTCATGTGGACACCGGCTTTAACGCAACTTTTCGAAAAATGCAAAGCTGCTCTTTCCACCGCCACCATTCTCTCCCATCCTGTGCCAGACGCTCCCTTGGGGCTCTTCACGGACGCCTCTAGCGTCGCCATAGGCGCCGCCCTGATGCAGCGCTTAGACGACACCTGGCATCCCTTGGCGTTCTTCTCCAAGAAACTCTCAGCTCGCAAAACGACCCCTTCTGCGGCCAGTCCCACCGACGAAACCACGACCCCCGCCCCGTCGAGTTCGCCAGCTTACTACAGAGAACTTCTGGCGATATACGAAGCAGTTCAGCACTTTCGCCACATTCTTGAAGCACAGCACTGCACTATCTACACCGACCATAAACCTCTAACCTACGCCTTTTCTCAACGCCGCGACAAACTCCCGCCGGTCCAGCAGAACCAGCTCTCGTTCATTGCCCAGTTTACCACCGACATCCAACATGTCAGCGGGAAGGATAACGTGGTCGCCGACGCGCTTTCACGTGTGGCAGCTATTAGCCCTTCGCAGATAACAGCTGATGTCCTCGCCAAGGCTCAGACTACGGACGCCGAACTGCAAGAGCTTCTTAAGGGCGGGTCCTCGCTACAGCTGCAGCAAGTCCCCATACCTGAATCGACAACGACTATCTACTGCGACATATCAACAGCACGAAGCAGGCCTTACGTGCCCATTTCCCATCGCTGTGGCCTCTTTAACCAGCTACATAACCTCAGCCATCCCGGCATACGCGCCTCTGCACGCCTCGTGGCCGACCGCTATGTCTGGCCCTCCATGCAGCGGGATTGCCGCACCTGGGCGCGCTCCTGCGTTCAATGCTAGCGCGCTAAAGTCACCAGGCATGTCACTTCACCACTCGGCGCATTCCCCCAGACCTCTGCTCAGTTTCAACACGTCGACCTTGATATCATAGGGCCCTTGCCTCCAGCTGGACGCTATCGCTACTGCCTCACCACCATCGATCGGTACACCCGATGGCCTGAGGCATGGCCCCTCGAAGGAATCACTGCAGAAGACGTCGCCTCGGCCTTCTTCGCCGGCTGGATTGCTCGCTTCGGGCGCTCTCACCGCGTCACCACCGACCAAGGACGACAGTTCGAATCGCACCTTTTCCGGCTGCTCGGGCTGACCATCGGGTTCGAACGCTCGCGGACCACCAGCTACCACCCATGCGCCAACGGGATGATCGAGCGTTTCCACCGACAGTTCAAAGCAGCCATCATGTGCCACCCGGACTCAACCTGGCCTGAAGCCATCCAAGCCGTCACCCTAGGTCTTCGCGCCACCTTCAAGCTCGACATTCAGGCTACACCCGCAGAGCTCGTCTACGGGGAACCCCTCCGTCTCCAAGGCGAATTTCTTGCTGCACCGCCATCCACCACCGCGACGTCAGATCCCGCCGATTTCATCGCCCGGCTCCGACGCACCATCGCTGCCCTCCGCCCGTCACCTGCAGCTGACTACTGTAAAACCGCCCCCTTCGTCTTCAAGGATCTGGCAACGTGCTGGCACACTTTTCTCCGCGACGACACCGTCCGCCGGCCTTTACAGCCACCTTACAGCGGACCCTACCCAGTTCTCCGTCGCGACGACAAAACCTTCACCTTGCGCATTAAAGGGAACGCCGTCCGCGCCTCTATCGACCGCCTGAAGCCGGCCTACACAGATTCCACCGAACCAGGGAATACCAGTGCATCTACAGACATCCATCCACGACCGCCGACATCGCAGCCTGCTTCTGTCACTACACGCAGCGGACGTCGGGTACGCTGCCCAGATTTTTACAAGCCCTGACGGCTCTCCACTCCGTGGGGGGGTGATGTGGCGACACACTCCGCGCATATTTCTGCGCACCCCCCGTCTTCTTATCATCTGGCCCAGCATAACACAGCTGCATGCTGGACTGCATGGTCGATAAAACATAGCGCCACCGCCACGTCACCCGAGGTATGCGTCACCGACGGTGGCTATAAAAACAGGCTGCCTGGCTGAGAAAGACCGCTTTTCTACCTTCCGCTACTGGGACGAACGTAGCGTTGGTATGCCCGTCCGCTGCCATCGTTAGTCGAATAAAGAATTGTTACGTTTTATGTTGGGATTCGTCCTTCGGCAGACATGACATCCCACAACTTCATCATCGTAAAACCAGTAACACGTGATACACTTTGGCGATTACCGAAGCTTTAGTTTGGGCCAAACTCCCATGCCGGCGATTCAAATACACGCAAAATGCAGAAATGTTTTTATGAAATAATTCTTGAAGTGATTTGAATGAAATATGTTGCATTTGAGAGAGAAAGTTACTCTTGGAAGCCCCAGTTTTGATTTCTAACCTGTAATTCTTAAAAGAATTTCAAAGAAATAAAAACGCGAACTTTACGAAACCCGAACTCTGCACCAAAAGCAGATATCTAAGTTCTGTCAACTCCATCCATTAGATCATGTAAAAGGGACAAATTTGATGTATCAAGTTACGGCTTACGTGAATTTCTTGCAATGTTTGCGAGGGTGTTCGAAAATTCCTACTCACGAATTATGGCATTCTTCACAAGAAGTATAATAGGACACTTTTCGTCCGCTTTAGACGTAATACTAGATTCAGTTGGCAGAAATTTGATGTCTTTATGCTGAGTTAGAGTTGTTGACTTGAGAGCACTGTCTTCTGAAATTTTCTCATTTTCAGCGATCTTTGTAAAAAATCTACAGCCTAAATAAACGCATCGCTTCCTGAAATTACTAGATTTTGTCTTTTTTCTATAGGTGGAGCAAGCCTCATCAAATTTGGTGGTGTGGTTGCCGAGAGAAACGATGTTTTTTTTCGTTCCCATGCATTTAGATAGGAGCGCCCGAAGTGAAGCTTCCTCTGTGGGGAAAGCGCTCCTCCCCTCGTAGAACCGGCTTCACTTCCGGCAAATTGTTCCCACTTGCTCGGTGGGCGGCGGCATCTTGGCTTCTGCCTCTGGGCGGTTTAGCGGCAGCCATCTTGCTATTCGCGTGCTGTGTGTGTGCGGGTCGCTCCTTCATCAGTAGCAACGTGACAAAAGAACATGTACGTTCTTGTGCGGTACAATCAAGAGAGAGGAAAGCACGTCGCTAAGGATACCGACATACGTCGTTTCCGTCCGATAGACATCGACGATTTTGATCGGAAGGCACTTTATGACGTCTGGTGGGCTGGAGACGAGAAGACTCGCGGTGGCTATTACCCGGCTCACATTCTGCACATGAACCGTGAGTATTTCTCTGGTAGCACTGTTGAACTCTGTACAAAGCTCCCGTGCATACGCTGTTTGCTAATCGCAGAAACTGAAGCAGAGATGCAGGATTGGAGAAACAACAACCGTTGTTTGTCACGGAAACAGGATGACGGAGAACCGGGACCCCGGAAAAAGGTTGGTTTGAATCATACACTTGACATCGCTACATGATAGCCTGTCTGGTTGGGATAAGTAATAATTTAGAGCGACTCTATCCGATAAGTGGGTTTAGTAAACACGACGTACCACGACTCACTATATATGCTCCTTTCACGGTTGTAACGACGGGTGGTGGCGGGTTGCTTTTAGAAAGTAATTTCATAACAGAGGGAGGGAGGGAGGGGCCGTTCAAAGGGGAACTAAAACCCCTCTATCCACGCGCCACCGCCGACCAGGGCGGTGGCGCGTGGATGGAGGGGGAACATCCCCACTTATGAATGGCCTGCGGACCGCGACGAAGGGCAGAAGAGAAGGCGCCGTGGCACAACAATAGCCACCTGTCGAAAAAGTGCCGCCGCAACCTAGTCCCCGCGCCTCTCCTTGGCCCCCTTCATCTTTCCCAGTCGACGGGTTGCAGTCCCCCGTGAAATTAGTCCGCCCGCCCTACTCCATTATTCTTTCATACATCGCCTTCGTCAGAGTGACATACTGTGCATCTGCCAGATTTGCAGTCTGTATTTCGGCATAGTTAGGAACTTGGGAGGGATGCTGAACATAAAGAAAAATTGCGTGACAATAAAGTTGTTACCTTTGTGGTGGATAAGCAAAAACATTTAATTAGATTATTAGATTAGAATTAGATCGCGATAAAACCCGATCGGGTTCAAATTTCCCGGTCGCGATTGGCTCTCCTGCGCAAGCTGTGGGAGGAAGCCAATCGTGGTTGGGAATTTCGATTCGGATCGGGCTCGATCGCGATCGAAAGTGGGCGTGTAAAATCGGCATTAAGCATGAAAATAAACAAAATTGCACAAATCGCCCTTAGTTGTGAAGCATTTAATTACCCCCTTCATCTAAGCTACGGCGCTTCAGACGGATTCCGATATGTGCCTTGAATCTGCATATTTTGCGCCAGTCGATCGTTAACCCGCGACAAAGAGGCTAATGGCGCAAACAGCTACCTTGCTTGATATATGCATAACCAATGTACCCCCTACTGACTGCCTTTCGGGGATTGTTATCCGCTGATATAAGTGATCATCTGCCTGTATTTTGTTTCATTCCTCACGCGCACAAAAGAGGGGAAGCAGGAAAGAAAGCGCAGATTCGCAGTTTCCACGCAAGCGCATTAGAAAATTTTCGTGCCCTGATCCTGTCAACAGACTGGTCATCTGTATTTGAAAAACAAGATCCAAATGCTGCCTACGAATTGTTCTTTCATAAAATGATTACGTGCTACGACCTAGCGTTTCCGTTGAAATTTTGCAATCAGAGGAGCAAGAAAATACGAAAATCCTGGATAAATGCTGCTTTGCTAAATATGATAAGAAAAAACAAAATGTATCACTTGTTTGTAAAATTCAGGAGTGTGCAATTGTTGACTGATTACAGAAAATACAGAGATAAGGTCAACAGTGCATTAAAGCAAGCAAAAATTAAGTAGTATGAACGGCTATTTGGTAAAATAAAAAATTACCCTAGGAAAGTTTGGAATGAAGTTAGAGACTTAACATCTACGAAAAGACAGAACACGGAGATTAACATAAAGACAGCCACTGGCGTGTTGACAGGCGGAGAAACAGCAGCTGCTCTGAATGAATATTTCATCTCCAGCACCCAGCATCCCGACAGGGGGGAGCCCACGACCACATCTATAGTGAATAAATTCAGTCTTACTAACTCAGTGATACTTACACCTGTTACACCTGCTGAAGTTGTGCAACTGCTGTTCAAAATAAAAAACACCGTCTCTGCTGGGTACGATGATGTGAAACAAGTACCAATGAAATACATTGCGGATATAATTGCACCTGTCCTTGTTCACATCGCAAACAGGATGTTTGAAAGCGGCATATTTCCTGATTGTCTAAAAATATCACGCGTATGCCCTATTTACAAAGGAGGTGATAAACATTTAATGACAAATTTCCGGCCGATATCTGTCTTACCTGTTCTGTCAAAGGTGTTCACGAGTGCCCTGAATGTTAGACTACAAACATTTTTCAGTAAATATAGTGTAATTAGTGACATGCAGTACGGATTCCAAAAAAATAAATCTTGTGAAGCAGCTCTTCGTAATATCAAACATAAAATAATAACAAATATTGAAAATAGAATGTACACTTTAGGTTTATTTGTAGACTTCAGGAAAGCCTTTGATTCAGTATGCCACAGTTCATTAATTAGCAAATTGGAACAGTGCGGTGTACGAGGTATCGTATTGGAACTTCTACGACATTAGTTAACCAATCGCTATCAATATGTCAGTATAAATAATGATGTTTCATCTTACGCGGAAATCGTAACGGGTGTTCCACAAGGATCAATACTTGGACTTCTTCTATTTATAATATATATTAATGATCTGTGTGACATCCCCGACTCTCCCGAATTAGTTATGTATGCAGATGGCACTAACATATTCTTTAAAGCTGCTACTATAGTAGAGCTCGAATCAAAAGTTAACAATTGCCTGAAGCAACTCTCTTGCTGGTTACAACATAATAAGCTACAAATGAATTCCTCCAAAACAAAATATATGATATTTGCTCCTACTAATAAACCACGTAACTGCAACGCGGCTATTCTTTTTGAAGATGGGCTGATAGAACAGGTAAAATGTCAAAAATTTCTAGGAGTGTGGTTCCAAGAGGATTTGGCCTGGAACATGCACATCGACAAACTCGCTATCGAACTAAGCAGAACCGTTCGTTGCTTATACAAACTGAGTACTCTAGTTCCTTCATGGTTGAAAAGTTCTTTATACTACGCATTCTTTTATTCTAGATTAACCTACTGTACTTTAGTTTGGGGCACTACTTCGCAAAAAAATTATAATAAATGGATAGTGCTACAAAAAGAGAGTCCTACGCGCATTCGAGGGATACTTTGGCCCTGTACAAAACTTTAGAACCACACCACATTATACGAAACATTCTATGTTAAAGGCAAACCAGGTGTATTATTACAGGTTGCTGCAATACATTAAACAAAACAAATCGCAGTACATCTTGAATGTACCCACCAATCCGCATTACAGCCTTCGGCAACATAACATGAGAACACCAAAAATAAGAACCAATTACGGAAAACAACTAGTCAGTTACCAGGCACCTTCACTACTAAATCGCCTACGTGATTTTGAAGATGCAATTATAGAATATTCGAATAAATCATTCAAAAACTTTCTCATCCTGAAAAATACTGAGTTCGTCTGAGTAGAACCCCAATATAAATTGTCAGTCTTTTGTTTTTTTGCTCTCTGGTGGTGGTTGGTCTAAAACAAAATCCATCGAACTTTGATTATCATGTTGGTTTCTCATATTTCTTGTATACATGTTTTGTTTCACGAAAACACTATTGTCTCGCGACTATCCAGTTGATTTTAGTATGTATGCATGATACATGTTGCTGCGTACGGCCTGTGTGCCGAATTGCTGTGGGAGCAGAAGCCTTCGTCAGGCCACATGGCCTTTAGCTTCTTCTTCCTTTCTGTTGTAAACAGGAGAAATAAATAAATTCATTCATTCATTCAATCTGCATATTTTGCGCCAGTCGATCGTTAACCCGCGACAAAGAGGCCGAGATGGCTCGGAAACATAGGTTTTATAAATCGACTGTTTGGTTATAGGCCCGCTGAAATTCCTAAATTCTTAATTTCCTGGTCTCTAACCGTTTTCGCCGACAAAAAAAAAGTGTCTTGGAAAAAAAAGAAACATTCGATGCAGGGGGATTTGAACTCGTGCTGCAGGGACTGGTGAAGCATAAGCGCCGTACGCCATAGCTAGCTACGCCACGCAGCCTACAAATTTTGCTGCAGCCATCTTGAGATACTTGAACTATGAAATGATTGAAGAACAGAAAGTTGCGCTGGTGTATTTCTAAGCGATAGCTGGCTCATTCAATGAACAGGCGCTCTGCAGATAGCAATGACGACCGTCCTCTTAGACACTGCACTGGTCCTTGCAAAGAAACCAATACATTTATCAGCATGAAAACGTGTTGAACTACAAGACGTGACGTGATTGATTGATTGATAGATAGATTGATTACATGATTGAGACGCGCCACAGTTCGGTAAAGATCAGTGCAGCGAATTTCAGGGACGATCGCCTCGAGTAACTTTGCTTCCTACATCGTCAGCCAGAAGATGCGCGGGCTCAGTTTTTGAAAGTAAATTGTTGCTATGGGATGCGCCGGCTTTCTCGTGTGAAAGCGCTGGCTTGCAGTAGAGATAGTTTACGATTTCAGGCATGCGTCCGTGCATTGTCTGAGGAGAGAGAGAGAAAAGGCGCTTCCGTGGTGTAGCGGTGCAATGGTTACAGCGTGTGGCTCCTGTGCAAGAGTACTCGGGTTCGAAACTGGTTATTGGACTGGTTATATATATATATATATATATATATATATATATATATATATCATAGAAAGTACGAACTGCTACCTGAATACATAGCCATAAACACCAAATGAGAGATTACAAGGAAAACTCTCAGCCAGCTTGTCATGTGCTCCCGCCATAAAACTGAAAACAACACTTCATTTTGTATTAGCCATTTTATTCCTACATAGCTTTGCAGACTTTTGTTACTGTTTCACTTCTAATAATATGTGGCACGTATACCCCTGTCACACTGGGCATTTTAATGTCATTCGAATCGAATGGCATTAGCATCAACTGTTCGGCTGCTACACAGCAATATTTAATGCCATTAGCACCGAATGACTTCCGCAATCGAATGAGTTGGAGAAACTAAATCGGCTGCGCACTCGGAGCGAATGTGTCTCAACCCCAGAGACGAAGCAAAACGGGACAGAGCGGTTGAAAATTGAAAGCCATAATCGTAAAGAAATAACTTTTGTGTGCTTTAATGAACTTGTTACTTTAAAGAGACAAAATCTGTACGGCAGGCTGTTGCGAAATGTTGTTACCCTCTAGCTCAGCAGTGTCTGGCGGCCGCCCATGCGGACGCCACTCTGCTCGTCGGCCATATTGTAAGCACTCAGGCGCCTGGTTGCACGTTTTGGTTAATGAGGCATCGGCAAACACTTTATATGCACTTTTGCAGCACTTTATACCTACCTTGTTCTACTTTAATAGCGACGTTGTTTCGGAATGATTGCCATTCGTATCGCCACCAAATGAGATTAATTTTTCGAGTGTAGCACCTCCGCGAGCGAATGACATTCGTTGCACCAAATGCCATTCGATTCGAATGACATTAAAACGTCCAAAACAAGAAGAAAGGGGGTTAACCGAGGGGCCCGATTTTTATTAGTCATATCATAAGAAGCCGGCTATCGGTGGCGGCAGCCACCGACAGCCGAACGTGACGTTACTGTACTAAACCTTTAAAACTAACATCCCGAGGATGACGAGGCCGCCTTTGACGAAGATAGGTCCTCCTATCGAAATGTTGGCCAGCCTTTCTGAGGCACTTTATCCCTGTTTATAACTCACATATATATATGTGCGTGCTATAAGTTAAGATACAATTAGGCAGTGCTTATTCTCATGGAAGCTATGACAATTTAACACCCAGATTTCTCACTTTGGTCAGCTCCCATTAACTGCCTAAGACTATACATATGGCTCAACTGGTATCACAATATTGTTTTCTTTTTTCATATTCTCACGACAGCTATAGCCATTTTTCAAGTTTCTTTAGTAGTTACTGACCACAACCTGCCTAAAGACAGATATCAATCCTCCTTGTTTCCATATGGTCATTATTTTGATGATGATATGTAGTGTTTATTGGTGCAAGGGTCAAGTATGGCCAAAGAGCGCCAAGGCAGTGGGGAACATTATTTTCTTGTATTGCTCTTTAGCCACTGCTTTAATACTTTTCATGCAACCTGCCCCGTGGAAGACATGAGATTACCATCCTAGGGTATGTGCATGTTCACAACTGGCATGAAAAGTTTGGACAGGACCAATCCCATACACTGCGTGTAGCACCAGGGTGCTCCCACGGTTGCCTTTCACGCTAACCTCTGACGGGCGATCTTTTCCTATGAAAATTCTCTGGCAAGGCTGGCCTGACTGGGAAGCTCTGAATTTCAACTCTTACAAAGTTCCATATACGCTATAGGGCCACAGAGGCCTTAAAAATCAGGACTTTCAAATATCAATAATTTCTTAACCATTTCTCAGCTAGCTATACCTGCCACTGCTAGGGAAATGCAGAGAAAAGCAATGCACATGTTCTTTTGTTCCGCCAGCCGTAAAATAACAGCATTACTGAATTTAGTATGACCGTCAGCTATCAGTGCTTTCCTGTCAAAGCCACTCTGATGAATGAAAGTGACAGCTTTGCTTTTTTTCTTTTACTTGTCCCTTTGGTGTCTTCATATGCCTCAGGAGTGCGCAGTTACTTCCTTAAGCATCTGAACAATAAAGCAAAACTTAAATAACATTCTCTCGCGGACTTTTATCCCTGCTTGTTTCTTGCAGCAGAGTGGTGCAACAAGCTACATCTGGCATCATATTGCCGGAGCAGTTTAGTAAAACAACCGTCAGCATCCAGCCCATTCAAAATCATTCAACACTAACTTTATAAGGGATTGTAGTGCCTTGATCACCACATACATTGCAGGTAAAAGCAGCCCAAACAAGAATTCTTTCTACCTGCAGTTCATCACTTGGTTTTAGGTAGTCAATGGGATCGACATGACAAATGCTGGACAAATTCCTACAACTATTTTCACATAGCTGCTGCCATTATATTAGATTTTTGTAGAAGTATTCATGCATCAATTGTAATAGTCCTAAGGCTTTTGTATGCGGATTATACTAGCTTCCATTTAGCGATATGAGGTACTGCTGTATGATTATTTATATTGTACCAACACAGGCAAAGCTTGACAAGCAGGCAAAGACTGCAGCCAAAAAGGCTGCTGAGCAGGAGCTGCTGCGGCCTGAGGAGGAAGGAACAAACAATGAGGCCACTGTTTTGAGCCTCGAAAATAAGCTGACTCCGCTGCAAGGTCTTGTAAAAAGGCTGAAAATTGAAAATGTGGACCTAAAAAAACGTAACAAAGAACTCCAAAGAGCTCTATGCGCAAAGATCTTTGAAACTGGTATGTATGTTTCATTATAGTGCATCTTCGAATCCAGTGTCAAGTGCTGGTATCTGTTCCTCAAAAAAAAGGTGGTTTAGACATCTTGAACATAAAAGCATTGATTTTGTCATTCATAAAAATGGGTGCCTTTTTTTAAAGGGACACAAAGAGAGACACAATTCGATATCAATTTGGACTCGCAAGGTATTAGTTAAAAATACACAAACTATTTGTCAATGTAACAATAATAGTTTGATTGTTAAAATACAAAATAAAAGCAAAAGGTCAATCTTTTGAACTTGGTGCCATAACCCCAGTACCAGCCCATCAGTGTGACGTCACGAATACCCAAGTATTTTTTGACATTGTAGAGTGTGGGTGTAGGCCAGTTGGTGATTCATGATTTTGGGAAGTTACTGCGAGCAAAACATGAGACTTAAAGAAAGGAACGACACGAACAGCTTCGTGTCATCCCTTTCTTCAAGTCTCGCGTTTTGCTTGTGATAACGTCCCCCCCCCCAAATTATTTTTTGACATTTGGGCCTAGTTGGCTCAATAAATGTTGGTGAAAGTTGCCAAGACCATTCTTTACCTCCTTTAGAATGCACTTGAGTGCATTTTACCAATAAAGAATTATCTAGGTGCTAGAAGACACTGTCAAAATTTGTGGCATCAGGGTGAGCTTATACAAGAAGTTCAAGGCATTGTTGCCACCAGTCTTTAATTTTTGCAAAATCTGGCTTATCAAGCCTTTTCTTATGGTAAGGGTGACACTTTTTGCAGCGTAGAAAGGTAATTTACTAATACAGAAAATAATTATTTTTCTCTTTAGTGTATCTCGAAGGAGTTGCCGCCATAAAGCTAAATTTAAAAAGACAGCAAGAAAATACAAACTTCACTGTGTAAGAGAACGTGTTCATTTTTCACAAAAGCTGCGGTGTAGGGATGATGATATGTGGTGTTTAATGGCGCAAGGGCCAGGTGTGGCCAAAGAGCGTAGAGGTGGCCAAAGAGGTGTAGGGATGCCAGGGAGTGGATGAGCTGAATTGCAATTGTAAACATGTAAGTTGCCCGAATGCTTGCTTCTTTTTCATTGAGCTGTTTATATACTTGCTGTTTGTACAGTTTTTGTTTCTTCTATATACCAGAAATCAGCAACGTTGAAAAGCCACAGGCTGAATGTTCTTTACTGCCTTCAACAGGGCAGAAGAACAGTGCGCAAGGACCAGTAGAAAGCAAGGCTTTCAGGATGGCTGGTGCTGGCCCTAGCCATATGGTTTTATCGGCCTCCTTTTCAAGCCCTAGAGATGCTCTCTGCACAGCGTGTAAATATAGCCTAATTTTTACATTCAAAAGGTTCCTCACGAAGCTTCGGCATTGCAAACTATCAGGCCACAAGTGCAGATCCCAGTGACGATCGTCTGTAAAGTGTTAAACAGGCATGTACGAGTTGCACAAGAAAAACACTTTCTTCATTGAATACCAGCAAAAGCTAGCAATGCAGTTGAGTGCTGAATACTTCCAAAAATATTACAGTAGAATACTGATTACTCTAAAAACTTATTTCACGCATGTGTGTGTGTTGCCTACTTGTCTCGTCCTCGTTAGCTCGTGCTGTTATTTGCTCAGTATGATCCTTTCACTTAAATTAAAGGTTACTTGACATTTTATTTTTTCTTGCAGCCTAATGAAAAGGTGTATCTTTTGCACATCAAGTGGGTGGGTTGCGAACGAATTATAAGAAGGTGTGGCGATACAGTCCGATGTTGTTAAAACGATTGTATTTACTTCAAGTGCTTGCAAAATGAACATGCTGTCAACCTCAACAATACCATATCGACAGTAGTCAATTACTCTGTGAAGCTGTGGGTATATAGTTAAAGATAGCTCATTTTTTAAAACTAGACATCTCAGACATAGACAGACATAGGCAGAGAAAAGCTTCATTTGTTTTAGCACCTTTATTTTGACTTATTTGTGCTCTAAGAGATGCTAATGTAGAACAGCAAGGCCTGTATAACGAAGGATATTTTGGGTACTTATTACTTCTTTTGGCTGCATGTCACTCCACTCGAATGTGTCAGGATACTGGCACAGCTCGAGAAGGAGAGGGCAGGGTAAAATCATTGCTTGCTCAAACTGGTCGAGGCAATGTGAACGAGCCTATGCTGTGGGGGGCAGGAAGGGGGGGCAGCTTGCATTTTGGCGTTGGTACCGCAGCCGTGGTGTCTAAAATTTCACTACTACTAAACTCTATAAAAAATGTTTGCTTCAGTTTGCTCACTGAATGGCAGTATACAAAGCCACGAAGGCGTAAATTTTTCTTTCTGGCCTAGAAGGGCCCCAACAAGACCTCTGTAGCCTGTATTTTTCACTGTCTCTTGCATGAGCAAGGTGACCTGTTCGTTAATGATGTGGAAACACGACCTCATTTTTCTTGTGCTCTATGTTATCACTATTTCCCATCACAACTTGTCATTTTCGTGCTCTTTTGTTATCTCTGCTTTGCAGCTCGCCAGCTAACCTTTGTAGCATCGCCAGCGGCAAGTGCTGAAGTGAGGCTAGCACACCAGGCAACCATGCCTCAGGGTATTTATCAATTGTCATACAACTGTATTGCAGATATTTGTTGGTTAAAAGTGGGAGCCTATTAATGCAGAGTTTGACATGAGAATAAGTATACAAATAATGTGAATTTCAGAAGGTCTTGCTTATCAGAGATATAATTGATAGGAAAGTGATCACTTTTTCATGCAAGTACTCTGTCTTCAGATGTCCAGACAAATTGTCAGTGCCCTTTTCGCTTACTGATTTGCAGTCGTAAGCATCTTCTTCTTTGGTGTTAAGAGCATGCTCATTCACAAAGAGCGGCTTTCTTTTTTGCAGATCAAGCACTGAGCTGTCCAACGTAATTATCTTTTTATTGTGATAACAGCACTGAACTTGTTTATAGGAAGCACACAATTATGTTTTCATGTTACCATGAAATTGTGCCCCTCCTTTATTCTCCTCAATGTAGTAAATAGTTTTATTAATTTGTTTTGTTTGTTATGGTCACTGCAAGACATATCCTTGTATTTTTTTTGCTGCAGTTGATGCAGCTGAAAAGAACACTGCAGCTGCCATTGCAGCTGCCCATGCAGGTAGCCTGGGCACTTCAGGATTAGAGCACCCACCACAAGGTCTCTACGCACATCCTTTCTATTTTCCTTTCCTATGCGCATATCACATTGCCTGTAAGGCCTCATTCACATCCTTATTATTTGCTTCGTCACAGCATGGTCAAAGGAAAATGACATGCCAGATATGCAACACAGTAGCATTTGAATAAGCGGGGGTGGCAACGGTGCCAGTACTGGCAATAATTTTCTACAGCTTTAGCCAGCTAATCTGACGCTCCACTAGAATTTGAATAGTGTGTTCTAGCATTTGTAAATACCACGCGAAGAGGCCTTTTTGTAAGTTTACATATACCTGCATTCGAGAATATTTCTATATTGAGTTAAGCATAACATACACAATATCTTCAATGTGGCACATTGGAATTGAACTGGCAACTGGCATCACACTTTGCTTGTGGTTGGTTGTCAGTAGAATGGCAAGCCACAGTTTCATTCTCGATCTTACACATATAGGCAGTACATGACAAGCTTGGAGAGTAGGTACTTAGTTTCCTAATCTGACTTAAGCTGCACCATGTCATGTGGCATGGTGTTTAAAATAATTTCAGTTTGTGTTTAAGACAGTTGCAGGCGGAGCGAAAGGAGGCTGACGAAGGGCAGAGAAACAAACAGTACGAGCACTGTGCTATCAGCTGACATTTATAAAAGCAACATGTACCCAGAAACCTATTAGATTGTGAACTTTCCATGTATTAAGAAAGGGAATCTAGTAATGAAATTCCTTTTGCTCGGCCTTGCATGGCTTATGCTTTAGCACATTGGTAGTGTAGTGCAGGCTCAAAGGTACCTGCTTTGCTAAGTGAATGTCATACCTAATGATGAACTCTAGCTCTGTGTAGATGATGAACTGCTAGCTATATTGGGAAACATAAAGTGATGTATGCTTCACCCTATAAGGGCAAAGATAACGTTGTCTTTGATAGTTGCCAAAAACCTTAAATTTTATGACAGTAGTAACCTTACAACACTTCTCTGAAGTGGTGATGCCAACTCTTGCCTTCATTTTAGTCGAATTACACACTCTTGTCATTGCTTTGGGTGGGCAAATACTTGGTGCAATATTTTTAATAGCAAGGAAAGTTTTTATTCACAATATAGCCAAGTGCATGAAGACTTGCTGCACACTGTGCATTACTTGCGTAACTGCAGATTGCACAGATAGTACGAAACCATTATGTTATCAGAAGTGGACCTGGCTAGAATTACACTGGTTTAAGGCTCTGCTATTAAACCAATCCTGCCCAGTCCTCCAATTTTATAAGTAGATAAATTGTACCATATTAACGAAGTTTTTACTTCATCTTGTGTTGTTTCGTTCTTTGGAAAGCGGTGTTAACTCCTCCTGTCATATGTATATCAGTCCGTACACCTACCATTCTCGTGGGTATTGATATCTCCGATTCTATGCTGTATAATAAGGTTATTAGTTTCATAGTGATGCAAGAAGTTCTCCTCGGCAACTTTTGCAATCTGCATTCATTTGAGTCGTCTCAAGCTTTAATGAGCTGCTCCAGAACCTGCAAGTCGTGCTCTAAAGCCGTTCTAAAGAGGCAGCAGTGCTGCTCCAAGAACTGATCTCAAGTAACTTAGGCTACTTCCCATCCTACAAGCTTGTTTATACCTTTTAAAAAGTTGCATCGAGATGCTTATATTAGTTTGGATGGTTTGTTGGTGCTTGGTGCATTTGAATAGGTAATGCAAAACATTCTTCTTGACAGCCCCTGTTGAGGATGGCCAGCTCTCTGTTGTTGGCACTGACAACCGGTTCCTGGTACAGCCATCTAAAGGTGAACCGATAATTTTTTTTGTCAATTAAGGTTGATTTAAGAGAGTGTTTCTCATAAGTTGATTGCAGTACTTAATCGTGTAAAGAACATGCTGCGTATATATGCACCCCCATAGGATGCTAACAAAGATCTCTTTTATTACTTTCAATTAACAATGCAGTCTGCCTTCTTGCAGAGAGCTGTTGTTTGCTTTGTTCTACAAGAGCAATTTAACCAGTTTTAATGACTGTGATGAGATGCATCGTGAATGTAACATCTCTGAAAACTGAGACCTTCAGCGTGGTACAGCATATGGCAATGCTTGATTCAATAGAGTGACAGAGGCACACATGCATTTCGCAGTCTGTGAGGTTACAGCCTGTGATACACCCATTGTCTCGGAGGTAATGAACCCATTCCTGTGTGACAGTTTATGATGAAGCTACTACGTGGCAGCTGCCACTACAGTCTCGTTTTTTAGCTGACTATCACCACTCCATGGCTTTTGATCTGCTTTCACTGTGCCTCCATCTCTGTTACAAACAGCATGACAGCAATAGCACAATAGAAGCCTCTCTGGCTGGCATCACATGGAGTGAGGGACATGCTCATTTGTTCCTGCTAGCTCTTCCACTCTGTGCACTCCAGATTGCAATTTGTATTGCTAATTGATGTGAAAGAGGATGTTTGTGACATAATGCCAAGAATATTGCCAAATAATTTTTTTGCTTCGAACGAATTCACTCTCAAGTTCACAACGAATATTATTAGAAAATGCGCATCCACTGTGTTAGTAAGTACAGCATCCAGGGTTTTATCGGTTCCTGTGAGCTACTTATGAGCACCATACATCGTAGTTCTGTTAATTAGCTTTTATGTTTGTTGGGGGAAGTTGCAGTTACCATGTTTATTTTATGCTGTTTTCAGTTGAGTGGGATCATTTGAAATATGGTTTTAAATTAACTTTCGCACTCATTTATAACAGATAACACTATCGCAAATTTTGTATGAAAGAAATTATGATTAAAAATAAGTAAGACACTAGAGTGCAAGTTCAAAGGAAGTGCATATAATGTGCCCAGAGTGAGCTGTACTGCTTGATGTCCATATGTGTGTAATCGGTTTGCCACCCTGCAAGTATTATTCCAGTAATTTTTGTTTTTGCAGCTCTTGGGAAAAATGCCCCAAAACATTGACCCTACTGTTGGCACCATCAACGAGGCTGGAGAAGTAGGTGAACTTTTTGCACGAAAAAGTGTGGAAATTGAAAAATTAGAACACCACCTAAATAGGAATTACAGTGTGCTGCAGGCTGACATTCAGACACTCACAACACTGACTAGTAAGCAGCTTTCTTGCCTCTTCGCAGAAGGACAAGCAGTACTGTGACAGTAGCATTGCTTAGCATTTCCCGAAATCTTGTAATTGGCTTGATTGCTTGGTTTTCAAGTCGTTTGCTTTTCATTGCTAATTAACACTGGCAGGTTTGAACCTGCCAGCATTTCAGCGGAAGCAAAATACAAAAATAGCTGTGTGTTTGCATTGTAGCTGTGTACGTCAAGAGCCCAAAGCGGTGACAATTACTCCAGAGCCCTCCACTATGGCATCCCTGATATCCCATGTCCTCATCCCATAAACCTCCTCAATCAATCAAGTACATTGCAGTCATGACCTCATCGTCCTCACTGCTTTTAAATTTGTGCCCTATGTAACGACCATTTTGATTATGCAAAAAAGAGGTGAGGCATGCAGACAGGACACAAGAGTAGAGAAGTGGACAACACGAATGCTGACTATCAGCTGAAGGGAGCACTGAGGCGAAAAAAGATACACAAAATCATGTGCGCAAGCTCTGGAATGGTAACACCACGTGTCAGTCAGGTACATGTGCCGGTCTACATGAGAGGTAACTGTTAAGGTACCTAATCTATTCCTTATGTAAGGTAATCGAAGGCTGACTCACGCACGCACTTCCACCATTATAGATATACCGCGCCTCTGCCATAAGTAGTTTTTCTTCATTCTTGTGCATGTGCAATATCGCGCATTCATCTAACTGTGGCGTGCAGTTACAATCTTGGCAATGTAGGGAAAGATTAGAAGGCGATCCACTGGTTAACGACCTTTCATGTTCTATTAGCATGTAATTGATACGCCGGCCCGTTTGTCCTACGTAGAACTGGCCACAGCTGAGGGGAATATTATAAACCACACCCATACAACATTCAGTAAAACTGTTGTTCTTATTGTGCTTGGTAAAAGGCAAAAAAAGAGAACAGATATTCGTCCAGTGAAAATAGATAGATTTAGATATGTCTAGTACCTCAGATAACTGCCATGTAACAACGCTGAACCTTATCATTCGACCATTGTGAATAGTGACAGGTATTCACATATACCTGCTACAGTTGCGTGTAAGGCTTTCATGCCTAATGTTTGTACTGGAGAACACATAATTTTGTACTGTTTGATGGTTTACTGCACAACACATTTACCTTAAACGTGTTCATTTGACTTCCATGGACGCGTGGCGAACTCGTGTTGACATATCACCAGAGTTTGCACACAGAAGTAGCAGCTTGATGACAAGGCTCTACTTCCACTCACCTTTGTGCATTTCTACTTCCCCATTACATAGCGAGTGGAAGCACGGCCTTGCCATCGAGCTTCTGCTTGTGTGCATGAACTGTGGCAATACTTCCAGCCACTAGCAAGGCTTTTCCCGCCTTCAAGCTCACAATGGTGAATATTATTATCTCAAGTGGTAAGTCTATGCTGTCAGAACATTGTACTATGCTCGCGTTTTATTTCTTTGCAGACTCCTTTTTTCACTTCCTTCAAGTGAAAAAGTGTCCACCAGAGGAGATACAGAAAAGGCACAAATGCCTGCGGCAATACCTGGCGCAAAAGTGTGCTGACCTACGCCGCTGAGCTGGTTAGCTTGTTTTCATTATGGCATGCCATCAAATAGTTGTGTGATCATTCTGAAATATAAAGTATTTGTCAACTAGTCATATTCTTTCATAGAGACATGCTAGGATAAATGTGTGTTATAGATAGTGTGTTCTTAATAATAAAAGAATGGCAGCTCTTTATAATGGAAACATGAACTTCCAGCTTTGTGTTTTGGACTTTCAAGCCTCTGCAACACCTCTTCTCAATGACTTTAATGGAGTGAACTCGGCTAAGGCGAATTTTCAAATATGATGAGTAAGTTGAGTGTGTCTAGTTGGTTTCCCAAGGGCCTTATGTAGAAAAAAGTGCACTTGGGACAAAGTGTAGCCAATGTGCCTTTCGGATCAACTGAACCTTTGCAGTCTGAGTGTGCAAAAGCTTGGCTTTTACAAATTACGTCCACTTGGCGAAAGGAAGAGTACACTTGGCCAATGGTTTTTATCAATGAGGTTTGGTCTCGTATCGTCAAGACTGCATTCGTCTTGATGATATGCGAACGACTCTGCCAAAATCGGTTTCTATGCCCATGGCAACCACCTCGTAGCATGTTTCTTTTGGGATGCAATTTGGCGCAACTGACACACCACTTTCATCACAGCAGATGGTAAAATATCTGCATTGTCAACATGCTTAAATCACCACAGTGTGGGGCCTGCTAGTGACATACCTCTATTAATTGAACAGCTCACATTTTACCCCTATATTTAAAAAAATGCTTTCTAATGATGCGATATGCTTTTTTTTCTAGCTTTGAATGAACCACCAGAAGACATCGGGCAGCTGATGGCAGTGCGACCTGCTGCCAGCAGCGTGGCGAGATCATCACCACCATCATCATCATTATCAGCAGCAGCAGCAGCCGCCAATTTTATGTCCACTGCAGGACGAACGCCTCTCCCTGCGATGTCCAATTACCTCTATCCTGCTCCAACCGATTCCAACTAGCGCCTGCGACTTTCCTAATTTCATAGCTCCACCTAGTCTTCTGCCGTCCTCGACTGAGTTCCCCTTCTCTTAGTACCCATTCTGTCACCCCAATGGTCCAATGGTTATCTAACCGGCGCATTACATGACCTGCCCAGCTCCATTTTTTCCTCTTAATGTCAATTAAAATATCGTCTATACCTGTTTGCTCTCTAATGCACACCGCTCTCTTTCTGTCTCTTAACGTTATGTCTAACATTCTTCGTTCCATTGTTCTTTGCGCGGTCCTTAACTTGTGCTCAAGCTTCTTTGTCAGTTTCCAAGTCTCTGCCCCATATATCAGCACTGGTAAAATGCCCTGATTGTACACCTTCCTTTCCAATGATAGTGGTAAGCTTCCAGTCAGGAGCTGACAATGTCTGCCGTATGGGAACCAACCTATTTTTATTCTTCTGTGAACTTCCTTCTCATGATCAGGGGTCCCTGTGATTAGTTGACCTAGGTAAACATACTCCTTCACAGACTCTAGAGGCCGACTGGCGATCTTGAACTCTTGTTGCTTTGCCTGGCTATTTATCATTATCTTTGTCTTGTGCACATTAATCTTGAACCCAACTCTTACACTCTCTTTGTTAAGGACCTCAACCATTTGTTGTAACTCGTCTGCATTGTTGCTGAATAGAACAATGCCATCAGTAAACCGAAGGTTGCTGAGATATTCGCCGTCGATCTTTACTCCTAAGACTTCCCAGTTTAATAGCATGAATACTTCTTCTAAGCACACAGTATTGAATAGCATTGGAGAGATTGTGTCTCCCTTTATATACCTTTATAGATAACTTTATGGGTATCTTCCTATTTTTCTTTTGTAGGAATAAGGTAGCTGTAGAACCTCTGTAGATATTTTCCAAGGTATTTACGTAAGCGTTCTGCACTCCTTGATTATGTAATGCCTCTATGACTGCTGGTATCTCTACTGAATCAAATGCCTTTTCGTAATCTATGAAAGCCATATAGAGAGGCTCATTGAACTCTGCGGATTTCTCGATAACCTGATTAATGACATGGATGTGATCCATTGTAGAGTATCCCTTCCTGAAGCCAGCCTGTTGGCTTGGTTGACTAAAGTCCAGTGTTGTCCTTATTCTAGTGGAGATTATTTTGGTGAATACTTTATATAATAGTGGGAGTATGCTAATGGGCCTACAATTTTTCAATTCGTTAACATCTCCCTTTTGTGGATTAGTATAATGTTTGCATTCTTCTAGTTTTCTGGTACCCTTGCAGTCGGTAAACGCTTCGTATAAAGAGCAGCCACTTTTTCAAGCATTATGTCTCCTCCGTCTTTGCTTAAATCGACTATTATTCCATCTTAACCTGATGCTCTTGCTCATTTCATGTCTTGCAAGGCCCTTCTGACGACATCGCTAGTTATAGGAAGAAGTCCTGTACCCTGTTCAATACTGTTTCTAATTGAAGTATCCTGACTCCTCTGGGTACTGTACAGGACAGTATAGAATACTTCCGCTGCTTCTGCTATATCTTCGAGATTGCTGATGATATTACCCTGCTTATCTTTCAGTGGATACATCTTGGTTTGTCCTATGCCAAGCTTCTTTCTCACCAATTTCAGGCTGCGTCCATTTTTACGGCTTCTTCAGTCTTTCTCACGTTATAGTTTCGAATATCCCTTATTTCCGCCTGATTGTTCTATTTTGACAGTTCCGCGAATTCTATCCTATCTCTGGAGTTGGACACTTTCCTGTTTTGTCGTTTCTTTATTAGGTCCTTTGTTACTTGGGAGAGCTTGCCTACTGGTTGCCTCGCTGCCTTGCCTCCCACTTCAATTGCTGCCTCTGAAGCCAACCTAGTTACGGTTTCATTCATTAGCTCCATGTGATCATCATCTCTGTTCTAAGGCAGCATATTTGTTTGCAAGTACCAGCCTCAATTTGTCTGCTTTTGCCCTTACTACCTATTTAAATAGGTTGACCTATTTCTCCTTCACCAACTTTACTCTTTCTCTCTTCAAATTGAGGTGAAACCTAGCCCTCGCTAACCTATGATCACTGCACCTTTACCCTACCTATTACTTCTACATCCTGCACTATGCTGGGATCAACAGAAAGTATGAAATCAATTTCATTTCTTGTTTCACCATTAGGGCTTTTCCAGGTACACTTTCTGTTGCTACGCTTCTTGAAAAAGCCGTTCATTTTGCAAAGCTTATTCATTTCTGCGAATTCTACCAGCATCTCTCCTCTAGCATTCCTAGAATCGACGCTGCAGTTGCCAATTGCTTGTTCACCAGCCTGCTTTTTCCCCACTTTTGCTTTGAAGTCACCCATTACTACTGCATAATGAGTTCGCACTTTTTTCATCGGTAATTCAACATCTTCATAAAACTGATCTACTTTATCATCATCGTGACTGGATGTTGGAGCGTAGGCTTGTACTACCTTTAATCTATACCTCTTATGAAGTTTGATTACGACTACAGCTACCCTCTCATTAATGCTGTAGAATTTGTCAATGTCGCCCGCTATGTCCTTATGGATGAGGAATCCTACCCTGTATTGCTTCTTATCTGGGAGACCTCTATAGCAGAGGACATGGTCATGATTCAGCAATGTATAAGCCTCACCAGTTCTATATTATGTTTATTAATAAATTACTTTTCACTGTACAGTTACAAGGCTTTTTCTCAATCTTTCTGCATAATATTTATTGCAACATTCTTTTAACCAACCTCTGTGAGGTTGCACGATGCAATTTCAAATGCCCGTATTTGCCTCCTACCAAAATGGAATATAATTTTCAATGCTAAACAAGCAACTACTACAACAAGTCCACAAAGCTGCTCCTTACACTGCTGAGTAAATGTGCACTTCAGCATAGGGATTCTGCTAGACTACACTTGCAACATGTGTGGAGCTACAATATAGAGCCACCATTAAGGCTGTAGAGCTGTGACAGGACTACAGTGCTGCGACAGGACTACAGAGCTGCGACAGGACTACATAGCTGCGACAGGACTACATAGCTGCGACAACACTACAGTGCTGCGACAGGACTACAGTGCTGCGACAGGACTACAGTGCTGCGACAGGACTACAGAGCTGCGACAGAACTACAGAGCTGCGACAGAACTACAGAGCTGCGACAGAACTACAGAGCTGCGACAGAACTACAGAGCTGCGACAGAACTACAGAGCTGCGACAGAACTACAGAGCTGCGACAGGACTACAGAGCTGCGACAGGACTACAGAGCTGCGACAGGACTACAGAGCTACGACAGGACTACAGAGCTGCGACAGGACTACAGACCTGCGACAAAACTACAGGACAGCGTCCTAAAATACGACAAGACGTCAGAATTTCTGTCGTCGTATCCTGTTGTAATTTTCGACTGGGCTTTGTGACGTTGTAGCTAGAAAACGTTTTACGTTTTCGCCAGTGTGACGACGAGCACACGTTTGTCTGTGGAGCGATTTTATTTATCTGTTGCTTCTCATTGCGCGAATCTTACACGCTTGTCACACGGTGCATTGCCGATCGCGATCGAGCCAGATCGGGATTGAATTTTTCGGCTGTTGACTCCCTTCCGCAGCTGTGCGAAGGGCACAATCGTGAGAGAAATTTGGTCTCGGTCGGGCTCGTTGGCGATCGAAAATGCAGTGTGACACCCGGCAGTATTACTTTGCGCATTTGTATAACATATATATATATATATATATATATATATATATATATATATATATATATATATATATATATATATATAATACAAATGCGCTGTTACGACTTTTACTTCCTCTAAATGATCAAGTTTGGTAATCTTTCCAACAGACCAGCGCAACCTAAAGGCCGCGCCGGACATCGGTCCGAAGACCTCACTAAATCATTCAATCGGTAGTAGCGACGGGCGGTGTTTACAAAGGGCAGGGACGTAATCAACGCGAGCTTATGACTCGCGCTTACTGGGAATTCCTCGTTCAAGGGGAACAATTGCAAGCCCCTATCCCAATCACGAAAGAAGTTCCACGGGTTACCCAGTCTTTTCAGACAGGGATAAAGACACGCTGCTTCCTTCAGTGTAGCGCGCGTGCGGCCCCGGACATCTAAGGGCATCACAGACCTGTTATTGCTCTGTTTCGTGCGGCTAGGAGCCGCTTGTCCCTATAAGAAGGTTGTAGGGTGCAGGGAACCCCGCACCTATTTAATAGGCTAGAGTCTCGTTCGTTATCGGAATTAACCAGACAAATCGCTCCATCAACTAAGAACGGCCATGCACCACCATCAACCGAATCAACAATGAGCTCTAAATCTGTGAATCCTATAGAGATAATATAATACACTAACATATATATGCATATGTATGCACTAACATGCTGCAATGTGTAGCTCGCTGCCAACGAACAGTGCTCAGCGATTGAAACGCGATACTAGGAGCCCGTGGTTGCCGGCACTTTTTACGGCACCGGTGGGCACTGGGGTCACCGAGTTGATGCATTTCTGTATCGCATGAAAGCGAGAGTCGTTGCGATGCATTTTGACTCCATTCGGCCCCTCCTTAATTACCTACTCCTCACCAGTGGCGGAAAAAGCATCGATCGCTATGCAGTCCGAGTATTGCGTATCACTCGATCGCTGAACACTGCACGGGAGCGACCGTCTTACGTCGTTTGCTACTCACCGAACATTTGCGCTCCGAGTCCGTGCACAAATCTTCTTCGCGGAGTGCTTGCTGCAAGCACGTGCCTAGAAGCTCGGTTCCGTAGCCATTGGAAGCTTTATCAACCATGCGTCGCGCAGTTTTTGAGCTTTGAGGTAAAAGTGAAAGCTCACGCCCTGCTCCGTTGCGTACATAACGCGCTGCGGCGCGGAGCAGTAAAGTACTATGCCGCCAATAACTTTGAGCGCACTTTCCCATCTTGTGTAGTCTCTAGGTGTCTGCGTACGTGAAGCGAGTGCAAAATAACGCTGTTCCAAGGAAAAAGCACTAGGAAATCTCGGTCAAAACACTCATTCCAACTACCCGCTTCCCTTTGTCGGAGCAAGGTAGGATCACGCGATCCAACTTTGCACGTCAAAACGATTGCAGCGCCCGCATCTCCAGTGGTGGGTCTCGCGCCCAATAGCGTCGCTGTGCGGCGATCTCTTTCATAATGGATGATAATTTGTGCATCCGTCACTGACGCAGTGTCTTTTTTCGTATTTTGCGCAGCGCTATAGCCTCGAAGCAACAAAAGTTGACAATGTATAGCCATAATTGAAATTCAATGTACATGAAGACACGTGTACACATACCTTTGGAAAGTACATTGTGCTTCGAGAAAAAGCTGTCGTGCGATTTTTTTCCATGCGTAAGAGAGGGGCTTTGGGTGAAAGAGATGTAATCGCGACGCTTCCGACGCGTTTGGTAAACTGATGCTGGCATCTGCATTCCCGGTATGCCACTGACTATGGTCACAAAGATCTTAGAGTCCAATTATGAAATAAACAGTGATGCTCAAGAAATGAACACGTAATCTAAAGAGCATATATAAGCATTCCAATAAAAACTTCCTATATCTAGGATTGCATCTTCAACACGAAATATCCGTACAAGAAGTGTCACGTTGGAACAAACTTTCAGCTCCCAACGCAATTTCCGAAAAAAATTAAATGTCTTTTTCAGTCATACTGTTGGCCCGGAGGCCGTTACAGGGGTGGGGTACAGCAGAGAAAATAAAAACATCATGTACATTATACACAATTCACGCAAATTATACATAACACACTGTCTTTTTGAGCCTACATTCATAAAACACCGGGAAACTAGTAACAGCACAAATACAACAGCAATATGCACAGACAAACACAATCTGTGTTACTCTATAATGTACATAATTTCGTTTAGGACATGGTTTGCCTCAGACTGTTTTAAAGTTGTGTTACGGCATCACTTTGAATAATGGTTATTGGTAGTCTGTTCCACTCATTTATTGTTCTGGGGAAGAAAGAATTGGCGTATGCATTAATGTGCAGTTGAGATATTAAGAAATTATGTTCATTTGTACCTCTTGAGGTTCTGCCTTGTTTTGGTGCTAAGTAGTGAGTAGTATTTATGTTAAAATGCCCTTTCCAAAGCAAAAAAAAAAGAAACCTAAATATGGCTACATGGCGTCGTTCGGCTAAGGAGCGTAATTTAAGTAATTGCAACAATTTCTGTAACAGAATCAGTTTGCGAGTAACGAGACAGAATAAATTGAGCAGCTCTTCGTTGGACTCTTTCAATCATGTTTATCATGTCAATCATGTTAACCTGTTTCATAAGGGTCCCATACAATACTGGCGCATTCCAGTGTCGGTCTTACCAGATGTATACCTGGCCCGGAAAGAAATGGGATGTGATGCTCTCTAGCCCGCTCTGGCAACGAGTGCCAACGGGTGAAGCCACGTGGTGGACGACCACCCAGGCTCAGGCAGCCGATCAATAGCCAAACACCGTGGCAAATTACGGCATGCGACGTCATGGGACCTTACCTCAGGACACCGAGCGGGAACCGATTCGTTCTCGTAGTCACAGACCATTTCAGCAAGTGGGTGGAACTGTTCCCCCTACGGAAGCTGACGGCACGCGTAATCATGGGAAAGCTGATCGAGGTGTTTACACAATTCAGCTATCCTGAGCAGTTGATAGCGGAGGATGCGTCCTACTTCACTGCCAAACTCTTCGTGGACTGTTGTGCAGCTCTCCGCACTAAGCAGAGGAGAACAACCACGTATCATACCCAGGCGAATCCCACTGAACGTGTGAGCCGCAGCATCAAGCACATGCTCGTTGCATTTGCGGAGACACACAATGAGTGGGACACATGTCTTTCTGAAATTGAATTTGCGATCAGGTCGACACTGAACCGTTCAACTGGGTATGCAACCGCCACCCTCAACCTTGGGAGGGAGCTGTTGAATCCGGTAACACGTACTCTGCAGGAACGCAGCAGCAGCACGGGACTGGTTGTTTCGTCGGCACGTGCCGATTATGCGACTGGGCTGCGCTCGAAGGTAACGGAGGCTTTACGCAAAGCGCGACGGAACCTGAGCACTGCACGTGCCCAGCTGAAAGCGCAGTACAACCGTTCTCATTGGGAAGTTCACTACAAAGTGGGCGACCTGGTGTTGAGACGGAATCACGTCCTGAGCGACGCCAGTAAGAAATTCTCAGCTTCTCTGGCGCTGAAATGGAGAGGACCGTACAGAGTGCGAGAGACTGTCCTTCGCTCGTGTACAGGTTGGCGGAGTTGAAGTTAAGAACGATCAGTCAACCGGTGCATGTCTGCGACCTCAAACCCTACTACGACAGAGGGAACGAGTGGCCCCAGGAGAACGCTCTCCCGCGCCCGCAGGCAGCGGCATCGGGTGGCACAGCTCGACGTTCGAGCCCAGTGTGGCATTACAAAGCACTTCTTGTTTTGCTACTTGGTAGCTATTCTCTTGTGTGTGTCTGTTTATTTGGCGTCTTCATATTTTATAGGCGCCCTGTCCCGTTCTCTTCTCCTGTGTGTGTCTGTTTATTTGGCGTCTTTCTATCTAATAATGAGTGGCATTACAACTTGCGATCTCGGCAGAATTAACTCAGTCCGGGTCGCGGAGGCTATCTTATTGTGCGCGATATCGGACGGAACGCTCCTCCGATGTCTGGCGTGCAGGCTTCCAGAGCGAGCACGCGCTTTCGCTTTGGAAGAAGCGAGAAGGGCTAACCAAATTGTCGCAGCAGCAGACCGCGGATCGGCAGCCGTGCAACAACCAAGAAGAAAAGACCGTCTCCACTGTGGGTACGAACGAGCAGGCCGTAAGCAGTCAGCAACGCAGTCCACGCAACAAGCGGCGAGAAAAGCGGATCCTCAAAACACATCGAGCGACTTCCGGTCCGAAATGGTCGCAGCGGCGCAGAATTCGCCGAAGCGCGCCCCATAACTCCGCGACCGAGTTGTGAGCCCCGCAACCAAGCACCCAGCCTCAAGGCCGAGCGGAAGGCTTAGGGCTCATTCACACCGGCGACTAAGAGTGGTCGCGCTACCAAGTTGGACGCAAAGCGACCAGCCGCAAATGGTCGCAAATGGTCGCAAACGGTCGCAAACGGTCGCTTTTCTCGAAAGGCGACCATTTTGGTAGAGTCGCTCTCTGCGCGATTTTTCAGTCGCGCGACCGTGGTCCCAAAACTGATAAACCAATCAGCGGCGCACCGGAAGTGATCTTTCATGTGTCTACGTCCGGCTTCCACCCGCGTCGCGGCCGCCACCATGGAAGCTGCTGCGTATTCACCGGAGTTGCTTTATAGAGGCCGTTAAACAGTGCCCAAGCTCGAAGCACTTAAGTTACAACCTTGACTGCCATAATTATCTGCCCCAGCCTAACCAAAAAAGAAATCCAACGTATAAAGTGTACTTAAATCGGTTTCTGTATAAAGAAAGAGCGTCGGACTTACTTTTACCTCACATCAATGTTCATGACTCGTGTTGTGGCTTCTTTACATGGGAAGCATACGCACACGTGATTTATGCTATTCTTGAGATGACATGCATTTTACCTGACGGTCATGGCTAGGCGATCATGAGCCGAGACTGCAGGCCTGTAGTTCGTGTCTTCCTTTGTGATGCTGGGGCGCAGCAATTCCAGCAACGTGCCGAATGTGCTGGGCGGCATTCGCAGGAAGCTAAACAGCAGCAAAAGAAAGCACACAAGTTATGCCCCGATTCCCAGACAGCGCGAACTTTACAACTTGCTCTCGATAATACTCCTTGTCATGCGCGCGGAGTTCGGGTAGGAGGCGGCTTGCGTGGCCGGCTACTTCTCGCGAACGGAGGCATGGGCGCACCCACCAGCGTCGCTTTTTCTTTTTTTTCGGAGGCTTGCGCGCTGCCAGGACTGACACCACGGCAGAGCAAATCAGCACACTGACAACGTCTTCCTCTTCGCTAGAATCGACATCCATGGCTGTTAGCAGCAGACGAGCGAAGTGCGCGCGAACTGCGTAGATTCCGAGAGTTCTCGCTGAGAACCACAATCTCCGGGGTCGCGACTTGCGGGTAGCGCTCAGCCGGGCTTGCCGGTGTGAACATCAGTCGCCTTCGGTCGCTTTTTGGTCGCAAGTCGTAAATGGTCCCGCGACCTTCTCAAGTCGCCGGTGTGAATGAGCCCTTAGCCCACAAAAACAGAGTGGACACCTGCGACGCAGCCCGGTGCAAGCCATCGCCAGGGGTGGGTCGGCGCGCCTTTGCTGGTCTTGCGTGACGAAATCCGCAAGAGCAGCGGAGGCGCTACGACAGATGATGATATGTGGTGTTTAATGGCGCAAGGGCCAGGTGTGGCCAAAGAGCGCCATGACAAGTGGTGATGTTGACGATGTATTATGGAGATGTGACTTGGCTGTAAAGTGGCCTAAAAATAGTTGCTGTAAAGTGCATAAAATCTGCGTGATATAAAATTATGGCGATG
Organism: Dermacentor andersoni; assembly: GCF_023375885.2. Classification (NCBI taxonomy): domain Eukaryota; kingdom Metazoa; phylum Arthropoda; class Arachnida; order Ixodida; family Ixodidae; genus Dermacentor; species Dermacentor andersoni. Next base: position 170,312,582 of record NC_092816.1, read on the forward strand.
ATTAATGACGAATACTATGAACAATAAAATCCATCGTAAAAGAATGACACAGAATAGAAAATATATGAGATAATAAAAAATACCTGGAGCACTGTTGCCTCACCAGAGCCCTTGAAACACAAGAGCCTAGAGGCACGTGCTATACAAAAGAACTATCACAGCGCTATCCTCTATAGAGGAGGCGCTACGAACGTGTGGGGCTAATAACATGCAATACAACATCTTTCAAAAAACCTAGGACGGCGTTGGTGTCAAAGAGTGGTTCTGGACCAAGTAACATAACGGGATGAAGGGGGATGTGGTGCCGGTATGCTAAGAGAAAATGTTTCTTTCTTTCGGATTCGGCTTCCCGACACTCCAGAAGGACGTGGAGGACGGTCAGCCTCTCCCCGCATCTACCACAGTTTGGAGGCTCGTTTCCCGTGAGTAAAAAGTTATGTGTGCCAAAAGTGTGTCCTATTCTTAGACGGCAGAATAGGACATCTGTCCTGCGGGATTTTGTTACAGGAGGCCAGAAACCTAATTGTGGCTTTATTACATGCAGTTTATTATTTATTTCTTCGTCCCACATGCGTTGCCAGTGGTTTCGTAGTTTCCTTCTTAAGAAAGGCTTCAGGTCTTTGACAGGGACCGAAGCAGTAGGACTAACTGCATGTAATGAAATTGATGTGGCCATCTGGTCCACTAGAACGTTACCTTCGATGCCCCTATGACCCGGCACCCAGCATATGATGACATGCTGGTTACATATATACGCTTTACATAAGACGGAATATAGTTCATTTATTACTGGATTTTTGTGCTTACAAAATGACATCAAAGACTTCACAACAGAGAGAGCTGTGTCGGGGCGAACAGGAAGAAGCGCGTTCGACCATACCAGAGGGCAACGACCTCCGGAAACATCAGAAGACAGCTGTCTTGCGCCATATCGAGGCTGGCTCGGCGATCCCATCAGCATAACCCAAGCAGCGAAGAGAAATCCCGGGGCCCTTTCGCCACCACGGACCCGGCACGTGCGACTAGGCAGGTGACGCCGCCGAGAAGCAAGGTGACCCGGACCCAGCAGCCTTCTTGCCTCCTACTACATCCCGTTAATGTCAAGCTGCTCCGTACCATCACTCAATGTTCCGGCCTGGCTCGCGACTACCTACCTACACGGCGACAACGGCAGTCTGTAGCTAGAGCTGCTCCCGCACCAACATGGACTCAAACCGGGTTGCTGTGGAAGTAGCATGTCCCTCTCAGAAAAGCCTCAGGTGACGGCGGCCTCTCCGCGGCTAAAGGGCAAATTTAAGGAGGGGGGATGTGGGATCACAGGCGCATCCCGATATCTACGGAGCGGCCACGCGGTTATCACGCGATAATCACGTGCTCGCTCACGGAGGGTAGCGGGGAGAGGGCACGGTCACCGCTCCCGCTGCGACACCGCAGCGAAAGCACCCCGTTCCCTCTTTTCCCTTTCTTTCACCAGGGGAGGCTCCCTCTCCGCCGCTCGGGGAGAAGCGCTATTCCCCCGATGCATTTTGTCTTTCGGCTGAGGAGCTTGCAACTGGCAGCATCTCAATTCAGCCAATGAGACTGCCGCGCGCCGTCCCCCTGCAGCGTTCGGCCTTTGTGATCGACTGAGCGCCCCAGGGCCCGAGCGCGGATCCACTCTGGCTGAACTGAACCCTTTCAGCCTCTTTTGTGGTTTCCAACATTGTACGGTTTCTTTCGCTTCACAACTGCGGAACGCTCCGCCGCTGTCGCATGTTTTCTATTTGTGTTTGCTGTTGTTGCTCTGTTGGTACTTGCACCTTAAGGGGAATAAACACCTTAAGTCCGAGACTCACCCTGAAGCCACCATGCTGCTGCGAAAGTGCTAGCGAGCGACTGCCGCTCCACCGGCACTGTGCGATCCGGAGAAGGGTCAAGTGCGCACGCGCGAACTTGAGTCATACCCCTATAGTAGTATCCAGCAACGGATAGTGCTGGACGAGGCGACGCAACTCCCGTGCGTTCCAATCAGGTTTACCCCAATCCGTTCCTTGCACTTCGGCTCGCGTGTCTAAAACAATTAACATCCCCAACAAGCCCCACATGACGACCGTCCAGGAAATAAAATTCCAGGTCACGAAAAGTATCATAGGACTATGTGGCCAGCGCGAGTCCACAGATGGACAGAATATGTAACCTAAATGAAGATAGCACGCAATCAAATTCCAGTATCCGCCCTGTCCCCATCACAAAAAAACATGATCTCGTAAGAATGGTCTGTGTAAAAATATTAATATGAGAGCGTGATGTACGAAAGAATATCTAGTGTAACGAAGGGTAGCCTGCATCTCGGGAGCGTCGCCACCGACATGAGCTCGTGGTTGCTGTCCTTGGCAGAACGCTTGTGACGCCTGAGCTATTGCGTCAATGATGATGTTTGTGGTTTAATGGCGCAAGGGCCAGGTGTGGCCAAAGAGCGCCATGCTAGTGGTATTGAATATGTCGTGGTCTGATGGGTTTTGTGAATTTAATGAGACGTGGCTGTAAAGGGGCCTAAAAGAGTTGGTGCAAATTGCATAAAAATTACACGTAATAAAATTATGGCAATGATTAATGACGTGTACTATGATCACTAAAATGCATTAAGAAATAATGATGCATTATATAAAATATGCGAGATGCTGAAATTGTCTAAAAGCACTACTGCCTCGCCAGAGCCCTTGAAACGCAAGGGCCGAGAGGCATGTGCTATACAGAGAATCTATCCTAGCGATATCCTACGGAAAGAGGACGCGCTACGAAATGAATGGGCTTATAACATGTAGTACCACATCTTTTAAGAAAGCGAGGACTGCTGTGGTCTTAAAAAGCGGTTCTTCACCAAGAAACATAGCCGGATGCAGGGGAATACAATGGCGGTATGCAAACGAGAAATGTTTCCTCCTGTCTCTTTCGGCTTCCCGGCACTCCAGCAAGACATGGAGGACGGTCAGCCGATCGCCACATCTGCCGCAGGTTGGAGGCTCATTACCGGACAAGAGAAAGTTGTGAGTGCCAAATGTGTGTCCTATTCTCAGTCTAGTGAATAGGACATCTGTTCTTCGTGTTTTCGTTGTTGGCTGCCAGAAACCTAACTTAGGCTTAATTACGTGAAGCTTATTGCTCGTTTCTGCGTCCCACAAGCGTTGCCAGTGGCTTCGGAGTTTGTTTCTTAGGAAAGGCTTCATGTCTGTAGCAGGGACTGCAGCAGAACGAGTACCCTGCGATGCCATTGATTTGGCCATCTCGTCAGCAAGCACATTTCCCTCGATTCCTCTATGGCCGGGCACCCAGCATATTACTACGTGTCTGTGTGATAGATAAATATTGCATAAGAGCGAGTAAAGTTCTATGAAAACAGGATTTGTATGCTTTTGTAGAGAATTCAGCGCTTTTACAAGGCTTAACGAGTCTGTAAATACTATTGCTCTGTCGAGTTTTAATTTATTTATATGTTTTACTGCAGAAAGTACAGCATATGTTTCTGCAGTGAAGATACTCGTTAAGGGGTTCAGCACGTCAGATTCAGAAAGCGAGTGACCAACAGCAGCGTAGGATACGCCAGCATGGGATTTTGATGCGTCTGTGTAAAACTCGGAGCAGGAGTACTTCAATTGAAGCTCCCGGAAATGCATGATAATTTCAAGCTCAGGAGCGTGCTTTGTGACCTTTAGAAACGATACGTCACATTCTATCACCTGCCACTGCCAGGGCGGTATTAGCTTAACAGCAGGCATTAGGCGATGTTCGAGAAATGGGACGTCCATTTCTTCGCCAAGTTCTCTTACACGTATTGAGAAAGGTAATCTCAAAGAGGGTCTATTACGGAAAAGTGTTTCACACGACAATTCGTTAACAGTTGTGAAACACGGATGTTCCTTATTAGAGCGCACTTTCAGGAAGTAGTTAAAGCTGATGTATGTTCTCCGAAAATGGAGTGACCACTCATCGGAATCGACATACAGACTTTCAACAGGGCTTGTTCTAAATGCGCCAGTGGCCAGGCGGATTCCCAGATGGTGAACGGGGTCTAACATCTTTAGTGCACTCGGGGCGGCAGAGTGATATACTACGGCACCATAGTCTATTCGTGATCGAACTAGGCTCCTGTAAAGATTCAACAGGCATTTCCTGTCGCTACCCCATGTTGTGTGGGATAGGATTTTAAGTAGGTTCATTGTTTTTTGACATTTTGTTTTTAGATATTTTAGGTGTGGAATGAAGGTAAGTTTGGAGTCAAGTATAACACCTAGGAATTTGTGCTCTTTGTTAAAAGGAATTTGTTGTCCGCCCAGCTCTAGAAAAGGATCTGGGACTAGGCCTCTCTTTCTTGTGAAGAGAACGCAGGAACTTTTCTGGGGGTTGATTTTAAATCCATTTTGGTCTGCCCACATGGACACCTTGTTTAAGGCCTGCTGTACCTGTCTCTCGCAGACTGTGAGGTTGCAGGATTTGAAGCCTATTTGTATATCGTCTACATAGACGGAGTAAAAAATAGCTGGTGGTAATGATGCCCGAAGCGTGTTCATCTTTACGACAAAGAGCGTGCAGCTGAGTACGCCACCCTGGGGTACCCCAGTTTCCTGTATGAATGTGCGCGACAGCGCAGGACCTATTTTCACCCGAAATGTACGGTTCTCTAGGTAGCTCTCTATGATAGTTAACATATTGCCACGGATGCCCAGCACCGAAAGGTCGCGCAGGATTCCGTACCGCCAGGTTGTGTCGTATGCTTTTTCCATATCCAGAAATACAGATAAGAAAGATTGTTTGTGTACGAAGGCATCGCGAATGCTCGCTTCGATGCGCACGAGATGGTCGGTTGTAGATCGCCCTTCCCTAAAACCGCATTGAAATGGGTCAAGCATTTTACTAGACTCTAGGAGATGTATCAGACGGCGATTGATCATTTTTTCGAAAAGCTTACAGAGGCAGCTTGTAAGCGCTATGGGACGGTAGCTAGTGAGCAATGAAGTGTCTTTACCGTGCTTCAATATAGGGATCACAATAGCCTCCTTCCACTTCGATGGGAGATAACCAGCAGCCCAGATAGCATTGAAAAGTGTAAGTAGCGTGATTTGTGTGTCGGCGTGCAGGTGTTTAAGCATATCATACATGATTCTATCGGGGCCCGGTGCAGAGCTCCGACATACTGACAAGGAGGCTTTAAGTTCGGCAATGGTAAAAGGGCGATTATAAGGCTCGTTTGGCGTGCATTTCCGATTCAGAGGCTTGAGTTCTTCTATTTCTTTATATTTAAGGAAGTTCTCTGAATAGTGACTGGAGCGAGACACTTGCTCGAAGTGTTCACCGAGAGCATCAGCCTGGTCTTGCAGTGTATCGCCTTGTGTGTTTACCAAAGGGAGGGAGTATGTTTGTCGTCCTCTTATACTATTTACCCTGTTCCAGACTTTGGCCTCGTCTGTATACGTGTTTATACCCGTTAAAAACTTCTGCCAACTGTCTCTTCTGGCCTGTCGGCGGGTTCGCCTGCCTTGTGATTTTACGTTTTTAAAATTGATGAGATTCTCCGCAGTGGGGGAGGCGCGTAGCAACCCCCACGCTTTGTTTTGTTTTTTACGTGCGATCCTACAGTCGTCGGTCCACCACGGGACGCGCCGTTTGCACGAGAGGCCATTTACTTGTGATATGCATTGAGATGCGGCATCTATTATGAAGGCTGTGAAAAACTCCACTGCAGCATCAATTTCTAACGAAGACATGTCAGCCCATGAGATACTAGTAATAGACCTAAATTTCTCCCAATCAGCCGTCTCAATCTTCCACCTAGGAGCGTGTGGTGGATATTCGTTTTCTTTAGGTGATCTTAGCAGTATAGGGAAGTGGTCGCTGCCGTAAGGATTGTTGGCAACTTCCCATTCGAGTTCAAGCAGTAGAGACGGGGAAACTATACTAAGATCTATTGACGAAAAGGATCGGTTTGCTAGAGAGTAATATGTGGGTTCCTTCTTATTCAAAAGGCACGCACCACAAGAAAATAGGAACTGTTCAACAAGACGACCTCGCGCATCTATACGAGAGTCGCCCCACAGGGAGCTGTGCGCATTGAAGTCGCCAAGAAGAACATAGGGTTCTGGCAGTTCATCTATAAAGGACTGAAATTCATGCTTAGTTAGTTTGTAATGTGGGGGTATATAAAGCGAGCAAATAGTGATGAGTTTGTTTAGCAGAACAACTCGCACCGCCACTGCTTCAAGGGGCGTTCGAAGCTGTAGAGGTTGACATGCTATACTTTTATGAGTGAGAATCGCAACACCACCCGATGATGCGACGGCATCATCGCGATCTTTGCGAAACGTAACATAGGTACGGAGAAAGTTTGCGTGTCTGGATTTTAAATGTGTTTCCTGTAAACACAGCACTTTTGGATTATGTTTGTGGATGAGTTCTTGCAAATCATCAAGGTTTGACAGGAGACCTCTAATGTTCCATTGAATGATTTGTGTATCCATATTTAATGTAAATTAGTGCTGTGTGTACGGAAACGGAAAGATGCCTTAGATTACAGAGCCCTTTCGAGGCCCTGTAATTGGTGTTTTGTTCTTTTTGAAGCGTTCGAGTGATTCTCGACGCTCCTTAGGCGCCTGGTGCGCCTTGAGGATAGGTGTGGTGTCCATTGCCTCTTGTGAGGCGCCGGACACGTGCTCTTGCGAGCGGGAAGTTTTCAGAGGGAGTCCCGCCTTGGAGGGCAAGACACCTGCGCCCACCAGCCCGGAGGTCGATGGGGCTCCCAGAGGGATTTGGCTGCGCTGGCCGTTGCCAGCGCTGGAAGGGGCCTCGGAGGCTGGAGCAGCCTCGGCTGCGTCCACCTTCGGGTTCGATGGCCCCGTCTGCTGGGTAGACGGAGCAGCGCTAGCTGCAACCGCCGCGGGGGCAGATGGCGTAACTGCCGACTCACTGCCTGTGGGTCGGACAGCCGCTGGAGGCCGTTGTGACGCTGCCCCCTTACGCGCCACATCGGCAAAGCTACTCTTAGACAGGTATGACACCCGCCTACGTGCCTCCTTGAAAGATATGTTTTCTTTGACTTTGATTGTCACAATCTCTTTTTCTCTTTTCCAGGACGGGCAGGCACGCGAGTATGCGGCGTGCTCGCCATCACAGTTGACACAGTGTGGAGTCTTCTTGCATGTTTCGGAGGGATGTTCAGTGTCACTACACTTGGCACATGTCAGCCGGCCTCGACAGTTCTGTGAACTGTGGCCGAACCTTTGGCACTTAAAGCATCTGAGAGGATTGGGCACGTATGGCCTAACACGAAGTTTGATGTAACCGGCCTCGACGGACTCGGGGAGGACACTTGAACCGAAAGTAAGTATCAGGTGTTTCGTATTGATCTCTTTACCGTCTCGCCTGATCTTAATTCGCTTAACATTTATGACATTCTGTTCACTGAAGCCCTCCAAGAGTTCAGCTTCAGTGAGCTCTAGCATGTCATCGTCTGAGACAACGCCGCGGGTGGTGTTCATGGTTCGGTGCGGAGTAACTGTTATTTGGGTCTCCCCAAATGAGACAAGTTTCGGCAGTTTCTCGTACTGCTTCTTATCGTGGAGCTCCAATAGAAGATCACCACTTGTCATTCTCGACGCCTTATATCCTGTTCCAAAAACTTCAGTTAAAGCCTTCGAAACAAGGAACGGTGAAATGTTACGCACTAGTTTGTCTGGGTTTTCTGAGTGAATCACGTGGTATTTAGGAAAGTTCTGGACTTGTCGTCCGAAAAACTGAAAGAGATCTTCGGTGCGCCCTCGTTTGTGAGGGCGATCAGGGAGTTTGGGGAAAGAAGTTTCCATGAAATATATAAAAATTCGGCAACAGCGCCGACCACCCACCACGGAGCCCAACGAGGGGACGCGGCAGAGCTTGCATCCAAGTCTGCACGACGCCAGTCGTACGCCGTCACTATAACCGAATATGGTGTACCCAAGGTTGGATAGCCACACAGGGTTAACCCTTGCCGCCAAGAAGAAGGAAGTAAATAGAAGAGAGAAGGAGACAGGAAAGGTGGAAAGTAAGGGAAAGACGAAGGTTGTAGGAAGAGAGAGACAGGAAAAGGCGACTGCCGATGTCCTCCAGGTGGGTCAGCCTGGAGGTGCCGTCTGTGTGAAGCCGAGGCCGAAGAGGTGTGTTGCCTCCGCCGGGGGGCCTTAAAGGTCCAAACACCCAGCTTCGGCTCAACCACCAGGATCCCCTTTTCCCCAGACACGGCTAAGCCGCGCACGGCTACGCGCGGGAGGGTCCAACCCTCGTGTGCTCGGGTACGTGGTGTCGCAACACACCAAACGCCTGCTTGCGCAGACGCCCCTGCGGGGAGCTATTGCGTCAAAGAATGTGGCAGTGGGAATGATGATGTGGTTCATGGTAGCCAGTGTACACAATCAAAATGAAGTGCACTCGCTCGAAGTGTCACTAAATTTTCTCGTTTGACTGGGGTATCAGTGTCTATAGCGTAATAGCTTATTTGTTTTTGTATTAGAATTTTTGCAAGGGAACAGAAGAGAAACACCCAAACCAAGTGTATACATTGCTTTTCTGTGTCCTGTGTGTGTTTTTGATTTTCTTTAAAAATATACAATTCCAAGCCACAGAATACCACGCAATGGTTGCTCAAATTATGCCCAGGGAAGATTGCAGTTAACTGTCAATACATAAATAAATTCTGTAATGCGAATATTTTTATGCTAAACATGCACTCGTGACAAAAGCCTCACCGGTACTGCAGTGCTTCCTTGATGAAGAACTTCGCCTTGCCTGGGATGACAAATTCATCATCAAGATCGTCATACATCCCAAAATCGTCTTTATAAACCTGGTGGAAAACTAGTTTTACCTTGTATTTGCCTGTTTTACAATGACTTAATAAACCAGACAGTACCGAAATAAGTGAACATATCATAAGAAGCCATATGACAATCTGAAAATGGTTAATAAGACAGCCTCCTTCGTACGATGAGTACGAGGGTCGTACAAAAAACCATACTTGCATCTTAATCGCACATTTCAGAGCGGTGCATGATACGCCAATTTTAACCGCTTTGGATGCGTTATAAGCCGCAGTTTACAAAATTGTGGTATCATTCTTCAATGCTGAATTACTGGGTTGTAAACGTGATAAGGCTGTTTCACATGGCGCGATTGGAGCGAAAAGAATCGCTCTGCCGCGCACGTCGCAGAGCAATTTTCGCTGACAGCTTTCACATGCGACTGCAACAGCGCGATTTCCGTCGCAGCGACGCCCAAGGTTTCCATCTGCTCACAAAATAACCCTGCCTGCATCGTTAAATAAAAAACAACATGGAAATTAGTCAAATATTAGAATTTTCTTATTATTATTTAGAAATAGAATAAGCACACCATTTTTCAATGTTAAAAGCGTTGAGAATATACGTTCGCTTATAGCCTGCAGCTGCGGCGAGTGAAACGCTGTACACACCGCAAGTGTGAGCGTGAGGCTAGTGCGGCGTCGGTGGAGAGGTTTCGTTTTCTGCACTCTGGTTTCGTTGTTGCGGTACTATGGAAGCCACAGCTCTTCTCTTGGAGGAGTATTTGCTTCTTCAAAAAAAGAAGCTACTATTGAGTGTGCAAGCACCTGGCAAAACTTGTAGCGGTGAAGTTGACGACGGTGACGACCGAGTAGATACGTGCCGAATGTTAAATTTGTCTGCTTCCGCCCTGGATACCGCGAAGCTTCCTTCTTTTAAATGAACTGTGTGAGCTGGAGAAAACGAAATTGTTCATGAAGCTCCTAAGGCACCGGCGCTGGTGGGTACGCCCTATTTGGGAGAACCGGAAGTTTTTGCTCCGGGGCTCCTATAGATAAACATGCAAAAGGATAAATCGTTTGTGTTGTGCAGCTGCCCTTGCTGATGTCGGGAGACAAGGAATACTTCAAAAAGTATTACAGAATGTCACCGGAGACCTTTGAAGCCCTGCACTCACTTGTCGAAGCAGGTTTGACAAGGCTTCACGTCGTGCGCGAACCACTGCTCTCACGTGCACAGCTCGCTATTGCACTCAGGTAAGCACGCTATACCTAAGCAGCATTAGTCTCAGTCAGTGCCTGGCACCACTTGCGAGGTAGTTACCTCAACGTACTATTTTTTAACCGTTTTGACGCTGTAACTGATATTATAGTGATCTTCAGGAAAGAACACTGAAAGCTGATTCTGGTATATCTGTCTAAATATTGTTTCATTTCGGGAAGACGGCTTGAAAAGCTGCATAAAATAAAATTTTACGCTTATATATCTCTTACAGTGTTGCATTTAGAGGCAAAGGAAATGCTATGCCATTTCTGCATGCAATTAACTTTACATACACCATCCTTGTCTGGTCAAAATAGAACAACAATGCAGAACACGAGATGTTGCTCAAACCTTGCATTTTTGTGTTCTTGTATTTATTTAACCGCACGTGCGCACTCAAGAAGCCTTTCCTAGAACATCGGCGATGCCTACAAATGCGAAATGGATCCTTGCCTGGCTGGGTGGAGATTGGAGACGGCATCACCTCGACGGAGGCAACCTTTGACCTCGGGAATTGGGAAGGGCAGGGCGTCGCTCCTGTTGTGTTTACATCTTGGTGCTGGGGTGTAAATGCTTTCATAACATGCGTTTACGTTACAATAAGTACGCTGTTCTTCTTATGTCTAATGTCTATTTTGTTATTGGACTGGCCGCCAAGGCTATGGGTCCAAACGGTATCGTGTGTATGCAATGAATTAAATAAAAAATAAAAAAAAAGACCAGGCAGAGCAGACGTTGTGTTGCAGAGCAAACATCACGCTGCGATGTTTTCCTTTCTAGTGTTAAACAGAACATAAGCTTCCTTTATTTTTTCCCTTTAAGCCGAGTTCTGTATTATCAATCTTAACACCTTGTTCTTCAGGTACCTCGCATCTGGCATGTACATGCAAGATGTTGCTATTAGCTTCAGGGTTGGCATCTCAACGGTGGCGACCATTGTGCACCACGTATGCAGGCTGCTGTGGAGAACACTGCAACCTTTATACCTAAAGGTACGCATTTAGCCACTACACATGGATGCTGTTTATTACCAGCACTTAGAGTGTGGTTACAAACTCCAACTCCTTCAGCTTGTTTTCCGAGTACCTGTGTGCATGAGCTAGCTTGCTTCGGGTACGCTTCTATCGAACAAATGTTTTTTCACACGCTAAGCGCGACTTTTTTTATTTGCTAAGGTGCCGACAACTGAAGCCTGGCAAGAGGTAGCCGAAGGATTCGAGGAAAAATGGAATTTCCCTCACTGTGTTGGTGCTGTCGACGGCAAGCACGTTCAGATACAAGCTCCTCCTAATTCAGGCAGCTTGTATTACAACTACAAGGTAATTAACGCAGTAGGTCATATTTTCATAACATGCGCTTATAGTCTTATTTTATTACAGGGCACATACTCCATCGTCCTCATGGACGCTGTTGACAGCAATCTGAAATTCATATGCGTTGATGTTGGGGCGTATGGACGTCAAAGCGATGGTGGCACATTGTCTGCTTCTGGCTTTGGAAAATCACTGGAAGAGGGCTTGCTCGGCCTCCCACCTCCGAAGCAGCTGCCTGGCACAAACATCGTTGCTCCTCACGTTTTCGTCGGAGATGAAGCGTTTCAACTTCGTCCGGATTTTCTGCGGCCATATTCTGGGAGATGCCAGGATGAAAACAAGCGCATCTTCAATTACCGCCTAAGCAGAGCCAGGTAACCAAAAGCACAAAATTTACTCTTGCTTATGTTGAATATTTTTTTACTTAAATTTGCAGGAGGTGTGTTGAAAATGCTTTCGGAGTGATGGTCTCCCGATTCAGGATTTTTCGGCGTGCCATCAATCTGCGGCCGCAAAATGCAGACTACGTTGTCATGGCATGTTGCGTCCTACACAACTTCTTGCGTGATGACGTGATCTACATGACGGCGAACTATGTCGACACGGAAGATGCATATGGCAACATAACCAGTGGTCAGTGGCGCACCACCCAGAACATTGGCACCTCAGCCATGTTCAGTCTCCGACCTCCGACTGGGCACAATTATACAAGAACAGCAGCGGAAATAAGAGACCTTTTCTGCTCATACTTTGTGAGTAGGGAGGGTTCTGTGCCTTGGGAACGGGCACCTGCTGGTCTGCGGCCATGATACAAAAGAAGTGCCCACCAGCACTTTGCTGGTTGTGCTGTATGCTAGCCGATTCTTGTTTGATGTATGACACAGTGACACTTCTCAGAAGTAAGTAATGTAAATAAGAACAGGCATTTATGTGGTTGGCTATTGAAATGCGAGCACGAAAGGTGAATTTGGTACTTGGTGTACTCCTCCTGTTTGAAGGAATATTATATATGTCCATATATGTCCATATTATATTATGTCCATATTATATCCCACTTTGCTGTCGAATTAAATGTTTAACAGTGCACACCAGTTGTATGTTTTGTTCGACTTCCGTGTTGAACTTTTTCATTCAATAATTTTTTATTACATTGTATATCTTTACTTGTTACGGCCTGACCCCTGGATTTGCTACTTACTGCACCACTCCCTACCCCCCCCTTCCCCAAGCTTCCCTTTGTGATGTGCTCAGCTAACAGGCAAAACGGAAACCATTTCTTTCTTTTTTATCATGTTCAATTGCTTTGCTTTGTTGTAATGTCACTGAACTGCAAACTGACAAAGTGTATTTTTCATTTTTTTCATTGCTTCAGTGTGGTTAAAAGTTTTGACCGATGTGCAATACAAAAGGAGGTCCCATAGTCAAAGGCTGTATTGGCAGCAAATTAAAGCAATATCATGACATTAACATACAGGTCAAAAAGCATAACAAATATAAGAGAACAACTTGAGCGGAAGTAAACAAAAAAGAAGAAAAACAAGTGAAGAAAAAGAGTACGAGTATGTACGAATGTGTATTAAACGACAGACAAATGACAAGCATAAAAAAAACATGTATTCATTCCAATACAGAGCCACATCAATTACACAAAAAAAAATGAGCAAGATACATGAAACAGCTAGGGTGCCAATCTAGAAAAAGAAGCGTCAGAACAATGTGGTACACAGTGAGAAAGAATTAAAAAGAGACTTAACAGTTACTGAACAATTTCACAGTTTCTATGTTGTACTTATCTGTTGTACTAAATCTTTTATTGCACTCTTGCCTTTTATGCATTTCAGATGAGTGTGACTGTACTAATCGTCATTTTTAACAAGAAGATTTGGATACTTTCCCGTGCTGTAGGATGCAACAATATTTTGAAGTTCTAACCGCGGGTGCTGCTGCATGTGCTTAGGAGCTTCTTTCATTGACGGAACAAGGGACAACACAAAATGCGTAACGTCGTCCATTGCCTGGCTTGCTGCGAGGGCACCCCTTATGGCTTCAATTCTCAAATCTATTTCCTCGATTTCTTTCATTGTTTTCTGTGTCTTTCGTGCCCGTCTCTCTGTCCCCTCAGGCAAGGCCACGGATGATTCTTTGCTTGTGCATGAGGTTGCTTTAGGGGAGCAGCCAGGCGACGGAAACATTTCTTCGAAAATCTCCTCGTTTTCACAATGATCTTCAAGGGTAACAAGTGTTTCCTCTGCTGCGGTGCTGTCATACGCACAATTCTGTTCATCTGAGGAAATGTTGCTGTGGCTCCTGTGTAATATACGTGCAGCTTAATAATGTGCACTCGTACCTTCATACATGCAGTTGCTCTTACCTGCGTGGTTCAAACAAATCCGACATGAAGCGCAGCCTTTCCATGTATGGCCAGTTGTTGGATTTTGTTTTCTTTGTAGCAGCTGAGCCACTGCTTTGCTCATCTTTAACATCTTTCAGTTTTCGCCGAAATGTGTCCTTTAGGTTTTTCCATCTGCTCTGTATTTCATCCATGGTCACTTAAAAAAGTGAAGCAATATAACAAAATGTAAAAGCAGAAGTTACATGTAGAAATTTTATCTCTTTATAAGTGTGTCGCCTAATAAGCAGCGCAATCTCTAAATACGATGCCATCAGCTGATTCGTGATCGCATTTCAATGTTCCTGGAACGGGGTCGTGTCCTTCAGTGAGTGGCCCGAAAATTAGCTGGAAAATTTTAAAAGAAACCTCGACGCATCGGCACCTTGCATTCTGCGTTTTTTCACACATAATTGAAATAGCGTAATTGGCTAAACTTGGTATGCTGAGCAGAGGGAAATGTTACGTTGGTTTGTTTTCTTCGTTGCTTCTTGCACGATTCCTTGCCGTGGGTATGTGCCAAAGTGCGGAAATCATAATCATCAGCGAGCGAAGATCATCTAGAAGAGCTAGTCGGCGCTGGGCATATATATAGCGGACAAATTTTATATAATATACAGCCTGCGTGAATTTGTTAGAATGTCTTCAGGCATTTTACAAAATCCTACAAATTAGTGGTATATTTCAGAGAGGTTCATCATATGTAAATGCTTTCCTCTTTATATGTATTATTAAGTGCAGCTTATAGAATTATGATAACGTTTTTCAATGCCCAGTTGTAAAATTATAGTTTAGTTATCCAAAATTTTGCTATAAAAATGCAAGAAAACTGACATCCTAATTAAACACTCCACTTACCACAGTCACTATATTTTAACTCTTCCTTTAAATGCAACAGAACTCATCAAATTCGGTGCAATGGTTGCTGAGAAAACCGATTTCTACGTTTTCGTGTATTGGATAAGAGTAGATTTATTTACCTAGGAACAAATAAAGAGGCGAACACATACCGTTCGGGTCGATGGTCCTCATTGCCTCCAGCACTTCATCCCACAACGCAGACCTGTTCGAGGTCTTCTTGTAGTCATTAAGCGCGGCGTTCCACAAAAGCGGACGCATGGCCACTTCATCAATTAACACATCGTTGAAGCTGGCGCGCGACATTGCTCAGCTGAGCTTCCAACTTGCGGTAAAACAGGAAAGCGCCTATTTCGACGGCGCTTGCTCTTACGTCACACGTTGCCCCTCCCACATCGCGCCGATCGCTGCGACTGAGCGACGGCGCGACCAACTTGTTGGAATCTCGTCGCGGAGATCCCAGGACGTCGCGGCGGTCGCTGAGCGACGGAATTCGCTGTGTCGCTGACTCAAAATCGCTTCATGTGAAACAGCCTATAGTCCATTTTTCTGAAGTTTTGCGATTTTGAATCATTCTTATTTATTAAAGGGACCCTGAAACGCTTTTGACGATTTTCTACAAACGTACTGAGTCGTTAGAGTAGGTCCTTCTGATCATTAATTAACACATCTAAGTGCTCCGCGTGAAGCGTGTAATTTATTATAAGGTTTTAAAAATGCACATCGCTGCCGATCGCAGCGCACTGCTCGGTGGAATTTTAAGCCGCCCCTACCCATATGACCGAAATCACCCATATGACGTCAGTGGGGCGAGCTGTCCGATTGGCTGATAAGGGCGCGTGATCGATAATTTTTCCAACCTTATAGACCAGAATACGCTAGCCTCGCACCCAGACTAACCGAACGCATACTCTCGCACCCGGATTGCCCGGTCGACCAGCGCCATATTGTACTGGGCTGCCAAAGTGTGTTCGCCGCCGACCAGTAGACATGGTAAGCGCCAGCTCTAGGACTCCAAAGTGCGGAAATGTGCCCGTTCACGCGGATCCAAAGTACAAGAAGTCATCTGGGCATCATTGCGTCGTGTTTGGATGCCAAAATAACCAGCGGAAAAGGAGCAGGTTGCTCAGCGGTGTTTGCGAAGAGCACAATACACGTAGGGAATCGTGCCGGTGCGGTGTTTTCAGCCTGCACCGATTTCCATCCGCAACGAAGAATGACAAGCTGTGCCACCGGTGGATAGCTGCAGTGAATAGGAAGTACCAACCCAGTGAAAATGCACGAGTGAGTATTCAATCTGTGTATATTTTGGTGCCACGTTCAACTTTGCGCCCTACGAACGTAATATGTGTAACACGCAGGTTTGCTCCGACCACTTTCTGGACAACAAGCCTACAGAGCAGAATCCCGCGCCGGTGCTTCGCCTTGGCTATAACAAGACGGCAAGCCTTTTCGTGTTTTCATTCAGGCAGAGCTCCCGACGGTTAAGCGGAACAGTTGAGTTTGCGGTTAGCGTACTTGCAGCTGATGCACGGCATGACCATTAAGCGTGAACGACAAGTTGTAGGCAATAGTATGTTGCCCTGCTGGTGAGCGTTATTGCTAATGAAAGTAAACCGAAGTCCGCTCGTGACGTAGCATGCGTCCACAAAAACGTAAACCACTACTGCTCGTCGCCGAAGGTGTTCTTGCAGTGCGCCTGTCTTTACGAGCTGGTATTGCAGGTGTCATTCGTAACGAATTCATTTGAGCCTGCTGAGCTCTAAACTGCGTGCGGGCTGTTATGCGCGGCAAAGAGCAAAATTTTTCCGTTCATATGGCGAGGAAAATAAGGTGCTTAATTGTTGTTGTTTCTTGTAACAAAATTTTGCTCGTTCGCGCCAGTTTTTTTTTTTTTACTGTTTTTTCTAAGGGAGCGCCAGCAATCCGATATGGCCTCGCAAAAGCGAAACAGGTCTGATACCAGGTAGCTGCAGTTGGTGGGGCTAATTTTTTGGAATGCAGGTGCGGTTGTTCTCTTGTACCAAAGGGGTCCATGATGATGCAGCTTTAAGTAGGGATGGCAATTTTATGTGCCCTGTCATGGTTTGTGCAACTGTACAACACCTGCATCTGTCATGCTCGCCCTGTTATGCGGGCTTCGACTGCACATGTAGTTGAACATTATAACTACTGTAGTTGCTCATTTTCCAATGAATGCAGGTTTAGCATCATATGCTGTTTGTTCGAGTGCTGTAGGCTTGTGTTAGGAATGTTGTACTCTTAAGTGGTTGCACGATACAATTGGCCTGGTGTATTTTCTATCTCATTTTGAGAGGAATTTATATCTTCGCAACAGTGATGGCAACAGCCCTTCTTACTATAACATCTATATTGTTTTCGATGTGCAGGTGGTGAAGGGCAGGCGTCTGCTAATCAGCTAGTCAAACGACCTCGACAGTTGGTTGCCAAACGCGGCCAACCCAGTGGTGACCATGACAAACAAGACCAAACTGAAAGTGCAGAGGACAATGTTCTGCGTGCTTTAATGCTATATGGCACCAACACAGTGCTGTAAAATCCTTCACAGGTTACGTGCCAGAAAGCTCACATGTGTTCTAGGATATAGCTCGCGGTTTGTACAAACGTAACAGCGTACTTACCCGATATATTCGCTTCTGCAGTCTGCACAGGACTCAGTGTGGCCATTGCGGACTTGCATGAAGTCTTGAAGTTTGATTGAATCGAGACAGCGAAAATGACAGGTTAGAAAAAACGCGAAACACGCCTTCCGCCCAGCTAAAAAGCCCAAGTTTCGCTTTCGCGCCGGGTCGCATCTCCCGGCGTGGCAGCCCAGGCACGGCCGCCTCGATCACGCGCGCACGGGGCTTGCTCCGGCCGTTCCATTCGGACGGAGAGGGCGTAATTGCGGAAAGTGGCGCGGCCGCTCTTTTCGCCGCACCGCGGCGCGCGTGCACGACCCCTTGCAGAGTAAAATCCTATACGCTCAGAGTAAAATCCTATACGAAAAACGTCTGAGGAAATTGGATGATAACAGGTGGGCAGCTAAGGTGTTTAAATACCTATACAGAAAGAGCGTTGACTCACAATGGCGGAAAAGAACTAGAAAGCTAACCAGTAAGTATGCCAGACACGAGGACGAAAAAGGACAGAGCATTAAACGACAGGTTAAAAATGCGGAAGGTAAAAATTGGATAAATTCAATGGGAAAGAAGCATAGTGTAGAACTATATCGATACTGGAAACAACAGATCAGGAAGGAAGCGTTTTATGATAACTCAAGAGGCAGTGCCCTACTCTTTGAAGCTAGATCAGGGTGTCTTAGAACGCGGAGCTATAAAAAGAAATTTAACGAAGAAGAAGACACATGTACTGTGTGTGGTAAATATGTAGAAACAATGGAACACCTCATACTAAAATGTGATGGTATCAACCCCGATGTCGATGCGGCCACAGTCACCCTTCCTGAGGCCCTAGGGTTCAGAGATAATGATAGTCATGTAAATAAAGGTGCGGTGGAAATTAGCAAAAGGCGATTGGAGGCTTGGTGGCTCAAAAGCAGAGAGGTGACATAAGGTTAAAAGGGTAGGAAGACGTATTTAAAGAAAATCGAGGAATTCAATAACACACAACACAGATAAAAATAAAAGGCAAAATAAAAATCTGAGCATGGTGGCAACTGCCATCGCCCCGTTTCAAAGGGGACGCTCCTACCTTCCATCCATCCATCGCCTCCCCTACTATGGCTTCGCAAGAGGCGATTTGCGGCGCCTTGGACGTATTGCGTGATGAATAGTGGCGGAAAACCGCGATGAATACAAATTTACACAAGAACACCAATTACTCCTGCGGCTAGGTATTTATTTTCTTACTAAGCTCCAGACGCTGCGGCCGCATGTTGCCCGAAGCGGGCACTCATGATGCCATGCGAAACGAGTGCTCCCGGAAAACAATCATATCTGCGGGTTTTGGGCGCAGCAGGCCAATGAAAGCATGGAAGTATGGAAAGGCATTGCTTCTTTATAAAAGAAGTGCCACGTCTCACGAGGCAACGCAGTAGTAATTTTTTTCCCCTGTGAATTCATGAACGTTTGTGCATGACGTACAAGCTCGGTCAGAACGTCTTTACCGGTCAAAAAACAGCCTGGAAGGAAAATGGCAATTGTACTATGAAGAAAATGGGCAGGCGATGTTGCACGCTGAGTTGTCAATTTTATATTCCTTAGGCGAGCTCATCACTGTTCCTCCTGTACGAGAGAATCTGCTCACCAGAGTCGACAGCCGCGGAGGGCAACGTCCTGTCGCTCTGATTAGTCTGTGTACTTGAATATCATGACTATATTCGTGGTAAAAATTACCAGCATAACAAAGTCAGTGTATGCAGGAATTTATTTACAATAAAAAGTTGTCAGCTCGCGCGCGCTCGAGCTGTTTAAACGCGCAAAACCTTTCGACTGAGCGGCTTAGTGATTAATTTTTTGCGATAGGCCACTCTGTCCGTAACAAGAGCAACAATGTTTGATAGGAGGGGCTTTATGAATTTCTTTGCCACTATTGACGATGTGACCGAGGCATGGTCTTCTCTTGCCTCGCATATAAATAGAGGACAACTCTCCAGATGCGGCAAAATCATTGCCGTGATCTTCTTGCACACATCGTTTGTGGCAATACGTGGCGCTGCGATGTCGATGGCCTTACTTTTACAAGAACAGCTACAACCTCGGCCTTTGGGAACACCAAACCCCCTCTAGTTCGGTGGTTAATAAGTCCCATCACTGGTGATATTGATGGTTCCGAATCATTCAGTCTCGGGCAGGCGCTGCACATCCTTTGTTCTTCTATCGCTTTCACGACGAAACCGGCGACGTATGCTACTGCAGCGGTTTCTACTGTTGAAGGCGGCCGCTGCACTGAAAAAGAAAAGGTAAGAACAAAGTGCTCATATATCAGGACTAATTAAGGAATATGGAGCTCCAATCCCGGCTTGAAAAAGTAATGAGCTCGAAAGGCTATTATAACTGCATGCGCAATACATGAAGTCTGCCTACTTACAGGGCATCACTTTCAAGGGCGCCAGCAAACTGTTGACATCATCCACGAAACTCGGTGGTTCACAAATGCTAGAAAACAAAACGGTACAGAAACTACATGTTAGTGACCGGCGTGAAAAAGGTGCAAAAGCATGGGGAAACAGCACTAGCTTGAAAGTAGGAAATCGCTAGTTGCTGCTGACACACTGCTTTGATCATCCGCAATATCGGGTGGTTCAGACAAGCTGAAAAACAAAACAGTGCAAGAACAAGAAGTTGGTTACCACTGTATGTGGTGTACAGAGGTAAAAGAACCAAAGGAAGCGCGCGTCCTTTTTGAAAAACTGACATCAAATAAATGGTGCTGCAGGGGATGTGCATACCTGAGTAGTGCACTACTGGTTTTAGCCGAGGTGTTCTGAGGAATGTTCGATGTGTCCAGTCCTGAAGATGTCCCGCTCGGCACAGCTGGATCAACTCTGCTCAATTGGGTTGATGTAGAAGCACTGTACATGCTGGAGAACAAAAAAATGAATACGACAGAAGTGACATCAGAAGGAAAAAATGCCACATATATATATATATATATATATATATATATATATATATATATATATATATATATATATATATTATATATATTGTAAGCACTATTAACGTACTTCGTCGTTTTCATTTGTACATAGCCATCATCATCTTCACTGTTCTTCGATTTCTTCGCGCGTGAGCTGGGGGCGTTGCCTTTGGTGGAATAAACAGCGCTGGACAACTTGATCGGTCTCGGTATTATAAAGTGGTGGAGGTACGTCAAGATCCCGACGTCCTCTCGCGTTCCCGTCCTCCCTGGAGCTCCGTTCCGGTCGCCGCCTGCACCCAACTACCCCTACAACAATGGACACTTCCGACCCCGGCCCTTCCGGCGCCTCAAACCCTACCACACAGACGACCCCACCTGCGGCGCCCTCTTGGACTGTGACGAGCCCTCAGCGCGATCCCCCTGTCTTTGCGGGACTCCGCGGTGATGACGTAGACGATTGGATCGACCACTACGACCGCGTGAGTTCTTGTAACAAGTGGAACGACACCCAGAAATTGAGGCACGTCGCCTTCTACTTGACCGGTGTTGCAAAGACGTGGTATTTCAACCACGAAACCGACATCGCGGATTGGACCACGTTTACCTCGAAGCTGCGGCAAATCTTCGCTTCCTCGTCTGGCCGTGCAGAAGTCGCCAAACAGAAGCTGGGAACGCGCCGCCAACTTCCCCAAGAGTCTTACACCTCATACATAGAGGATGTCTTGGCTCTGTGCCGCCGTGCGAATCCTAGCATGACGGAAGCCGAACGCGTTCGCCACATCTTAAAAGGCATTGGGCCTGTCGCGTTCAACGCCTTAATCGTGCAAAATCCGGCTTCTGTCCAAGACATCACTTCAACGTGTCAACGCCTCGACGAGCTGCAGTCTATTCGTCTTCCACATGACAGCAGCGATCCTCAGGTTGCTCATTCTCCAGATCTACGTGCTCTTATCCGCACCATCATCCGCGAGGAGCTTCAACTACAAGACCTAAAGCGTCCCCCTGCTGCCTGCGCACCAACCCCCACCTTCGACTTGCGCGAGGTCGTAAAGCAGGAGTTGACAGCGATGACTACACCCACGACGCATCTTGCTCCGGTAGCGCGCTCCACCCCTACCTACGCGGATGTTGTTTCGCTACCCACCCCTACCGTGACTTCCGTGCCTACTGGCGTTTCCTATGACCATTTGGCTTCGATGGGAACCAGAGCACTTGCTGCGCCATCGTACCCTCAGTGGCGTCCACCTCGTCCGGTTTGTTTTTACTGTGGCATACGCGGCCATATATCTCGCTTCTGCCACCGGCGCCAGCAGGATGAAAGGCGAGGCTATGCTGAGCACGAAAGAGACCGCACTCGCCGATCAGACGACTACTATCCCGGACCGCACTCATTCCCTCAACAGCGTTCTCCGTCTCCACCAGCTGCTCCCAATCTGCCTCATAGTTCCCGTTCGGCCAGACGTCGTTCTCCATCCCCTTACCGGCGCTCTACATCACCACTTCGTCCCACTTCCCATTTTGTCGACCAGCACTCGGAAAACTAACTGTTGCAGTTTTTGGAGGGGAAACTGCTTCTTATCGGTCTTCAAAAATTCCTCCTGTTCGCCCGGCCAACATGCTTTCTGTGACTGTCGAAGGTGTTCCCGCATCAGCTCTCATCGATACCGGTGCCGCCGTTTCTGTTCTTCGGAGTGATCTGTGTTCCCGGCTCCGTAAAGTAAAAACGCCTTATCTTGGACCTATTTTGCGTGGCGCTAATAATGCATTCATTCGCCCTGACGGACAGTGTACTGCTCGTGTTCTCATCGACGGCATACGCCACCACATCGAGTTTATCATCCTTCCAACGTGTATCCATGAACTTATACTTGGTTGGGACTTCCTACATTCTGCTTCAGCCGTCATTTCATGTAGAGAAGAAGTTGTCCACATCACAGATACAGAGCTTGAACCTGTTGCGGACTCTTCACTTTCATGCGTGAACTTGGTCCTCGCTTCAGACTACGTCCTGCGTCCTGGTCACGAAGACGTTGTAGCCGTAACGTCCAGTCAGATCGCCGACGGAGACGCCCTAGTCGCCCCTTCTTCCCGCTGTACTTCTCGCGGAATTCTCATTGCCACCTGTCTCGTCCGGTTTTCACGCGGCCGCGCCCTTCTGTCTGCTTGCAACACGACCCCAGATCCTGTGATGCTGCCCAAAGGGATGACTGTGGCAACCCTCGCCGACACTCAACCAATCTCTCTAGTCACGCTTTGCCCTTCTTCATCGCCAGCACCAACCTCAGGTTTGGATGATTCTTTCCCTCCTCCAGCCGTTCTTGGTTCTGACCTAACAGCCGCGCAGTCCGAAGCCTTAATGGTGGTCTTGGCAAAACACAAAGCCTGTTTCGATAGCTGTTCCTCTGTGTTGAGCCAAACTCCTGCGGCTACACACCGTATCGAAACCGAAGGTTCCGCTATAATACGACGACGCCCCTATCGTGTATCGCCGTCCGAACGAAAGGTCATTGAACAACAGGTCGCTGACATGCTTGCGCGGAAGATAATACGACCTTCATCTAGCCCATGGGCGTCTCCCGTGGTCCTGGTAAAGAAGAAAGATGGCTCAGTTCGCTTTTGCGTGGATTATCGAGCGCTCAATAAGATCACACGCAAGGACGTATATCCAATACCTCGAATTGACGACGCTTTGGACACACTACAAGGGGCGGAGTATTTCTCCAGCATTGATCTTCGCTCAGGATATTGGCAAATTCCGATGAACGAGACTGACAAGGAAAAGACCGCATTCGCTACACCGGATGGCCTTTATGAATTTAACGTGATGCCTTTTGGCCTTTGCAATGCTCCTGCCACATTTGAGCGCATGATAGACAACGTACTTCGTGGTCTAAAATGGAAGACATGCCTCTGTTATCTGGACGATATTGTCATCTTTTCGTCTGACTTCAGCCAACATCTTCAACGATTAGACGAAGTTCTCAAGTGCCTTGCGAATGCTGGTCTCCAGATCAATACAAAAAAATGCAAATTTGCAACCAAAACAATAAAAGTATTGGGTCACGTCGTCTCAAAAGATGGCATCCAGCCTGACCCCGACAAGATTAGTGCCGTTCTTCAGTTTCCTCGCCCCCAGCAACAGAAAGATCTACGTAGTTTCCTCGGCTTGGCGTCATATTTTCGTAGGTTTATACGCAACTTCGCAGCAATAGCAGCTCCTCTACACAAGCTACTGGTTACCGGTGCCTCTTTCACGTGGACTAGCGACTGCGAGTCGGCTTTTCAAGCTCTTAAGCGGCATCTTACTTCCGGACCAGTGCTTCGCCACTTCGATAATCGTGCCCCCACCATACTCCATACTGACGCAAGCGCACAAGGTATTGGCGCAGTACTTCTGCAACGTAATACAGCATCTAAAGAGCAAGTCATAGCATATGCCAGCCGAACACTTTCTCCAGCTGAGCGGAACTACACCATTACAGAGCAAGAGTGCCTGGCTATCGTTTGGTCGATTCAGAAATTTCGCCCATACCTTTACGGCCGCCACTTCACCATCGTCACCGACCATCATGCTCTGTGTTGGCTGTCATCAATGAAAAACATGTCAGGACGCTTAGGACGCTGGATACTCCGCTTGCAGGAATATGACTTCACTATAACGTACAAGTCTGGAAAACACCATCATGATGCAGACGCATTGTCTCGCTGCCCACTCTCACTCTCTCCAGGTAACGCGCCGTCGTCTTCCCAACCACGTCGTTCCGATGCTACGCCTGCCTCTCACCAACTCTCGATAACATCCCTGGACCAAGTTACGCTTTCATCACGCTCTGATTTCGTCTCGCTTCAGCGGGCCGACTCCTACTGTCGAGCTCTCATGGATCGCCTTAGTGGGGTCGCCGAACCGCCCAACAGCCGCTTGCGACGCCAACTTCGACAATTCCGCCTTCAAGGTGGCGTGCTACACCGCTACATTTACCACCCAACAGGTCACCGGTGGGTCCCAGTTCTACCTCGCTGCCTTCGTTTGCGGGTATTAGAGGCACTTCACGACGATGTATCGGCTGGCCACTTAGGCTTCCACAAGACATACGACCGCATAAAGACCCGCTGCTTCTGGCCTGGCCTATCCTCAACGGTGGCCAAATACATTGCCTCTTGTGCGTCATGTCAGCACCGCAAACGCTCGACATCCCCTCCTGCCGGTTTACTACAACCTCTCCCTTGCCCGGACGCACCTTTTGAATTTGTTGGCATTGATTTATATGGTCCCTTGCCGTTGACGCCCTCCGGTCACCGTTGGATTGTCACTTCGGTCGACCATTTAACAAGATATGCCGAGACTGCCCCTCTGCGATCCGGCACCGCTTCTGAGGTCGCCGACTTTTTCTTGCGCGCCATCGTCTTGCGCCATGGGGCTCCTCGCGTTCTTCTCAGTGACCGTGGCAAGGCGTTCATTTCACAAGTCCTCGAGGAAGTTCTTCGAGCCACTAATACCGTCCACAAATCTACGTCCACTTATCATCCGCAAACCAATGGCCTTACTGAGCGCTTCCACCGTACGCTGTCTGACATGATTTCCATGTACATCCGTCCTGACCACACTGACTGGGATAAAATTCTTCCTTTTGTGACATTCGCATATAACACTGCTATTCAACGAACTACCGGCTACAGCCCTTTCTTCCTTGTGTATGGACGATCTCCTTCCACCATATTCGACAGAGAACTATTTTTCGCACCTTCTTCGCCTAACGCGTCGCTTCCGGAAGATTTCGCTGCCCGAGTTGCACATTGCCGTCAAATCGCCCGGCAAAGCACAGAAGCTACCCAAGCTGAGCGCAAGCGTTACTGCGACAACAAACGCCGTGACCTACGTTTTCACCCTGGAGACCAAGTCCTGCTTTGGACTCCAGTCCGCACCCCAGGCCTCTGTGAGAAGTTCCTTCCACGCTACATTGGCCCATACACCGTTGTGCAGCAAACATCTGCAGTGAACTATCTCGTTCGCCCAGTACACTCCGTCACTGACCGGCGCCGCCGGAATGCTGAAATTGTTCACGTCTCGCGGATGAAGCCCTTCACTCCCCGTTTAGATAATCTCTAATCTGCGGCCAGGCTGGCCGCTTCCATGACGGGGGGAAGTTAGTGTAAGCACTATTAACGTACTTCGTCGTTTTCATTTGTACATAGCCATCATCATCTTCACTGTTCTTCGATTTCTTCGCGCGTGAGCTGGGGGCGTTGCCTTTGGTGGAATAAACAGCGCTGGACAACTTGATCGGTCTCGGTATTATAATATATATAAAGAAAATTTTCTAGCATGTTCAGCACAGACTAGCATTAGTGAACAAGTGATATTAAACCGCAAGAACTTCATATACAGTGAAATACACTTAACTTTGCAGCAAAACTTGTGTGCTTACCTCATAACAATCTGACCATTTCCAACATTTGATGCCTGCGATGCACACAGGATGCCAGTCCGGAGTAACTTTTCAAGGCCGAAGGTGACAGCTCTAGCGTCTAGACAGTCATTGCAACCCGCCATTTGACGCAAAGCACTGAACAGGACCTCAACCGGACCACTCTCCAGCAAGTACTTAATACAAAGAACAGAAGACTTGCTTGTGAGCAGCAGTGCCTCGTAAGTTTCTGGGCTTAGGAATTTTTTTCCACTTGATTTGCAGGCACTGTGGAGACTCAAGGTACTGCGGGAATTCGTCCTCAAGCCAATTCAAGCGTCCATCTGTCGCAGAGAAGAAATGCATCTTGTCGGGCTTGTTGTAGGGCTCCGATGTATTTGCTTCTCCAAGTATGTGCCATGCCGCCGCGCCGTCGGCAGGAGTGGGAGAACAGCGCCGCTCCGCGGCGCGCGAGGAAACTTCTCCGATTACACCTCTCCAATGGGGTGCGCGCTGAATGGGACGGCCGGAGCAAGCCCCGCCGTGCGCGCGTGATCGAGGCGGCCGTGGCCCAGGCCTGCTAATTCGCCGCGCTTGGGATAGATGGCGCGACCGGCGCTCATGAATATGGCGGCGCGCTTTGAATTCAACGTGTTCCTTCATCAGCTTGAGTTTATGCCTCCAGTCATTTGCCGAAATGATCAGCTTGCCTGTGGTTACCGGAATACCAGACACGTTCGGCGCTACGACAGATTGCTCGCAACGCACGCTGCTTCGATAGCTCCGCTTGGGGTCGACGGCCAAGCGGCTAGCGGAGACGTGTCGCGCGGGCGGGGGCGGGCTCCAAAACAACCGAAAGTGGACGATGTGACGTCGCATCGTGACGCCGAACCAGTGAAGGCGGAGCTTAGTCCCGCTCGCTCGGCGAACGAGTTGAGGAGGAAAAGCATGGCTAGGGAGGAGGGTAACTTCTAATCGCTTGTAGCTCCATTAATACGTAACGCTTCACTTAAATTGTGGTGCGAATGTCCTACTTAAGCTGTACCCTACGCGTCTACAAAATTTGTCCGAACCGTTTCAGGGGCCCTTTAAATCAAGGCGTATACGGAATTCCGCTTGCCACAGTCATAAAATACTTACAATTTTTTTAAGCTACAGTCTCATCAATTTCGGTGCAATGGTTGCCGAGAAAGACGATTTCCCCCTGTTCCCATGTATTTAGTTAGCAGTCCCCGAGCTAAAGCTTCCTCTTATAGTACTGATGTCACGAGGCGCATTTTTTATCGCGATCAAGCCTGATCGCGATCGAATTTTCGGGCTCCTTTAAGCAAGCTGCGGGAAGAAGGCAACCGCAGTCGAGAATTTCGATCCGTATCGGGCTTGATCGCGGTCAAAAGTGGTCGTGTGACACCGGTATAATACGACTGTCAAACAGCGCGCATCTGATCGCGATCGAGCCCGATCCGGATCGAATTTCTCTGTCGCGATTGGCTCCCTTGCGCAAGCTGTGGTTGGGGGAGCTGCGGTTCGGGGCCAATCGCAGCCGAGAATTTCGATCCAGATCGCGCTCGATCGCGATCTAAATTGGCCGTGTAACACAAGTATAAGTTGATATCTATTAAGAGCAATGCAGAGTAACAGAAACATAACTCGCCTTCAGGCCCGTTCCGGGGAAGCCCAGGTATCCAAAAGACTTGGATTGTCTAATGTTCTCAAGCAAAGTCCGCTTGTTCCATGGCCCGCTGAACGTGACGACAATATTTTTATCGCCGTAGGCGGCTAGGCATTTGGAACCCATCGGGAAAAAGGTTTACGAATGAGACGAACGCACGTACCGCACGGGACAGCGCACGAAAAGCATACAAGGAACCACAACGTCAAATAGGGGAGAACTATAAAAGTTGTTGCACCTCGGTTGAAAGCGCGCGCGCACATAAATAAATTTGGCACGTGGTTGCGGAGTAACGTGGAAGCGCAGTTGCCGGGCAACGGACAGGCGCGGTTGCGGAGCAGCACGCAATTATGAAGTCGACTAAACCAAAAAAATTTCAGTGTCGCAATGTAAGAAAAAAAAAAGAGCTGCATTATTTTTTAATTTACTGTGCGTGCAATTCTGCGATACTCGTACAATAATTTCTACTTTCCGCCGCACGCAGCCCGCACCAACGCCCGCAGGCTGTCTGCTTGCCCAACTGCGTCGGGCCGCGCAAGTTAATTTAATATTATTTCCGGAGTCCGCGACAGTGCAGCTTTCGTTATCAAATTTGCTGCTTTTGTGCTCTCTGCGAGAAGTGCGCATATTCGGAAGGCCGTGTAGTGTACAATCATTCGGTGACGGCAGTGCAGTGTCGGTGTGCGCGGTGAGTGTGCGCACGCGCGAATTCGAGAGTTTAGCAGTGCTTGTTAAATGGTTAGGCCCCAGGTAGCGGCTATGTCCACGTCTGTTTTCCTTTCTGTGGTTGTGTCCCACAATTTCTGCTGCTTCAATCTTCGTATAACATTTTTCTGCCGTGACATTAGTCAATTATTCGTGACAAAATTTAGCAGTGGTTCAACTAAATTGCATGCACGCATATTATAGCAACAGTGTATGTAAAACACTGTCCAAAGTGTCCTTCTTCATCTTGTCAGTTTACGAAGATTGTACGTCACATAGGTTTAGCGCACAGCGCTGAACCCGGTTTTCGCATATTTTGTAATACTGGGGGATGTTTCAGTACTTATACTAATTTTTCCTAGCACCGGTCGCACCTGGATCGTCAGCACAGAGATGTGCTAGAGGACAGTGTAACTACTTTTTCATGTTCACAACATGTTGCATCCAAGAACACGTCCTCTTCTCAGTTCAACTTGGTCTATTCATCTGAAGTGAACCGTGCAGAAATAACACATGTAAACAGTGGTGGTGAAGATGGTGGACAGTCAAAAGAGCCATCGGAGAAGCAGAGTGCAACACGGGGTCATGGCCTGGACTGTTTGGCACCAAGCAAAAACTACAGTGTGGAACATTTTTTTTTTTTCAGTGTTATTGAGCGACATAACTTGCCACACGCTGCAACTGAGAAGTTGTTCTGTGAATTGCACCTGGTGTTTGAGGAGTTGCTTAAGGCGTACGCAAGTCAAATTGCAAGTACTATGCAAGCATCAACACCAGGGTCCGTCCTAGAGGGTTTGCTCAAGTGTAATATTGTTTGTCAAATTTTCAGTGGTATCACCAGTAGCTGAAGGAGAGAAAAATATGCTGAAGATAATTTTCCTTACGTAGCACCTGAGCAACAGATCATTGGACGAAATTCGAGGCATCAGTATGTTTCATTGCCTAAGCTTCTTGCTTTGCTTTGTGAAATCCCTGATATTTCCGCACACCTCAACACAAGAGATTGATAACCATGCACCTACTGTGTATAGGATTTTACAGATAGCCACATGTATAGACATCTTTCACTCGTTTCGCCAACAGCCACACACACTATTGTTATTTTATTCAGATGAAATAGAAATAGAAAATCTTTTGGGTGCCAAACGAGGCATGCACGAACTTTTGGCCGTCTACTGTGTTTTGCTAAATCTTCATGTCAAATATAGGTCGCAGCTTCAGAACATCTATCTAGTTATGATTGCGCGTTAGAGTTACGTTAGATATTATGGCCTGAGAGTAATTTCGCAACTGTCTTAAAAAAGATGATGATGACCTTCCTGAGAAAGGGGAAAGAATTAGTTAAATATATTCGAACACACTTACTGGCAGTTTAGTGTCTCTTTAATATCCTGGTCAGATGGGCAAACTTAGGGCACCTTGAGTAAATTTAATTTACTTCGTTGAGTGTCACTTCAGCAGCGGGGTGCTAGGTGGCAAATTAAAGTGCCATTCAGGAGTAATGAAATTGATGCTAGTGAAATCTTGATATAATAAACTTCAGGGGACTACGATAAATTGTTCGTTAATATGAAAGGTCATTATAGCAAAAGCCCCAGAATTAACAATTCCGTGCATCAAGCCATAAGTGCGTAAGTTTTGACTGTGTGGGCCATCCACAAAACCTTTTACAGTTGGCCCTCTGCCTATGCTGTTGCTATTTTCCACTGACTCGGCCACCATGTACCACCAAAGCACCGTGGCGCACATGAAAGAGACGCCGCCGACAAAACCACAGACAAGCTCCCAGTCGCCTCCAAAGCACAATGTTCTTTTTTCTTCTTTTCTTTTTTATCACTTTCATGTCGCATGCGGTCACAAACCCTAATATGCCGTCACCTCCAGAAAAAAGAAAAAAAAAGAAAAAGAAAGAAACATTGTCTCTACATGTTTTCTTTTTCTTCCCATGCTGTCTCAGGTATTTTGGAGCCCACACTGTGCTACTTTATGCACAGTTTCATTTGCTAGCCTAACACTCAAGCTCCTGAGACGGATAAACTGAAATCTAAGAGTCCCTGGATTTCTTCATATGACTTCATTGTACTGAGGCATTGTTAACCTGACATGGAAATTGAATAATAATTGTTGTCCTGAAAACTTCGGTGTTCTGAAGTTCGTAGTACTGAAATATTTTTAGATTGAAACTATAGGCAGTCAGCAGGGGATATCTGAAAAGCTTGTTAATGTGGTGCTCATAGTAAGGAGATTTCACTGTATATGAAGCCATAAGGCTTGATATGATTCTCAGCATTAAGTGCTTTACAAATAATTACTCTTCTCATGCGAAAAATTCTGAGTTACAAGAACTTTTACAACAAAATATAGAAATGCTATAATCTTGTTAACATGTATATTGAGCCAATACAAGCAAGGAACGTATTCAAGATCCATACCATCAAAAAGATGGATTTTGAACGTTGAAAATTTTCCTTTCATTGTTTAAATGAACGTTTCAAGCTTGTTTTAACTTTACTGATGACGCAAGGACCATCATAACATTTTAAATAAAAAAACTGTCTTAGAATTAGTGCTAACTCTGCGTTCATTATTTATTTACTCTTAAGTGTTAGTATTGAGGCTACACACGTCAGTGCAGAGCAGCGAGTTCATCAAACACACTTGCTACCGAGTGCACTCCACAGCATGTGTAACTAAACTTTTCCGTCTGACAGCCTCCATGTGACACTAACAGCAAAGTGCACTTACTCTAAGTTACGCTGAATTTTCCCATCTGACCTGAGGCTAACTGCAGCACTATTTCAGTGAGGAGGCTTATAGCATAAAATTTTCAGCCTCCTCATTGAAATAGTGCTGCAGCCAGTCGAACAAGGGGTGTAGGGCTCACTCCACTGTCCACACTAATGACCCGGCAAATCAAGTCAAGCCACTTCTTTGCCTTTAGGTCAAAGACAATACCAAAAGCCCAGTAGAGGGCAATTAGTGTGGCCACTGCCACCAGTAAGTTGTTCTCATAAATGGCCACGTCCTCGAGCCGCACGACAAACTCGGTGGCATCAAAAATGCTGCCAGCTGCTGGGTATGTCACTGTTGGAAACGTGTACATGGCCCCAGGGTCCTGAAAAGGAATGTGTCTACTAGCTTTTATAATCTTTATAAGACAGCACCACCAATGAAACATGCAAAAGAAACCGATGAAACAATGAAAACATGTTTCTTCAACAAAGAACGACTTGTACAAATGGCCATATAACAATAAATATATAGCATGCATATATAGGTCACAACTCAGTACAGGGTGTGGTGCAATGTGTCCTTCCTTTTGTTTCTGGATGTTCCTGTGTGCCTAGCACAGTATGCAGGGCTCATTTGCTTGACATGTTCAGACATAGAAGCTTTTTCTTCTTACCTTGCAGTATTTTCTTATTACTATCATTATGTGAAAACAGGTAGTCTCCATTATAGGTTACTAACCTCGGTATTACTAACCGCGATATTACTTCTGTGTACTGTGCAGAAATTCGTTTTTAGGCCACATGAAGCCCCACCTTAAATTTGCTTGTGCCATGGCAATTAACAAAGAAAGTTTAAGTACATACAATTGAAAACACAAACACAGCCACAAGATTGTTAGTGAATGAACGATGTGTTTTGAAGGAACCCATTGTGTTAGTTCCTGCGCAATCGGATTTGCGCGGTAGTATATTTGCATAGTTTCATCTGTGGACACTGTTGCCACTTCGAAACAATGCAAGGCAACTGTTTTTATGTCTGTGCGTCGCGGCTTTGTGGATATATCAGTCGACCTGCGGAGACTTCCCCAGCGCTGATCCTATCATCTCGAGGTAATTATTCGACTTATTAAAGCTTTTAGTGCAGTATAATGTTGTTTTTCCTTAATGCCGAAAGTAGTCGTAATTCAGTAGTGTCACTAGCCTGATTGTTGTGCCCAATCTATGAATGCGCTAAGCCTTGCGAGCTTGCTACTTTGGCATGCCTAGCTTTCCAACAAATGCCGTGCAAGGTTTGTACCTACAGCTGTTCCTTACCTACACACAGTTTTGATGTAACAGCAAGAATATCTAATGTTGCTTTTAAGCACTTTATATTTGGCCTGTTGTTGCTGTGATATTTTTTTATTATCGTAAGCATTTTGAACTAGTACATCACCTTTTCATAAATTAGTTTGGCAGTTTTGGTACCACAGTGTTCCAATTTGGAAGCAAATAAATAGTTTAATATTTGCTGAGTGCAATTTTAGTGGCAGATATAGCATCCCAGCTTTTAATTGTGTCTATATGTTAGTATTTTTGTGTTCAGGTTGTTGTTTAACCACTTCCTTAAAAGGATATCCTCTGGTTCAAGTGGACCAAAAGCTTTCACAATCAAGACTGCTGACCTGACGACGATATTGAAAGGCGACGTGTAAAAATGCACGTTGCGCAAAAAAATTTTTCTAGCGATTTCTGCTATTCTACTTGTTCTACTGTATTTGGGGCATTCAGTAGACAGTGCTGTAATGTATTTCAGGTGCTTTTGCTCTCCTATTCATGTTTATGTAGCCTAAGCGGCTACTGACCTTCACATTTATATGTAGGTCTATTGGTGTATCAGTCTGAGGATCAATGCCGCAAGTGCGACACCGAATTTCACACCGATACACTAATAGACTGCATTAGACTAGTACACTCATACGCCTAATAGATGGTATTAGATTAATACACTAATAGGCCTAACTGGTATATTATACACCAGTTAAACAGGCAAAGTAAGCGGCACCTCGAGTGAGCGCACTTCATCGTTAGCGTCATTTGCAGACTGTCAGATGTTTAGAACCCTGGATGCAGGGATCTAACTTGGCCCGAACTTGACTTCTGGCATTCTCAAGACAGCTTCGCTGCTCGTCTTAAATCGTGCTCGACCTTGCGACGACTTGGCTTGGTCGAAGTAAGCTGAAGTTTCAAGTCTGCTCCCGGGCTAGCTTGAAACTGACTTTGTGCGTTATTCCAACATGGCAGCCTCCCGAATGGATGTTGAGTAGAGGTTAGCTAATTACAAGTTTGCTTGCCACGCCATGGATACAGCATTTTCAGAGGCGCATCCCTTGCCGAAAATTCCGCAACCCGTCCTACGTGAACGAGAAATCTAATGCAGCTGTACGACGACGAACAATTTCTCGGTCGCTACGTATTCACGAAGAACGTCGTGCGACAGCTTCTCTCTATGTTGCCTATATGGGAAAGCGGGGACAACAGAGGACAGCCTGTGTGCCTCCCATGCTGCAGTTGCTGATGGCTCTCAGGTTTTACGGCGCTGGCACGTTTCAAACAGTCACCGGCCATCTGGTTCGCATTCCTCAATCGACAGTGTGCCGCGCAGTTGGAAAGATGACTCTGCTCATCTAGAAGCACCGACAGAACATGCAGAACACACCAGCCCGCCCTCTTATGTGCTGCTTTAGTAAAAGTGCTGCTCAAGTATCCCTAGCAGTCCCTTTGGTGCAAGAGACTGTATGAGAACTGTTTTAACGTGTGATGCAGGTGCCATGTACATGGTCATCCATTCTTAGGGTGAACACGGCTCACTAAGGCCGCACTCCGCGGGGCGCCAGTGCATCCGCCGCATCGAAGTGAAGCGGCACAGGTGCACAGGGACCGAGGGTAGGTGCCTCGCGTTGTGTGCTACAGTGCCGGAGCTCTTGCTTTGCTGTAAAGTACACTTCGCTAGACTCAGGTGACTGAGTGCCCGAGGCGGCGTTGCCGGAAAGTACGCCTCACTCACTCGAGCATTTTCCAGCTGGTTCTGTCTACAGCTTGTGAACAGCCTGCTTAATCAATATACATAAACAAGCTTCTCACTACATAAGTTACTTAGCATTTTTTTAATAAGAGATGAGGGTAAAAATAGTTATTTTTCACGCTCTTTATTAGGCTGGGGCCATTTTATTTTACTCTATCAGCACTTGGTGCAGTGCATACCGAGAAACCTATTAGATGCGCTCTTCTTGGTTCGAGTCATCACGTGATGAGCCTAGCGCGCTGTTTCGTGCATGTCTTGATGCTAGACCGAATTTGCTTAATTACCTTAAGAAAACAACCGAAACCCGCAATAGATTTCACAGAAAGTTAGAGAGTGATTGTTCAATCATGCATCATCTTGTTTGCCATCGATTTTGCCGTTAAGCGCTGGTAGGTGTACATGGAGCGCATTACGCGATGTACGAAAGTGCTCTACCCGGCATAGCAACTGATTTGGCCGGCAATTCCACCTCCCCCTTTTCATCTTTCTATATCCTATAAATAAATTAAATTCCTTTTGTTGTCACAGTAGGGGTAAAATCACTGAAGCGGTGCCGGTCCTTTGACGGCTACCTGACGCAAAGTCACATTCTCATTTAGAGGCATCGTCGGTCAATTATTGTATCACATTGATTAGGTGGAGTAAAACATGCGGCGTCAACATTTTTTTGTTGGTCGTTTTTTTCTCCTTGGAGTCAATGCTTGCAGTCAATGCACGCTGCATGCGAATGCTGTTTCTGTCCACATTGAATAGGTAATTGGAGTGGAAAATCTATAATCTACATGTCTGTTCTCTAGTTCAAGTTATGTCTTGCCGGGTAATTAAGTCGTTTTTCGCTTCTATTTCATTTCAGTACTTCCTCAGAATAGGCAATCTGCATATTCTCACAAGAATATAATAATTTGTTAATTGTGCGGTATACGTCTCAACGGGACACATGGCCTCTGCGTTACGCTATAGAGGTGGGCACCGGATAAATTTGGAGAGTAGAAGGAATTGATTTCTTTTTTCTTTTAGGGGGTGGGGGGCCAGGTTGAGTGGGTAAAACCCAAATATGAATACGACACAGGAACGCTTGCCGCGGACAAGCGGTCCTGTTGCCGTCGTGGGGAATTCGCCGCACCGTGTGTTGGACGAACGCGGCCACGATAATTAAACCGGCGGTCATGAGGCCGGCCCGGTGTCGACTGCCGACAGCATACCGGTGGTCGGCAAACGGGCTGGCCATTTGCAAAAGCCAAGCCCTGCCCAAGCCAGATTGCTCTGATCGGGCCGGCCTACTTTTTAACTGACCATGGGCGTCAGCCCAATCTACCGCCGAGCCCCCCCCCCCCCCTCCTTTTTTTTGCTTAGGTCATACTACCGCATCTTAGCTTAATTTGCTGATGCGCTGCAGCCAACGGCTGCTCAACTGAGTGACTGGCCGCTCACGAGTTAAAGATTAGGGGATGACTCGTCAAATCGAAAGACACCAGCGGTGTCGTTAAACGCATTTCTGTCGACTTGCATGATGAATTGCATTTTGTTCGGTTGCTGGTTTCGTACATCGTGTTAAGCGCTCCATGCACCCCTACCAGCGACATTAACGCGTCAATAAGAGAGTCGCGAAGCAGCGGATGTCACTTCCTAGTTGCTGTCGAAGTAATATTATCGCCCTCCTTAATGGCAAAATCGATGACGAACATGATGATGCATGATTAAACAATCGCACTCTAACTTTCTGTGAAATTTATTGCGGGTTTCGGTCGTTTTCTTAAGTCAATTAGGCAAATTCGTTCTAGCATCAAGACATGCACGAAACGGCGCACTAGGCTCATCACGTGACGACTCCAACCAAGAAGAGCGCGCCTAATAGGTTTCTCGCTACGCACTGCGCAGGTGCTGTGAGAGTAAAATAAAATGGCCCCAGCCTAATAAAGAGCGCGAAAAATGACTATTTTTACTCTCATCGCTTACTTTAAAAAATGCTAAGTGATTTATGTAGTGAGAAGCTTGTTTATGTATATTGATTAAGCAGGCTGTTCACAAGCTGTAGACAGAACCAGCTGCAAAATGCTCGAGTGAGTGAGGCGCGCTTTCCCGCAACGCCGCCTCGGGAACTCAGTCACCTGAGTCTAGCGAAGTGTACAGCAAAGCAAGAGTCCAGTGCTGTAGCAGACCACGCGAAGCACCTCCTCTACTCCTTCGCTTCGATGCGCCGCCGCGCCGGCCGCACTGCCGCCCCGCGGAGCGCGGCCAAGGTGAACCGTGTTCACCCTTAACGCTCGGTTTTCTTTCGCAGCTTCCTCTTTCCACATATGCTTCAGGTTGTTCCAGCATTTCTTCAGTTGGAGGTGATCGCGCCGCATAATCCCGTGGTTGGCACTGTATTGTTTTGCTATTTCTTTCCATGTATCATTCTTCTTGGTCAACGACGCGACATCAGTTTTCTTGCATTCTACAATATGCTTGTAGTCGTTCACCAATGCGATCAGCAGGCTCTTTTCGTCTTCTGTAAAATGGGGTGCCCTCTTGAGTCGCGGTGCAGTCTCTTTGAAAGAGAGCGTACGTGAATGCGACATTTTAGCGTGAAAGCCTGTCTGTTGACAGGACAACAATTTCGTACCTAATTCGGCGCGCGGCAGTCGCGCGAGCCCCACAACTTGTTTTCCTAACAGACGCCACTTTCCTAGCAGACGACACGCGCTGTCAAATTGCAATGTCTATCACTGTCCCACACTCTCCCTCTCGTTGTTCTCGACAAAGCCTCCATGCGAAGTAGACAAATCACTCGCACGTGTCATTTTTTAATTTATTTATTTATTTTGTTTTTATCGGGTGTTGTCACCCATATGGGTCCGGACAGGGGACTCTACGGCGCTCGGTACTCCTCGTTCGCAGCTCATGTTGCTGTTTTTTTTTTCTTGTTTATGACTCTGGCCTACCGCGTTCGAATAGTTTGGTCTTTTCTTCAAAGCGTCACGTAGCCCGACCAGAACAAGGGCCGCCGCCTTTCGGCTGGAATGCCTATAGGCGAAAAGGGACGCGCGAGGTCCCTCAGAAACCGACCATATGGCTCGTCTCGGCCGCTTGCATCCGGTCGCCGGCCCAGACGGCGCAGGAACGCCTCGCGGCAATCGAGAACAAAAGCCGTTGAAAGACCACCATACGAACCAACCGTTTCGCTCGCTTCTCTATGGCCATTTCTACAAACGCGCAACAAGTCCTTTGAGTTAAAAAGAAGCTAAAACCGAAATAAATGTGACTATAAATGTTCTTAATTTGCACTCAAATGTACTGTCGTGTAAAAGTGGAGCATCGACTATGTCCGCTTCTTGCTTCGGGCAGACTTCGTCAAGTCCAAGCACGATCCAAGTTAGATCTCTGCATTCGGGGGTTTGTGACACTCAATTGCAGTGGAGTGCACTCAATTGCCAGTGAGTGACAATTCCAAGCCACACAATACCATAGAATGGTTGCTTAAATTATGCCCAGGAAAGATTGCAGTTAACTAGCAATATATAAATAATATCAGTAATGTGAATATTTTTATGCAAAACATGCACTCGTGACAAAAGCCTCACCGTTACTGCACTGTTTCCTTGATGAGGAACTTCGCCTTGTCTGGGATGACAAATTCATCATCAATGTCCACATACATCCCAAAGTCGTCATCATAAACCTGGTGGAAAAGTAGTTTTACCTTGTTTCTGCCAGTTTTACAATGATTCAATAAACCAGACAATACGGAAATAAGTGAACATATGAGAAGAAGAAGCCATATGCCATTCTGAAAATGGTTAATAAAACAGCCTCCTTCGTACAATGTGTACGGGGGTTGTACAAAAACCCTACTTGCAATTAATCGTACACTTCAGGGCGGTGCATGATACGCCAATTTTAACCGCTTTGGATGCATCATTAGCCGCAGTTTACAAAACTGTGGTATAATTTTTAATGCTGAATTATTGAGTTGTAAATGTGATAGCCCATTTTTCTGGAGTTCTGAAATTTTCAGTAATTCTTAATTATTAAATCAAGGCATATAACGAAATTCCGCTTGCCACAGACATCAAATACTCACTTCCTTTTTGTTTTTTTAAGCTACAAACCTCATCAATTTCGGTGCAATGGTTGCCGAGAAAAACGATTTCCCCCTGTTCCCATGTATTTAGTTAGCAGTCCCCGAGCTAAAGCTTCCTCTTATAATACGGGTGTCACACGGCGCACTTCTTATTGCGATTAAGCCTGGCCCGATCGAACTTCTTGGCTCCTTTGCGCAAGCTGCGCGTCGAGAATTTCCATCCGGATTGGGCTTGATCGCAATCAAAAGCGGTCGTGTGACACCGGGATAAGTTGATATCGGTTAAGACTAATGCAGAGTAACAGAAACATAACTCACCTTCAGGCTCATTCCGTAGAAGTCCAGGTCTTCAAAAGACTTGCTTTGTCTAATATTCTCAAGCAAACTCCGCTTGGTCCATGGCCCGCTGAATGTGACGACAATATTTTTATCGCCGTAGGCGACTAGGCATTTGGAACCCATTGGTGAAGAGGTTTACGAATGAGGACAGCCTACGAAAAGCATACAAGGAACCACAACGTCAGAGAGAGCTGAACTATAAAAGTTGTTGCGCCTCGGTTGAAAGCGCGCGCGCACTGAATTTTGGCGCGCGGTTGCGGAGTAACGGGGAAGCGCAGTTGCCCGGCAACGGACTAACGGGCGCGCGCGGCTGCGGAGCAGCACCCAATTATAAAGTCAACTAAACAAATAAAAATGAAAAGAAATAAAGTGCCACAATCTAAAAAAAATTAATTATTTTTAAAGTTACTGTGCGTGCAATTCTGCGACGATAGTACAATAATTGCCGCTTTCCGCCGCATGCAGCCCGCACCAGCCCGTACCAACGCCCGCAGGCTGTCTGCTTGCCCGGCTGCGTCGCGTCGCGCAAGTTGATATAATATTATTGCCGGAGTCGGCGACAGTCCAGTTTTCGTTTGCAAATGTGCTGCTTTTGTACTCTCTGTGAGTAGTCTGCGTATTCGGAAGGCCGTGTAGTGTACAGTCATTCGGTGGCGGCAGTGCGGTGTCTGTGCGCGCGGTGAGGGTGCGCGCGCGTGCGAATTCGACACACAGAGGCTAAGTGCTTCTTAAGTGGTTAGGCCCCAGGTAGCGTCTATCTCCACGTCTGTTCGTTCCTTTCTGTGTCTCTGACCCACAATTTCTGCTGCTTCAGTCTTAGTATAACATTTTCATTCGTGACGCTAGCCAATTATTGTTCGTGACAAAATTTCGCAGTGGTCCAGCTAAATTGCATGCACGCATATTAGAGCAACAATGGACGTAAAACACTGCCCAAGGTGTCCTTTTTCATCTTGTCAGTATACGAAAATCGTAAGTCATATAGGTTTAGTGCACAGCGCTGAACCCTGTTTTAGCATATTTTGTGGTATTGGCGGATGTGCCAATACTTACACTAATTTTTCCTCGTACCGGTCGCACCTGTATCGTCAGCATAGGGATGTGCTAGAGGACAGTGGAAGTACTTTTTCATGCTCACATCTTGTGGCACCCAAGAACGCGTCCTCTTCACAGTTCAACTTGGACTATTCATCTGAAGTGAACCGTGCAGAAGGAACACATGTGGACAGTGGTGGTGATTGTGGACAGTCAAAGGTGCCATCGGAGAAGCAGAGTGCAACGCGGGGTCATGGCCTACAGACTTTTCTGCAGCAAGCAAAAACTACAGTGTGGAACTTTTCTTTCAATGTTATTGAGCGACATAACTTGCCGCGCGCTGCAATTGAGAAGTTGTTCTCTGAATTGCACCTGGTGTTTGAGGAGTTGCTTAAGGCGTACGCAAGTGAAATTGCAAGTACCATGCAAGCATCACCACCAGGGTCCGACCTAGAGGATTTGCTCAAGTGTAATGTTGTTGATCAAATTTTCAGTGGTATCACCAGCCGACGAATGAGAGAAAAGTATGCTCAAGATCATTTTCCTTACGTAGCACCTGAGCAACAGATCATTGGACAAAATTCGAGGTATCATTATGTACCATTGCCTAAGCTTCTTCTTGTGCTTTGTGAAATCCCCGATATTTCTGCTCACGTACCTCACTACACCAGAGGTTGATAACCATGCACCCACTGTGTACAGGGATTTTACAGATGGCCAGTTGTATATACATCTTCTGTCACTCATCTCACCAACAGCCGCACACACTATTGTTATTTTGTTTTATTCAGATGAAATAGAAATCGTAAATCCTATGGGTCCCAAACAGGGCATGCACAAACTTTTGGCCGTCTACTGTGTTTTGCTAAATCTTCATGTCAAATATAGGTCGCAGCTTCAGAACATCTATCTAGTTATGATTGTGCGTTACAGTTACATTAGCTCTCATGGTCTGAGAGCAATTTTGCAACCACTGGTAGATGATCTGAAGCATCTGCATGAGCATGGAATCAAGTTCTATATGAGGTGGATGGAAGAGCATGCTCAGGTACTCGTTTTTGGCTTCTGTGGAGACAACTTGTCACTCAACCGCTGCTTTAGCAGTGGTCGAGTATGCAGATTTTATATAGTGTCTGCTAAATACCTTGCGGCCAAAACGAGTGATGATGTGTGCCAAGAAAGTACGGCAAGCAGGCACCAGCTCCACCTTCAAGCACTGGCGGCGAACAGCATCTATAATAGGCGGTTGTATGGGGTAAATGAGGAGTCGCCTCGTCTTGAGCTTGCATATTTTGACGTGACCCCCCAGCTGCCCCCAGATGTGATGCATGACATCTTCGAGGGGACAACTGAATGTGTCATTCGCAAAGTTATGAAGTCACTCCTTTCCTCCGGTATCCTACCCAAAAAGGATGTGGAGGAAATATCATCATTTCCATACGGCCCAAATGACAGAAAGAACAAGCCTGTACAAGTTAACATGTCCTTCATCAACAACAAAGCAACTCTGAGAGGAACCGCATCAAGCGAATGGTGCGTGCTGAGGTTCATACCCATGGTACTCGGACCAAAAGTACCTGAAGGAAACGAAGACTGGGAACTGTTGCTACAGTTTCGAGAGGTCACTGACATCATTTTTGCCCCAGAGATACCAGCTGAGCGTCTTGCATACCTTGATGTCCTTGTGGAAACGTTTCTGATAGAGTTTGCTAACAGATATGGCCAGACAAGTTATAACACCAAAGATGCACTACATGGTTCATTATGCAAGGTGTGTGCGTGAGATAGGACCATTAAAACATCTCTGGTCCATGAGGTTCGAGGCCAAGCATCAGGAGCTGAAGAAACAAGCATCGTGTGTGAAGAACTTCAAGAACATTACACTCACGCTTTCAAAAGGACATCAGCTGAAGCAAAGCTTTCAGATGCAGTTTTTTCAGCTCTATGAAGGACTTGCAACTTCACAGAGCAAGCCTGTTGATTTGGACAGACTCCCAGGGTGTGCCAAAGGGGTCCTGCCAGTGACAACTCATGAAGTCAAGTCTGCAACTGTTGATAAGTGCAAGTACAGATGTGGGAGCATCTTGGTTGCAGAAAACACTGACAGCCCTGATTTTCATGAAATCGAGTCTCTATGTTGCGAGTGGCAGGCTGTATATTCTGACCAGAATTTTAATACTGAACAAGTTTGACCGACACAGATTTTGTTATGTGGTTTCAAGGTCGCATCAGCAGCAACTTCATGAGACTGCAGACAACTTCGCACCTTGTCACCTTGACATGTATGACAACGGAGAAATTGTCCCAAAGTGGGAGCTGTGATGCTAAATAATGGTGGTGGTTTCACCAACACAGCAGTAGTGAAATGCTAGAGCATCTGCCTTGTTTGTGGGAGGTCCCGAGATCAAATCTCGGTGCTGCCAAAAATGTACCAGCCTTTTCTAACGGGTAGGGATGTACCAATACCTGGCACTCAGTTATTCGTACTGCCATAGGGCAATATGAACCCACGTCTACCCATTAGGAGCTCAGCTGGGGATTGTTCTCCCACAGTTGGCGTTGAGCGATAGTTAAGTCGCACCACTGTGGTGTCCTTGCCTTCATTGCTGCCTTTTTCTTCATTGAATTGGCTGTTCAGAAGACCCTGTCTAATTGACCACTCTCGTTCGTTGTTTCTAGATGGTGTAAGCATCTTTTCAGTCCTCCCAGGCTTGCTTTGGGTTGTCAGCTGGCTCTAGGTGTGCGAGCGGTAGCAGGAATGTGTTGGCCATAGTTGTGGGTTGGTTCCGATTACTCTGACACCATGTTGTGTTGTTGCTTGAGTGAGACAGACGCTGGACCAGCCGAGCCGAGAACAGAAATAGAAATGTGTTTATTCAGGCTGTACAGATTCACAACACCTCATAGGTGACGCAAGCTGTCAATTAATTTGAAAGGCGTCACATAGATAGCAGGAGAAGAGGAAGCGATGCGAATATATAACAGACACTAAAGATGATGATGAGCTGCTTGTATCAAGCAGTCACATGCACACACTGTTGCAACTGTGAGAAAAGCATTCTTTATTATGCGTTTGCCGTTATATACTGTTCTCATGCGGCACTCTGCGACTTTATCACCTATTGTGGTTTTAGCGTCGCAATTATCAGGTTTTTGATGACTGCTCCATTGTAGGAGCGAAGGACCGAGTTGCTGGCCTTTACTTGCGCTTTTGGTGGAAGTCTTTGGTATGTACCATAAGGCAGCAGGTTTGCTTGGGCACCGGTATCCACCTTAAGGTAAATTGGCGTGTTACCGACTTTCACAGGAGCCATCCAGTCACCCTTGTACGTGTTGTTTGCCACATTGAGAATCTGAAAATTATTGTCGTCATTGTTACCGCTACTGACTTCAGAAACTTGTTTGGAACTCTTGCAGCGCACCGCAATGTGGTTTCCGCCACCACACTTTCTGCAGATGCGCCCAAATGCGTGGCAGCTCCGTGGGGTGTGTATGCGTCCACATCGGCTGCACCGGAATTCTGTCCGACGTTCGCGTGTGGGCCAGCTCGCTTTTACCGGGTAGACCTGTCTTTCCTGTGTCCAGACCCCTTTTTGTGCAGCGGCTAGTTCCGCTGCCTTGTAGGCTTGTTTGGCTTTGGCCAAGGCCAATCCTTTGTCTCGAAGCAGCTTCTCCTTGACCTTTTCATCGCTTGTTCTGTACACAATCTGGTCTCGAATCATAGATTCTGATATCCTGCCAAAGTTGCATGACTGAGCGAGTCTTCTCAAATCTCGCATGAAGGGTTCGGCTGATCCACCCTCGGCTTGGACACGTTGACGGAACACGAAGCATTCATGGACTTTATTTAGCTGGGACTTGCAATAGTCATCCAATTTTCCAGCCACCGTCTCGAAGTCATCCTTGTACTCACCCCCAGTGAAGCTAAAGTTGTAAATCTCTAGAGCTGAGAAGCAATGCAACTTTTGTCGACCTTGACCGAGGCTTCACGCCGGTCTCCGAAGCTGTAAGGGACAGTTCAAATTTCTGTTTAAAAAGTTGCCATCTTTTGCTGGCATACCCCTCCAGGTGAAGGCGTTCTGGTGGTTTCAAGAAGTCCATGCCTTGGTTAATGAATGGTCGGTGTTTCCTTGTGGCTCAGACGTGAGTACGGACTTCATGTTTCGTGCAGTGGCCTTCACTGACACATACTAGATGATTTCAATGCAATAAAGAATGTCCCAGTTTATTCAGCGCTGCCTTTTGTACCTTCTAGAAGGGAAATAGAAGGGTAAAATTATGCAGCACACATAGGGTGCACAGTGATAACTCTCTGCGGCATGTCTATATGGACAGCTGCTTTATCAAACAGGATACACCACCCAGAAATCTTCGGGGCAAATACACATTTATCCTTATTTAGGGTTAGTCCTGTCCTTGCCGCTTTTGACATCACACAAAGACGCTTGTTATGCTTCTCTCTCATCGCTCCCCAGACAAGGACATCGTTGGTGTACACGACTTTTCGCTAGGCCCTTGAACACTTCGGCGGAAGGCGCGATTCCACGAACCTGTCCACAATGCAGCCTTGCTGACCCGCCTTCGACCTCCTCAGTAACGTCGATGAGAGCTTCCGATTTGACGAAAGATGGTTTTGGAGAATGCTCAGATGACCGACCTCGTCCAACTCAAGCATATCAGAGCCACCTGTGACACCTCTTTCGTCACCCAAATACT
Organism: Dermacentor andersoni; assembly: GCF_023375885.2. Lineage (NCBI taxonomy): Eukaryota > Metazoa > Arthropoda > Arachnida > Ixodida > Ixodidae > Dermacentor > Dermacentor andersoni. The sequence continues at coordinate 170,356,544 of NC_092816.1, forward strand.
GCCTTCTTCAGACGCCGCTAGCGGCATCTGAAATCCTTGCCGCTTTCAACATCACGCGAAGACGCTTGTCATGCTTCTCTCTCATCGCTCCCCAGACAAGGATATCATTGATGTACACGACTTTTCGCTAGGCCCTTGAAAATTTTGACCATTTTTTTAACACTTCGGGGGAAGGCGCGATTCCACGAACCTGTCCACAATGCAGTCTTGCTGACCCTCCTTCGTCCTCCTCCTCAGAAACGTCGATGAGAGCTTCCGATTTGACGAAAGATGGTTTTGGAGAATGCTCAGATGCCCCACCTTGTCCAACTCAAACATGTCAGAGCCAACTGTTTAAGGCCTGTTTAAATACAACTGATTTGTGGAGTGATCACTTATGAGTGCTTTGCATGGATGTTGTTTTTGCGACAAGGTTCTTATTGCATAGGAGACTCCCAGATATGTACGTTGATAATCCAGCGGCCACTGATCCGATTCTGCTTATAGACTTTGGACGGGGCTCGTACGAAAGGCACCAAGTGCTAGGCGGATACCTAAGTGATGGACAGGATCGAGTAGCTTAAGTGTTGTCTTCGAAGCTGACTGGTAAATAATACATCCATAGTCTATGCGTGACAACACAAGGCTTTTAAAAAGAGATAGCAGGCAATACCTATCTGTTCCCCACGACTGGTGAGGTAAAATCTTTAAAAGGTTCGTGGTTTTAAGACATTTCAGCTTCAACTGTTTTATATGCTGCATGAATGTTAGCTTACAATCGAAGATTACGCCGATAAATTTGTGTTCTTTTCTAATTACCAGGCTTCTCTTATTCATCGTAATGCTTGGGTCAGGACATATCCCTCTTCGTCTGGAAAACAGCACGCAGGTAGTCTTCTCTGCACTGAATCACAACCCGTTTTCGTCGGCCCATTTCGCAAGCCGATTAACACTTAACTGTATCTGGCGTTGATATATGGACAGATTGCAAGATTTAAAACTGACTTGAATGTCGTCCACTTAGACAGAATAAGACACCATGGGTGGTATAGCAGAGCGGAGAGAGTTCATTTTGATTAGGAAAAGTGTGCAACTTAGCACTCCTCACTGTGGTACGCCGTTTTCTTGAACAAAAGTGCCCGATAGTACATTGCCAATTTTTACGCGGAACTTCTTTCAGATACTATATATATAGTATATTTCAGATACGGATACTATTTTTATATGGAAGTGTTGTGTTTATTATGTCTTTGAAAGCTGCCATCGATGCACATCTATCGGCTGCTTCGTTACCCGGTATCCCAACATGACTTGGTACCCAGCAGAAGCGGATTGATCTCCCATATTTGTTAAGCGCGACCATGTTTAGTATGTCACCTAACAGGGGTTCACACTCAGATTTCAGATTTAGAGCCTTCAGTGTACTTAAGGAATCAGTGTATATGACTGTTTTTGTGCGTGCCAGTGATAATCTTTTTAACTACAACCCATACAGCGTAAACTTCAGCAGTGAAAACAGAGGCATGTTTTGGTAGACGAATACTTCTTTTCCCAATTTTCTGTTACGGCCCCTACACCCACGTGTTCTTTTGTTTTGGACCCATCAGTGTAGAATTGCATGTGATTTTGATATTTGTCCTGAAGAGCACGGAATTCTTGTATAATGTGTTCGTGTGGAGTGTCTCTTTTCCTTAAATGTGTTAATGTCCAGTCGCACAACTGCGTGAAATCGTACCACGGGGCCAACCGTTCTGGTTTCTTGGCAACCTGGAGGACTTCGTGGGGAATTTCATAATCCCGACAGTATTGCTCATACCGCAGGACAAGTGGCCTAATCATGTTTGGTTTATTTGTGTAGTGTAAGCGTGAGTTGCACTGTGTGACGTTGTTGTAGCATATGTGTTGTGGTGATGACTGAATTATGAGTACGTAAGAGAATGTTAGTACTGCTCTGCGCTGCTGTAATGAGGGTTCGTTACATTCAACATATAAACTTTGAATAGTTGACGTTCGGTAGGCACCACTTGCCAGTCGCAATCCAAGGTTATGTACTAGATCAAGTCGTCTGATATAGGACTGCCTGACTGAGCCGTAAACCACGGAGCCGTAGTCTAAAAGGCTACGCACAAGAGACCGGTAAATACGTAAAAGAGAGGTTCGGTCGGAACCCCAGTGCTTATGAGATAAAACTTTCAGGATATTGAATGCTTTATTTGCCTTAATCTTTAGTGTTTTAATGTGGGCTAGAAAGTGTCGTTTTTTGTCAAAGATTACTCCCAAGAATTTATGTTTTTTGTTTTACCGGCAGCGCGGCATCATTCAATATTAGAACCGGGTCTAAGTACAATCCTCGTTTTTGCGAGAATAGCACTGTAAGGGTTTTTTGAGTAGAGAAGCGAAAGCCATTTTTGTCAGCCCACTCAGTTAGTTTATTAATTGTTACCTGGAGCTGCCTTTCACATGTTTGTAAGCTTGAGGCACGGCACTCTATTTGCAGATCATCGACGTATATGGAGTGCATAACAGAGGGGGGAATGACTTTGTTAACAGAGTTCATTTTTACTATAAAGAGTGCTGTGCTTAGTACGCATCCTTGTGGCACACCATTTTCTTGAATGAATACACGTGACAGCGCCGTTCCTAAACGCACCCGGAATGTTCGGTTCGACATGAAATCGGCTAGACATTTCAGCATTCTACCCCGGATTCCTAAATCTGTTAAGTCACTTAAGATACCAAACCTCCATGTTGTGTCGCACGCCTTTTCAAGATCAAAGAAAACTGTGAGACAATATTGCTTGTGTAGAAAGGCCGCACGTATCTCGTCTTCTAGCCGGACTAGATGGTCTATTGTGGAGCAACCTTTATTGTATCCACACTGATGGTTATCTAGCATGTTCTCTGTTTCAAGGACGTATGTCAATATTATGTTGATAATGGCTTCATAGGATTTGCAAGACAACTTGTGAGTGCTATAGGTCTATAACTGGTTGCTGTTGTGGGAGGTTTTCCAGCTTTCAAGAACGGGATTATGATAGCTTTCTTCCACACTTTGGGCATTTTTCCCGTTTCCCAGATTATGTTGAAGAAATGAAGCAAGGTCTCAACTGCTTTAGGGGATAGGTGAGCTAGCATTGAATAGTGTACCCTGTCCGGACTGGGTGCTGTTTTTTTTGCCACTAGTAAGTACTCTGTTGATTTCTGGAAGTGTTAAAGCGCCATTATACAGTCTTTCTGAACTTCCTGTGGTAGGAAGCTTTAGTTTTTCTGCAAATTGCTTTTGTTTCAGAAATGCAGCAGAGTAGTTTTTCGAGCTTGATATATCATGGAAATGTTGCCCTAATATGTCTGCTTGTTCTTCTATATTTGTTTGTGTGCCTGGAGGTGACAGTATGGGGATAGTGTAAGAAGCGTAATCGCCTATCAACTTGCGAAGCTGATCCCACATTCGTTTGGATGTTTGGAGACGAGACAATTTTTCCATGACTGTCTTTCGGCTTGTCTGCGTGTGTACCTCGCTTTCGCTTTTGCTTTTTTGAAAGAGTAGATTGTCTTGTGTTGGGTATCGCCGAAAGGTACCCCACACTTTGTTTTGTAGGTTTTTTGTTTGCGTACATTGTTTCGTCCACCAGGGTTTTAGGTTTTTTCTTAGCAGGCCAGACGATTGTGGGATTGTTTCTGCTGCTGCAGCAAGTATACAGGCGGTGATCTTATCGTTCATTTCATCTATGGTTAGCGCATCTGATATGTTATCCAGAGGGGCCTTTTCAGTAAAGAGAGGCCAGTCTGCTAGATGGAGTTTCCAACAGGGGATGGTAAGAAAAGGAGATGTTCTTTTAATGATAGCAGGCATATGGTCACTACCATAGGGGTTCTCAATTACATTCCACTGAAAATCGCGAAAAAGAGATGGAGAGCACAGTGCCAGATCTAAGCAACTCATAGCTCCTGTGCTTGGGGAGTAGTAAGTTGCCGCACCGGTGTTTAAAAGGCATATGTCATTTCTTAGGATAAAATCTTCAAGCGTTTGACCCCTGTTGTCAGTAGTTTTACTACCCCATAACGTGTTATGTGAATTAAAATCACCGCCTATTAAAAATGGTTCAGGTAGCTGGTTTAAAATTAACTCTAGGTCTCTTACGGTAAAATGTGAATGCGGCCGTATGTATACTGAACAAATGGTGATGGTTTTGCAAGCTAAAACGGTGACAGCAACGGCTTCTATGTGAGTGTTGGTGGGAACTTATCTGGCTGCTGTACCACCTGGAAGAGCAATGGCTACACCACCTGACATCCGGTTCGCCTGAGTACGGTCGCGCCGTACAACAGTGAAACCTTTTAAAATGTTTTTGTGTTTTTCTCCTAGGTTGGTTTCCTGTAAGCACAGGGCCACAGGAGACAAGCTTATTAACAGGTCTTTTATGTCACCTAAGTTATGTAAGAGACCTCTACAATTCCAATGGATCATGAAAGCCATTATAAAATTGAAAGGTAAAAAATGATATTAACGAGTGAATATGAGATAAGAAAGATGTGAGGTGACATGAATCTAAAGAAGGCAGATACAACAGAGCGATAACCCTTAGGTTATCGCCTTCTTATTTTGAGTTGTTATTGGGATTTTGTCCCTCTTACCGCGCTCGAGAGAGCGCTTGTCCTCCGATGTCGAGGACACCGGGGTTTTTGTTTCGACTTCCATTGCTCTCTCTGAAGCGCTGGAGGACCGAGAGTTTGGCGCCGAGACACGTGTCTCGGGCCTTGGAGTTCGCTTGATCTTAGGGCCCTGCGGGACTGGTGTCTGCAGGGCCGTAGAAGAGGGCGGAGCAGTACTGACTGCTTCCACCACGGGGGCGGGAGGAGTCACTGCGGCACCACTGCGCGTGGGCTCGGAGGACTTCGGAGGCCTCTGTGACGCTGCCCCCGCCTGGGTCACATCGGCATAACTTCTTCGCGGAATATACGATAGCCGCTTTCTGGCTTCAAAGAAAGAAATGTTTTCTTTTACAGTTAGTGCAATTATCTCCTTTTCTGTTAGTGCAATGACCTCCGTGACGTATTTCGGCGCTTGAGAGATGCAGGTCTCACTGTGAAACCTACGAAACGCCAGTTAGCTCATACCGAGGTAAAGTACTTGGAACATATTGTAGGCCAAGGCAACCGGAGACCCGACGAAGTAAAGGTAGAGGCAGTGATGGCGTTTCCACGACCCGAAAAGAAGTCGGGTATCAGAGTTCTTGCAGGCTTGACGGGATATTACCAGCGTTACATTCCCCAATATTCAGAACTAGCGGCTCCACTGACCGATGCTCTAAGAAAATCGGCTCCTGAAAGAGTAATTTGGGATGACGCCAAGGAGGACGCGTTTCACGGGCTCAAAGCGGCTCTCTCGGCTTCTCCCGTGCTGCGTGCCCCGAACTACGACCGACCCTTCATTGTACAGTGCGATGCAAGCAATCGTGGGTTGGGGGTTGTGCTGTGTCAGGAGGATGACAATGGTGAAGAGCACCCAGGGTTATACGCGAGCCGGAAGCTCACGGTACGAGAGGAGGCCTATAGCGCATCGGAAAAAGAATCTGCATGCCTTGTTTGGGCATCTCAAAAACTAGCCTGCTACCTTTACGGAACGACATTTGTCTTTGTGACTGATCATTGCCCGCTAAAGTGGCTGGCTCAAATGTCAGGCAAGAATCCCCGATTGTTAAGGTGGAGTCTAGCACTTCAATAGCTGAATTTCAGCGTGCGCTATCGAAAGGGACCAGCCAATGCCAATGCTGATGGTTTAAGCCGCGCCTTTTAGTTTATCTTGCCAGCTTATACTAAATTTATTTTGGTTGCAACTGTATACTTTTGCTTATTTGCCTTGTGAAAAAGCGAGAACACTTGTGTGACTGCCAGGACTTAACGAAGATCAGGAGTTTTTACTGTCAATGTCAGCTTGGTCGCTTGGCGAGTATGGCTGGCGCTGCCGAACCAGTGGTTTCGTTCTACGTGATTTAGGAGAAAATCAAGAGACAGGAGGCGAAGCAGATCTCTTCCGTCGAGCAGCTGAGACTTCTCACCGTACTAGATCTTCCCCGTCGGCGGAGGAGCTGTTATGTTTGTGCCTTCGGATTTGCCTGACGGGAGGCCAGTGCTGTGGTGTGTCAACCGTGGAGGCAGCAGTCATCTCCACATGGTGCCAGCTTCGGGCACATGACTACGTGCACGGCTTGGGTGTCCTCGCCGCTGCACGGCGTCAACGACGGAAGCGGCCGCCGGCTCACGGACAGCTATTCGGCCCCTCCTCGTGCTGGCAACAATGCGCCCCCCCCCCTCCTTTGTGCGGCGGCGTCCAGGGGCAACCCTTTTACCGACCACCCAAGGACTATGTTTCGACACCGTGCCTTGCAGTGGGTTCCCTTTGTCCTATGCCGGGCCATTGAACTTCCCCGGCGCACCATTCCGTTTACGTGTGTGTGTACTGCCGTGTGTGCACTGGTGGCCGCCTCGGTGGGGGTCGAGACGGACGGGCGAATAGGGAGGCTTCCCGCGTTTTTTTTCGGGCGCCTCCGTAACTCTTGCGCGTTGTGCGCGGGCACTTGTCTCCCTGACTTCGAGGCGCAAGGTGTACCATCGATGGCTCTGCAGTTCTCCGCAAACGGCGACCGTCGCGGCGACTCCGCTCTGCAGCATCCAGGGCCAGGGGCAAAAGAAAGGCTTGGCTCGCAACGGGACCTGGTTGAGGCCGGCCCGGCCCCTCGGCGGAGCCGGACATCCAAGAGGAACCGCCGGCCGGGTCAGACAAGTGCTCGGCGGCAGGACCGGGCTGCGAGGAGTGTGGCCACCTGGACGTGCCAGCAAGATGGGGCGCCACCCCTGACCTTCTGCAGCAGCGCCCCATGGAAAGCGCAGAGGCGGGTTCGCCGAGATAGCGAGGTGAGCCTGGCGCCCTATCCATTCCGCGGCCACACGGTGGCCGAAACGAGCGGCTCGGCGGCGGCGCAGTTCCCTCTTTCCGGGCGGCGTCCGCTGTTGCCGGCTATGTGCCACGCCAGTCTACTCACAGAGCCATTTCCGAGGTTCTCTGCACCGGGCTCGAGAAAGGGGCCCTTTCCGAGGCTGGTGCTGGCGACGGCAATCCGGCACCAAGCGGCCCTCAGATTGCGGACTCGGATTTGGCGGCCCTGTGCCGGCAACGCTTACGGGAGAACCGCGGGTTCGCGGCAATGGTCGGCGCGGTGACCCCGACGGCGGCTATCGAGGAGAATACGGCACCGGGCGTCAAGACCAAGGTGACGGGCTGCGGAGCTTCCCCCACACCCCCGCGTCATACTGACAATCTGATGCACGAACTGGGGGGGCTTTCGTGGCCGTCACCGGGCCTTGCGCAGGGGAGCGTGCGCACGAACATAGCGCTATGGGACTCCCGTGAGTGCCATTTCCCTTGTTCGGGCCACCCTTATTATTATCATTTTGTTTTATTGAGTTATCATTTCGTGTTTCGTGTTTAACTTTACTATACTATACGCGTTTTCTGTGTGTAATTGTAAATAATCTTCGTTGGGGTGGAACCTTATTACTGTTTCCCCCGCTCCTGTGTTGCTGTTTTTGTTTTGTTTCTTGTTTATTTACGTGTGTGTTTTGCCTTTCGTATATGCCGTGACTCATAATAATAGTATACTGATGTAACTTTATAAAATGGTTTCAATTCGTGTTTTCTTTGTATCTATCAGTAATTATCTTTTTCCATGGTTATTTTAACATAGACATGCATGCCACTATTTACGAGCAATTGTAGAAATTTGGGCTGAGCTGAGGTTTGCGCGCGCCCCGCTAGTCTGACCACGTCAGGCCGGTGGGAGGGTGGTTTAGGAGGGGAGAGTGTGGGGACTGCGTAGCGACCTCGCGCGGCGAGGTCGCTTTCGAACTTCGCGCGCGCGGTCCATCGCTTTCCCTCTCTCTCGTTCCTTCGAGGGCACCGAACGGCAGCGGGACCGTAAAACACTTGCTGCTGTCCGCCCCCGAACGGTCCAGGGGCTCACCCGATTGGTCTGTTTGGGTGGGAACCCGCGTTCCCTCTCTCCTGGCGACTCAAGTCGACAGAGGAGCGGCAACGCGGGGAGAAGCTCTCGGGCAGCGAAACGGTGCGTACTGACTTCCGATTCTCCCGGTCATCCCTTTGGTTGGCCGGTCTCGCCGAAGGTCCTCGACCAGAGGCAGTTGCGTACCTATTCGCTGCTCCTGTTCTGAAGGCTACGCCAAAGAGACGCGGCTCACTTGACGTGCGCGGTCGTACTGCGCCGAGTCGCCCTCGGAGGCTACCCCGAGCTGAAAGAACGTTGCCCTGGTAGCACAGTCGTTGGGAGCCATCCTCCCGTATAGCGGCGTGCTACCGCGCGTTTGAGATACCGAGTGTCACCCCTTGACTTGCCGGAGCTTCGGCTCACGAGCCCCGCGCCGAAACGGGTGTATACAGATATCCTGAACGCCAAGGTGGTCGTACAATAAACGCCTTCCTTGTACCCTGGGCCTTCTCCTTGCGGCGCTCTGTTTCGCTCCCAGAGGAGACCGAACGAGCCTCCGCTTCGAGCACACGCTACACACGCGGCTGAGCTGATCATCCCCCAGAGGGGCTCGGATCCTCGGACCCGCGCGGTGGTCTAGGTGACTCCCGGCGGAGCACCGCTATATAAGCAGAGACCACAAGGTTTTGTTATGGTTTATCTATTACTGAATGGTATCATTCAGTAATAGATAAACCACAGCCAAACCTTCACTTACGTGCATCGCTCTCACAGAGTATCCCTCAGTAATACTCTGGCATTTGCATAAGCCACCACTGAATACATTTCCAAGCACACGCTAGAAGTGTAGTTCTCCAGCAAATAAAGCTGTGGATGTTCATGGAAACATGCTTAGCTCAACCTGCATTAATATCTCTGCGTCGCGAATGTATGTAGAAATGCCAGTTTCTCGTAAGACTCGCTCAAGGATAAGCTTAAAACCTACCTTACATGGCACTAACCCACGAATTCGAGCGCGTCCGTCCACGCGGGGATCTGCGTGAATTTCAAAAAGACGACGGTAGCGATTCCTCTCGGCTAAATGGTCACTGTGTGTGGCGAGGACCGGCAGCAATCTTTGAAAACCGCTGCATGGTTTTCAGCGGAGCGGCAGTGCTATCATTAGTTCGGTCGGTGGACCAAGTTCGAGTCGAGGATCATTTAAGAATACCGGGGTAAAGATAGTAGCGACAACGCGCTAGTTTATACGTGTAACACATGCGCTCAAAAGTACTACGAGAGGGAAAGGTAGGATGCTGAACGTCTTACCTGCTGGCTCGATCAGAAGTGATAGTGGGATGTGTAGTTTAATCCCTTTTTTGTTGGCCATGAGGCTGAAGGCCATCAAAATGCCTCGTGTTCCTCTCAATGAATGCGAAAAAATTATTGAGCTTCGTATTGCTGGCTATAGCCAGCGGTATATTGCATGGACTACAAAGGAGCCACTAAAAACCGTAAATAGGATCGTTCAGGCTTTCAAGAAGGAACGCCGCGTGAAGGACGCTGCGCACAGGCGGAGGCCTCGGGCAAAAACCGAAGACGAAGACGATGCGATTGTAGCTGTAGCAGCACTGAGACCGCTGACAACAGCCCCTGGAGTACTGAAAAAACTTGATATTAAGGTGTGCGTGACGACTGTGAAGCGCCGCCTCACAGAAGCTGGTCTCAAAAAGAGGGTTGTTTGGAGGAAACCGCTGCTTCTAGACACAAACAAAGCCGAACGCCTGCAGTTTGCGAAGGACCACGCAGAGTGGACTACCGCGGACTGGGAAAGTGTTGTGTTCACCGACGAGAGCTCATTCACGACCCGGTTGCACCAGAGGCAAAAGAGTGTGGCGCTCAGAAAACAGCCGGTAGGTGATGTTTCATGCTTAAAGGCAATTATATCACTGTAAGAAATGCTGAAAAAACTGTACCGGACGAATACCCTTTTTTATGCATTGTGTGATATTGTAGTGTCTTATATCGCGTAGACGGAAGAGGCAACTTCATATTCAAGGGACGGTGTTAGATAACATTTACCAGTGTTAATGTATAGCTATGTTCTCAAATATTAGTAATGTTGCTAACTTCATCAGTATTACTTCGCATTTAAATACGCTTAGCATATGCTTAATGTAGAGACATGGAAGAGGGGACAGTATAGGCTGGCAACTGCCACAAACAGAGACACACCACCAGCCTCATTGCTGTTTCGTTATGGGGGAATAGAAAATAGCAAAATAGGTTGAAGGAAATGGGAAAGTGAATGAAAACCTAAATCAGTACGAAACATAGACATGAACAGCCGGCGATATGCGCGCTTTGTAGCACCGCGGAATACCGCATGTTTGGCGTAAAGGAAAGGTATTCGAGATAAGTAGAGTGACCGTTTGTTTGGTGTGAATGCATGATCTAATAATAGTTTTCTACAGTTACAGACCAGAGTACCTGCAGCGAGTGGCTGAAAGTGGCCGCTCAGCAGAGTGCGTGCGGGGCCTCATGACCAAAGAAAAGCTTGGTTCACCAGTCAACACAGAGGACAGATTGACGTCTGCGAGCTGCTGCTCAATTCTGAACAACGTGATGGTGTCCCAGTTGCTCAATGAGCCCTTCCCGGAAGGCGATTACATCTTCCAGCAAGACAACTTGCCCGTCCACACATTCCGAAGGGTGACAAGCTTTTTCGAGGATCGTGGAATCAGCTCTCTAAGGTGGCCGCCCCAGTCTCCAAACCTTAATATTATGGAAAATGTGTGGGTTCTTTTGAAAAGCGCGCTGGCGGGTCAGTCTTTTCGCGCACTGTCGGCCGACTACCTCTGGGGCGTCATAAAGGAGAAGTGGAAGCGCCTGAGGATCAACAGATCCCTAACGGCCGCCATGTATAACTTGCTGTCCTCAGGAATGGCAGCTGTCGTCGCAGCAAATGGGGCGCCACGAGGTACTGATTGATGTCTCAACACAACATTTCAGCTTGTTGTTTTGGTGCTCAAGTCAAAAGAAAAATTTACGTATATTTTTTTGGTGTATTGATAGCTGTCTTTGCATTTTGTGCTCGCGTCTTTTACATTACAGATACGACATTGATAAAAATTTTTACAAACATTTGGAACATTTTTTTGCGTCAAGTTTCTTACGTAGCAACATCTCCATCGCTACTGTCACGGCCAGGGCGCTTTGATTAGGCATGGCGTTATAACATCAAGCGTGGATATATTAAACGACTGAGTACTTTGCCGACAGATCAGTACTTTCCGGGTAAGTGGGATTCTACCTTGCACAAACGAACGTAGCACCTAGCAGGGTGTGTTGACGCTATAAGGTGACAGTGCAGTGACGCAGGCGTTGGCTGTGCGATTTACGGCACCGATGTGCTTCCATCGCGCCGTTTGATGATAGCGATAAGCAGGCGCAGGGGCAGCACACCCGGCTAAATTCTATGTTCGTTTGTGCGCGGAGCGTTTGGGAGCGCTGAAATCACGGTGCGGAAGCGGATGTGTAATGTATTTTTTTTTCTCAGGCCTCTGCAGTAAGCGGAAGAACACTAATGCCTAATAGATAGAAAGCTAGAAACTCTTTAGAAACCGCTCTGCAACTTTCTAATTGGAATTTTTTCCTAGCTTCGTTACTTTAGAAGTTGGTTAATTAAATTAAGTATTTAATTAAGCAAAATACGGAAAGTACCATGACACACTACATACAAAAGTGAGCAACATGCATTTGGTCGCGTCGTCTTAGAGTGCATCGGCATATTTTTAAACTCCGGCTAAAGTTAGCTCAAATGCCCTGTATATGAGGGACCCTGTTCAGAACTTCCACTAATATAGTCATAAACAAAAGAGCCGGGGATCGAATTCTGGCCACGGCGGCCGCATTTAAATAGGAACGAAATGCAAAAATACCAGGGTACTTGGATTTAGGTGCAGGAAAAAAAACCGACATTGTACAACTTTATCCGGAGCCCCTCACTAAGGCGTACCTCATAATCGTATGGAGGTTCTGTCTTGTAATATACTATACGTTTATTGTTAGTAGCTTGCTCGGAAATGCAGCACACTAACTAGACCAAATTATTTAGCAGTTTGTGTGATGAGTTATTTAAAATTAATTAAATTATGGGGTTTTACGTGCCAAAACCACTTTCTGATTATGAGGCACGCCGTAGTGGAGGACTCCGGAAATTTAGACCACCTTGGGTTCTTTAACGTGCACCTAAATCTAAGCACACGGGTGTTTTCGCATTTCGCCCCCATTTTGTGCGATGAGTCCCCAACCTATTTAGTACTGCGGCATTTATCATATTTTGTGCTAGTCCATGGAGAATACCACTGATCGGCCTTATTATGCAATCGACTGTTAATTTTGGGTAGCTTAATTCCTCCAAGCTCAATAGATAGCCTCAGTAAAGGTGTAGAATGTCAGTAAGTAATTTATTAAATTAGCATTCGTTTCCTAATTTCACTGTGTTAGAACATGTAGAATACTAGTTACTGCCATGTTTACAATGCAGCGTTTCTTTTTTTTTAAATCCGGACAGTTCTTTTACTGGCACATTTCCTTTTGCCAGAAAGTAAACGTATTATATTCGTTAAATTTTCTGTCTATAACAAATTTTCTTCTCTTTCAGTGTGCCTGTCTCGTGTACCTTTCCTTTCCGCAAATAGCATCTGCTCTCGAGGGCGTTAGGTGGGCTCGGAGGCACTACCGATAACTAACATTTTCGTGAGGACGACTGCATGAGGACATAGTTCACAAAGAGGGGCTCCGTGATCAGTGAACGGGAAAGATGTCGAAGAAGTGCGGCGACGGGTTCATTCGCCATTGCACGACGCATGGGCGCGACTTTGTCAATTGAGCGATGGCAATGTGCCATCGATTGGGTCACGTGTGGTAAGCACGCGGTGAAATGCTCCGTGGCGGGACGCCGCGCCTGCACAGTGGCCAACGGAATACACCAGGCCAAAGTGTGGCACGCCGCCGATGGCTCCAAGCAGGCGCAACGCCTGCTCGAGCGGCGGTTCCAGGGCGACCAAGTTCCCTTGCGCTTTGAACGCCGGCGTCCGACATTTCGGCCTGCGGTGTCCCCTCTGGCGCTGTGTGAGCGCGTTACCCGCGCCACCAAGCATTTCGTTACGTGTCTGCTGCACGTAAACTAGAATGCCTTTATTCCTTCATTAAACTCCCTAATAACAAAAAAGTCCCTGAATGGCACCTCAATTTAATCGCAAATGGTCACATTTTGAAATGATGAAACTCCCACTGTGGCCTGCACAACCTGCCACTGAAATGGAGTTAAAGTGGGTATATTATGGTACTCTCGCTCAATGCCGAAGGAATGCCCACCCAAATGGGTGTTTTCTTGTATGCCTGTTCAATTGGAGCAAAAACATGTACAGATGACAATGCTCTAGAGGACAATCCATAAACGTCCATCTGGGTGTTTTTCTGTTTAGTGTGTACACCAGCAAAGGGGTTGTGTAAGGTCGTTGTGAATGTTCGGCCTGCTGAAGCTCATGTGTGCATTCTTTTTCTTTGCTTAAGTGCGTGCTTCCCCGACTTCTCTGGGGCTCACTCTATTTTTGTGTATGTGTTGCATGGCAATGTTGTGCTGTTGGCTCGCACCCTGGCCGCTTCCAGAAAGCGCCTGCTTTGGAAAGGCGGTTGCCGGACGCTGTTCGGCGAAAAAGGGAGCGGCATCGGTTCTCGCGCACTGGGTCTGGCGAGCGCCATAAATCGCGCAGTGAGCCGCTGTAGAGGCTTCTGGAGAAGGGTGTCTTTGGGGTGTGTTTGCGTCGGGCCGAGGCGCTGTGGGGGGCTCGAGCGGCGGCCACCGCCGGTGCGAGTTAAGGCGCGTTCACACTGGCGGGAAAACGGGCAACGCAGAACGTTTTCCGCGAGCCGCCTCCCGCACAAACCGCTTTTTCTCCCGCAGACAGGCTGCTGTGCCGTCCCGCAGAGCGATGGGTCGGGTACCTATTTTTCCCGCGCCGCTGACGAGAACAGCCAATGGGGGCCGACCGCGAACCGTGACGTCGGTCCCAGTTCAGTGACCCCGTCGGCGGAGGCAGACGCTGCGCGCGTGCTGCGGGACACTCGGCGGTTGCTTTGCCACCATGAACATGCGACTTGAGGATTTTGAGCGGTTCCTGGAATGTATTCGGTGCTATCCTTTTCTTTATGACAAGACGCATTGCGACTATAAAGACACGGATGGCAAGACCAACCGATGGGAATTAATAGGACTGGAGTTCGGCCTGACTGGCCCAAAATCGGCGCTTCCGTACATTCCGTGCACGGCGACGGTGCAGAAGCAGCGAACAAGCAAGTATAAGTACGTTTACCGTAGCCAACAGCTCATCGTTCGAACCAGCCATCCTCGTGACAAAAAGGGCGACGCGAGGAGAGCTAGCAGACGGTCAAGACGACCACGTGGGAAATCTGGTGTCACATGATTATCCGCTTCCCTCTCTGCTCGTTAAAGTCCTCCCTCAACGCCTCCTCTCTCTACATTATAAGACAATCGCAGCGAGAAAACGCGCGCAGTGTGATCGTCATTCCGAGCAGCTGCGACGCAGCATCGACGTTGACGCTGTGCCGCTGCGGGAAGTCTCCCGCTAGTGTGAGCGCGCCTTTACACAGCCCAGGGACATGGTCCCGAGACTGGGAGGTGATAATGTGCGCGGCTGAGCGGGCAGCGTGAGCCAAGGCCTGAGAGATGACGGACCGATCTCGTCAGGTGCCCAATCGGAGCGACGGACTGCTCCGAGGCCTTGCTCAGCCGCATTCGTAAATGTGAACGCGCTTTCCTTGTTTGCTATATACCCATTGTAACCGTTACTACCTGCCTGTAAATAAACAGTTCGAATTATTGACATCCAGCATCGTTAGTCCCGGGATACCGAAGCAGAGAGCAGTGCATCGGCTCAGGAAGAGCCGAGAGCGAACTAAAACACGAAGAAAGAAGAACCCGGCGGACGGAGGAAAGAAAAACTTTACTGGCGCAGCCGACAGGATATCTGTTCTCGGTAAGCCTTCGGTGGACGGCAGCGGCAGACAGGCGGTAACCGATCAAAACTCACGAAGGTGACATAACTGCGACGATTTGATCACTGTGCCTGGGTCAGGCGAAGAAACGGAAAGTGAGGGTGCTGCTCACGTGACGGCGAATAGCGAAGATAAGCGTCAACGGGCCAACGGACCGAGCCCGGACAGTGCGTCGAACGCACGGGGAGCGTCACTAATGGACTTGTGAGTGCGCATCGGATAGTGCAGCCCACTGATGGACTAGTGGCCGCCCTGCATCACCCTGTGATGGACTAGAGAAAACTCGTGGAGAGCTGCGTGGTGGTGACGACCGCGAAAAGCGACTCCTTTCATCGGCCTCCAGGGACTGGAAACAAGGTGGGTGACTTCCCTGCATGGTTCACAGAGACCGCTAGCTGTAATCGGGGACTAGTGGGTGCTGATCATGAGTAGTGACGGGGAAGCTACGGGGCCGAGTGCTGGGGTGGGGTCGGGCACACGCGCAGACAGGCAAGAACTCGAATTTCAACATGAGACTCAGATAGGTTTAATGGAATTGGAGCGTTTGAAGCTTCAGTTGCAAATTGAGCAGCAGAGAACGCGGCAGCTTAAAATGCGAGAAAATATAGATGACAGAGCACTGAACAGGCATCCGGAATCCCGCGAGGAGACCCTAGGGCGTTCATCCAAAATGCTAAGAAGCCTTCTAACTCCAATCCCATCGGATCCAGAGGTACCGGTGTGGTTGCAGGGCATTGAGGGCGTCTTTCGGTCGTACGGAGTGCCCGAGAGCATCAAAAGTCACCTGGTACTGCCGCTGACCGCAGGGAGGATTCGGCACATTTTTTCGAAGCTGTCGACTGACGAACTGAACAGCTACGCTAAAGTAAAGGAGACTATTTTGTCCGAGCTGAGGCTGTCGCCGGGCGATTATCTCAGACAGTTTCGGTTTGCAACACCGATGCGAGAGGAGACCTGGCAGCACTTTGCGTCTAGGCTGGAGAGCTATTATGCCTTCTATACGGCGGCGCGGGACGTAAGAACTTTCAAAGGTCTGTTTGCGCTTCAAGTCGCTGACCAAATTAAACAAACATTGAGCCAGGAAGGGTGGAAGCACTTTAGGCGTCAAGAGGGTAACGGGTGGGCAACGCCACACGAAATTGCAAAGCTAGTTGAAGCATATGAAGGCATCGAGGGTAAGGGATCTGCGCGTAGGCAGGTGACAACGTCGCAAACGACGGGTGAAGACGGGCGCGCGACGAGCAAAACGAATGACGCGAGGGTTGTTGCACCTTGCGTGCCATCGGTGAACAGGGGAGCCGCTCCGCAGAAAACGCAGGTCGTGTGTTTTGTATGCAATGGACCGCACTTCGCGCGAAACTGCCCCAACGAAGCGGCGACCCAGGTAAAAACCGTGAACCGGGTTGGCAAAGGCCGGAAATCGGAAGTGATGCCCAGTTGTCAGCAGGTGGTGTCACTCGAAAGCAGCGAGCTTGGGCCCCCCTGCGGTGGCATATCAACCAGAAATAAGAGAGAACGCGATATACCTGCTGTGGAGTATGTCAGCTTAAGGTGCGGCGATGCTTCAATTAGGGCACTGGTTGACGCGGGTGCGGAGATTACGGTGCTCAGAGAAAGCGCCGTGCCCGAAAGCGCGAGACCTGAGATGGGAAATGTGACGCTGGAGGCAGCTTTCGGCGTAAAAGTCGTGGCGAAGTTGGCGAGCGTTGAGCTAGGCCTGGATACGGGCGGGAGTGTCCATCTAGCTAGGGAAGTACCCGTAATCTGTGCGTTTATTGAGGAATTAGCGACGGACGACGCTGACTGCCTGCTCTCGGCGGAGGCATGGTACATGATTAAAGAAGCTTGTGCCGGTATTGACATCGGGCGAGTGATTGAGGCTCGTTTGGACCTGGCCTCAAATATTTCTGGAGAGGAGGAGAGCTTAGGCGACCCTGCTACGTGCGCAGATGTAGACCAAGCTGCTAGAGTTGGCTTAGTGGCGCAGGGAGAGGCGAGCTTTGACTCCAGTGGAACCTAGCAGAATAAGGCTTTTCGGGAGGCGCAGAGAGCAGATAAACGTAAAGCAAGCAGGCGCGACGGACTGCTTTTTCACAAGGACAAAATTGCCGCCGCGGTCTATGAGCAGCTAGTTCTGCCTGGTGAGAGAGGGAAGGAGGTTCTGCTCCTTGCTCATGAGTCACCATGGGGTGAACACCTCGAGCATGTTCTAATCGCAAAGCGCGAGGCAAGCTTGACAGCCAGTCTGCAGAAATGCCAGGCCGCGGCGCATCATATAAAATGCCTGGGACATGTCGTAGGGCTAAGGGCAACATGGTGCATACCCGGAAAAAGTTACGGCCATCAAGGAACTACAGAGACCACGAACAGGGCGCGAACTCAGGAGCGTTTTGGGTCTCTGCGTATATTACCGAAATTACGTAAGAGATTACGCGGAAGTTGCTAAACCACTAATTGAACTGACAGGGAGAAAGGTGCCGAATCAAATCCCCTGGGGCGTGGAGGCGGACCGGGCATTTAGCGAGTTGCAGGTCGCCCTGTGTGGGGCGGTGATATTTTCGACTCGGGATTCCTCTAAGCCGTACTGGGTGTTCACAGATGTCTCCACAAACGCCGCAGCTGTTTGCTTGGCTCAAATGACCGAATCGGGTGAAAAGCGGCCCAATCATTTGCAAGCCATCGCTTTAAGGACACGCGGATGAGATTGGCAACAAGAGAAAGGGAGGCTTTTGCTGTAGTCTGGGCCCTCCGTAAATGCGACACGTGGGTCTACGACGCCCGGAGAAATGTCGAGTCTGATCACAACCCCCTAACCTACTTAACTACGACGCACCCCGCGGGCGCACGCAACCCGCGGGCGCGAAGCTTGTCCGCTGGGCGCTGGCACTACAACGGTACAACGTCTCCGTCAGCCACAGAAAGGGCACAGAGCACGCGAATGCCGATGCGTTATCGCG
This sequence comes from Dermacentor andersoni, assembly GCF_023375885.2. Taxonomy (NCBI): domain Eukaryota; kingdom Metazoa; phylum Arthropoda; class Arachnida; order Ixodida; family Ixodidae; genus Dermacentor; species Dermacentor andersoni. The sequence goes on from NC_092816.1 coordinate 170,374,545, forward strand.
TCTCACGAGAGCCGATTGGGTGTCTGAGGAAAGGTGTGCAGGGGACGAAATGCAAGAGTAGTTCCCCCCGTGGTCTCTGGGGGCTGAGCCCCGGAGTCACCCGGGGAGACTATATGTGCTTTGACATGGAATGTACATACTAAGCAGTGCTTGATATTATGTCATTACGATGTGTTTCGGTTGTTAGGCTACGGCGCGCATATACGCCAACACGGCATTGAATAAATGCCGTGTTTTGTGTGTCATACCGAACTTTTTTCAGGCTCCCAAGAGTGTTTTCATGTAACCAATTCCTCACTTCTAAGTTAATTTTTCCCTTCAATGGTATTGTTTCCACTTGTATGTATGCATCATTCACGACAACGCCTTGAGTTAATCGTGCATTACAACCAGTAGGATTGTAATAACGATCTTGGGTGCGGGGTGTAACGTCGTTGTGAATGTTTGGCTCGGTGAAGCTCATGTGTGGATTCTTTTTCTTTGCTTAAGTGCTTGCTTCCTCGACATCGCTGGGGCCCACTCTATTTTTGTGTATGTGTTGCATGGCAATGTTGTGCAGTTGGCTCGCACCCTGGCCGCTTCCAGAAAGCGCCTGCTTTGGGAAGGCGGTGGCCGGACGCTGTTCGGCGAAAAGGGGAGAGGCAGCGGTTCTCGCGCACTGCGTCTGGCGAGCGCCATAAATCGCCCAGTGAGCCGCTGTAGAGGCATCTGGAGAAGGGTGTCTTTGGGGAGTGTTTGCGTCGGGCCGAGGCGCCGCGGGGGGCTCGAGCGGCGGCCACCGCCGGTGCGAGTTACGCAGCCCAGGGACATGGTCCCGCGGCTGGGGGGTGATAATGTGCGCGGCTGAGCAGGCAGTGTGAGCTGTGGCCTGAGAGACGACGGACCGATCCCGTCAGGTGCCCGATCGGAGCGACGGACTGCTCCGAGGCCTTGCTCAGCCGCATTCGTAAATGTGAACGCGCTTTCCTTGTTTGCTATATACCCATTGTAACCGTTACTACCTGCCTGTAAATAAACAGTTCGAATTATTGACATCCACCATCGTTAGTCCCGGGATACCGAAGCAGCGAGCAGTGCATCGGCTCAGGAAGAGCTGAGAGCGAACTAAAACACGAAGATGAACCCGGCGGACGGAGGAAAGAAAAATTTTACTGGTTGTTTACGGAGGTCGTGGCTACGAAGGTGACAGTCCGAGAGTGGTACCGAAACGCTGTGAAAAGTAGGTGTCCGGGAATAAGACACCGGCGTTCTCTGGTGCGTTCTTTGGTGCCAACCACGCAAATGTTGTCGTGGTTCACTTCCTTTGGGGCTGACATGCCCCCAAGGAAGTGAACCACGGCAACACTTGCGTGGTTGCAGGAGGCACTTTCAGCAACCACACTACTTCTGCTACGACGGCACAAGTTGTATTTAAAGGCAGGAGGGAGTATGACTTCGAGACGAGACTTTTCTGGCTCGCTCTCATTTTAGCTGCCCAGCTTGCTGCGCAAAGGCCAAATTTCCACTCATTATCTAAGCCTGACCCAGCGCATCATCAGTTAATGCTCGGTAGAACACAAGAGTACGAACACCCCTTGTCACAAATGTGTTAGGGAGAGGCCGATTTGTGTAGATTGGGTGTCTGGCATTATCTTTGCTCCCTAAAGTGTTTTCTCTTATACCTGAGGTGTGTGCCCCAAAATGCGCCAAGTTCTGTAAGTGGTTTATCCAAGGCTATCTACAGTGGTATTGTCACAGACCAGCGCCAACCGTGTTATATAAATTTCTTTGCAGTGCGCTGTTTCGGGCCTCCCGTTGAAAAGCTATGGGAGGAGGCCGCTAGAGAGGGCTGAGAGGACCGCCCAGGGTCGAAGGGCATCTGGAGACGGTTGGCTTTGTGAGCCGCGCAAGAGGCTGTTCTTCGAATGCGGCTTCGCTGTCCCCTTCACGGAGTCGGGGCTGGACTGCGGTGTCGGGTTACCAGAGCGCAGCAGGTAGAGTGCACGGTGAAGAGAGTTGTGCGCTCTGTGTCCACTGTTCGATCGCTTCCGCTGGTCGGGATCTCAGGGACTGCCAGGCCATAAATCGACAGAGTGCATGCTGTCTTCGGCGGCGCCGAGGAAGACGCTCGTAAATAACCGCTGGGCATAGCACTGTCTTTGACCAGCGTCTTGTGCCGGCTCGTTAGCAGTTCCGTGAGAAGGGACACCGTCGGTAGGAAACGGGCAGCGAAGAAGCTTGTGTGAGTCTTGCGGCGTGCGGGGCCGAATTTCTCCCGGCAAGGCGCGTGTTTCATCGCACCGGGCCCGCCGCCTTTGAGCCATCGCCGCAACGACTACCTTCTGAGCCTTCCCCGTTCTTTGCCCGCGCTCCAATATGGTCTGTCCACCGGCTTGCCCTCTTTTTTTTCTGTTAACTCTCAATGACTCGTGAAGCTCTAAACCCATTTGTTTGCTTTTGTTGTAACCCTACCCGATTATTGTGTGTTCTGGTCGCGCTTCGAATTGTGCGTGCTTTTCGTCAATTTTGTTTGTTCCATCGTTATATTCTTTGTTCCCTTATTGTCCTTGAGCAGTCCTGTATATGATTAAATGCTTTTACGAGTTGCTTCGTGATTGCCGAAGCACCGATACCCGAGCGCCTTGCTCGGGCTGACCAACCCTGAATAAATAAATGTTTTACGAGAACCTCGCGCTTGTACGCCGGCGCGAAGCGTAATGCGGACCCCTGTGCTTCGTCGGCTTGCACCTGGCAGCCAGATCGGCGAGCGAGTTTGATTTTTGTGACAGGTATGTTCAAGAGCAGATTTGTGATTTCTGTCTAATATCAGGGAGAAGATAATCGGGGACTCATGGATCTATGAGCTGGTCCCCACATGAGATTATGCATCTGAATATCTTCTCCGCTGACACAGACGCTGGCGCTCCAACGGCTTACCCTAATAATGTCTCAGTTTTCATAATGCTGTACATCCAAGCAAAACACTATGTAGAAGACTGCAAAAGTAGAATGAAGAACACTGGTAGAACGCTCCGAGAAACAGCAGAAATAAACGCTAGACACGATCCAGGTGGAAACAAGAAAAATTATGAAGAGATTAGTGTGCATACTTCTTGATGTCAAAGGGTAATTAGAGAATTTTATGGCAACGTAAGCCGAGATCAGCCCATCACCTCAGAAATTAACGGAGTGAGCCTGGTAAAGTAGGCATGTGAGCTACTCGCGTGACCTTCATCCTGGACCTGGACCCTCATCCTGGACTTTCTAGACTAAACGGGGACCCTAATCCACCAGCGACCCACGTCTGAAACGTGAGTTTCCTTTCCTCGTACTGTTAAGTCACTGCGGGGAGCGGAGCTAATCATCATGCAGAACGACAGGGAGGATGAGGATGGTGAGAGTGAGAGTGGTAGTAGTAATAGTGAAAATGAGCCCCTTCTGTCCCAGCGGATGATGTAGTTGAAACTAAATATGGCTCAGGAACGTCACCAAAGACTTGCCCTTCAACTGGAGCTCGCCAGGGCACGTACAGCGTCATCAGCGAGCAAGTGGCAGCGGACTTGAGAATGACAGAAACACGGAATGGCGCAAATATTCAAAAATCTTGGTCGGTGCTTTCCCCAAATTTCCTGCAGATGCTGAGGTTCTCATGTGGTTCGAATTTGTAGAGCACACGTTGGAGGCCTACGAGGTGCCGCGAAGCTGTTTGGGTGAGATAGTTTTCCCACTCCTAGCGGAGCGCGTTGAGTACTTGTCAACTCGTTTGACTCCTGTGCAACACCGTGACTATGTAGCCTAAGGCAGGTCGTTCCTGATGAGCTTCAGTTGTCTCCCCTTGAATACGAACAATAATTTTTTAGGATATGGCAGAGGAAGGCCAGGACGTGGAACAGTTTCACGACTAGTCTTGCCAGCTACTTAAATTTTTATGTGGCATCTAGGGACGTGTCAAGCTTTGCGGAGCTGCTAGAACTCTTTGAAGCTGACCAGCTGAAGACAGTGTTGTCGGAGAAGGCGCTCAGGTACCTCAGGCTGAGAGAGGGTGCAGGGTGGTACAACGCCTCGGAAATTCCTAGACTCTTACAAACTTTTGAGAACTCTCACAGGCGCATAGACGTGCCTAAGGGGCAACCTCGGGATGCCAGCAGTACGGACCCGGAAAAGGCAACTGAGAACCGCAACAGCAGTGGTTTAGGATCGCATCAAAGACAGAGGACAAAACCAAAATTGCCATACCCACCCGCAGCACAGCAGAGGCCAACAATCTGTTTTGAGTGCGGGTCATCCGGGCCTATCAGGCCAAATTGTCCGCGCATCCGCGAAAGGCTGGCGCAGACGGCCGCCCAGCAGGAGAAGCCAGAAAGGCTCGTTGCTCGGGTCTCGCTGGAGAACACACCCGCGGGTGACCGCTTGTTGTGCGCAGCTGTCAAGTGCAGGGGCCGAAAAATAAAGGCAATAGTGGATACGGGCGCAGAGATAACCGTAGTTCGCGAAAGCTCTGTACCATAGGAATTAGCACAGTCGCACGGCAGCGTAACCCTCCCTGCAGCATCTGGCGAACGAGTTGAAGCGAAACTGGTAGCGCTACTGCTGACGCTAAGACAGGGCCAACCTGTGTTTTCCGAAGTGGAGGACGCGGTACCAGTATTGTGCGCACTCAGTGATAGGGTGAGCGTGAGCGAGGGCTGCCTGCTCTCAGCAGAGGACTGAAGCACGCTCCAGCAGACCCGGAACGAGTCTTGCGCGCCGCCCGAAACCTCCCGCCGAGCAGAAACGAAGAGCGGATTACAGCCGTAAGACTAGTGGAGGAGCTGGTTATTCCCGAACAGCTGGTTACCGGTGAGAGCAGTGCCCATGCATTACATCCGATCGTGGAAAGGGAAGAAGGAGAATCTCGCAGTAGCTCGGATACACTGAGGGGTGATGCCGGGACGTTACGTGAGGAACAAAAGAGTGACGCGACTCTCAGCAGGGCCTGGAAAAATGCGGAAGGCACAGCATGGTCTTGATTGACGGACTCCTCTACCACCGCGACCACGTATTGGGACAGCCAGTAAAACAGCTGGTGTTACCAACGACACGGCGGGCTGCAGTACTCGGTCTCTTCCACGAGTCACACTGGGGAGGACGCCTTGGCTGTCGCAAAACGAGAGCGAGAATTAGTTTAGCGTTTTTCTGGCCAGGCGTCGAAAAAGACGTTCAGCTATTCTGCAACACTTGCCACAGGCGCCAAGTGAACCAGTGCCCATCCCGCCACAAGGTTTGATCATCAACCTACCACTGCCGTGGTGGTGGAGTTTCAGAGGATCATCTTCGAACGAGCCCTGGCTAGTGCAAATCCCCAGCAGATTCGGCTTCCCCACACTCCAGTAGGACGTGGAGGACGGTCAGCCTCTCCCCGCATCTACCACAGGTTGGAGGCTCGTTTCCCGTGAGTAAAAAGTTATGTGTGCCAAAAGTGTGTCCTGTTCTTAGCCGGCAGAGTAGGACATCTGTCCGGCGTGATTTTGTTGCAGAAGGCCAGAACCCTAATTGTGGCTTTATTACGTGCAGTTTATTATTTGTTTCCATGTCCCACGAGCGTTGCCAGTAGTTCCGCAGTTTTCTGCGCAAGTAGGGCCTCAGATCTGTGACAGGGACTGCTGCGGTAGGATTTACAGAATACGATGCAATCGATATGGCCATCTGGTCCGCCAGAGCATTGCCTTCGATGCCCCTATGACCCGGCACCCAGCATATGATGACATGCTGGTTACATATATACGTTTTACATAGGACGGAATAGAGTTCATTGATTACTGGGTTTTTGTGCTTAGAAAATGATATTAGGGCCTTCACAGCACTTAGTGAGTCCGTATAGATAACTGATTTCTCGAGTTTTGATTTCTTTATATACTTTGCAGCCGACAACAGTGCGTAGGCCTCAGCCGTAAAGATGCTTGTTTCCGGATGCAGTACATGGGATTCCGAGAAGGATGGGCCGACGGCTGCATAGGACACCCCCTCCCGTGACTTCGATGCGTCTGTGTAGAACTCCGTGCAGGAGTGTTTGTATTGGAGTTCCCGGAAATGCATTTGTATTTCAATCTCTGAAGCGTGTTTTGTAACTTGCATGAAAGATATATCGCATTCTATGTGCTGCCACTCCCAAGGAGGTAGCAGCTTGGCTGGCTGCATTAGGCGGAGCTCGAGGAGTGGGACATGCATTTCATCACTAAGCTCCCTCACACGCATCGAAAAAGGCCGTCTTACGGAAGGACGATTATGAAAGAGCGTAGCATATGTCATATCGTTAATGGTATTAAAACATGGATGTTGAGGATTAGAGTGGACTTTCAGGAAATATGTTTGGCTGATGTATGTTCTCTGCAGATGTAGTGACCACTCATTTGATTCTGCATATAAACTTTCTATGGGACTTGTTCTGAAAGCTCCAGTGGCCAGTCGGATTCCTAGATGGTGGACCGGATCTAGCATCTTTAGCGCGCTCGGGGCTGCAGAATGATAGATCACGGCACCGTAGTCCAACCGCGATCGGATGAGGCTCTTGTAAAGATTCATTAAACATTTCCTGTCGCTGCCCCATGTTGTGTGGGATAACACTTTAAGTAAGTTCATTGTTCTTAAGCATTTGACCTTGAGGTACTTTATGTGTGGAATGAAAGTTAATTTCGAATCAAGTATGATGCCTAAGAACTTGTGTTCTTTGTTCACGGGAATTCGCTGACCATACATTTCGATACTGGGTTCTGCAATGAGTCCTCTCGTTCTTGTGAAAAGCACACAAGAACTTTTGTTGGGGTTGACTTTAAATCCGTTTTCTTCTGCCCATTTGGACAGTTTGTTCAAGCCCTGTTGAACTTGCCTCTCACATACTGTAAGGTTGCAGGATTTGAATCCTATCTGTATGTCGTCTACGTAAACAGAATAAAAAATGGCTGGCGGTAACGAGGCACGAAGGGTGTTCATTTTCACGATGAAGAGCGTGCAGCTAAGTACACCTCCTTGAGGTACACCAGTTTCCTGTATAAAAGGTCGCGACAATACATTGCCGACTTTCACGCGAAATGTACGGTTGGACAAATAGCTTTCTATTAGGACGAGCATATTGCCACGGATGCCAATTCCCGACAAGTCTCTCAATATTCCATAGCGCCACGTAGTGTCGTACGCCTTCTCCATATCGAGGAATACGGATAGGAAATATTGTTTATGTAGAAAGGCGTCGCGAATGTTTCCCTCAATGCGCACAAGGTGATCGGTTGTGGACCGCCCTTCTCTGAAGCCACACTGAAAGGGATCGAGGATATTATTGAGTTCAAGGTAATGTACAAGTCTGCGGTTAACCATTTTTTCAAAAAGCTTACAAAGACAATTTGTAAGAGCTATCGGACTGTAACTTGCCGCCAAGGAAGGGTCCTTGCCCTGTTTAAGAACAGGGACCACAATCGCTTCTTTCCATGTGGATGGGAGGTTTCCCGCAGCCCAAATAGCGTTGAAAAGCGTGAGTAGTGTAAGTTTGGTGTCAGCGTGTAAGTTTCTGATCATTTCGTACATGACCCTATCAGGCTCCGGCGCAGAGCCCCTGCATGTGGTCAAGGCAGCTCTCAATTCAGCAATATTGAAAGGCCGGTTATAAGGTTCATTCTGCCTGGATTTTCGTATTATGGGCTTACATCCTTCTATTTGTTTGTATTTCAAAAATGATTGCGAATAATGGTTTGAACTCGACACGCTCTCGAAGTGTTCCCCAAGTGAATCTGCCTGATCTTTTAGTGTTTCACCTTGTGTGTTTACCAAAGGAAGTGAATATGTTTGTCGCCCTTTTATCCTATTAACCCGGTTCCAGACTTTGGCCTCATCTGTATACGAGTTGATACCGGATAAAAACGTCTGCCAACTCTCTCTTCTAGCCTGTCGGCGTGTTCGCCTGCCTTGCTATTTCACTTTCTTAAAGTTAAACAGATTCTCCCCAGTGGGAGAGGCGCGTAGCAACCCCCACGCTTTGTTCTGTTTCTTACGAGCGATCCTACAGTCCTCGTTCCACCACGGGACACGCCGTTTGCATGCCAAGCCATTTACTTGTGATATACATTTAGTTGCGGCATCTATTATGAAGGCTGTAAAGTATTCCACGGCAGCATCAATTCCTAACGAGGACATCTCATCCCATGAAATATTACTGAGAGTTCGGAATTTCTCCCAGTCAGCTGTATCAATCTTCCACTTGGGAGCCTGTGGTGGATATTCGTTTTCTTTGGGTGTTCTTAATAGTATGGGGAAGTGGTCGCTTCCGTAAGGATTGTTTCTAACTTCCCATGCGAGTTCAGGAAAAATAGAAGGAGAAACTATGCTGAGATCAATTGAAGAAAAGGTTTTGTTGGCAAGACAGTAATAGGTGGGTGCCTTCTTATTAAGCAGACACGCACCGGAAGAAAAAAGGAGCTGTTCAACGAGACGACCTCGCGCATCGATACGAGAGTCGCCCCATAGGGAGTTGTGCGCATTGAAATCGCCAAGAACAACATAAGGTTCTGGCAATTGATCTATAAAGGATTGGAATTCATGTTTCGTTAATTTGTAATGTGGGGGTATGTAAAGAGAGCTAATGGTGATGAGTTTGTTTAGGAGAACAGCTCGAACCGCCACTGCTTCGAGAGGCGTTTGTAGCTGTAAAAGTTGACACGCAATGCTCTTATGGATAACAATGGCGACACCGCCCGATGATGCGACAGCATCATCGCGATCTTTGCAAAAAGTTATGTACTGTCGGAGAAAGTTTGTGTGTTTGGATTTTAAATGTGTTTCCTGTAAACACAGCACTTTTGGATTCTGTTGGTGGATCAGTTCTTGTACATCATCAAGGTTTCTAAGGAGACCTCTGACGTTCCATTGTATGATTTGTGTGTCCATATTTAATGTAAATTAGTGCTGTGTGTACGGAAACGGAAAGATGCCTTAGATTACAGAGCCCTTTCGAGGCCCAGTAATAGGTGTTTTGTTCTTTTTGCAGCGTTCGAGCGATTCTCGACGCTCCTTAGGCGCTTGGTGCGCCTTGGGGACAGGTGTAGTGTCCATTGCCTCGTGTGAGGCGCCGGACAAGCGCTCTTGCGAGCGAGAGGTTTTCAGAGGGAGTCCCGCCTTGGAGGGCAAGACCCCTGCGCCCACCAGCCCGGAGGTCGATGGGGCTCCCAGAGGGATTTGGCTGCGCTGGCCGTTGCCAGCGCTGGAAGGGGCCTCGGAGGCTGGGGCAGCGTCGGCTGCGTCCACCTTCGGGGTCGATGGCCCCGTCTGCTGGGTAGACGGAGCAGCGCTAGCTGCAACCGACGCGGGGGCAGATGGCGTAACCGCCGACTCACTGCCTGTGGGTCGGACAGCCGCCGGAGGCCGTTGTGACGCTGCCCCCTTACGCGCCACATCGGCAAAGCTACTCTTAGACAGGTATGCTACCCGCATGCGTGCCTCTTTGTACGATATGTTTTCTTTAACTTTGATTGTGACTATGTCTTTCTCTTTTTTCCAGGACGGGCACGACCGCGAGTATGCGGCGTGCTCGCCTTCACAGTTTACGCAGTGGAGAGTGTTTTTGCAAGCTTCAGAATTATGTTCGTGGGCACTGCACTTCGCACAGGTTTGACGGCCTCGGCAGCTCTGCGAACTGTGGCCGAAGCGTTGGCATTTGAAACATCTAAGGGGATTTGGCACATATGGCCTAACACGGAGCTTGATGTACCCGGCCTCTACAGACTCGGGCAGAATACTTGAGCCGAATGTCAATATAAGGTGTTTGGTCTTGATTTCTTTACTGTCACGCCTGATCTTAATTCTTTTAACATTGATTACATTCTGGTCACTGAAGCCCTCCAAGAGTTCATCCTCAGTGAGCTCCAGCAAGTCATCATCCGAGACAACACCGCGGCTTGTGTTCATGGTACGGTGCGGGGTTACTGTTAATTGGGTCTCTCCAAATGACACAAGTTTCGGCAGCTTCTCATACTGCTTCTGATCTTGGAGCTCCAAAAGGAGATCGCCACTTGACATTCTGGACACCTTATATCCTGTACCGAAAACTTCGGTCAAAGTCTTGGAGACAAGGAACGGTGAAATGGATCGCACTAGTTTGTCTGGTTTTTCTGAATGAATCACGTGGAATCGGGGAAAGTTGAGGACTTGTCGTCCGAAAAATTGAGATATCTTCGGTGCGCCCTCGTTTCTGAGGGCGATCAGGAAGTTTGGGGAAAGAAGGTTCCATGAAAATGTATAAAAATTCGGCAACAGCGCCGACCGCCCACCACGGAGCCCAACGAGGGGACGCGGCAGAGCTTGCATGCTAGTCTGCACGACGCCAGTCGTACGCCGCCACTATAACCAAATATGGTGTACCCAAGGTTGGAAACCACACAGGGTTAACCCTTGCCGCCAAGGAGAAAGGAAGTAAATAGAAGAGAGAAGGAGACAGGAAAGGTGGAAAGTAGGGGAAAGACGAAGATTGTAGGGAGAGAGAGACAGGAAAAGGCGACTGCCGATTTCCTCCAGGTGGGTCAGTCTGGAGGTGCCGTCTATGTGAAGCTGAGGCCGAAGAGGTGTGTTGCCTCCGCCAAGTGGCCTTAAAGGTCAAAACACCCAGCTTCGCCTCAACCCCCAGGATCCCCTTTTCCCCAGACACGGCTAAGCCGCGCACGGCTACACGCGGGTGGTTCCGACCCTCATGTGCTCGGGTCCGTGGTGTCGCAACACACCAAACGCCTGCTCACGCAGACGCCCCTGCGGGGTGTATGCCTTCGTGACCGTCTCGGTGGGGGCCGAGAGGAACAGTCGAATGGAGAACCTTCCCGCGTTTTTCTAGGCGCCACCATAACTCTTGCACGTTGTGCACGGGCACTTGTATCCCTGACCACGGAGGGCTGAGAGCGCAAGAATCCATGGCTGCGCAGTCTTCCACGAGCGGCGACCGTCGCGGCGACTCTGCTTTGCAGCGTCCAGAGACAATGAACAAGAAAAGCTCGGCCCGTAGCGGGGCCTGGTGGAGGCCGGCCCGGCGCCTAGGCAGCACTGCACATCTAAGAGGAACCGCCGGCCGGGCCAGACGAGTGCTCCACGACAGGACCGGTCTACGAGAAGTGTGGCGACATGGACATGCCAGCGAGACGGGGCGACGACCTTGGCTTTCTGCACGAGCGCCCCATGGAGAGCGCACAGGCGGGTTCGCCGAGATTGTGAGCAGAGCTTGGCGCCCCATGCATGCCGCAGGCACAGTGTCACCCAAGGGAAAGGCTCGGCGGCGGCGCAGTTCGCCCTTCCGGACGGCGTCCGCTGTTGTCAGCTTTGTCCCACACTGGTTCACTTATAATGTAACTACCAAGGATCCATGGACCAGGCTCGGGAAAGGGCCCTTTTCGAGGCCGGTACTGGCGACCAAAATCCGGCACCATGGCGCGCTCAGATGGCGGACTCCGATTTGGCGGTCCTACGCCGGCGGCGTATACAGGAATATCCTGCGTTCGCGGCGATTATGGGTGCACCGACTCCGGCAGCGGCTGTCAAGGAAAGTGCGGCGCCAAGCGGCGAGATCGAACTGATGCGCTGTGGAGAGTCTCCCGCTACACCGCGTCATACTCAAGAGCTGTTGCGCGATTTGGGGGGACTTTCGTGGCCGTGACCATGTGTTGCATGGAAGGAATGGGCAGGGAAGCGCTCCCGCGGCATAATACCTGGGGCTCCCGTGAGTGCTGCTTTTTCTTGCTCTTGCACTTATTATTATTACTATTATTATTTTGTTTTTGTTGTGTGTTTAACCTTTACAATCACATACGCGTTTCTGTGTGTGTAACCGTGCATAATCTTCGTTGGGGTCGAGCATTATTGTCGTTTCCCTCGTTCCTGTGTTGCTGTTTTTGTTTGCTTGTGCGCGTTCTGCCTTTTGTCTATGCCGTTATTTCTGAAGGCAATCAGAACACCATGCGGATGCAATTGATGAAATGGTTTCCTGTCGTGTTTTTGGATGCATCGGTAATTATCTTCGCCGTGGTTGCCTTAATATAAACATGCCTGGCACTGTTTAGGAATAATTGTTAAAGATTTGTTCGGGCTGAGCTAAGGTTTGCACGCGCCCCGCTAGTCTGCCCACGTCAGGCCGGTGGGAGGGCACTTTAGGAGGGGAGAGTGTGGCGACTGCGTTGTCCATTTCGTTGCGGCGCCACAGCGCAGCACGTTTTCAGCATAGAAGCGGAATCGCGGCGAGGTCGCTTTCGAACTTCGCGCGCGCGGGCCAAAGGCAACGGCAGCGGGATCGTAAAACTCTTGCTGCTGTCCGCCCCAGAACCGTACAGAGGCTCACACGATTTATCTGTTTGTGTGGGAAGGTCGCTCTCTACTAACGGCCCGAGCTGACTGGGGAGCGGCAATGTGGGGAGAAGCTCTGGGAGAGCGAAACGGTGCGCACTGAATTACCATTCTCCCGGCCACCACTTTGGTTGGTCGGTCTTTCCGAACTCCGTCGACCCGAGGCTCATATAACGTACTCTACAGGAACGCAGCAGCACGAAACTGGTTGTTTCGTCGGCACGCATCGATTATGCGACTGGAATGCGCGCGAAGGTAACGAAGCTTTACGCAAAGCGCGACGGAACCTACGCACTGTGCGTGCCGAGCAGAAAGCGCAGTACGACCGTTCTCATCGAGAATTTCACTACAAAGTAGGCGACCTGGTGTTGAGGGGGAATCACGCCCTGAGCGACGCCAGTAAGAAATTCTCAGCTTCTGTGGCGCCGAAATGGACAGGACCCTACAGGGTGCGAGAGACTGTCTTCGCTCGTGTACAGGCTGGCGGACTTGAAGTTAACACCGATCAGCCTACCAGTGTATGTCTGTGATCTCAAACTCTACTACGGCAGAAGGAACGAATGACTCAAGGAGAACGCTCTCCCACGCCCGCAAGCAGCAGCATGGGTGGCACAGTTCAACGTTCGAGCACAGTGCGGCGTTACAACTTGCGATCTTTGCAGAACTAACTCTATCCGGTTCGCGGAGGCTATTTTATTGTGCGCGATATCGCACGGAACGCAGCATGCAGGCTTCTAGAGCGAGCACGCGCTTTCTCTTTGGAAGAAGCGAGAGGGGCTAACCAAATTCTCGCAGCAGCAGACCGCCCGTCGGGAGCCTTGCAATAACAACCAAGCAGGAAAGACCGTCTCCGCTGTGGGTACAAACGAGCAGGCCGTAAACAGTCAGCCACGCATTCCACGCAACAAGCAGCGAGAAGAGCGGATCCTCCGGCTGTCAACAACGAGGTGAGAAGAAGCGCAGCGAGCAACTTCCGGTCCGAAATTGTCGCAGCGGCGCAGAATTCGTCGAAGCGCGCCGCACAACCCCGCGACCAAGTTGCCGGCCCCGCAACCGAACAGCGGGTCTCACCGCCGTGACGAAAGTGGCTTCCCGCTGCGCCACGAGTCGCAACTCACCATTCGCAATGGCTCGGCGAGCGTTTGACTCAGCACCCTCCGAGGTGCTGTACGCCAAAAAGGCGGGGCGATGAGGGGCGAGTGCGCCTGACGATACCTAAACGAACCAATGGCACATTCGCCATCGTCTTGTCAAGACCCGAAAGAGTTTTCCGTGCTCATCGAAAATGTCCCCACCACGGTGATTCCCGCTGCAACAACGAGAAAAAGCGCTGGTCGGACCAGCGTAACCGCTCCAGAGGGCCCGACCACTCCGGAAACAAGCGGCCGAAACAACATCACCGGTCTCCGGCCGTTTCTGGGATTTCCGTGCCCGGAGGCCGGCACACCGAGGGGGTGACGAAAAGCCACCCTGATACCCCCTACCACGCTGGACCCACAGGCCAACATCACTCGGCCGCACCGGGCGCTAAACGAGGAACTCGCTCGGTGGCTACGTGGACATACCAGGCAGGCACGGGGCCGCCCGGATCGTACTTTTCGGCGGCAACGTGGAAGAAGCAGGAGCGGGCATGCACATCGAAGAGGAACGACCGGTTCTTCGCACTCTTCCAGGGCCGTACAATTCCCTCGGGTCCGGCCTCCGGGTTCTGCGAGTGCGGCGGACTTGTCGTCCACGAGAGATCTCATCCACATACACAGTGAATCGCGGTCATGGAAAATGGAGTACCTTCCTTCAGGCAACGCCCCCGAGCCACAGATAAACACGGCCACCGAGGACGTCATTGGCCGGGCAAGGGCTGACCCGCAGTTTGCCCAGTGGTTGCTGGAGGCAGCTGCGGGAACCACGCCGAAGGTCCCTGCGGCGCCATCATCTACATCATGCTCACCACATCAAACACCATCGCCCGGCACCACAACCTGGCCTGCGGAGGCCGGCACTCCCGCGACACCGGCGGCGGAGGCTGCTCCCTGATCGACATGAACTTCGTGGCCTTGATGGTGGAGTAGCTGGACCCTCTCAGAAAAGCCTCAGGTGACGGCGACCTGTTTGCGGCTAAAGGGTGATATTAAGAAGGGGGGATGTGGGGTCGCACGCGCATCCCGCTATCTCCCGAGCGGCCATGCAGTTATCACGCGATAATCACGTGCGCACTCGCGGAGGGTAGCATGGAGAGGGCACGTTCGCCGCTCCCTCTGCTCTTCGCGCCTGGCCGCGACGCAGCAGCGAAGTTCCCTCCTTTCTCTTTCTTGGAACCGGGGAGACCCTCTCCGCCGCTCGGGAAGAGCTATTCCCCCTATGAGTCTTTGTCTTTCGGCTAAGGAGCTTGCGACTGGCCGCCTCTCAATTCTGCCGCTGAGATCGTCGCACGCCGTCCCCCTGCAGAGCTCGGCCTTCGTGAGCGACTGACCGCCCGACGGCCCGAGCGCGGACCCACTTCGGGTGAGCTGAAGCCTTATCAGCCTCTTTTGTGGTTTCCAACATTGTGCGGCTTCTTTCGCCTTAGACATGCGGCACGCTCCGCCGCTTTGGTTTTGTTTTGTAATTGTGTTTGTTGTTGCTGCTTTTGGTATTGTACTATAAGGTGAATAAACACCTTAAGTCAAGATTCACCCTGTTCCTCTGGCCTGAACCCGCCGTGGTCTCAACTCACTGCGAACCGCGCTTTAGGGGTCACAGGCCGCGAAGTGCTACCGAGCGACTGCCGCTCCGCCAGCGCTGTGCGATCCGGAGAAGGGTCAGGTGCGCACGCGCGAGCTTGAGTAATACTCCTATAATACTAACAAGAACAGGAACCGCGTACACTTGTAGAAGGTCACGTGGTGGACCTCTTATGCAGCTTCATGTTTTTGCCGCGCGTGGCGGCAAGGCAATTTTCCGCGTCTTTTAGTGATGAATTAAATATACAATCTCCCGTTCAATGAGAAAAAGAAGGTTTGTTTTAGCAACTACGATAGATAATTATTCCATGAGGGGGGTTATTTGGATTCATTTCCTGAACGACTGTCTGTCCCTTTAAGAGGCGTAACGTATGCAACTTACAATGTGCTCGGCATTGTTAACAATATTAACGCTTGTGAGGGCGCGTTTATAATCCGACGTTACCGTTGCGCGGGTGAGTGTCGGAGCGCGTTGGCAGTCCGGTTACATTGGCTACACCAGTGCGTCGAACCACCGATAGAACTACACTGTAAAAAATTTCGTTTCTTTACGGCAGGTATATATGCCATACAATATGACAAATCTATGCCGTAAATTAGAAAGCGTCACCGCCTTTAAAAAGCGTCAAGAGTATGGCAAGCGACGAAGAGAGAGCAGTTTAGAGAGAAAAAGAAGGAGCTGCGCTTATGCTCATTGGCGCGCCGGCCGTTCGCGGCGCCCGAAACACCCATGCGCTAAGGCATTAGAGTGCGCTGTAGAAGACAAGACGCACGCCACGGCAACTAAGGCCGTCGCGGCGCCGCGGCTTTGGAACCCAGTGGAAAGCGTGCGTGATGCAGGATGGGTCAGCAGCAGCGGCGTCCGTCATCCCTGCCAGGGCCATCAGAAGGCAATGCCGCCTCCCATTTCAAGCGAGTTCGACAGCGGCGGAACTGGCGGGGCTTCACCTGGCGGCTGATCTTCTGGCTGAGGACCCACCTGGACAACCGGTCCCTGTGCGATGCGACAGTAAACCGGCTCTGCAGTCCTTCTCCAACTGCCATCGATCTGGAATGACAGGGTCCCTCCTGGCCGCCAAGTTCTCGGCGCTCGCCTCCTCCTGATTGTCCGTCTCCTTTCACTGGCTGCCTTCCCATGTGGGAATAGCTGGTAACGAGGAGGCGGACACCCTCGCCAAGGCTGCCCACGACTGAAGAGTCACACTCACTCGAGCAGTGGCTGCTTCAGACAGACTACTCGAAGCCACGACTGAGGCACCTCCTATTCACTTAGACCCGAGGGTGGCCAATGGCAAGGGACCCAAGCTGCTCTCCGAGTCTGGCCTCACCAGGCGAGATAGGGCCACCCTGCTGCGACTCCGGATTGGCTGTATATGGACAGCAGCCAGACCATGCCAAAGGCCGAAGCGCCTCCCCCTCTTGCCGACAATGCGGCGATCCCGAGACCCTCGAACACCTCCTCTGCGCCTGTGCCGCCCTAGCACAGGAAGGTTCGAGGGTCACCCGAGCCTATAGACTGCAGGGCCTTCCTGTTGGCTCACTCTCCGACCTGCTGTACACACTCCGCTCCCATCTCCCCACACTACACAGACTTGTGGAGTTCATGGAGGCGAGTGGGATAGCAGCATACCACTCAGAGCAGCTGCCCTTGCCGGTCCCTGCCACCTCTGCTGCCTACCCATGTGCGGACGAGCTCCCTGAACCATCTATCACCGGTTGACCTTGCCGGTTCCGCGGTGTCGCCTGCGGAACGCTTCCGCGACACCTTCGGCTTCGCCATATTTGCTTTCGGCCGCTTTTGATTTAAACGCGTTTGGTACGTTCATAGGCAAGCGCACGCGGTAGTGCTGTTGCGAATTGTTCCCTATCAAGTCTGAGCGCTATACGTGGTGCAGTGCTCTTCGTCACTTTTGCATGCTTTCGTGTTCCCGCTGCCGCCTTTGTTTGCAGTGAGCGTTGTGGCATTGCTTGCAGATCGCGACGCGGCGGCGGTGGTGGTGGTGGCAGCGCCATTCGGGGAGTCGAGGTGGTTCACGTTGCGGCTTCCTGAAGCCTGTTTCTGTTTCCAGCCCGTGACCGCAAGAACTCTGGACGTTCTCTCTTCGGTGTGCTTGCATGCCACGGACTATGTGCGACGCATTTCAAGCCATGTCTCATTGTAAAACAGGTTGATTTTGGCTACTCACGGAAATCACTTTAGCGTGTTTTGCCGCACTTTGGTTGCTCGTCGATGCATTTCATTGATGTTAGCGCAGTGGATGCAAGGCGGCCTGTATTCTCTGTATGCTGTGTTTTGTTCGGAACGGCAAATTGTAAATTAATTCGATTTTATTTACTCGCGTTTCGTTGCTTTCGTGTGTATTTCGCGCGCTCTAGAGACACGGTGCACGCGTTCTTGTCATATTGGCCTAAATACAGTGCTGTAAATTTCAACGCTTTTTTGTAAGAGCAAGGTTATGATATACTGAAACGGGAGCACGAAAATATGCGCATGAACATAAACGGCAGGATTTCAGGCGACACAGAAGAAAAGGCATCGTTTGAATCCAGTTGCTAAGAATGGCATTTGCTTCTCGTGCTTATCTATGAGTTGTAAATGTATTAGATTAAAAGATTGTATAATTCGTGTGTTTGTGTTACTATTGTCACGTTCTCGATTCATTTTATCTTGACTCTAGATAAGCAGCACTATGTCTTCATGCAGCAATTGTGAATTAAATTGGAGACACTTGTGGGATATTGTCATTTTGGCGAAGCAAGCTTCTGCTCACGAACTATTCCTTGTGTACATGTTGGTTGTTCTCACCAATTCATGACGTACGCCGCGCTGAGATGTCACATTTTTCAGAAGCATCCAAGCAAGTCACCATTGTGCATACCTAGCCCCGAGCTTCGGGATGATTTCCTTTTGCTTTGTAGTGCAATGGGTGCCGTAAAGGATTTTCAAAACAGAGCTACCTTATTGAAACATTTATATCGACATTTAAGGTCGGAAGTTGCTGTTCAGTGCCCCTTCAGCAGATGCGGGAAGTTATTCCAGACAAGGTCTTCGTTGTCATGTCCCTATCAAGGAATCATGGTAGCAAAGGAAAGGCCAATGAACGAGTTTCCTTGGTTCTGCCTAAAGACAGTGAAGGCCCCGAGGGTGTTACTTCCGTTCACGATACTGGGGAATTAATGGAGAGTGGAAGCGCCTAGCAGTGAGCCAGCATATCTGGAACTGAAACACTGTGCCGAGCATGAACTCGCTCTTTTTTATTTTAAGCTTGAAGTGAAGCTGATGGTCCCTTCTAGCACAGTGCAAGTAATAGCTGAGAGCATCCTCCGTGTTCGCAATATAAATCGACAAGTTACCTCGTTAAAGTTGCGCGAACAGTTGGAAAAGAAAATGGCCAGGATGGATGCGTTAGAAATTGCGAGTGAAGTTGACACACAAAAATCTTCAAGGCACCAGGTTCATTATTTAGCATCGAGTATTAGCGAAAAGCATACTTTAAAGCAAAACTTGCATATGTTGCTCCCAAAAATGTCAGGCTTGGTCGTGACAAATACCGGAGGGAGAGAAGTTTTCAATACATTCCGATCTTGGAGACCTTAGAAAGCTTTTTGAACAGCAAGGAAGTAGCACAGAGTTTGTACGACCCGCAGCGTCCAGGAGTTGGAGCGGAGCTGACGGATATAACTGATGGACCAATTTGCAAGAGTAACAGATTTCTGACCTCTGAAAATGTTCTTCAAATCGTGCTGTATCAGGATGCCTTCGAGATGGCCAACCAACTTGGCTCTGCCCGAAAAAAACACAAGCTTATAGGGGTGTACTATACCTTCGCCAACTTCAGCATTCACAATCGATCAAGCAGAGATCACATTCTGTTAGCGCTTTTGTGTCTGTAATCCGATCTCAAGCAGTTTGGTCAGGAAAGAAACTTTTAACCGCTGCTGAACGATCGTGTAGCGCTCAAAAAGGATGAAATTCACCTTGGTGACAATCATGTCAAAGAAACAGTAATGGCAATGCTGGGTGACAATGTGGGATCGCACTTAATTGGCAGCTTTCAAGAAAACTTTAGCTTGTCTAACTACTGCCGCTACTGCCTAATCACACGTCTAGAATTTCAAGACAAGCCTTACTTAATTGGGGAGAGAAGAACACCAGCTAAAAACTATAACCAGGCTGTTTCTCAGAGCAGAGAAAACCACAGGCTCAGCGATCCTGCTTCACAATAGAGTTTTAAATTAGGGGACGCAAGACGCTTGCGTCCCCTAATGTAACCCCCGAGTGCAGAGATCTAACTTGGATCGTGCTTGGACTTGACGAAGTTGGCCCGAAGCAAGAAGCAGAGTTCAAGACGGCCATGTCGGCTTTCGCGTTTCATAGACGCTCAAGCTGACTTGCTTTGTCAAGACTGTGCTTCAATGCAACAGTAGGTCGCTCGTCTGTGTTCAAGGCTAATAATAAATTTATTAGCGTAAGGCACGGTGTACAGCAAAAAAGAATGTACATTTCCAAATTTCTACGAGGGCATAAGTGCTGAAGTATAGTTTGGGTAAGTTTATTCCATCCTGCAACGTCCGCCGCTGCGATGCGTTATTGCTTGTGGAAGGCGCCCGTTACCGGCGGGTTTAAATGGTCTTCAAGTTTCGGTATTCTGGCGCGTGTTATGAGTTGCGGCTTTCACCATTTTTTCAAGTCCGTGCTCCATTTTTACGCGACAGTGTATTTGAGTGCAAATTCATTTTCTACTCACATTTATTTTGGTTTTAGCTGCTTTTTAACTTAAAGGTCTTGTTGCGCGTTTGCATAACTGGCCATAAAGAAACAAACGAAATGGTTGGTTCGTATGGTGGTCTTTTAACGGCTTTTGTTCTCGATTACCGCAAGGCGGTCGTGCGCCGTCTGGGCTCGGCAACCGGATACAAGAGGCCGAGACGAGGCATGCTGTCGGTTTCTGAGGGAGCTCGCGCGTCCCTTTTCGCCTATAGGCATTCCAGCAGGAAAGCAACGGCCCTTGTTCTGATCGGGCTACGTGACCCTTTGCAGAAAAGGCCAACCTATTCGAACGCGCTAGGCCAGAGTCGTAAACTGAAAAAGCAGTTAGAGATAGCAGCTGAGGCGGCCGACTTGTCTACGACAAACGAACAGAGGGCATCACCAGTCAGTATAATCTGCGCGCGAAGGAAAAGGCGCTTCAGCAGGGGGACCAAGTGCTTTTGTTTGATAATAACCGCCTCGGTAAGATGTACCCAAAGTGGCTAGGACAATGCAAGGTCCAGGAGAAATAGAGACAGCACTCTTAATACATAGAAACCTCGGAAGGAAGGCGCACGTTCGTTCACGCAAACCGGTTGGGGCTCTAGATATCTCACGTGCCTAGCATAGGCATTATATTCGACGACGACCGCGAGTTTGGCGAGGTGGAGTACACGCCGCGGTCAGGCATGGTGCTCAGCAGTACGGCCCTCCTTCCCGCGGGCCGTATATCATATCTGGAACCGCCGGAGCGAGCGTTAGGGCCCTAACATGGTCAATCCGCCCGTCCGTGCCGCCCTAGTCCGCCCGCTTGCGGACGCCCAAAAGGCAGATGGTGTCGCAAAATTCGAAGCACGCTCAATCCGCATGAGCGGATCGCACGCGCACTTCTATTGGGCGACGCGACCTGTTGACAGCTGGCAACCGTTCGGCGGAGCAAAGGTGTTCAAGGTTGGCAACAGGCACCTTTGACAGCAGATATCGCCTCCTTTACGTAGAGGGGGCGCTGCAGCAGAGGACACTGGCATATTTTTGGAGATGTGCTTTCAAGTTTCAGCGTCACGGTGAAAATGAGACTCTAGGCTGCCACATTCCGTTCTGCAACCGCATGTGTTGCATTGGTACCGTCATCCTTCTTCGAAACACTGCACAGTCATCTTATCTGCGTCGCCTCCTAAAGATCTATTGCAATCGCATCATGTCGCAACATGCGACCTATTCTCGAATAATTACTTTCAGTGCGCGCTGCCTTCGCTGGTTGAGCAAGATCTCTCGAATTACCCAACGTCCTGCGTTCTACGTCACGCGAAAGTGATAGTGTCGCCGGAAGCGATTCGTCAGAAATCCCCGTGTTCGGCGCGATTGCGCAGTTTCTGTAGTGCTAGTGACAGCTTGCAAAAATACGGAACACACATTTGTTGCGGAATAAAGCTGCGTAGGTCGCCAAGACGCACCTGTTTACCGTTTAGTACGCGTGTGAGGCTCCGGCTACAGTTCGCTGATATGCTTGCATTTGCTTGCTCATGCTTTTTTTTTTTTCACTCGGCCAATTTTGAGGGAGTGCTTAAAGCACTTTGATGAATGAAATGCACTTCCCGTTTTTTTTTTGCATATATAAAGCCACCAAAGATGAGGGAGGCATCAAACATGCATATTAAAAATTTAATACATGCTGGTTGTAAACTTTCGAAATAAAACATAACCTTAAATGATGTGCTCAGCGATGAATGAAGTTCTCACCGTGTACAAAACGTTTCTGCATAAGTGCTTACGCAGCAAGGAATTGTAGGTTAAGCAGTGAATGTACAATTCATTATGACCGGCTTAAAGCATGCATGCATAACGGTGACCTTATGCAGATGTATGTACACTCATGAGATGTTTCCAAGAGGAATAGTTGTTTGAAAGCAAATAACTTACATTGCTGATAACTTATTTTGAGTGAAATCAAACAATTGCATTCTTTCTTGCCAGCCTGGGTGGCAAATCTGTTGCCACCTTACTACTTAACATACCTAATTTAACATTTGAACAATGTATAAACATTACCAAAGCGCACAAAATTAAGCAGTTCCCTGACAGGCGTGCTCCCTCTCTCACTTATGGCAGCAAAAAAGGATGTTCGACTTGAGACTGTTCGATACTGTCAGCATCATACATGCATGTATGCATTTATGCAGTAACAACCTAGCTAGCTGATGCAGTGTCATATTTTAGGAAAATGAAAAATGCATAGCATATCATAAACAGCTGGACACTGCCTCTATTTATTTGAAAGCAAACCAAGATTATCAAGTGACTTGGCTTAGGAGTGAGTTCAGTGAGCTCTTGTGGTGTGAAAAGGTTGATGTAGTTAGTAGTTTTGTCTTCTTTAATTAGTAGCCGTTTTAACATGCACATGACCATAAAAGGAAGGCTCATATGGTGGATGACAGGGCCACACAAAAAGTGAGGAAACATTCATTGTCATTTTTTTATTTGCATAACAAACCATCTAATAGTTTCTTAGGTTCAGCTTTGTGAATAATCCACAAGGTGCATTGCGTAAAATTTAAAGATTGTTGTGCTCCATTATCTATTCACTATTCGGGTAGCCACATGAATGACACCCCCATTAGCACTGTGAGAGCACATAAATTGGCAGTCAAGAGGCTGCAGTGGCTCAGTCTCTGTGCCAAATGGAAGATTGCTCCAGAAGAAAGCACGCATACTGGTGAATAGTATTCATATCTACTATGCAAATCCACACATCAGAAGTAATCTTTCATTCCTTGACGCATTGCTGAGCATTGTACAGACTTCTTTCAGCGCTCTGTGTGCATTAATATAACTTGGCAAATCAAACCTGCGGTTATTCAGCACACAGAAATTAACTTTGCACCAGGGTTAGATAATATAATGCTCCTACATATGGGTCAGCTTATTATTACCAGCCGCTTTGTTTACTAGTCGTTAACTGTTATGCCTGGACTATACGGTACCAGTGGACAATGCTGTATTCCTGCAGGCACGCTAGAACAGCTTGGCTATGCACAAACATCCCTTTACATCGCGCTTAAATTAAGGTGGTGTAGATTTGCTATCAGAATATGCTTATAAGCATAACTGCCGAGTATTCAAAAAAGCGTTTGAAATGTAAGGGTGGATACTCAGCTTTGCAGGTGTGACATTTTACATTTATAGTGCAAGGGCACATCGATGCACAGGAAGGATACTACACAAATGCGCGTGTTGGGACCTCGCAGTCACAATGCAAGTATTTTCTGTGGTTTTTAGCTATATACGTGCGAAGCAATCTATAAATTCAAAACAGTATTAAGTAAACTGAGACACCATGAAAAACAATATAACACTGAGGTGTGCACATTTCTTTGCCACATCAGCTCTTTGTGGTGCAGATCAAATATATATATATATATATATATATATATATATATATAGATATATATACGCGCTATTTGTAGGTGAAAACAGCATGCATTTCACATTTACTGCTCAGAATGTTCAATGGAAAAGATTTTTAATGTGTCAGACATCCACATGGTGCACTGTCCAATGTTTTGCACTAATGTGATAGCTGTTTGGCACAACTTGAGTAGCACATTCATAAGGGACTACTACATAGAAAATTCGCTTTGGGCCTCTTTGATATTCTACCCTCCTACACAGAAATAGACTGGAATTTTTCTTTGTCAATAGTCAAAAGGCAAATAGGTTTTCGGCATCATATGTTTCAATCTTCCACACATGGCACTTATTGCATGTTTTGAATGTGCATTCATTGCCAGTAGTATATCTAATAATGTGAGAATAGCTTGTTCGACATAGTTTTACGTGTATATTTTTGAACTCACCCATAAGTTCTCTGCTCTAATTGTATATACCTCCTTCAGTACTGGTATCTGTGCTGTGTCTTCGTTAGGGCAGTAAATGTTGTGAAAGCTGTGAATGCATAAATAGGAAGCCTATCCGATACAAACAAGAAACTCGTGTGAAAGGTAATCATGACAAACCAGCTGAGATGGTGGCACTATTCTACTTGTTTTCACTTATACGAGCACAAGTGTTCCCACTTGTGCTGCCGGATGGTTGTGACCAATATGCTCGCGAAGGTTTGGGTCATTCACATTTAACTGTTACATACGTGCAACATCTTCTGCCTATATCAATGACTTAACTATATATGGCAGGTTAGGTGTGTGATTACTGGTGTAGCTGAAGCGATGCATCACACACAGTTTCCGCACACTACCCGATTGGCGAAAAGCATGTAGGAAATGGTCTTTGAGCTATTGGTTCAGTGGTGGCTTCCCACTAAACTGACTATTGAAGAGGCAGATTTGACTTCATCGAAAGGCCCATGTGAAAATGAGCCTAGAGCTCATGACGCCGAATACAGTCACCATGTGTGACTGAAGAACAACACATCACAGAACAATGAGCAGTGGAATTCATCTCACTAGTATACCAAGAATTGCAGCTGCATTCAGTATTTCACTGCTGGTATACTAAACACAAACCTTTATATGAGTTGTTTGGATGGCATAATCAACAAGATCCCTCTAATAAGCTCTGGCAAAAGCTAAATAAAAAGCTGCTCCCTCAGGAACTGCATTGGCCTATAATATGCATTCTCACATGCAGTGGATAGTCCATAAAATGGTTTGCATACAGGTATGAAATGCAACTGCACCTTGTGATAAAATTTAAATAAGATCAGCTAAATACCACATAGAACATTTTTAATGGGGTATGGTTGGTGCAACATGCCTTCATATTAGAAGTTGCGCTGTTGTATTCACGCACACATCCATGTAAATGCAAGGTACACATACATTTGTGTTTACGTGTTGCTGTGTGCATCAAATGAACAGCACAACTTATAAAAAACGACGTAAAGACAAATAATTTTTGTACGTCTAATTCCTATTAGCTACACAGTGGTTTTGTTTCTCACATGCAGTAACTCAACTCCGTGCATAAGTTAAGCTGCCGTTGCTAATCTAAGCTAGACATGGGTGTCATGTCCAGAATATGATAAAATAAAGAAGTATGGGCCTAAAATTGATGGTTTGACAATATCTTTTCTGACTGGGTAGTAAATTTATGTCAAAAAAGAAAAATTCAACACACTGACAAAGCAGTGTGGCTAACATAATATAAGCAGCAGACACTCTGTCAGCAGAGTCACTTGACAATTTTGCCAGCAATTTGACCTCATTGGCTGGCTTCGATCACATAACTAATGCTGACATAACTGAAAATTTGTGCTCA
Organism: Dermacentor andersoni; assembly: GCF_023375885.2. Classification (NCBI taxonomy): domain Eukaryota; kingdom Metazoa; phylum Arthropoda; class Arachnida; order Ixodida; family Ixodidae; genus Dermacentor; species Dermacentor andersoni. The sequence continues at coordinate 170,399,610 of NC_092816.1, forward strand.
GGATAAACTTATGGCAGCCAATAGGCACGTTTTATATTGTGATAGAAGCTGACTTCTCAGGGGCAGTGCACTGTGGCCATGAACATGCTAAAGAATGACGAGGCAAGGCGCCCCTTTTCATAGAAAACTGTTCAGTTAATGAGTGGAACCGTGGCCTGTGCAAAATAAAGATCAGTGAGATAGCCACTTATAGCGTCCAACATCCGACACCCATGAATGATATGTAGCAGTAAGCCTCCTGGCAGATGAAAGTGCACCGGAAAAACATTTAATAGACATACTTTGGAGGCCCAAGTCAGTTAAATGCACATTATTTGCTAATGACTGTTGGCAGAATGAACACGAGGAAACAAAATAAAGCACTTATCAGGCACATAATGCTGGTACTTGTGCCACTGTTTACTTTAAACTGAAGGCTCCTGCCAAAACAGGTGACCCGAACCAGATAATTCAATAGGGTGGATATACAAAGTAACGGCAAATTTTCGCTAACCCAATTCCGCCTGCATTAGAAACGCGACCATAGCTAGCCAGTGAGGAACTGTGGGCAAAATTTGCCGTTACTTGTGACACCATACCTGTGACACTTACTTGTTATTACTCATCTTACGAGTTAATTTTTACATTCATTATGTTTTTTGTCAGCAAATGTCAAATTTTTACTAAAAAGAAGGAAGTGTTTAGTTCTTACCTATAACATATTCATCTACCATGCCACTGGTGTCTTCACAAACAGACTGTGCTTAGTCATTAGTCAAAAACAAGCAGCTCGGATTTTTGGCTAAGTAAGCCGCTTGCATCACAAAACATAAAGCAATTTACTTCGCGAAATCTAGAAATTCTTGCTATTCACACCAATGTCCACATGATAAAAACCAAGGCTGCCGAAATTTTCATTCATGATATTAATGCTGTCAGACGTGTCCACATTTCAGGACAGCGCTGTATGTCTTGACGCACGTAACTATTATGATGTTCCCTAACCACCTCCACTATAGAACCACCTTAAAAAGTGCAGAAATAGCCGGTGTGATAGGACTTATCTATAAGGGTACTACATATGAAAACGCAATCGGCAACACTTCTGTACAGTTCATTGAGCACACGCACATCGCGTAGAACGAGCACCTCTACACAGAGAAATGTTGCGACACATCGCACATATATATCCCGAATGGTAGCTTGCGAACCCATATCGTACCAGCAAGAACACAGCTTGAACGTCGCGGTCACCTCGGCGCATCGCAGCCGGCAAAACGGCTCACACGCTGTATAGCACACACGGAATGGCAGCGATAACGAGGCAATAAAAACTTATCGCTACTGATCGTATCGCTACTTCTGAAAGTTGCCAAGGACTAGAGTTCGCCACTTCGCGATGACGAACCGCATAGACAGGACAGATACCAATAGCGTACGCTAGGTGCGCCGATGGGACACTATTTCGCCACGCCCTGAACTTGTGTCCTGCTCAGAATGCACGTGTATGTGATGAACTTCTCGTATGCGACGCACACGCGAAGCGTGGCACAAATAATCACGCAGTCGACGGCTTCAAATATTTCTTCCGACCACTCTCGTAAACACAACTTCCTGCGCTCCGTCTGTTTCTGTCGGCGATTGCACGCACTGACGAGGCGTGCAAGGGTTCCCCGGCTTGCTGCATTCGATGAATATCTCCGTGGGTGCCAGATAACTAGTAAAAATCACAAGAAGGAGAAAAATAGACTGTTTCTGACGCGGCTGTAGCTTAGGCCTCGCGTTCCCGCTTCGCTTGGCTTCGAGCAAGCGCCATGTTTGCTGCCGACGACACCCGACACCGTCCGCCTCGGACCAGCCAATAAGAGACGAGCAGGCGTGCGGACGTGAAAGTTGCAACCACTACCTGTTGCGACCGCTCGTCCCTCTCCACTAGAGAGCCATCAGCACGCGGGCGGACGAGGGCGAAACGGACGGGCGGACTGATCATGAACGGGGTGTTTGACACATGCTGCCTTGTTTGCCGCCGAAATTGGGATAGCGCGAGTGAGCGAGCACCACATAAAACTGATGGAAGGAACAACGCCAAAGTGTTGCCACCCGTATCGCATTCCAGTAGCCCTGAAGAGTGAGGTCTCCAAACAAATATCGGAATTACTACAGTTAGGAATGACCTATAGGTGTGAAAGCCCCTTTGCTCATCCGTTCGTCTGCGTCCCAAACACGGCACAGTGAGACTGTGTCGATTATAGAAGCGTAAAACGCAATGACCGAGACAGATGTATTTCCTATGGGATTTGCACAGTAATTATGAACGTTGGGCAGGCTAGTCATATTACCCTTATTGATCTCTGTCGTGGTTATTGGCAGGTGCTGTTAGCGGACGACTCGCAGCGAGCGGCGGCGTTCGTATCACACTTGCGTCAATTTGCTTGGAGGGTGATGCCATTCGGTCTCAGAAACGCCGCAGCTCGATTCCAGAGGAGCATGAATCAGCTGTTGGCACCGCACGAGGACTATGCCTGCGTGTATTTGGACGACATCGCTTTTTTCAGTAGGTCAATACAGGAGCATATCCGACACCTTCGCGTTGTTTTCTCAGCTCTAACATCAGTGGGATTTGTAGCAAACCTTGAAAAACGCCAGGCGGCCCGTGGATCTATCTGCTATCTCGGGCATGTGGTAGGCTCCAGCAAGCATGGTCCAGACCCTGGACACGGCCATCGAGGGACTGCAGGTGCCGCGTACTAACTAAAAAGGAGCATGCTTGGCCGCTGTGGTTATTACAGGGGATACATTTCAAATTTCGCTGCCATCGTAAGGCCGCTAACGCAGCTGACTGCTAAGCACATTCCCTATTGCATGCCGTGGTCTCCTTAGGCTAACGAAGCGTTCGAAGTATCACAAGTGCCCTGTGCAATGCCGTCGACAGCGACTCCAGACTTAAGCAAACCATTTTGGCTACTGACCGATGCATCTGCAATTGCTGTAGGCGCATGTCTAGGTCAGATGACCGACAATGGCACGCAGTGCCCCATTGCTTTTCCAGCCGCCGCTTCACGCCCACTCAGATTGCATGCGAGGTGTTTGGCGTCATTTGGGGTCTCAAAAATTTCAATACATGGGTATTTGGTACGAAAATATTTGTAGTATCCGATCATAACCCTCTTGCGTAGCTCACACTGTCCACGCGACATGGTGTAAAACTGACATGTTGGGCTTTAGCGCTGCAGCGCTATGATGGAGTGGCAGGACAAAGAAAAGAGATCGCACATACTAATACCGAGGCACTTCCGCGCCTGACGAACTATTGCTGTGGGAAGGATGTAGGGGATAGGGGACCTGCAGTGACGGACAGTGGAGGCGCGGGAACAAGTGTAGTCTGATGTGACATGGCTGCAGTAACCATGCCGAGGACCTCGCACAATGAACTCATGAGTCCATTTTTTTTTGCGTGGACATTGTGCTTTTAGTGCGTTTATTTTGTTGAGTGTCGTCTTGTAAGCTGCATGATGCACGTTTGTTTCTTTTCCTCCAACACTACAGGCTGACAGAGCCCTTCTGGCACAGCTTTGTAGGATGCTGCATACTAGTTTCATAGAACGAGCCCTGTTGCACCAGGGAAGCGTTTAGCTTTTGTTTCGTTTGTGTGTTTGGTTTGGTGAGAGTTGGTCCTTTATATAGAGCGATACGACCGATACACGGACGTTGGTGGGCACGGCGGAGCTGCCAATGCCATCACGCTAAACAGGAAACTGTTTTTGGTACTACAGGGTTTGCTGTGAATTGCTGCCGGTTTATCAGCCACTGGTCACGTGTGCCACGAGGCATGCCACACCAACGATGACTACTAGCTTTTGAACTTGGTCCCATCAACAAGCGTCATCTCATGATGGTGCGGATCTACTAGCGACACATATCGAACAACGCGGCGTGACGTCATCAACAGCCGAGCATATAAAAGAGATACCTCACGACTACAATTTCAGTGGGCACGGCGGACCTGGCAATGTTATGACGCTAAACAGGAAACTGTTTTTCGTACTGCAGGTTAGTTGCCATTCCTTAACATTTCGAAGTAACTGTCCTGGCATTGTAGTCCTGCCGTGCCCCAAACGGTGTTATAGCATTGCCTATGATTGTTTTTTGATGATCAGATTGTTAGTATGTGGCGACGTGGAACTAAACCCCGGATCCACACAAAAAGAACTTTTTGAAGAGCTACTTGAGAGCCAGAAGGCCATGCGATGTGACAGAAGTGAATTAAAAGCAGAAATAGCAGACATGAAAAAGACAGTAGAGAAGCTGCACGATAAAATGTACGGAAACAGCTCTCAGTCCTCCCTCCCTTAAGGACAAGCTGATAAAGTGCAGGCGGCACTACAATCGGTAGAGCATATCATAAACTTTCAAGCAAAAAAAAAAAAAATAATAACAGATCTGGAAGACCGAAGTAGAGGGTGTTATCTGATAATTCACGGAATACCCGAGTCATCCGATGAAACAGAAATTTCACTTAAACACAAAGTAGTCAAAGAGATATTCGAAGAAAAACTTGGCATGAAGTGTAAATCCATTGGCCGCATCCATCGACTTGCACAGCGAAAAGGCAAACGCCCAGTAATCATTCACCTCCAAGATTACAATGAAACGAAGGCAATATTCGCCAATTTCAAAAAATTACAAGGCAGCACAACGTTTATTCAAAATGACTATTCGGCATCAACGTTAAGAAAACGGAAACTGCTTTGGGAAAGTGCGAAAAATGAGAAGCAGCTGGGAAAAAGGGTCTCGATTATCCACGGCAGACTAAGAATCGACAAGGAATTCTTCTTTTGGGATGAATCGCTTAACAAACCTGTTAAAGGTGTAAAAAATGCATCGTCCCCACCTGCGGAAGATGAGCAAGATAACGCATCCGTATTATCTCGAGACTGACACGATGCCTGTGAAGCTCGTAAGCGTCTCCGAATGTTGAATATAAACGTTCGCAGTGTCAAAAACAAAACTGAGTCCTTGGAGATCTTGCTACTACAGTACGAGCCTCATGTAACTGCTTTAACAGAAATCTGCCTGAACGAACAAATATGTGATAACGACATTTTTCCTCCTTCTTATAAAGTTTATCGTAAGGACAGGCACTCTAGGGCTGGTAGTGTAGAGATTTTAATTAAAAATAGCGTTCGGGCTGTTTTGCTGGACGACATTATCGACCTCGAATGCCTACGTGTCAAAGTCTCTTACTGGGGTCACAGTTTGACGTTACACGCTTTTCATAGACCGCCGGATGCCTCACCAGATATATTAGAGAGACTGAATATATAAATGTCCATGCATGAAAGAAACAAAATTGTTCTGCTTGGTGATTTTCACCTGACGGGAGTAGATTGGGAGCGCCTTATTGCCAGTAGTTAACATAACAAACATGTGAACATTATGCTTGAAATTATCTTACGATAAAACTTGATGCATGTAGGCCATGAAGCAACTCGTGCAGAAAATGCATCCAGTTTGGTGCTAGACTTGGTATTCCTCAGTCGAGATTTGTCTGATTATAACGTGAAAGTCGAGTAAGGGCTCTCCGATCCCCATGTTGTAAACATATCGCTACCGTTAGTACCTCTAGATAAGTATAAAAACCCGTCTGCGCTCCACTTTAGATTTTTCTAATGCCAATGACGCAAGCGTTCTCGAATACATGCAAACCTGTCCTGTTTGGTTCATTTCGATAGCAGCAATATTCAGTTACTTTGGAACAAGTTCTAGGAAATGTGTCATTATTGTCTAGCTAACTTCGTCCCAAACAAACAAGAAAGTTAACAAACAAACGCCTTGGATGAATCGCAAAATCGTCCGTTTGAAACGCAGAATAAAAAGATTTAAAAAGAAGCATGCGGGGCAGTGCAACAAATTACGAGAGATGCAAGACAATCTTGCACGTGCAGTGCACACTGCGAAAAATTATTATTCCAAGATATCGCTTCCTAACTTCATAAAAAATGATCCTGCTAAGTTCTGGCAGTACATAAAAGAAAAGAAGAAGCCAGTTTCGCAAATATCAGTTGACGGGAAGGCAATTACAGATCGGAGTGCCATTTCTCAGCACTTCAAGAATTACTTTCAAACTGTGTTCGCTGGTTCTACGGTTAGCGCATGCGATGTCACACTGCATGCTGATGTAAATTGTCACACTGATGTCCATTTAAGAGATCTAAATATTATATCTTATGCTGGTGTTCTAACATGCTGCTTAACTTGAAAACGAAGAGCTCATGTGGCCTCGACGAAATTCCTAACGTATTTCTCAAGCGATATGCTGAAATTCTTGCCAAATTTCTTGTGATTTTATTCCGTGACTCACTCATTACAGAGCAATTGCCAAATGACTGGAAGGCTGCCCGGGTTGTCCCTGTGTTTAAAAAATGCGACCGGTTATTTACGCAGAATTACACACCGATATCACTAACCTCCTAATGGTGCAAACATGTACAACATATAATTGCGAATTGTATACACAAATTATTGGAAAATAATGCTGCATTAACCGAGTACGATCACGGCTTCCAAAAAGGGTATTCTACGATAACCCAACTGATAACGGTAGTTCACTCGTTCGCTTTATCCCTTGATCGTAACGTCCAAATAGACGTAATACTTCTTGACTTTAGTAAAGCTTTTGATAAGGTGCCGCATGATAAAATAATTTTAAAGCTTAGAATCCTTGGCATCCCTGAAATCTTTGTCGACTGGATTTCAGCATACCTGACTAACAAGAAGCAACGCACTGACATTGAAGGGCAGCTTTCTGGCAGTCTCCCAGTCACGTCTTGAGTACCACAAGGTTGTGTACTGCGCCCCCTGCTCTTCTTGGTTTATATTAACGATATTACAAATGGAATAACTCCTGGTGTGCAAATCCGGCTGTTTGCAGATGACTGCGTTTTGTCCAAAGATTTTTTTTGTTCCGATGATCAGATTGAGCTCAATAACAACCTGAATAACATATTGAAGTGGTGCAAAGATTGGGGGATGGTTGTTAACACCGACAAAACTGTTTTCCTCCCTATAACACATAAAAAAACACCTCTGTCTTTTACTTACAGACTTGGCACGTCGTCATTGAAAAAAGTCGACAATTACAAATACTTAGGTGTTACATTAACAACTAATTTATCCTGGAATATACATGTTAGCAATATTTGTTCATCTGCCTTTCGAAAGCTCTGCTTACTGAAACAAACTTCAAACCACCCCAAGCAATGTTAAACTACTATGTTATTATTCCTTAATCAGACCCAAATTAGAACACGCTAGTGCAGTATGGGAGCCGTATACTAAAATAAACATTAAGTATCTTGAAAGAATAAAGAGGAAAGCAGTCCTGTTTATTTATAACAAATTCTCACGAACTGATTCTCCTTCCAAAATAATGATAGCCAATGACATTCCCGTTGTTAAAATGCGTCGAAAACAGTTTTGAATCGACTTCCTTTCGCTACTTCTTAACCATAAACTTGCTATCGATGCATCACCGTATCTATCACCCTTACTAACCAGACCCACAAGGCGCCATCAGCCTAACTCTTTAACACCTTATTTTGCTAGAACTGACACTTATAAGTATTCCTATTTTCCGCGCACGGTCATACATTGGTATGAATTAATCCAGACATCATCTTAGTCTCTCCTACCGCACCGAAGTATCACTGTTGCACCATTTCACATCTGTTATTGTAGCTCTATCATTGCACTAATCTAGAAACAGATTCCATCGTTGTTTTGTACTCAGTTGTAATATATCTTATTACACAAATCTTTAAACAGATTCCATTGTTGACATTTGGTGCTTTATTATCTATGTTATTTCTTCAAACAGTTTCTACTGTCGTTTTTTTTTTATTATGGCTGTTTTTTAAAACTACCCACCTGCTTGGACCCAAGTGTCTGCAGTATGTAATAAATAAATAAATAAATAAATAAAACTTATAGCACATTTCGCTGTTCCAAATTCGTCAAGCGCACTGAAGAAAGGAACTCTCGTTTTAGTACATGAACACTATCTACTGAGGCAACTCTGGAAAACTGCACAAGTGGAAGAAGTGCTTCTCGAACGAGATGGAAGAATCAGAGCTTGCATGGTGCGCATGCCTAATAGAACCACATTGAGAAGGCCGATTCAACTGTTGTACCCAATGGAATACATGGACGAATGACCTGAAGCTCATTCCGGGGGAAGTATGAAGAAACTGCCAACTTTAGCCTCATTCTTTTCGTCAACTGGCAACCCTGTACTCCTCCGTACTCGCTCGGCAACGGACATCTCTATCGAAATAAAGTTTAGTTGTTTAGTTCACCTCAAACGAAGCAGGCGGTTCTTTTTTGACCTGCCATAATTTCCTCAAGTATTCCTATTTTCCGCGCACGGTCATAGATTGGAATGAATTAATCCAGCCATCATCTTAGTCTCTCCTACCGCACCGAAGTATCACTGTTGCGCCATTTCACATCTGTTATTGCAGCATTATTATTGCACTAATCTAGAAACAGATTCCGTCGTTGTTTTGTACTCAGTTGTAATATATCTTATTACACAAATCTTTAAACAGATTCCATTGTTGACATTTTGTGTTTTATCATCTATGTTATTTCTCCAAACAGTTTCTACTGTCGTTTTTTGTATTATGGCTGTTTTTTAAAGCTACCCACCTGCTTGGACTCAAGGGTCTGCAGTATGCAATAAATAAATGAATAAGTATTATTGTTGCGTGCCACGAGTGCGTTGTCTGTGTCTTGGTTGTTACCTATTTTACTGTTGCGTTCATTCATGTGTTCGCACGTTCTGCGGAACATGTGAGATACAGCGTGCATGGTAAAGCGCTAGCATTTATTTGTGTTGTCTCAATAAGCCAGTCAATACTGTGGATTGTTCCTGGTTTCTTACTGCCGTGGGTGTAGCGCGGGTCACACATTCAGGTTCCTACGTGTGAGAACGAGAGCAACTTTTTTGTCGAGTTCAGCTACGGCGTATATACAACGTTACATGCAGCCGGTTTTTCTTTTCTTGTTCCTGCTTCGGCAACACTGCAAGCGAGTTGTCTCATCTTGGGGGGCCCCCCATAACGGGTAGCAGTAAAACAAACCGAAAAAGCGAAAGGCACGGCGCGGGCCATCTGTGCAATGGGGTTCTCTCTTGACGAGCTCATTTCGTACCCTTGAGTAATGGCTGTCGACGGTTGACACAGAGCAGGATATTGCACGTAAGCCATGTAAACACGCTGTCGTCACTAACTACCGCAGAGCTCGGAGAGCGGAGACCATTAGCGCCATAGTAACGTTCGCACTTAACAGTGAACAGCCGGCCTCGAACCCCCGTTGCGGTGCGCTTTCTCGGAACCGCCGCAGTTCTCCTTGAACGCGGCCGGGGGGTGGGTGTGAACGGATTCACAAGCTGAGATTCCCGTAAAGGGCGACAAACGACACCGTTGCGGGTTTGACCCCCGCAGCGTTACTCTGGTGGGTGACCTTGGAGCATGCGCGTTTCGTGTCTGGACCCTGGCAGTGGGGATCGCACGACACCAACCGGATGCGCGATCACAATAACTTTTAATGATAGTGCCACCTTACAACCTAAGGCATTTTCTTAGAACCGCACATGAACGTACGGCTTTGCCTCGGATCTGAGGAGCCGAAAGAATGCTTTCGGCTTGCGGTCCGGACACGGGGCCGACCTTGGCTGGTGGACAGTCATCCCGTGCACCTCACTGACAGTTTGGTTCGCAAACAAGTTGTTCTTTATGGCGCCACATGGCCTTCGGCTCCTTGGAATCTGGTCGCATCGCGCACGTGTTCGATAACTGACAGCAAGATCCCGACGTTTCTTGGCGTTTAGGTTTTGCGCATGTGTTTTGCTTGACAGCAATTGTTACATCAGCTGTGCTGGCGTGCCGTGTCTCGGAACTTGCGACATGTGTGGCTAGCGTGACGCTCACCCCTCTGTTGTATATTGTGTACTGTGGGCGAGGATTCTAGACTGTGAACTGTACTAAAAATGTTCTTAGATGGTTGGTTGTTCGACAAGTCAATCACGCATGGAAGTTCCGTCAAATGCAAGGATTGGCGAACGGATCGTCCAGTTGGGACGCCAACTATCAGTAATTCGCCAGTAAAGATGTTGGGCGGAGCGCTGGGTCTAGAAAATGCGGCCGCCGCCCTCCGATCGGGGGTTGTGGACTTGACTTCGGTGCTAAGCACTATCGGCTCGGCCGAAATAGGGTCGCCCTATGTGGTTAAAACCAGTGTAACTCTTTGTAACCGATGTACTGTCGTAAATGTGCAATCTTGTAACTGAACTTCGTAAATTATTTGTAAATACAAGTTTTGTTCGTTCGTACATAATCGTATGTGTCCTTCAAACCTAAGTCACCCGTAGAGCTACCATTGCAGACAGTCTCTGACAGTGTATCTCGAATGCCGAGGGCGGGCGTGAATCACAACGAATCACATTTTACTTACAGCAAATGCAACTTTAGAATTTAGTGAGCTACATGGCCCAGGATAAATTCCTGAGGACCATTTCTTCGCCGCACGGTCAGCGGTATTCCGGGAGTCGAGATCGTGGATGTTAATAATTTGACCTTAATTTATTTACAGACAGACATTAGCAGTCACACTTAGTATATAGTAAAGTATGAAAGCGAGTTCACATTAACGAAGGCCTCGGGGCAGTCCGTGGCTCCAATCGGGCGCTTGACGAGATCAGTCTGTTTTCGCTCGTCTCAGACACCACACTGCCGCTCTGACGCGCACATTCTCAACCCCAGCCTTGGGACCATGTGTCCGGGCTGCATAGCTCACACCGGTGGTGACCGCCACTGAAGATGGCGCACGAGGGATTTCTAGCTGGTCATCAGGGAACCAAAAGGACGACCGATGGAGTGCTCGAGGAATTTTATTGGCCGGGTGTGCAATCTAACGTTACTCGCTTTGTAAGCTCCTGTGACACCTGTCAGAGGACTGTCCCGACACACTTGGTTGGTCGGGTGCCACTCGGTAGCACGCCCATAGTCAAGACGCCGTTTCAGCGCGTTGCCATAGACATTGCCAGCCCGTTTTCCCCAACTTCCCAAAAAGGAAGTCGATGTGTTCTCACCGTGGTTGAATATGCGACCCGTTACCCGGACACCGTTGCCCTGGCAAGCAGAGACAGAGAGGGTCGCCAAGGTGCTTCTAGAGATGTTCGCTCGCGTGGCTATTCCTCGAGAAGTAATCAGTGACATCGTCCCTGTCGAGAGTTATGAACTGAGCCGGTTGCTCTCATTCAAGCAACTCCCGACTACACCTTACCACTCCATGACTAATGGACTTGAGCGGTTGAACGGGACACCGATGCAGATGACCTGCCGAATGTACCAAGACAGTCCGAAAAATTGGAACTGATATTTGGCCCCATTGCTCTTTGCATACTGTGAAGTACTTCAGAACAGCTTGGGGTCTGCGCCATTCGACTTGCTCTATGGCAGACATGTCCGAGGACCAAAGTCAATTTTATGAGAACTCTGGACAGGTGATCATATGGACAGCGAAGCAATGGCATCGTACGGATACGTGATGGAATTGCGCCAGTGTGTGGAGGACACCTGCCAAACTGTCTAAGAATAGCTTAAGAAGGTGAAAATGCCACACAAGGAGTACTACGACAGGAAGGCCAAAGTACGCCAGCGGTCTGTAGAAGACACAGTTCTACTACTGCCATCGGACGCTAATAAGCTGATACTGACGTGGAAGGATCCGTTCACGGTTCTAGAAAAGCGTAACGAGGTGGATTACGTCATTGATCTTGGAACACGCACAGGCCTGTTCCATGTCAATGCACTAAAGAAATATCAGAGGTCGACAAGAGACGCCGAGCATAATCAGGCTTCCGTGCCACTCGAATGCGAACCTTGCGAAGAAGGTGGTCTCCTTTCCTTGCAGCTTTAAGAGAAAGAGAGCTTTAGAGGTGTCGAACTATCGGAGGAGATGACTCAGCAACAGAATTCGCAAGTCACATACCTTCTAGAGGCCTACCAGGGCGTAATGAGGAATGTCGCAGGAAAGACGCACCTCGTACAGTGCAAGTTCCAAGTTACCACGGAGGGGTCAATTTAGGCCCAACAATATCCGATACGATATGCTGTTCAAGAAACTGCAAAAATAATGGTAGCAGATGCTTCGGCCGGGAATAATTGAGCACTCGGACTCCCCGTACTAGTCACCTGTGGTAGTTGTAAAGAAATAAGATGAGGCCATGTGCCTTTGCATTGACTTCCGGCAATTGAACCAAGTCTTGGTTTCTGATAATTAGCCAATCCCGAGGGTGCAGATGATGATCGTAAAATTGGGAAACTGCCACTATTTTTCAAAATTTGATTTCTCAAGGGATACTGGCAGGCGCCAATGACAGCTTTTGCTTGTGCTTTTGGTGTTTACCAATTTCGTTTTATATCCTTCGGCTTAAGACACCACCAGCCATCTTCACGAGGCTAATGAAGAAGCTTGTGGAAGGCCTTCCAAACATGGATGATGTGCTTATCGCCACGGAAACTTGGGAGGCGCATGTGAATATACCCTAGTCTTTCCTTGAGCGCGTGGAACGAGCTGGTGTGACAGTGCGCCCAACAAAGAGCTACGTTGGCCTCACTTCTTTCAATTTCCTTGGACACATCGTTTTAGATTGTCTCCTCCAACCGCACGCCGAGACACTGTAGAACATTGAAGTACAAAGCTGCCTGAAACGTATGTTATCTCCAAGATATGCCAGGCATATTTCAGTTATTTGGCTCTTTAGGTGAGCTTGCTGTAAAAAAAATTTTTTAGTCAATTTTCGCACAAGGGACACTGATGATGAAGTTGTGTGCAAGGCATGCTGCCTTTTAGTACTCACTATTTCTACATTGTGTTATTCATTCACTGCTCTGTCATTTTGTTGTTTTAAAATAACATAATAAAATGATACATAAGACAAATTATCAGTAAAAAAAATACTGAAGTTTAACAATAGCAAACTTCTTTCTCCTTCAAAGGTGAGTGACTGAATATACTTTTTGTATTGGATAGCTTTATTTTACTTGCATACACAGATTTATACACTCCCTTTCAAATAATGCAAGTGGCAGTAAAGTGAACATGTAGTTGTGTATTCATCATCTGGGGTATTTGCAGTCTGACACCAACCGACCACGGTCAAGGGCACCAACAAAAGCCACGAGGAGGAGGTGTGGCGGCAGTACCATGTGCAGAAGGAGCACGAGAAGCTGCGGCACTTCTATGGTGACCAGGCCAGTGCACTATATGAATACTGGAAAAGTAAGAACTTTCATGCTCTTGGAATCTCAGTAGTTGATGTGGTCACTCAAAAATGCAACGCCAGTGAGACCTGGGCAGCAGTTGTACAGAGGTTAGTTTCTGCCCCCATCCACCAGAGTAAGGAAACTGAACTGGCCCCTAGGGTGGCAGAATTGGACACCGCAGTCGCATACTCTGCCCTCTCGACATGTGCAAGTGCACACATCAGACCCTCGGTGAGTGCTGCGGCTCAGCGACCAGCAAACAGGCATTCTGTGTGTGTGCACTACAAAGTGCAAGAGGTTGTGCCCGCCAATGTGCCATACCCCTCACCTGCTGGTAAACAGGGCCCAGATTCTAGCTGTAAGGTACTCAAGGCTCACAGCATGGTGCAGTTACCAGAGATGGCAGCTGCAGAGCATTGCTGCAAGGCATGTGAAGTGATCCTGCAGTCAGAAGCTAGAAAACTTGGAGAGAGCAGTGAAATAGCACCAGCCAACCCTTTCGAACCTCACAGAACAAATCAGGCTGAACAAAACTGCGCAAGTTCGCAGGTTTGCCAAGATGCACTGAAGAATGAAAAAACGGGTGTCACTTCAGCACGACATGCCACCAAAAAGCAGCAAACAAAAAAAAAGCACTCCACGTGCTCCTGCACTTGTTGGTGGTGTCCGGGTACACAAAAAAGTATGCAAGACTCCAGTTGTTGCTGCTGCTTCTAAATGTGCCCTAGTTAATAGCTACAGGAGGCTTCAACAATTCAGTGTGGCACAGCTCTCAGAATCTCTGCCCTCAGAGGAGTGCAACTTGGCAAGTGAAAAAGTCCTCCTGAAACCGGAAGCTGAAGAGTACACAGAAAACTCTGATGCTGTAATAAAACAAGGTAACTTATAGACACCTGAGACAGAAAAATAGCTTTGGTCTTAAAGGCCATGCTGCACTGTCAACGGATCACGTAGAAGATGTTGAGGTCATGGTACATGCCCTCAACATGTTCGACATGTTCTGAAGTTGGCACTGTTAAAAACCATAATAGGGTCTACAAGAATGCCAAAAGTACAGCTTTACAGTCCACAGAAGATTTTGTCTGTGGGATGCTTGAGCATTCCAATTCTGAATCACTGGCCAAAAGTACTGCAGAAAAACAAATGAGCATACAGTCAGCAGCAGAAACTTTAGTTCAAAGCAGGGGAGTAGTAAGTTTTACCAGCTACTCCATGCCTTATGGAAGCTTTGCGGAGACAACTGCCAAAGTGACCATACCAGATAGCCCTCCATTGAACTGCAGCAAGAGAGCTAAAGGTCACCGTAGGAAAAAATGTAAGCTTGTGAGATTGAGACAGGGCTGTACTCTCACATGAGGAGGAAGTCTTTCTATAGGTAACAAGTTCAGCAACTACAAAGAGTTTACAGCTAGCTATGAGGAATGGAAAAATAAAAGGGTTCTATCCCATGCGTATCTCAAGGTCAGATAAGAATCCATTTTGCTTTGACAAAGATATTAACAAAGCAGAATTTCCATACATTCATGTTACTTTTGCCTGTTGCCATTCAGGGTACCCAAGTTCAAGAGGGCAGAGTATTCATCCAAACCAACACTTCAATGGAACAGGTTGCAAAGTTGAACTGAAACTTGTACTGCGCTCTACACCACAACCATTCTATGAAATTGTGAACATAACAGAGGCTCATAACCATAAAAGAGGTCCCGAAGTTTTCATGTGGTACAGAATGAATCTTGCATTAACTCCATCAGAGAAAGACCAAATAAGAGAAATGGTTTCTTATAATGCAAATCCCAAAGATATAAAGAAAGTTGTTCTAAAGAAAACGGGAAAGCACATTACTTCACAGGACCTAAGAAACCTAAAGCATGCCACAGTTCAAAATATAGAAGACAGCACACATCATGGAGCACTCCTTGTGCAGGAAATAGACAAATTATTTTCTGAAACTGCA
The DNA here is from genome assembly GCF_023375885.2 of Dermacentor andersoni. Lineage (NCBI taxonomy): Eukaryota > Metazoa > Arthropoda > Arachnida > Ixodida > Ixodidae > Dermacentor > Dermacentor andersoni. The sequence continues at coordinate 170,414,871 of NC_092816.1, forward strand.
GGATGGAAACCCCATGTTGAAAAAACTCACAGAATGATCTTTAGTACATTATGTTAGAGTCGCAGCATATGGCTCAATTAGCCGAAAAGTATCCAGAGGTATTGTTCTTTGATGGAACCTATAACGTTAACAGAGAAGGGTATGTGTTGCATTGTGTTCTGTGTGAAGATGGAAGTAGCCATGGCACGCCTATATATTATGCCTTTGTCCAGCGAGAAACATCTGAAATTCTAAAATCCTTCCTTGAAACATTTCTGAATTTAAACCCTGCTATAAAGGCTAAGTGTAAAGTTGCTGTGATGGACAAGGACTTAAACGAAATGAACATAGTTACGCAACCCTTGCCTGACTGTAGGATTCTATTATGTTCATGGCATGTGCTAAAATATCTCCACTACAAAGTTTCACAACATAGTTCAAGTAGCCTAGACAAGAATAATGTAAAAGATACAATTACCAAACTAGTCTTTGCACATAATGTTGACATATATGAACAGCACTTATTGAATTTGAAAGAAGCCCTAAAGAATGACAGCACTCTACTGAATTATTTTTATAAAAACTGGCACAGCTGCAAAAATATGTGGGCTTATGCTTATCGTTCAGATGTGTACAGTTTAGGAAATAATACTAATAATAGGATGGAAAGCAACAACCAAAAGCTAAAGAAATATTTAAGACGAGAAATGCACTTAGTTGAAGCTCTGAAAGCTCTCAGACTATGCAACTCACAGTGCCCTTGCAGTCAGTCATGCGCAATATAAAGAAACCAAGTTTTGCGTCGACACAAGTAGTGTGGGCAAATTTTACATGAAAGTGTCTACAATATGTACACAGTATGCTAGGGGATTGGATTGTAAAGAATATGAAACATTCGTCCAAAATCCTGGAACATGTTCAGTGTCTAGTGAAAAGCATGTTGTTTGTGAACAATAAATGTTATGTAGTCACAAAGAGAATGACAATGTGCACATGTACATTTAACATGCAGTATGGGCTGCCTTGCAGGCATATTCTTGCAGCCAGGTCAAAGCAAAACGAAAAACTTTTTGATAAAGAATGTATTTCGCAACGTTGGCTGAAATCTGACTTTGTGGAGACTAAAATGAATGAGCCACAAGATGAAGTGAACATTTTAACTTTGAGTACAGTGAAAAAAGCAGTGCTAAAGCTTTATACATTAGAATCCAAATATAAATATGCATATGCATATGCATATGCAAATATCGAAAGGGGCTGCAACTGCAATGGTGCAGTATAGCAAAAGTGAGCTGGAGGAAAAACTAGCTGAGTGCGAGAACTTCTTTCACAATCTTACAACCTATGGCACAAATAAGAAAGAACTTTCTAGTTTCACTGAAACAGTACAGAGCAGTGAACAAGAAGTGAACAGCTTGCAAGGTGACAAAGGGATAACCATTTTGCAGAGTGAGGCAGAAAGAGATGATAGTATTCCAGTGTCATCTGCAGATGAACACATAACAGCGAGTGATTACTGTGCTGATGAATTACAAAGCCAACAAGATGTAGATTTGATAATAGCTTCAAATGATCACGCAATATGTCAGGCTACGACAGCACCAACTAATACTGCACAGCAGGTAACAGTGCTCACCACTCCTCTTGTAAAATCAGCTCGTGGCCGACTACATAAGAAAAGGGCAGCACTTAATACAAAGCAGTCAGAAAAAAAAGAGATGTCTAGCTGTTACGAACAGCTCTAGTGTGGGACAGCAAGCCTCACTGCCACATGACAAATGTCAAACAGTGTTCTCATGCAACGATGCAATTACCCAGGCTATATGTGGTTCTTCTACTTGCAACCCTTACAAGATCACTCCCTCCGAACTAAATACTTTGCAAGGCACAGGTTGGTTGTCAGATGCAATCATGAATGCAGCACAATTCATTCTTTCTCAGCAATTTCCAGACAGATGCAAATTTCAGGATGTTCTGCTTGGGCAGAAGCTGAAGTTCAAGAAGCAAAGTACCTTTGTCCAAATTCTACACATTCCAAATCCTGGGCACTGGGCCACAGCGAAAAATTATGGAGCCCCGAAAGACACAATCTTCCTGTATGATTCACTTGATCAGAACATTTCACTTAACGTAGTGCACCAGGTAATGAATATAATGAATCTCTCTTCAAACTATCTAGATGTGGATGCAAAAGCAGCACAATGCCAAGGGAATGGCTATGACTGTGGAACTTTTGCTATTGCAAATGCATACACCATTGCATCTGGTGCTGACCCGTGCTCAGTTAGTTTCGACAAGTGCCTAATGCGTGGGAACATTATAACAAGCCTAGCAGATGGTGAAATGCCGCCGTTTCCTTTAACTACAATGCCAGTTCTAAGAGTGAAGCCAAAGCGGAGTCGCTTTGTTGTTATCCGCTATATCCGTTATCAGAACGCTATAAAGATGCACATTGCACACGCTCTGCCCTAGGCACTTGAGGAATTTAAAAATGTGCGTCGTTCCCATGGTTCTGTGCTCTTCGAACCAGTAGGTATGTGCTTATTTTATGTTTCAGGTATATTTCCTTACAGCGTATGTTGCAAAGTATTAGCAATAGAAAACTGTTTGAAAACAATGTAGGTCTCTTTAAAACCATACCGTAATGTCTTTTATGTAAATTATAAGTTGCATTTAATTTCTTGCAGGACCCCACAGTGGTGCACTATGTGCCCACTGTTACATATGAAGGTGATCTGTTGCAAGCAAGATCATTTGCTGTGTGCCTTGAAGGGCTGAAAATTGAAGAAGGAAGTTTGCTGGCTGTAGTAGCCACGCTGCTGGTTCTGTACTGGGCTTTTAATATTGCCCAGTATATTTTAATATTTTAATATTTAATATTTTAATACTAGATTTATTGTGCCGCCTAATTCAAGTGGTTAGTGGTGTCCCAGCGACACCACTCGTCCGTGTGTCACACAGTCTTTTGGTGCAATAAATACTTCCAATGAAACGCTTGTGGTTTTGTACAACCCCATAAAGGCGCTAACAGATGCACTGCCATGGCTGAGTTGTCCCAAGTCTGTTGAAAGCTTGTCAAAAGTGAGCCTAAAGGGCCAAGTGGAGCAACGGTTAATCTCCTGGATGAAACACTATTGGATGAACATTTGTGGCAAGTGGAGAACTTGTGGGGTTCAAAAGTTAGCCTTTGTGGCAGCATTGGAAGGAGAATCCGTTAGTCCCTTCGTGAGCCTTGGAAGCACCCGTTAGACCCTTCAGGAGTACCTGAAAAGATGAATAGTTACACCTTTTGGGACCATCTGTTAAACCCTTTAGGAGTAGCATGAAGGATAAACTATTAGTCCATTTAGGTTCATTCGTTCGTCCCTTCGGCTGAACTGCTGGTCTCTTTAGCTACATCCGTTAGTCTCTCAGGGAGTAACTGACAGGATGAACAGTTGGTCCCTTCGGGTGCATCCTTTAGGCCCTTTGGGAGTAACTGAAAGGATGAACTGTTGGGCCCTTTGGCTGCATCCGTTAGTCTCTCTGGGAGTAACTGAAAGGATGAACTGTTGGGCCCTTCGGGTGCATCCTTTAGACCCTTTGAGAGTAACAAAGGATTAACTGGTGGTCTCTTCGGGAGTAACTGGAAGGATAAACTGTTAGTCCCGTGAAGAGTAAATGCAAGGGGACTAACAGTTCATACCATGTCAGTTAGTCCCCAAAAGGACTAATGGTTGTGGCAAATCAGTTAGTCCCCAAAAGGACTAACCTCTCTACCCCTTTTAGTCCTTTTTTTCTTAGAGTGTATGCTCATGGAACGAGTTGCGACCGGAGAAAACGCCAGTTGCGTTTAACTTTTCCTTTTGCTTCATTATTTCCTCGAGTAATGGCTCTCCGCGACGCTGGCAGATCCTCGGAAGCATATATCCGCGATATGGGTTTGATAAGGTAGAAAGTAGTATATTGCGAAACAGAGTCCATCATCAGACCCTGCAATAACCGGGCCACCCATAAGCAATATAACTGTCACCCCTTACCTCGTTTTGTTTTTCCTAATTAAACAGCACTTTTCGTGCGAAATTGGCAACTCGAAACAAGAGTCGCAAGGATATGAGAAATTAAGCGATCTACTACGGGAGAAAGCCAAGGCAACAGCCAAACAGGGAGGAAAAGCGACAATTGTGAAAATATTTATGGATCAACATCTTTTTATTTAAAAAGGTAGTAGAGAAAACGCTGCCCGAAGTGGAGAATAAATCCGTGTGATATTGAATGACTCTTCTACAGTTTATCAATCGAGCCCCTGACGTAGCCACTTCCCTGCTCTGCTAATGGGAGCGTTTTTCCCACCTTCCGTGGTGGGCGCAGTACGTGTAGAAGCGGAGCGTCCTGCGCTCTACGCGGTTGTACGGGACTCAGGCATCCTTACGCGACTTCCCAAATAACAACACCAGTCAGTTTTGGCATTTGGTAGAGCAGTAAAGGAGGGATCCAAAAGAACTGTGGTTGTTCCGCAAATATACATTTCGCTATATTTCTTCCAGAGATCATTAACAGAACGCTACTAGAAATCTTTATTTTGCACTTTTTCTGGCTAACTTGTTATTGGAAAGGTTCTTCCTGCGCATCTTTCATGCACGAGTCCATCTGATGTGATTCTGTTTGCCAAGTAAAGAAGAGGTGTATTTCACGGGCGCGCCTGTGAGATATACGTTATTTATATTCTCTTTTGCGGGTTTACGCGTCTTTATGGAGAATGGTGGGCATTATTCACATTTGTATTAGTAAAGGTACCCTACCCCTCATTTGCATAGAAAAGTTACCTTGGGGTGGGCCACCCCTCCCCCCCTCCCCCGAAAAAAAATCCTGCGTACGTGCCTGTGTTGCGTGGGGGTGGTGTGTGCGTGTGTGATTGCGCCCGTGCCCGGGGCGATTGTGCGTGCGCGCTTCGTTGGACGCCCTAGATCGGCGGTAGCGTCCCCGACTTTGTGCCTCTACTCGCACCTTCCCGGGGAAAGGCGAGCGAAATCCACTGCGCCCCGCGGCGCGAGACACCTCGCTTCCCCCACCTGGCGGGGGGATGTTTTACGGCGTCGGTCCTGTCGTAGAGTAACGGGATAGGGTTGCGCCGGCGGTCCTGGCCCAATTCCTTGAGCGCAACTTTGAACCGCCGTATGTGTGTGTATACTGCGGTGTGTGTGCCTTGGTGGCCGCCTCGGTGGGGGTCGAGACGGATAGGCCAATGGGGAAGCTTCCCGCGTTTCTTTTTCCGGGCGCCACCGTAAGTCTTGCGCGTTGTGCGCAGGCACTTGTTTCCCTGAGCTCGAAGCGCAAGGTGCACCATCCATGGCTGCGCAGTCCTCCACGAGCGGCGACCTTCGCGGCGACTCCGCTCTGCAGCGTCCAGGGTCAAGGGCAAACGAAAGGCTTGGCCAGCAGCGGGACCTGGTTGAGGCCGGCACGGCCCCTCGGCGGAGCCGGACATCTAAGAGAAACCGCCGGCCGGGCCAGACGAGTGCTCGGCAGCAGGACTGGGCTGCGAGTAGTGTGGCCACCTGGACATGCCAGCGAGATGGGGCATGTCCCCATCTCGCTGAAGGTCAAGCGAAACCGCGGGCAGGGCCAGACGAGTGCTCGGCAGCAGGACTGGGCTGCGAGTAGTGTGGCCACCTGAACATGCCAGCGAGATGGGGTATGTCCCCATCTCGCTGAAGGTCACCCACCCCCCTGCCCTTCTGCAGCAGCGCCCCATGGAAAGCGAAGAGGCGGGTTCCCAGAGATCGGGAGGTGAGTATGGCGCCCCATCCATTCCGTGGGCACACGGTGACCGAAAGGAGCGGCTCGGCGGCGGCGCACTTCCTCCTTCCGGACGGCGTTCGCTGTTGCCGGCTATGTGCCACGCCAGTCTACTTTCAGAGCCATTTCAGAGGATCTCTGTACCGGGCTCGAGAAAGGGCCCTTTTCTAGGCTGGTGCTGGCGACCCCAATCCGGCACCAAGCGGTCTTCAGATTGCAGACTCGGATTTGGCGGCCCTGTGCCGGCAAAGCATACGGGAGAAACCCGGGTTCGCGGCAATGGTCGGTGCGGCGACCCCGGCGGCGGCTATCGGGGAGAGTGCGGCGCCTGGCGACGACGCCAAACTGACGCGCTGCGGAGCTTCTCCCACGCCACCACGTCATGCTGAAGAACTGATGCGCGAACTGGGGGGACTTTCGTCGCCGTGACCGGGCGTTGTGCGGAGGAGGGGCTGGCTCAGGGGAGCGTGGGCACGGGCATAGCCTCATGGGACGCCCGTGAGTGCCATTTTCCTTGTTCTCGCAACCATTATTATTGTCATTTTGTTTTGTTGTGTTATGATTTTCTCTTTTGTGATTAACTTTTACTATAATATACGCGTTTCTGTGTGTAACTGAATAATCTTCGTTGGGGTGGACCACTATTATCGTTTCCCCCCCTCCTGTGTTGCTCTTTTTTTTTTTCTGTGTGCGTGTGTGTGTTTTGCCTTTGGTATATAACGTGAATTTTAAGAATGAAATAGTTTTATGAAATCGTTTCCTGTCGTGTTTTCTTTGTATGCATCAGTAATTTTTTCATAGTTATTTTTAGACATGCATGGCACTGTTTACGAGTAATTGTCGAAATTTGGGCTGAGCTGAGGTTCGCGCGCGCCCCGCTAATCTGACCACGTCAGGGCGGTGGGAGGGCAATTTAGGAGGGGAAAGTGTGGTGACTGCGTAGTCCATTTTGTTGCAGCGCCATAGCGCAGCACGTTTTGGGCGTAGGAACCGCTGCGCGGCGAGGTCGCTTTCGAACTTCGCGCGCGCGGGTCACCCCTTTCCCTCTCTCTCGTTCCTCCGAGGGCGCCGAACAGCAGCGGGACTGTAAAACACTTGCTGCTGTCCGCCCCCAAACGATCCAGGGGCTCACCCGACCCGTCTGTTTCGGTGGGAATCCGCGTTCCCTCTCTCCTGGCGGCTCATGCCGACCATGCATGAGCGGAAAAAACGCGGTCTTACGTGCACTGGGTAGGCATTCCGCCGATGGTCATAATAGGTCCACGCAGACAAACATCGAGTGGGAAAGCTGTACGCGATGTTGTGGAGCCGGCTCCCGAGCCCTCTGCTGGTTAGAGACGCCGCCGAGGTTTAGAGGGGCCTAGCAATGTTGAACACGAACGGAGGTCCCTGTACGGAGCGTGGTTCCGTGTTGCCGCACGGACCCATACGCGTCCGGGCGGCAACCACGCGTATCTTATGTTGAGCGCTGAGAAGAGCCCGCGTGGTGTCAAGTGACAACTTGCAGTGCGCGCCGTAGATAGAGGCGCGGTGCGCATCCGGAGAACGTCGTCTTGACAACACCGAGTCCGGATGCCGCCAATGGTCATTATTTTTCCACGCGGAAGGACCTTGAGGGGGGACTGCGGTACGCGGTGTAGTGACACCAGCGCCCTAGCCCTCTGCTGGCTAGAAACGCCGCCGAGGTTCGAGATGGCGTCAATAAATCGTGCGTGCCTGGCGTGTTTGCTGAAGCCGTCACTGACCACGTGGAAATAGGAGAGGGAAACGAAGTTGTGGGAAGAAGGAAAACAGAGCTGTTTTCCAATACATTTACAAATAAGAGTAGGGCCATCCCTTTGGGTTGTGTTTTAACAGGCTTTATTTTTACTTATTTATTTCGTACCCACAGCGCCCATTCAGGCATTACAGTGGGGGGGGGGGGGGGGGGGGGGTACAGATGAAAAACAAGCATCAAAATTGCAGGTTTGCATAAATTTGTGTAAGTCAACAACACATTATTATAGGAAAGAAAAGAGAAAAAGAAGCACACAGCTAAATTGCACGCAGCCATATCGGAAACAGGCACAACAATGATTACAGAGACTCATAATGAACAAAGCAAACAAAGAAATCGAATAATAAGTTGCAAAAAAAAAAAGAAGAAACAATGCAGTGATTAAGATACAGTGCGACAAAGTGAAAAAAAAAAGAGGCACTAAAAGAAAATCTCATTTGCAGCTGGGATTGTTTATAGGTCATGATGATTGCTAGACGTACACGGGATATTTACCAAGCCTTAGGGATCAAAAGATTCTATTGCTTTTAATGCAGAAAAGAACTTGTTAGGACAAGAAATTCCTACAACTGAGGAAGGAAGTCGGTTCCACTGACTCATGGTTTTTGGGAAAAATGAGCTGCTAAAGGCCGATGTATTACATTTGTATTCGCTTATCTTCTGTTCATGATCTTTGCGTGCTGATGTGTAGTGAGGCTGGTTTATGTACACGTCACGCGGAATTCGAGTATGAGAGTGATATATGCTGTGTAAAAGCTTCAGTCGAAACGACGCTCTTCGGTGCTGGAGAGATTGCCAGTTTAGCATTGCCTTAGATTTAGTTGTACTGAACTGCCTGTCATACATTGCTATATCTAGTACATATCTTGCCGCCATGGACTGAACTTTTTCTAGTCTTTCTTTGTTAGTTACTGATGAAGGATCCCACACAGAGCATGCGTATTCGAGCGCAGACCTTACATATGATTTATATAGTAGCTCCCGGGTTTGTTGAGGTGGAAACGCACGTGTATTTCGTCGTAAAAATCCCAAGCTCCGGCAAACTTTGCCTACGGTATAATCCACATGCCGATTCCATGATAAAGAGGGGCAAATGTAAACGCCTAGGTATTTATATTCACGCACCATTTTTACTGGACAGTAGTTTATCGTATATTCAATTTTTCTAGGATTTTTTTTTTTCTGGAGAACCTCATACACACCGTTTTCTCGAGATTCAGTTTCATTTCCCATCGCTCACACCACTCGTGTATGGCATATAAGTCGTTTTGAATTACGAAGCAGTCACTTTCACATGTAACCTTCTGGTATAATATACAGTCATCTGCAAATAACCTAATATGGGACTGTACATTTTCATTAATGTCATTGATATAAAGTAGGAAGAGAAGGGGCCCCAGAACTAATCCCTGAGGTACCCCTGACGTTACATTACTTATTGCAGATTGTTCTCCGCTTACGACTACATATTGTCGCCTCTCGCGTAAATATTCGGCGATCCACGCAATAAATTGGGGATTAATATTAAAACTGGTTAGTTTCTGCAGTAACAGGTAATGTGAAACGGTGTCGAACGCTTATTGAAAGTCAAGAAAAATACAGTCGACCGATGATTTGTCGTCCAGGGCTGCCGCAAAGACATGTGTGAACTCTACTAGTTGTGTGACGCATGATAATCCTCGCCTAAATCCATGCTGATTTGGGTTAAATAAAGAATTACTATCTATATGTTTGACTACTGCAGTATATAAAACATGCTCTAGAACTTTACTGCACACAGAAGTTAGTGAAATGGGACGGTGGTTATTAATAATGTTGTGCGGGCCAGTTTTATGTATAGGAGCAACCGATGCCATTTTCCAATCAGCCGGAAGTGAACTGTGTTCCAAGGACTTCTCAAAAATAATTTTCAAATACATTGACACTATATGAGAGCAAGACTTCAACATAAAATTGGGTAAACAGTCAGGGCCCACAGCTTTTGCACAATTTAAATGATGAAGCAGTAATTCAATGCACCAAGCTTCGATCACTATTTTAGGCACGGATGTGGATTCGTGTTTCAACAATTTCAGATCTTTCCGAGAATATGTTGGGGGCAGAGAACACTGATGTAAAATAAAGATTGAACAGCTTGGCCTTTTCTGTGGCGCCGCAAATTGTAACATCGCCATCGGTCAAAGCGGGGATAGAAATGTTGTCTTTTTTATTTCGTTTCATATGCTTCCAAAGTTCCTTCGGACTATGCTTTATCTTACTTTCTGTTGTTTTAAAGTAGGCTGATTTGACTTGGATTGTAGCGTTGTTCACTTCCCGCGTTGCCAGTTTTAGTTTACAAAAGTTCTCTTTAGAAGGGTATCGTTTAAATGAACGGTAAATTCTTTGCCTACGTTTCACTAAAACATTCAGTTCTTTAGTGTACCATGGCTTACTTCGATTACGCCTTCTAGTCAATACCCATGACGGAACAAACCGGTTGCGCAGTTCAAAGATTTTTTCTTTAAATAGAACCCATAGGTTTTCCGCAGAGTACTTATCCGCAAGTGTTTCGAACACAACGAAATATGCTTCCAGTGAAGCATTGATTGCTTGGATATCAGCCTTGGCGTAATTGTACATGCACAGACTCTTCTCACTCTAAACGCCTACATGTTTCATATTTATTTCGCTTAGCACGACGCCATGATCACTTATCCCTGGCAATATTTCAGTGTTCTGGACCATTTCTGGCATATTTGTGAAAAAAATATCTAGGATGTGACTTCCTCGCGTAGGTTTCAGCACAGTTTGTCTTAATGAAAGGAGGTTCATGAAATCGGCAATTTCAGATGTGAAGCTAGGGGAGCTTCCAGAGGCTATCGGCTGTTCATTGCAGTTGAGGTAGATTAAAGTCCCCACCCACAATGACGTAATCGGTTGTGATTTTTGTAGCTGTGGCAGTGAAATGACACAATTCCCTGACTGAACCAATTGGTGGCCGGTAAAAGGAGCAGACTGACAGGGATTTGCCGTTCGGGAGTTTCAGCTGACACCAAACAGCTCCACTCCTATCCTCTACAATATTTACGCGTGTAGAAGGGATGCGCTGGTCTACCAAGATAAATACACCACCTCCGTGGTAATTTCTATCTTTTCGATAAACTGTAAAGTTATCAGGAAATACTTCAGAGCTTGCTACGTCTTCATCGAGCCATGATTCGGTGCCAATAACTACACTAGGTTTGACCATGTGCACTAAATTGCTGAAAGCATCAACTTTGTTTTTAATGCTCCTACAGTTAACTACCAAAAAAGGAAAGTGAAGTCGATAAGGAGTTATTGGGTCATTTGCACGGCACAACCTTGTCTGAAAGGTCATCATAGGTGTACTTGATGCCGTCTATGTAGAGTATGTCATGCCTTAATTGCACACGTGCGTCCTTACTTTTGTGTTCCTGAGCAAATCGCCACAGGTTTCGCCTTCTCTTGCGCACTGGCTCAGAAAAGTCTTCCGACATACTGATACCTGTATCTTTCAAATTCTTGGCCTTTCCTAAAATCAAATGTTTTACTTTCAGAGACCCAAACCTTGCGATCAAGGGTGGCGTTTTCCCTTCTCGAAATTTTCCAAGTCGATGGGCTTTTTCGATCAACTCAGGGTTAACTTGCAATATTGTTGCGCATACTTCCTTCAAAAGAAATTCAGATGATGACCAAGATTCGCGAATATTTGTATCAGGTATGCCGTAGAACACGAGGTTGAAAAAAGGTGAAAACTCTCATTGGCAACTGCCTCTTTGGGATGGGCGAACGGTCCTGCCTCCCTTTTTCTTTCACTCTTTAACCTATAACGATCGAGACGAGGTGCCTCTTCCTCAGTCTAGGCTGTAATTACTAAACCGGAGAGACCAGTAAGACTCCGTACGATAAAACGCTTGTCTGGGCCGTAACCACTTAGTGGTAGAACAGTGAGACTCGGTTGGTCGTATGTAGTCACCGTTGTCCTAGGCTCTAACTTAAGAAAAAGTAGGAGAGTAAGGCGCGGTTTACTGGTGTGTTTTGCATCAGTATTCTTTTGCTGACTCTGCATTTGACTGTGTAAATATTTTCGCTGCAATGTATCTTCAAGTTTTGTTACCTCCAACCTGCCTCCTGCTTCATGAACGCCGATAAACACCTTGAAGAGACTTTGATCGACTTCAAGGAGAAAAGAACAAACTTAATGCCTTCCTTGTACTCTGGGCCTTCTCCTTGCGGCGCTGTTTCGCTCCCAGAGGAGACTGAACGAGCGGCCGCTTCGGGCACACGCCACACACGCGGCTGAGCTGATCGTCCCCCTGAGGGGCTCGGATTCTCGGACCCGCGCGGTGGTCTAGGTGACTCCCGGCGGAGAACCGCTATAGACGGAGACCACAATGTGTACATATATATACATGACATATACAAACTAAAAATTTTGGCCGCTTGAAACCCTACCTCGCTCTGGCTGCGCCAATGGTTCGAGCGTATAGCCTGTATTGAAAGGAGCCATCTTGCTCAGCATTTGCGAAAAATTGCCGCATGTAGCTCCCGACCTGCAGCCAAAAAGCACATGGCACACCGCGCGGCATTTGCCTCCTGCGCGTGCGAGGAGTGGCTTCACTGCATAGGTGGAACATAATGACGGACCTATGCGCAACTCTGCTCCCTGCGAGAGCATCTTGGCAGCGAGGAGTTACGAAGTCGCCATCTATCGGAAGCGCCTCGCTGGCGTAGTATTAGGGATCACGCGGTGCGCTCCTCATAGGTTTTGCTGTCAGCGCTCACTGAAAACATAATGTCGGACCTATGCGCAACTCTGGTCACCTGCAGGAACATATACAGAGACACTTGAAGAACCAGCAAGTGCGCACCCTCGCCCAGAACAAAAGGGAAGACGGTCCGAGCTGAATGGGAAGTGTTCGGGGAGACGGAGTGAAAAGGAAGGGTGTACTTGATGTCACCGCCACCGCAAACGCCCACGCGCTTCCCACGTGTCCCGTTAACCTTCTCAGTCGCGACTGCGCTTTGTTTCTGGGCCTCGCCGCCAGGTGGAGAGGGGTAGTCGCGGAAATTGGGCGACGCGACACATGCTCATTCGGTTTCAGTGTCATTGTTTGGCATCCGCGCGCGCCTTCCGAGAATGCCTTGTGAAAACGGCGTTATGTTTACGACCACTAAGCTGGCAGCGACCGATGGATGCTTTTGTGTGCGATCGCCACCGGGCCCCAATTATGATGTTTGGAGCGTAAAAGCGAACCGGCCCGCAGCTGCACGGGGAACCGAGTTTCCTTCGTGTTGGCAGGGCAACCCACTGTCCGGCAGACATAATAAGCCGTGTTTCGTGGGAACATTCTCGGAGCTTGCGTGACTGCTTCTTCAAGGAGAAAGGCGAATGACACGGGCAATTTATGGTTACAATTCCGAGCTTGAACGTGGCCTCCAGCGCATCATGGCCAATATTAGGTGCCTAGCGTAGGGGAGACGGAGATGACACGTATCTTTGGGCAAACCTATCCCCTTGCGTCTTGTAAAGTGTGTCACTTTTGACCAATACCGTGTCGGTCACGAACGGTTTTGTGCTATTGGCAGCATTGGTGTGAACCCGCATGTGTGACTGGCTCTTGTACAACTAAGGGTTTGAGAAGTCATGTTATGGTAGTGTGAGGGAGAGCGGAAGTTCGGGCTTGGACCCGGACAGACGCCTTGGCGTTTCAATAAAGCGTCTCTTTACCACACAGCGGCTCTTCCTTCGCGCTGCCACCGTGCACTCCTGTCATCAAGTCGCGCCGACTTCGCACCTTAAACACCTTCTCTCCTTAACTAGTGTTGAAGATGGCAGACGATAAAGGGAAAGCAAACCGACTGTGGCCAATAAATTAAAAGCGACAGTTAACTGCAGGCTCTGAGAAAAATTGCTTAAGCAAGCGCTCGAAAGCGTTCTATAACCCTGATGTAATTTTCCCAGTGTCCCGACGGAACTCTAAACACACCCGAGTTGTACAAACGCAGCTGTACCGTATGTACACAAGCTAGTACAAGGGCTTAAGAACATTGGTTCAAGGTACAACATTGATGTTGGTTTTTCTGCGAAACATAAGATAGGTCGCATATGCCCGCTACTCAATAATTTGCTGAAGAAAAAGCAAGTGAAGGGAAAATGCACTGTGCAACATGTGAACAGGTACATCACCTGTGCTAAGCAGATTGTGTATACGATTCCATTATCTTGTGGTCGAGAGTACGTGGGACAAACGAAGCGATGTGTAAATGTTCAAATTCGGGAGCATGAGCTATCTCTTCAAGGGGCTGCGCCACTTCATCTCCCGGAGCATTGCAAGTGGTGCGGTTGTCGCCCTGAGTTTAAAAGAACTAGTATCATTTTTTTAGCACGTGAGCCAAGTGACGAGGGAAATCGGCGAAGCTCACTATAGAAAGATTAGGGACAAAGCGTGTATCAGTGAACTGTCGGTCACTCTTCGTGACAAAAAACTGCGTTACCTATGTCAATTTTGATTATGCGTCAGTTTGTCACAGTTGCCTCGACGCATCGCTGTATCTTGTGCATGTCATGGTTATCAGATAGCACCTACATATATGTTAGACATATCTTCAATAAAATATCAGTTGAGAGTCGGCGCGGTGTCGTCATTTTATTCCTTCTGATGTGCTTGTTTTGTGTGCGCTGTTATAAACTTTACCATGGATCCCAACCAACTGGCCCAACTTGCCGTTCTGATCCAGTATATTTCTAGTACTCAGGACTCTTTCCTTAGTGTCAACTCAAACCTTCAGGACCCAGCCTGTTTGGCAGCCATGATAGCTGTGTGCGTATGTAGGCCCAGAGTTGCGTCTTGGCACGTCAGACAAGGAATCTGCCCAGCCGATGTGCAGCTGTTGTGCGGGCGGCTCCAGCCTTCCGTTGGACATTCACGAAGGTTGTGCAACATTCTCAAGTCCGAGTGGTGGCGACAGGTTATAATTCTTAAGGACTTACTTCGAATCGCGTGTGCAAATCTTCTGGGGTGTTCCCCACCTTTACGCCAATATGGGCAGTGGTGCAACATAGCTGATTCTACCAGTGAATTCCTTTGGCGCACGGTTCGACCTACGCTCCCAGTGAAGAAAAAAAGGACAACATGTTCAGGGCCATGTGGTTAGCCTGAGCACCATGCATATTCCGGAGGAACTCAAGCGGGTTTTGGGTCTCGGCCCGAAGTCCTGCATCGAACCTCACCTGAATCCCTTTGAGAAGGTGGCCACAGCATGGTCGGTCTCAAGTTCTGCCAAAGAGGACGAACGTTCAAGGTGTGTTTCGGAGTGTGTAGATGCCATTACTAGGACAGGAAGAGAGAGGGGCGGCAAGGACGTGCTTAGGCCCTTAGTTCACTTTCTGTGTGAGAAGAATTTAGATGTGTTAGTCGCAGACAAAGAAGGGCACTTCGTTGTCATGAATTCTGATGAGTATTCACAAAAGTCTGAGGGTGCAATTCCGAAAAAATTCAAAGGTTAAGATGTGAAAGTCAAGCAGCAAGCACTAACTTTGTTGCAAGGAATGAATTTGCAACGTTTAGCGGCCAGCGTAAAGCAAGAGCTCTGGAGCTACAGATTTTCTTTACGGTGAAATCGCACAAGGAAGACATGCCGTTCCGGGCCATAGTCTCGGAAAAGGACAGCTGGCAGTTAAGTGTGTCGCGATTTCTACAGAGGAATCTTGGGATCTTTAAATTGTTGATCCTTTCCGGATAGCCAATTCGGACAATGTGTGCAAGTACCTGGAAGACAGTTCGATGAACATTCGGTGTGCCTTCAGCGTAAATGTGGAAAACATATTACTCCCTTCCACATGTCTAGGTTATGAAATGTGTTAAAGACTACATAGTGCGTGACAATGACGAACAAGCCTTCATCAATGGTTGCGGTATCTCAGTAGAAGCCTTTCTTGAACTCCTTTCCTTTTACATGAGATCTACCTATGTTTCATGGAAAGGGGGTCTGTATATACAAAAACCGGGGTTATGTATTGGCTCGTGCGTAGCTCCTATCATTAGTGACATTTCACGAGGTTATATTGATAGGCAATTAGAGGGCCACCTTGCTAAACTTTTCAATAGGGTATTTATCGATGTTGATGATTTCGTTATATTTTTTACCAGTGACATTCACACCGAAGGTGTTGATGAAATTTTAACGTTATTCAGGCAGCACGGCATGTGAGCCTTGATTTTCCTGTCGAAGTCCCTAAGGACCATCAACTGCAGTTTGTTGACCTGAGAATAATTTTTGGTAAAAATCATGCGCTGGAAATATGGTCCCAGGTCGGTTAAGCCCATTTTGAACTTTAGATCCGGTCATATTAAAGTAGTGAAGCGGCCTATAGCGAAGACTATCCTAAATGCTGCATTAAGAAAGTCGTGTTTTCATATGACGAAGGCTGCTTTTTCTGATCAGGTAAATCTTTTACTGGACGCTGGTTATCGCTTATTATTTCATCTGTGAGTGAAAGTTTGGTTCGCGGCGTCAAGAGCATAAATGACCAAGGTACTCAAACTAAACTAGAAGAACAAAGAACAAACGCAGTTGTACCATATGTACACAAGATTGCGCATGGGCTTAAGGACGTTGGTTCAAGGTACAACATTGATGTTCGTTTTTCCGCGAAACATAAGGTAGGTCGCATATACCCGCAACTCGATAATTTGCTGAAGAAAAAGCAAGTGAAGGGAAAATGCACTGTCAAACATGTGAACATGTACATCACTTGTGCTAAGCAGGTTGTGTATACCATTCCATTATCTTGTGGTCGAGAGTACGTGGGACAAGCGAAGCGATGTGTGAATGTTCGACTTCGGGAGCATGCGCTATCTCTTCAAGGGGTTGCAAGTTGTGCGGTTGTCGCCCTGAATTTAAAAGAACTAGCGTAATTTTTAAGCACGTAAGCCAATTGACGAGGGACATCGCCGAAGCTCTCAATATAAAGATCAGGGACAAAGCGTGTATCAGTGAACCGTTTATCACTCTTCAGGACAAGGAACTGCGTTACCTATGTCAATTTTGATTATGCGTCAGTTTGTCACAGTTGCTTCGACGCATCTCTGTATCTTGTGCAAGCCATGGTTATCAAATGGCACCTATGTATATGTTAGACATATCATCAATAAAATATCACTTGAGAGTCAGCGCCGTGTCGTCGTTTTATTCCTTCTGTTGTCCTTGTCTTGGGTGCGCTGTTACAAACGTTACCATAATATTCCTGCTGCCCTGGTCGAAACACGTACGCCGACTAGTGCGGCTGTCCAAGCTGCGCATGCGTCAACGTTCCGCTGGCCATCGTCTGTCCGGCAGCGACGCGAGGGACGCTATCAGGGACCGGACCACATACAAAAGCGGAAGCAGACAGCCATCCTGTCGCGGTCTGACGGGATGTGGGCTCCTAAGCTAACATGCCTTCCGTTTTGTAGGTAAGCCATAATTTTAGCGATAGCCACTTATTTTCTGGCTTTCTTTCCCCCCGTCTGACTGCGACAGGGCCTTTTGATCAGGGATCGACCCACGTATGGGGAGTTTTTCGCGTACCACAACGACACGAAAATTTCCTTGGACGGTAGAGGTATACAGCTTCGCTGTAATTCGACAGTGGTTAAAGGCAGCGGTGAAATGCGCGCATGATGTATTTCGTGATGCAAGTTGTCATCTAAGTTGTGCAGATCACACGCACTGTGGAAATCGACGTTATGCGCTGCACTTTGCAGACGCCTGACTATCCGGCATCGTTAGGGGCTCTTAGTGGCATGATGGGCGAACGCGTTTCTGAAGAGTAGGCAATTATGTGTTACTTACTAGAGCCTTCGTGCGACGACAGAAGCAAGACAACACCACGTCATGCATGTATGGCATGCATAGCATGGTCAGTCACACCTTGCATGTCACCAGTCATGACAAACATTTAATGGCAAAGACATTATTTATGCCTTGTCATGCAGCCACGGCATGACGTCATTTTTGCCAGCCATTCATGTCTGCATATGATGTAATTCATGCCAAGACATGCATGTCATATCGATCATCTCGTTAGGTCCCGTCTGGAGATACCACACAATTGCTGGCATTCATGTCATGCATGCCTACCATGAGTGGATGCCACGAGATGCGTGCGATGCTGTAAGGCCACATTGACTATTGTGTGTACTTCCCAAATGTAGCGAGTCGCCCACGTGATTTGTGGGCGACTCACAAATCACGTCAGCTCACATCAGTGTGCGCTGTAGAGATGCAGAGCACATGTGAGGGGCACATTCGGACGGCGTCGTCTTGTAAACACGCATTCGGAGAACTCCTTCTTGTAGACAATAATGCCCGGGATGCATGGAGCGGACTTTCACGGCGAAAATCGTGCGGCACAGATAGACGCGGCGGGACGACGCCGATGGCTCGCTGGCATCGCTTATATTCAGCGATAAACAGGTGGACGCCGCCGCGCGCATTTGTTCGTGTTGCCAGACTCTAGGAATGTGTTTTTGAAGAAAAAAAAAAAAACACTGAATAAGCTTTTTATTGTATCATTTGTCTTTAATGACTAAACAATTTGGAAAGAACTTTCATAGAGGCGCTTACAAACGATTTCCGCACATTTCATTGAGCTGCAAGCGTTTTAGCGGGCTGGCTTTGCGCCGTCTGGCTACGTTGAGCGCTGGCACCGCCGAGCGCAAGCAGAAGGATTTGTGGTTCTCCAACTGTGACTTTAGTTTGCTATGTGTAAAAGCACATTGTGGTTATTCATGTTTACTTCAGTTTCAGTTCCCGTTTTAGGGCCTCCCCAAACAACGAGCGTTTACTACTG
This sequence comes from Dermacentor andersoni, assembly GCF_023375885.2. Taxonomy (NCBI): domain Eukaryota; kingdom Metazoa; phylum Arthropoda; class Arachnida; order Ixodida; family Ixodidae; genus Dermacentor; species Dermacentor andersoni. The sequence goes on from NC_092816.1 coordinate 170,433,242, forward strand.
CAGCCGGAGAGAATAGAATTATCGGTATTTGGCGTGAAATGGGCCTGTCAGCGGCTCTCATTCTCGATGCCCTAGGCATTCCGTGCGCCGCCTGGGCCCACGCAGATGCAAACAGCCACGAGACCAGGCGTGGTCGGCTTCTAGCTATAATCTGTCGTCGCCCTTTTCCCTCAAGGCACTGGAGCAGAAGGGACTTGTGGTTGTTGTAGAGCAAGGGTGGTTCCTCACCGAACAAGCACGAAACCAAGCTTTGGGAGCACGCGTGCCGACAGCGAAAGAACCCATATGGGCGGCATCACGCGCACAAAAAAAGACAATAATAAGAAAAGCAGTACAATGCATACACTATTTTGCGCCATGCAACCTTCGATCGGGTTGGTAAGAAAACTGCACCGCAGTTATAATTGTTATCTCTTCCATCAGCACCACACTTAAGTTTGTAGACGAAAAATAAGCTTACGGAAATTGGTGCTCTTAAACATTCAATATCCGGCTGTAATGACCAACGGCGTCTTTTTCACGTGCAGAGAGTCCGAAAGTACGGGGCCAAACTAGCCCAAACGCCCGCATTCCGTCGCTTCAGCTCGGCCGCGCGACGGACTCTCCGTTGGAAAACCAAAAATGCACAAAAAACAACCAGCTGCCGGAAGTCGGAGGGAGATCGATCGTCGCTACGCCTGGTGAGCGCGCGAGGCGCTCCCGCCACTTCCGACGGCGATTTTCGCCGGGCGGTGTTTTTCCGATGGGACCGGGTAGCCGGCGGAAGTGAAATTTTTGGACGCCGAGGTGCGAGCGTTCGCGGCCGGGAGTATCGCCGCCTGGACGCCGGTTTTCCGCTCCGTGTATCACGGGATTAACTTGGATCGTGCTTGGACTTGACTTGTCGAAGTCGGCCCGAAGCAAGAAGCAGACTTTAACACGCCCAAGTCGACTTTCGCGTTTCATAGGCGCTCAAGATGACTTGCTTAGTCAAGACTGTGCTTCAATGCAAACGCAGGTATCTCGTGGGTGTTCGAGGTTAATAATAAATTTATCAGCGCAAGGCTCGTTGTACAGCAAAAAGTATGTACCTTTCCAAATTTCCATCAGGGCATAAGTGCTGAAGTATAGCTTGGGTAAATTTATTCCATCTGGCGACGTCCGCCGCTGCGATGCGCAGTGTTGCTTGCGGAAAGCGCCCTTTTTAGTGGTTTTAGTGGTCTTCAAGTTTGGGTGTTTTGGCGCCCTTTTTGAGTTGCAGGTTTGGCCATTTCTTCAAGTCGGTGCTCCACTTTTACGCGACAGTGTATTTGAGTGCAAATTTATTTTATAGTCACGTTTATTTCGGTTTTAACCTCTTTTTAACTTAAGGGTCATGTTGCGCGTTTGTATAACTGCCCATAAAGAAGCGAACGAAACGGTTGGTTCGTATGGTGGTATTTTAACGGTATTTGTTCTCCATTGCCGCGAGGCGTTCGCGCCCCGTCTGGCCCGGCAACCGGATACAAGAGGCCGAGACGAGGCATACGGTCGCTTTCTGAGGGAGCTCGCGCGTACCTTTACGCCTATTGGCATTCCAGCAGGAAGGCAACGGCCCTTGTTCTGATCGGGCTACGTGACCCATTGAAGAAAAGGCCAACCTATTCTAACGGGCTAGGCCGGAGTCATAAACAAGAAAAAACTGCAACATGTGCTGCGAACGAGCAGTATCCAGCGCCGTAGAGTCCCATGTCCGGACCCATATGGGTGACAACACCCGATAAAAAACAAAATAAATAAGTACATTAATAAAATGACATGTGCAAACGATTTGTCTACTTCGCATGAAGGTATTGTGGAGAACAACGAGAGGGAAAGTGTGGCACAGTCATAGACATTGGAAATCGCCAGCGCGTGTAGTCTGTTAGGAAAACAAGTTAAGGGGATCGCGCGACGGCCGCGCGCAGATTTGTACGAAACTGCTGTCCTGTCAACAGGCTTTGACGCTGAAATGTCGCACTCGCGTACGCTCTCCCACAAGAATGCATCGCAACGCAAGACGGCACACCGTTTTACAGAAGACGAAAACAGTCTACTGACCGCACACGTGAACGACTACAAGCATGTTGTGGAATGCAAGAAAACTGATGTCACGTCGTTGACCAAGAAGAATCAGACATGGAAAGAAATAGCAAAACAATATAATGCCAACCACGCGATTACGCGGCGCAATCACCTCCAACTGAACAAAATGCTGGAACAACCTGAAGCAAAAGTGGAAAGCGGAAGCTGCGAAAGAAAAGCGAGAGCGCCACAAAACTGGTAAGCGCACATGCTCTGCACGACTGGCTCATTTGGGCTACTTTTTATTATGCTCGTTCGCATGCTTTGTATTCGGTGGATGAGTGCGTGACAGTTCGGCATGCTGAGCTTAAATATGGTCGTGAGCGCTAATAACTAGTGATGGAATGTGCAGTCATTGGAGATGAGAAAATACGCTCGTAATCAATCTTTCTGCGACTTCGGGAAGCGCACCAGCATCGGGCGCAGGCGCTTCGCGATGAGCAGAGTCATCTTTCCAACTGCGCGGCACACTGTTGACTAAGGAATGCAGACCAGATCCCAGGTGACTGAAACGTGCCAGTGCCGTAAAACATCAGAGCCATCAGCATTTGGAGCATGGGAGGCACACAGGCTGTCCTCTGTTGTCCCCGCTTTCCCGGAGAGGCAACATAGCGAGAAGCTGTCGCGCGGCGTTCTTCGTGAATCTTAGCGACGGAAGAATTGTTCGTCGTCGTACAGCTCCATCGGATTCCCTCGGAAACGTAGGGCGGGTCGCAGAATTTTCGGCAAGGGATGCGCCTTTAAAGATGCTGTATCCATGGCGCGTGGCAAGCAAACTCGAAACCAGCTAACCTCCGCCCGACGTCCGTTCGGGAGGCTGCCATGTTGGAATAACGCACGAAGTCAGTTTCAAGCTAGCCCGGGAGCAGACTTCAGCGGACTTCGACCCAGCCGAGTCGTTCGCAAGTCGTCTGCAAGGTCGAGCACGATTTAAGACTTGAGACAAAGTTGTCCTGAGACTGCCAGAAGTCAAGTTCGAGCCGAGTTAGATCTCTGCAATCGGGGGTAAAAAACTAATAACGATCGGTCTCCAACTCCCATCTGCGGTGCCCGTTCCTGGAATCGCCGCAGGCATTCTGCTCGCGCTCGGCAGATGGGTGGGCGTGAACAAATTCACAACATGAGGCTGCACCGATTAGTTAAACGGGCGGCCTCCTCTACTGGGCGACAAACGAGTCTGTCCCGCGTCTGACTTCCGCACCAGTGCTTTGTGGCATTGGAATGCGCGTGGTTCGAGTCTTGACAGGGGCACTCTGAATCAATCGCGTGACGCCGGCTGGATGCGTGCCCACCATTACTTTTTACGCGTGCGCCACCGCGCGCCGACCGGCGTGTGATTTCTTAGAGCCGTTTGAGAGCCTGTCGGTTTTGTGAGAATCGATGTAAGCGAAGCTTTCCGTGCTGGATGCTTTGATTGATGATAATTAGCGGTAATGTTGACGGCTGAAGCTTAATTTCTTGAACGTTTAGGCCAACACGAGAGTGGTGAGTTGATAAACGTTACTATGCGTGCACCACTGCTGTATGCCTGCGTAGTACATAGCCTGCGTAGTTGTGCGCCATATTTGATAACTTCTGAGAGGCCTGAGCGTTCTCATTTCCTCACATGGCACATCGCATCGTGACAGAAGGATTAAACTTGAATTATATTATAGGGCTGTACGTTACAAAACCATACTCGCATTATGAGGCACGCCGTAGTGGCACACCGTAGGCACGCCCTAGTGGCACGGCGGCACAGCGCATGCTATGTCGTCTAACCGCCTTCCGTTGCTTGAACAGGTGATGCTGATCGCCGCATCATACCAGCTGCATGCGTGGAACCAATGCGCCATCGGACCGTCTTTGGACCGTACTGGCATTCAACTGGACCATGCTATCAACGTTACTCTCGGACACGGAGACCAACGGCAAGAGACGGGAATCACGTCCGACACCATAAATCGGCCACTGTCAACCTACGGCTTCAGTGGGCACGGCGGCACAGCGTATGCAATGTCGTCTAACCGCCTCCTGTTGCTTGAACAGGTTAGTTATTACAATTTTTATGGCTACAAGAATGATAATCGCTTTGCTGTTGTGCTGCCGTGCTCAGAAGTGATTCTTCCCGGTTTTGCATCTTTATGTCTGTTGCTGTCTGGCGACGTAGAAATGAACCCTGGGCCAGAAACGAAGGTGATGTTAAAGGAATTTTGCGATGGCCAAAAGGCAATACAATCAGATCCAGAGAGCATGAGCAAGCGACTGAAGGTGGTTGAAAACAGCCTTAAAATATTAAAAGAACAGGCGAGTACAATTGCTCAATTGTCTAAAACAGTTAGAGAGTACACTTCGGCAGCAGCAGGAAAGAATGGACAGCTTTGAGGACAGAAGTAGGCGGAATAACCTAGTGGTATTTGGAATAGTAGAAGGCGAGAAGGAATCCTTAACTGACCTTGAAGCGAAAGTGTTCGTAGGTGTATTCGAAGAAAAACTTGGCGTCAACTTGAGTACCGTGGAACGAATACATCGGATAGGAAAAAAGAGCGCCCGGCCTCGACCTGTAATTCTCAGGTTGTATGACTATAGGGAAAAAGCTAAAATTTACAAACAATGCAGAAAGCTGAAGGGCAGCGGCGTCTCCATTTCTGATGATTTTTCAAAAGAAACGCTGGCGAAGCGTAAAATGCTCTGGGATTCCGCGAAACAAGGGAGGACGGGCATCGCGTGCGCTTGAATTACGACCATCTACATGAGGACTCTGACGTGTACACGTGGGATCAATCAAAGCGCAGCCGTGTGAAGGTTCCGTATCCTAACAGACGCCCTACTGCTGGTACGGGTGACTGACGGAACAAAAAATGTGATTCGAATGCCTTCCGCTTGATCAATTTGAACGCTAGAAGTTTAGTAAACAAAATTGGAGACTTAGAATATATCCTGGCTAATTACGATCCATATGTGCTTACAATAACCGAAACGTGGCTGCGGCCCGAAATACAAGACCAAGAGCTCGTACCACCTAATTACAAAATCATATGAAGAGACCGCGATGCTCGTGGGGGGCGGAGTTGCTTTTGTATTCAAGGCCGATATTGACTGTGTGCAAATTACTGGCATTCCAACACATGAAAGCATCTGGTGTGAAATTAAGCTAGATAAAACAAGGATAATTCTTGGAACTGTTTATAGACCGCCTAAGTCGCCCATTTCCTATCTTGAAGATATGCAGCTTATGGGGTTTCTGGCTCTCGCGGTGGTTGTGTGGAGCCACTGCGTTGTGTTGCCGGGGGCTCCGCGTCCCTCTCCTGGCGGTGGTCGTCCGGCGCGCGCGGAATCGGAGCGTGCGCGCCGTGAGCGTCGCGAGGAGACCACAAATTGACGCCCAACGTGGGGCCAGGGCGTAATCAGCCTCTGGTCGCCAAATGTCCGAGCTGCTGCGTTGCAGGGGCTGCGTTGCGAACGCGCTTTGTCAACCGAGCCATGTCTCCCATCCGTGTGCCGAATTCGTCTATTTTCCTCTCACTCTTTCTGTCATACCTTGCCTCAGTAAAAGTAGCGCGGTAAGCGTATCGGACAACCGCTTCGAATTTCCGTGCTGCGAAGCGCGGACGAGGAAAGGAGTCAAGTGGCCGCCGAGATGCTGCAGTCGTCCTCGATTGTGGAGACCATGCGGGGCTGGAGGTCTCACCGATTCGTACCGGGAGGGCTGACTTTTCCGTCCTTCCATCTGCTCAACGATTCGGTGAGTCCGACGGATTTCCGTGAGTCTCTAGAATCATTGCCGTTCTGGCGGCTGCTAATTGCGCGAACTGCTTGGGAACAGTGCCTCTAACGCCGGCGAATTCTGCAAATATACGCGCTTTTGCTATTGTTGGCGCGGCTCAGTGGCCTGCCCGGCAGTTCTCAGTTGATGCGCGCCTTTCCTCGCAAAATTCAAGCCGTGATAGCTGACGCACTATTAATATGCCCTCTGTCACCGAAAATCTCCATTTAGGCAGACCAGTTAGTGGTGGTGCCTTCTGCCCCACCAATTGAGGGCAAAACTGGCAGCGCAATAGCCGAGCGGAGACAAAGGCCACAAAACAAGCCCGCTCCGCGAAGAGGCAAGCGCCCCGTACATTCCACCGTCGCGCGCGCAGAAGGGGACGCTCCCCCGCAACCCCGCGGCGATGACGGGGAGGACAGCCCGGGTGGAAAGCCAGCCGGGGGAACGAAACCCGCCACCCCCTACTTTTGTATTTTTTTTAAACGGCCCGAAGAGCGCCGAAGGGACCGCAGAGTGCCCCGTTTGTAAATAATTGTACATAGTTGTTCGACGGCCTCAGGGAGGCAGAGCGCCGGAACGTGGCTGGTATTGCACGAGCGCGGGCGCCGTAGCGTTGCTGGTATTGCAACGGGCGCGTGGGGCCGGATACAGCGTGTGTCGCTGTTGCCCCGGGTGGGTTCGCTCTGCGGGGTCACAACGAGCTCGGCCGATGAAGATCGCGTGCCACCCGCTAAAACTGTAATGTGAAAGCTGTGTTCAAGGTCGTAACCCCAGGCGCCGGAGAAACGCGATTTAGCGCCACTCCGGCAAGTATCGCACGGTCATCAGAGCGCCAAGGTTTTCGTTAAAATCGATTCGCGCTGTGACTTGGCCCGGCGTGGAGCGACTCTTCGTCTATCGCCGAACCTTCCACGTCTGTTCATTACATAGACATCGCGTAGTCGAAGTCAATTTTGATTGGTGCCGCGGATGGACAGTGTGCGTCCGTGGAAAGAATTTCCGCTAGTGTCGAAGTCGTATGTCATCGCGCTAGTGAAGACCACGTTTACTGTGTCCGGCTGAACTCAGACGGAGTAAACATTCATACTGAGATGAGACAAGCCTATGCGGATCCACAACTTTGGATCAGCCACCCATTTCTCATCAAAAAGCTCTCCGCTATCCACTTCGCTGCAATCAGGCGGGCTGCTATCCGTCTTTCTCTGTCCTTGTTTTCCCTGTGTTCAGTGTTTCTTCGTTAGGCTACTTGTTTCTCTGTGTCTTACTTAGCCGTCTTGGTTTTGCTTTTGTGTAATGTGTTTCCTTAGGTATGGTTCGTGTTGCTTTTATGTTAGTCATTTATTTGTATCTATGTGTTTTGCGTTTCAAGTATGTTTCGCGTGTGTTTTCGCTGCCGTGTTGCGTCAACGGGCGATGTCGACCTGGATCGAAGCCTGGCGACGGCGGGGCTGTGGATCGGGCTGTGCGGTCACGACGATTGGCGCGGATCATGGCTATACCATGGAGCGGGCACCGCCAGAAGCAGCGGCACCAGAGGCCGTTGCCGGACGCTGTTAAAGTGGCTTGGAGTCGCACGCGTGGCATGCGGGCTTTATTCGTGCTCGCCGGAGATATTTAGCGCGGACATTCTCCGTACATCTTCTGAACCGTTTGTTATTCTCTTTTGTTTTGATTGATGGTATAGGCCAACGTGTTGTTATTTTCCCTTGTCCGCGTTTGTGTCCGAATTTCATTATGTCTCTAAGCGTTTGTCTTTTATTGTCACTCTTACATTTTCTTCGGTGGATGCTTTTATTGTGCATGTTCGCGTTAAAGCGTGGGTTCATGTGGACTTTTTTTGTTGTTGTTGTTGCTGTTGTGTACCTCAGACCTCCCTATTTAATTTATTCTAAAGGCTTGCTTTTCTTCCGTTGATGGTTTCTCAAAATTTATCTTTTGGGGGCTGGCGATATTAGGTTCTAGCTGCCAATGGATAGCTCTGGTACTGCATTGTAATGATTATTTCTTTGTTCTTCGTTTTCTTTTCTTCTTTGGCTGACAGCGGAGCCACCAGCCTCGGATTGGTAGGGAGCACTTAAGGAGGGAGGGATGTGGGGTTTCTGGATATCGCGGTGGTTGTGTGGAGCCATTGCGTTGTGTTGCCTGGGGCTCCGCGTCCCTCTCCTCCTTGCCAGGACGGGGTGGCAGCGGGTCATAAAACACTGTCGCTCTGCTGTCATCCCGCCCACGCAAAGGTCAACAGGCTTTCCCCATTGGCTGACATTTTGGCGGGATTTGGGCCCTACTGGCGTGCGCTCCGGGTACGCGCGCGCAAGACGGAGCCCGGAGAGACCACGTCGGGGCGTCTGGAGGTGCGTACGTGTTCCTTCGGCTCGTCGGGCTCCCGGCCTCGGCGGGCGCGCGCGCACTCTTCCGTCGTCTCGATGTCCTGAGGCAGCGTCTGCCGATCGTGCCCTCGTCTGTTCGTCTGTCGTTTCTTTCTATTTCCATTTTCTCTGCTATGGGGAGCGCGATGGCAGGCGCTGACCGAAGGATAGGCAACTTCTTACTGCCGGGTTCTTTGTTCTTTGTTCCTCTCTCTGTCGCGGTGCGCCGTTAGCGGCCACCGGCGACCATTTGGCCATTTTTATGTCTTAATTAGCTTCAGATTCGGACGTGATGTTAAACGCGTGTCTGTATTGAGTCCCAGTTTAATAAATTGTTCTTTGCGACTTCTAGAAAGATTTGCCTAGGGTCTCCCTTGCTGCGCGCACGGTCTCGCCTGCCCCTAAGCTGGGGCCGACGGGGCGCGTACGCGCGCAGCTGCGCGTCGGCACACGGAGCGGAGCCGGAGCAGGCGCGGACGCGGTGCCCTGCACGCATGGCGGCTCGGAGTGCTCGAACCCGCGGTGGTCGCCAGGCGCGCGCGGAATCGGAGCGTGCGCGCCGTGAGCGTCGCGAGGAGACCACAAGCTTTACTTAGAAAGCTTTAAAAAGCGCAGCTGTCGCATAATCATTGCTGGGGATTTCAACTTGCCAGGGATTGATTGGTCCACGCTTAGCGTTCAGCCTCGCGAAGATGCCCATTGTGAACTACTTCTAGAAATAGCTTTCAGTAAGGATTTACAACAGGTAGTTCATGAGTGCACACGCGTAGTTAGGAAATCAAGATCTGTATTAGACTTGGTGTTCCTAGACGGGCGATTTGAAGACTACGACGTATCGGTTGAAACCGGCCTCTCGGATCATAAGCTAGTTTATGTGGAGATAAAGTCTACCGCTGTATACCCGAAGGCTGGTAGTACTACGCATGTTCTGTGCTCCGATAGAGCCGATGACAGAAACATTACTGATCATCTTTCGCTGTGTTTTGATGAATTTCCTTCGACGGATGACGTCAATGCGGAAGAAGAAAACAGATAAACGGAACCCGTGGATAACCCGCGAAATTATACATTTAAAGCGGAAAATTAACCGTGAGAGACAGAAGTCAAGAAATGAGCATAATAAAGTTTCGGCGCTAAGCTCTATATTGCGCACAAATATGGCTGCTGCTAAAGCAAATTACTATGATGTGACATTAACTAATTTTATGAAGCACGATCCGCACCGTTTTTGGCGCCATTTGTCGCATAATAACGAAGGTCCAAGTGTCATTGTAGCTAATGGCGAACTTGTGTCGGACAACTCGCGTATGGCAGTATGTTTTCATGATTTTTTCAATCTGTCTTTACTGACATTTCTGCAGATGGTCTTTCTCCCCTCTCTTTAGAATCCCTGTACACATCACCAATGCCTAATATTCAGGTTTCGCATGAAGGCATTGTAGCTCTTTCGCTTAAAATTAACGATAAGAAATCTGTAGGTCCAGACGGCATACCAAATGCCTTTCTGCGCAGATATGCGGAATGGGTAACTCACTATCTAGAGATCATTTTTAATTCTTCGCTGAAACAAAAACGGGTCCCAGATGACTGGCTGGTCGCAAAAGTGGTTCCGGTTCACAAGTCTGGTGAAAGGCAACATATTGGAAACTATCGGCCAATTTCCCTCACGTGTGTATGCTGCAAGCTACTTGAACAAATAGTTTCAAAGTCAATCTACACCTACCTTGAAGACAAGAAAGCTTTTTTTTCCCAACCAGCACGGATTTCGACAGCACCTTTCGACTGTCACACAGTTGATAGAAAAGATCAACGATTTTTCAGCTTCCTTGAACAATAGAAAGCAGGTCGACGCTATATTTTTAGATTACTCGAAGGCTTTCGATCTGGTCGTACATAATGAATTATTTAAAAAACTTATGCAAATGAATATAAATTATGATGTTATGTGGATCCGCTCATATCTAACAGATCGGACACAATACGTTGAAATAAATGGTAACAAATCTAACCAATTAAAAATAACCTCAGGCGTTCCACAGGGATCCGTTTTAGCACCACTTCTTTTTCTAGTTTACATAAATGATATTGCTCATAACATAAGTAACGACATAACCATCCGGTTATTTGCAGACGATTGTTTATTATATCATGAAATCAATAACCAAAACGATCAGGCGTCACTTAGTCAAGCCCTTAAAGCTGTAGAAGTCTGGGCTGCAAAAAGTAAAATGAAAATTAACGAATCTAAATCAGCCATGCTCAGAGTTACAAACAAAACAAAGCATGTTTTTGTGTGTAATTATGAGATGAACTCAACAATTCTAACCGAAGCTGAAACGATAAAATACCTAGGTTTAACAATTTCGAAAGACTTAAGTTGGAAATCACACAGACAGAATTTGTGGAGCTGCAGAAAAAAATTTATGGTTCCTTCGCCGAAAATTAAAGCTAGCAACGACACCCGTCAAACTACTTGCATATTTAACTTACATTAGACCAACGTTAGAGTATGCCAGTGTCATTTGGGATCCGTTTCAATCAGGATTAATAAACCGCATTGAGAAGATACAGAGAAAATCTGCAAGGTCCATTCTTTCCCGGTATTATCGTACTGACTGTTTCCGAAATGCTTCGGTTGCTTGATTTGCCTCCACTGGCTCAACGGCGGAAGTTGGCTAGACTTAAATTTCTGTTTTTGTTATCAAAAGGCCACTTCAATATTGAAACCACACCCTATCTTGCTCCCAGGCAGGCTAGAAACGTCAGGTCAAGCAATCATTGCATGTTCTCAATTCCAAAAGCATATCTGGACATGTACGCTTATTCATTTTTTCCGCGAACGATTCAGGAATGGAACAGTTTGCCGGCGTCTGTTTTGCAGTCGAGTAGCATTAAAATCTTTGAGGAACGCGTTAAAACCCTTTTATGAAATTGAATCTTAGTGGTGCCGTGCAAACATTGTCACACTATTCTAGAAATACATAAAATAGTCTTTCTTTTACGCTGCTTCCTATATCACTGTCACAATGTTAGAAACATGTATTTCTTAGCCAACTATTGCATTTGTATTTCATCATTTGTTTTGCATTGCATTTCCAACATTCATTGCTTCATGTCCTATTTACGTTTGTAACGTGTTTACATTTTTTACGCTTTGTGCAAACCTGCTGTACCCACCCTGTTACGGCCAAGACGGCCAACAGTATTTGAAATAAAAAAAATAAAATAGAATAAATTTTGACGCCTTGATCTTCTTTAACGTGTCCCAAAATCTAAGTGCACGTAGTTACGATCGGCCTGCAGGGGTAGTGGCCTCCGAACCTCTCCCAGCCCGCTGCGACGAGTCGCTTTGTAAAGCTAACAATGCGCCTCCTCCAGACAGCCCAACGGCGCCAGCAAGGCTAGCCACGTTTGGCGGACCGAGTATTGTTAGTTGGTTCGCTGTCGCCATCACGGACCATTTGGAGCAAGAGAACTCCTGGAAAAGGGTGTTTTGCGGTGCTTTCTCGCTGACCCCAGTAATCGTTGCAGTCGTTTGACCGAGGCGGCGGCTAACTGCGGACTGGAATCAAGAGGCGCCAGCTCGAGTCAAGCGTGACAACCCCTGTCTACGAGGACCCTCTCCGCTCGGTGTGTTCAGTGAATCAAAAGCGCGGGAAGGAATGTGTGATCTCTCGCCCTTAAAGGTGGGTCGACTACGACGACTTTCGACGGTCCGATTGGTCGAAGGTTGAACGGGAGTTCTTGCTCACCTAGGGATCTAGGGAGGACAGAGGGTTTTTAAGCAGCCGTTTTCGACAGCTCGGTGTGCTTCGTGCTTTGTTATCAGTCATGCTAGACTAATGAAACGTAACGTTCTCCTGTCTTCATGTAGATATCGTAAATAAATCCCGCAGTCCTAGTTTTCGATGAGAGCATGTTCCTCCCTTCAACCACGTCCCAAGCGTGGATGAGTTGGACGACGGCGTGGGCCCGCTACCGCATTTTTACATGCCCGACTCCAACTCGTACAACGTGCGTTTTCTATTCCGCCCCCGACAAAATGCCGCTGCCGCGATTGGGATCATAAACGAAGACCTCTAGCAAGCTAATCCGGCGGCCACAGAAGTGTTGATTTGACGGTCAACCGCTTCCTTAGTGTCTCCTTCTCACAAAAGTCGCGTTATTTTCTGAATTCTCCATCCCCACGCTTATTAGGCATCGCTTCTTTAAGAATGGGCCGCAAGCCTACGTGCTGCACCGTTTCGCAAACGGTAGGGAACGTGATCTTGGGTACATACAGAGCACGTGAGCTGTGTGCGTTCGTGACTGCTGTTTGTGTGATTAATTTGTTCGATGGAGAAGGCGACCGCTGGTAGGGTACAAACCATGGTGGCTACACACCCGGCCTACGCGAAGCTGGCCGAGTCCGCAGCTGTTGTTTTGTGTGCTATTAAATTGCTTGCCAGTGAAGGTGACCGCTAGCAAAATCTGAACCACGGTGGAAGCACGCCCGGCCTACGTGAAGCCGTCTTCGTCCACAGCTATTGTTTTGTGTGTGATCAAATTTACTGCCGGTGAAGGTGACTGCCAGTGTAGTCTTAACTACGGCGAGATCCAGTGTGCGCGTGTGTGATTCATGTCTGGACGCCAAGAGGGGAACCCCGGCGCATCGAGAGGTTTACAAAAACGCGCCGATCCGAAACTTGGGCAGTCTGCTCTGGGGACGATAAATGAACGCCGAGCAACTCCCGGGCAAATAAGGTGCCGACATCACCCCGACACCGAACACCGCCAGCCGCCGACGTCGAGGCCCCGACTTCGAGGGTCACTTACGGGCCCCATCGGTTGGGACGGATTGTCGGCGCGCCCGATTTGCTGCATGTCACTTGATTCTTAAATATTTGCGTTCCCAATTATTGTTTAGAAATTTAGTTTGAACTGATGTTCCTCGCTCACGTTGCCATTGCACATCGTAATTGTTCAACGTTGTTACAACTGTTCTTTGGAATTGTCACTTTACTGTTTCTGTCTAACATGTTCACATCCACTACATTGCATTAAATTACTACCCTTCCTTGATTTGATCAGCCCTTTGTCTCGTTCACCACGGCAATTGGCGAAAGCCAGGCACCAGACTCCATATCCTTATGCCACTACTCAGGAGGCGCTAACGCATCGACTGAAGCCTGTTTCACATGCAAGCGAAAATACTCGCGGATCCTGCTGCCGCGCAGCAGAAATCTGTTTCGAGCGGCGGCGGCACTAGCGGCGGGAGCGGCGAGGTTTGGGCAAGTTGGAATTTCATCGCAGCGGCAGAGCGGCAGCACCGCTTGCGAACGGCCTGCCTCGACACGTCGCCAGTAGAGGACTAGTGCGGGAAAGCTTGCGCATAAGACGATGTTTATTTACTTGCTACGCGTGGTACGGGCAACATGCCAAGAGAGCTTTTCAACGAATTGCTAATTGTTCAGCGCAGGATATGTATCTTTAAGATAAAAAAATTGAGAGGCAGGGACAAAACAATGCTTGTCTTTGGTAGTCGCAAAGGACCCAAATTGGCTGAAAGTGCCGTGTTTTTTTCCAGCAATATTGCTATTCGCAGCGGTGGAAAACGCGCGGCGGCAAGGCATGTGAAACGAAACCTCGTGAAAAGCTTCGCAGTGCCGCGCGGCTGTTCGCTCCATTCGCTCAATCGCTTGCATGTGGAACAGGCTTGAGTCGTAACATTAGAGACTTTTAGCTCAGCGGGTTTACGTTTCCCTCCGCTCGCGGTCTCTATCGTTGCGCCAGCGGAGCGGCGCGCGAAAAAAAAGTTTTAGCCCGGGGGATCACTCACCCGCTTGAGTGGAGCACTCTGCTGCCCTACCTAATGGTCAGAATAGGAGTTAGTGAGAAATGAATTTGAATTACGCTTGATTTTATAATGCAAGAGATGTTGAATAAATATATTTTACATGTTCTCAGTACATTATTTGCTAATAATGTACTGAGTACTAATGTATGGGTCAGCGCCGCAGTCGCCGTTGTCGATGCAGCTGCCGGTCTTCATGTTCGTCGCTGTCATCTTGCATTTTCCATACACGCCCGCGCGCGCTTACGCACGCTCGCGCGCTGCGTATACCCTCCGCTGCGGAGTGCTTTCTAGCGGGCGTAAACGCTGCCCCGTAAAACCGCTGGCCGCCTCAGCGTTGTGCGCATGCGCAGTCGCGTCTCCGCTCGTCCGCTCCGCTCCGCTGGCCGTAAACCCGCTTGACTAAAACTATTATTTGACGTCCGCGACAGGACCTCGTGGGATCGCACGCGCATCCCGATATCTCCGAAGCGGCCACGCGGTTATCCCGCCATAATCACGTGCTCGCTTGCGGAGGGTAGCGGTGAGAGGCCACGTCCCCGCTCCCGCTGCTTTTCGCGCCTGGCCGCAACCCAAGGCACCCCGTTCCCTCCTTTCCCTTTCTTGTAACCGGGAAGACTCCCTCTCCGCCACTCGGGGAGAAGCGCTATTCCCCGGTGCATCTTTGTCTTTCGGCTGAGGAGCTTGCGACTCACCGCATCTGAAGTCACTCTTTTCAGACTCTTTTGTGGTTCCAATATTGTGCGGTTTATTTCACCTCAGACGTGCGGAACGCTCCGCGTCTGTGGTTTTGTGTTTGTGGTTGCTGTTGCTGCGTGTTGGTATTGTACTATAAGGTGCATAAACACCTTAAGTCCGAGGCTCACCCTGTCCCCATGGCCTGAACCCGCCGTGGTCGCAACTCGCTGCGAACCGCGGGTTAGGGGTCATAGCTCTGACTGTTAAGGCTGCTGCGAAAGTGCTAGCGAGCGAGTGCCGCTGCGCCGGCGCTGTGCCATCCAGAGAACGGTCAGGTGCGCACGCGCGAACTTGAGTAATACCCCTATATACTCTGGTGCAAAGTAGCCACCTTGAACGGGTTGAGAACCTTGGTGAATGATCCCCTTTATTAGGAGGGAAATTTCTAATTGACAAACAAAATAGTTTTAACAGGAATTGTTTTACGCTTCTTTGCACACCCAAAGTTTCTGTTTTGCCATGGAGTTAGGAAAGTTGGTATCTATGGCGCTCAGTTCGGTCTCAGGAGCGCAGCTGAAGAAGTGGATAGAGGAGGAACAGGCGAGAAAGCGGCAGGAAAGGGCTTTAGCTCAAGAGGCAGCAGAAAGAGAAAGAGAAGTAGCGGACACAGAACACGCCGCAGCACTTAAGGCAAGCGAGCGTGAGGTGGAAGCATTGCGTCTTAAACTGGAGCTTCCAAAGCTGGAGAGGGAGAATCCGAGTAATGTTAACAGCATTCAAGAGAGGGATGCCGACAACAGTTTCAGACTGAATGCTACCAAGCTTCTCATCGCTTTCGACGAACGAAAAGATGACCTTGGTGCATATACATGTCGTTTTGAGGGTCTCGCTAGGAACCAGAGTTGGCCGGAGGAGCAGTGGTCTACAGTGTTGAGCACATGTCTGAGCGGAGAAGCGCTAAGCGTTTTTGGGAGATTGTCACCGGAAGACGCGTCAAGCTACCCCATGGTGAAGGCCGCTATTTTGAGGCGTTTTCGTATCACCATTGAGGGCTTCAGAGAAAAATTCAGGAATGCAAAATCAACAGACGTCGAGACCGCTGCGCAATTTTCAGCAAGGCTGAATCATTATTCTGACCGATGGATAGAGATGGCCGAGATGAAGAAGGACTTCCCTTCGCGAGATTTTGATTAAGGAACAATTTCTTAGCAGCTTCCACCCAAACCTGTCGCTTTACCTTAAGGAGAGGAAAGCTGAGTCATTTGATGAAATTCTGGGACTGGCCGATCGATTTCTCGAAGCACAAGGAGGCACTAACCTGGGAAAGGCGAAGAAAGACGGACGAGAAGACGCAGCCACCAAAATGTTGTCTTTGCGGTATAGCGGGGCACCATGCAGCACAATGCAAGAGCAGCTTTGTGGGCGGGTACGGTCCCGTTTGCTTGATAGGTGGTGGAAAGGGCACAGGCCAGGCACTTGCCAACAGAGATGGAAGGAAAAGCTTCAGGCTTCATGTGTTTGTGCACCTAGCAAGGCAGACAACCAGGAATATATGCGCGACGGATACGCTGAGCTGAAGAATGGCAATAAAATTCCTGTGGTAAACACTGTTATGATGACCCGGCAGTAATTCTTAGTCGAGGGAATGCCTCTTGTTGCCGGCAAAATAGGCAGGAAATCAGTGACTGTACTACGCGATACGGGAAGCAACAGGGAAATATTCAGAAGAAGCCTAGTCAACGATGACCAACTCACAGGGAAAAGCAGTCCAGTCTATTTAGTAGATGGTACCGTGAAAATGCTACCTCAAGCTTGAATCCACGTCGAGAACGCCTATTTCTGAGTCAACATCACGGACCTTTGTATGATGTAATACTAGGGAACATAGAGGGTGTTAAAGCACCGGACTAGCCGTCTAGCTAGGCAGCAAAAGAGACGGATGATTTACGGGCAAGGGAGGAAGAGACCGCTGCCGCCGTAACAAGAGCCCAGACGAAGAGCGCCGGAAAGAAATTTGAGAGGCTGAAAACGCCCGGGCGCAGAAACTGACTCCGAACCAGAGGGCGCATACGCTGAGGCACAAGAAAGGGACGAGTCGTTGCGACACTGCTTCTTGCAGATCGGCAAAAGGCTAACATGCAGAGGTAAGCAGAGCACGATTGAGTTTAAACAAGAAAACGGGCTTCTGTATCACACTTACACAGAGCCAAATGGAAGGTACGTTCAGCAACTAGTCGTTCTGGAGGAACATCGAGAAGCAGTACTAAAAATGGCCCATAATGGGATCATGTCCGGGCATCTGGGAGCTCAGAAAACAAAAGACCGCATCATGGAAAAATTTTTTTGGTCAGGCCTTACCGCCGACGTTGAGAGGTTTGTGGCCTCTTGCAATACCTGTCAGCTCACGACGCCTAAGGGAGTACCGCATGTGCCGGTGGGGAAGGTACCAATCAGACACCCCATTTCAGCGTGTAGCAATTGACATTGTGGTGTCTATACAGCCCCCATCCAGAAGCGGAAATCGCTATATATTGACCCTTATGGACCACGCGACAAGATATCCGGATGCGGTCGCCCTACCGAGCATCCAGACAGGGCGGGTGGCTGAGGCTTTGGTGGAAATGTTCTCTCGTATGGGGGTGCCCAAGGAAATACCTAGCGATCGTGGACCTAACTTTACATCAGAACTGATGAACGAGGTCGCCCGCCTCTTATCCGTCCGACAGTTGCACACAACCCCGTACAATCCCATGGCCAACGGCTTGGTGGAGAAATTTAACGGGACCCTAAAGCTTATGTTAAACGAATGTGTGCAGAGAAGCCGAGAAAATGGGACCGCTACCTGGCTCCTTTGCTATTTGCCTACAGTGAGATAGCTCAAGCAAGCCTTGGGTTTTCTCCCTTCGAGCTGTTGTATGGTCGCCACATCCAGCGGCCCCTAGCCATTCTAAAGGAGGTTTGGACGAAGCATTCCCTTGGTGAAGAAGCAAAGACTACATACCAGACCGTGATTGGCCTTCGCAATCGTTTGGAGTAAATTGATTTACTTGGACATCGAGTCGGAGAAGGAAAGCTAGAACCATTGGGAAAATAGTTTAAACAAGATAGAAGCAGCTCCACGGCCGAAAACGAAGAGTCTAGTGCGCGCTTTCCTTGGACTGACTGGCTACTACAGAGATTTTATCCCTGGTTACGCCGAGATCAGCGCACCGCTTACGGAGCTAACCAAAAAGGCCGGGAGAAACATGAGTAAATTGGACAGAGATTGTGGGAGTTCTTTCGGTCTACCGGGGTGCAGTCGTTGCTGTGCCTAAGGCTACGGACTCATTCGCCATTGCGAGGAAAACCCCTCCCAAATGACTGCCCCTCGACCGCGCGCCGTTTCCCCGGGCGCCGCGACCGCGTCCCGCGACGTCATGCTACGCGGCCCTGCGATTGGGTCGTGGGGCGTGACGTAGGGAAGAAGCCCCGACTGGAGACTATCGCCGTGCGCGGGGGAGACGTGCTGCGACAGGGACGAGCGCCGGTCACGAGAGGCAAGCTGCAAGGTACGTGAGCGACCAGCTATTTGTGTCCCCAGCGCCCCGGCCTGGGGACGTTCACGTGCTTTGTCAGCTTGCGTAAGTGTGGCTTGCTGAGTGGCCCTGCGTTCCGCCCTTGCGGTAGTCGCAGGTGCTCAGTGCGTCACATTTTGCGTGTCCGAACCGTCGCACACCATTGTCGGTGACGGGAAGCGCTAGGTAGCGTTTGCGAACGCATTTCGGCCCGCGTGCGCAAACCATTGTTCGACGCGGCGTGTAACCAGCCTTCCTCGCCATGGGGAACCGCGGGCGCCGAGTGTACTCCGTGTGTTTGGGTGCAGTCTCGTACGTGTTGGCCATTTGTGATCAATAAATGCCTTAAGTGTCCTGGACGCCTTGTGTTCCTAGGAGAGTGCCCGTGCGTACGGCCAGAGCCGGCCAGGTCTTTCGGCTCGGTGCTCGAACCTACGGTGGGTCTATCGCCGTGCGCCGTCGTGCCGCGTCGTGAGGCTCCATTTCTCGGGGGCCACTTGGCGACGCCGTGCGCGGAGACGTACAGTGAGCCCACATTTTTGGCGCCCAACGTGGGGCAGTAACTGCCTTTGCATTGCTGCTGTGCGTAACGAGCCGGAGACCCGCTTGATCGTCTGGCCGTGCCATGTTTTCCAGCTTCAAGGAGTCGCCATTGTTGACGACCCTCGCGAATGTCGCCCTGTTCGATTACTCAGCCGATGCTGGTGTCGAGCGAGGAGGCACAGCTCAACTCCCAGAGCACGAAACACGGACTGCAAGCTTAGTTGGCGCAAACCTACCAGATACGCGTGATATGTCCACGCCGCTCCGCGACGGTTGCGGATCTCTCAATGCAGCGATAAGCAACGATGAGCTTGCCGCCATGAAAGAGGGGAGACTGCCGCGAACCCCACCCGCATTGAGGAGCTACGCGGCTGTGGCCTCCACCGCCGACGGCGAGCGCGGAGGGAGTAAGGGGTTACCGCCTGCCGCGAGCACCGTTGTGCGAGGTGGCGAGGTAGCCTCGAGACGCGCCCAGTTGAGCGACGTACCGCTAACCGAAATGAGGGGAGGGTTGGAGGTGCCCCAGCATGCCCAAATCCCGCCTGCAGACGCTCCTGGTGAGACAAGCGCACCAGACGCGGGGGCGTTGCTTAGCGAGGCCACGCGACTAATTGAGTCCCTTTCGAGTGCCCTCTGGACTTCCTTGGAGTCACCAAGGCACTCGCGGCCGGTGGTTAAGCTGGCAGTGCCCACATATCGCGGTTACGCGGATGCGGTTAGTGTCAGACTTCCTCGACGGTTTGGCGCACTATCAGGCAGCTAGCTGTAGGGCTTGATGACCGCGAAATGCTGGCTCGTGTTGTGCCCGTTGCTCTTACAGGGCGAGCAGCGCAGTGGTACAGGCTTTTCAGCAAGCGCGCAACGACGCTCGAAGATTTCAAGGCGGCTCTCCGCCAGGAATTTTCGCCTGTCGACTACCATCGTAGAATGCGGCAGGAGCTCGAGTTGCAGATATTTCAGGAAGTATGTTGAAAACGCATTCGGGGTGATGGCCTCGAGGGTTCGCATTTTTCCCCGAGCTATTAACCTGCTCCCCGAGAATGCAGATTATGTGGTAAGGGCTGCATGTGTGCTGCACAATTTTCTGAGTGAAGATGCAGCTTACATGCCACCAAACTATGCGAACTCAGAAGACTGCTACGGTAACGTGACTGAAGGCCAGTGGCGGGAAGAAGACATCCAAGCCATGCTTGAATTGGCGCCTCGGTGGGCCATAACTACAGTCGCAGTGCAGCTGCAAGAAGGGAGATTTTCAAGGACTAGTTTAATAGCACGTAAGGAGCCGTGCCATGGCAGCGGGCATCAGCTGGACTGCGGCACTGAAGACAATGCTCTGTGCCACCTCTCTCTGTTGTCTGTCTGTCTCTGTGTGTGTATCTGCGTGCGTGTGTGTGTGTGTGTGTGTGTGTGTGCGTGTGTGTGTGTGTGTGTGTGTGTGCAGCAAGCAAGTTTGGCATGGGGAAATAAACATGGCATGGGAATAAACCGAATACGCCTTATTCTTCTTCGCATGATGGGTGCACAAGAAGGCCCACTGGGTATTTCCCTTGACTGTAATGCTCACAAATGCTCAGGAGCTCCAACTTTAAATGCATCAGCATGTGTGCAGGAGTTGCTTCAACTTGTGGTCTAAGTGACAGCAAAAAATGGCTTGAAGCGTCCATCGGCTTGTGAGCAGCAATGGCATTCCGCACGGTTTGCAGCTGCCTATCTGTCTCGTCCAGTTCGTGGCGCCTTTTTTGTCGTTTATTTACCCTTGATGACGGGACACCGCTTGTGCTGGGGGTTGCCGTCATAGGCCCCACTTCATTTGCATCTGCACAGCCTGGGGTTTGAAACAGTACTTCGAGGGTGTCCAAAGAGGCCTCGGGATCCTTCTGACTGTTTCGCGCTGGGCTTCCGCATGTAGCGGCACCACTGTTGGGCGCCAAGTTCCCATTAGCCGCTGAGTTGTCCGCGAGAATATCTGTGCGACCAACTGAGAGATCAGTTGGTCCAAGGTTGTGGTAGCTACTGCGTAGAATGTGCACAAAGTGTCAGCTCGTTTTCACATGCATATTACTCGTTGCTTACCGTCTCGTTTCAACGGCATCCCTGAGGAACTCTAGCTGCTGCATATATGGACAAATTGATTTGCTAGCAGCTGCTGCTCCACTCTTCTTGGTGTCTGCTTCATCTTTAATTTTCTTTCTAAAAGTATCTTTGAGATTTTTCCACCTTCTTTGGATTTCTTCTATAGTCACTGAAATGGGGACCAGTATACTACATGATGTTACTCGACAGAAGGGATAAATAATTTCGAGCGCATATAAAGGTCGAAGTTTTGCATGAACATGCGGATTTTGCCATCAGTGAGCACACTAATAAAATAAAGCCCACATGAACGGGCCTACTCGCAGTAGCTTTAGCTCGGGCGCAACTCCGATGCGGCCTATTCAAATACGTCGAAGACGCAGAAACACTTTTCTAAAATAACCACTGGGCCGATTTTAATGAAATTTGTTGTATTTGAGAGAGAAAGAAATTCAAGTGACTGTTGGTGGCTGAATTTCTATTTAGGGCCTTAATTTTGTTACAAGAATTTCCAAAAATTCGGCAGTTAAGAAAGAATAGAGGCACCAAGTTTACAAATTAACTACTCTATCAAGAGCAGATATCGCGATTCTGTAAACGGCACCTATTAGATCATTCAAAGCGGAGAAATTGGATATGCTAATTTGTATCTTACGTGAATTCGTTACGATATGTACAAGGGTTCTGCAAAAACTGTATTTCCAGATTACTAAATTTTTTGAGAATCATGTGTGACATATCAATTTTGTCAGCGTTAGATGTACTATTAGATGTAATTCACATAATTGTGCCATCGTTTTTCATTGCTGAGTTACGGAGTCGTAAACTTGGTAGTTTCGTTTTCCGAAAATGTGCGCTTTTTGACAATCTTTATTAAAAAATTTACCATTTAGATAAAAGATTCGAAACAAACAGTCACTAGACGAAGTTTTTCTTTTAAATGCGACAAACCTCGTCAAATATGGTGCAGTGGTTGCCAAAACGGATTGTCCTTTTACATATATTTAGATGGGAACACCTGAGCTAAAGCTTCCTCTTATCTAAAGGAATGACAGCTTTTTTTCTCGCGGTTGCATAATTAAAGCAAAAGCGTTTCGCTAGAGAAGCGAGAAAAAATACTTTTAACACAAGCACCGTCATTCCATTAAAGAGCATGCAACATTGAAAAAATATTTAACACTGACAATCTCGCAGTTCAATACAACTGTTGTTGTGTCAAAGTGTTTCAGCAAGGCGTCCCTTACTTCTTCCCAAAGGGACTCCTTAGGCGTCCTATTGCGGAAGTTGTCTTTCACATTCCAGAGCAGTGGCCATTTTGAAACTTCAGTGATCAGCAGTTCGTTGAAAAGCTCTCTTGGCATGTTGCCCGTACCCCGTGTAGCAAGGAAATAAACATCCTCCTATGCGCAGGCTCTCCCGCACCAGTGCTCCTCTGGTCACGTGGCGAAGCGGGCCATTCGGAAGCAGTGCTGCCGCTCTGCCGCCGCGATGAAATTCCAACTTGCCCGAACCTCGCCGCTCACGCCGCTAGTGCCGCCGCCGCCGCTCGAAACAGATTTCTGCGGCGCGGCGGCAGGATTCGCGAGCATTTTCGCTTGCATGTGCCTGTTTCACATGCAAGCGAAAATGCTCGCGAATGGAGCGAACAACGACGCGGCGCTGCGAAGCTTTTCGCGAGGTTTCGTTTCACATGCATTGCCGCCGCGCGTTTTCCGCCGCTGCGAATATCAATGTTGCTTGCAAAAAAGACGGGACTTTCAGCCAATTTCGGTAGTTTGCGACTACCAATATAAGCATGGCTTTGTCCCTGCCGCTCAAATCATTATTTTATAAATACATATCCTGCGCTTACCAATTATCAATTCGTTGAAAAGCTCTCTTGGCATGATGCCCGTACCACGTGTAGCAAGTAAATAAACGTCCTATGCGCAGGCTTTCCCGCACTAGTCCTCCTCTGGTCACGTGGCGAAGCGGGCCGTTCGGAAGCGGTGCTGCCGCTTTGCCGCCGCGATGAAATTCCAACTTGCCCGAACCTCGCCGCTCCCGCCGCTAGTGCCGCCGCCGCCGCTCGAAAAAGATTTCTGCTGCGCGGCGGCAGGATTCGCGAGCATTTTCGCTTGCATGTGAAACAGGCTTTACGCCGGAGTATATCTTGCCCTTCAATGGCAAACTGCGCCTCCGCCGCGGGTCGGCCCGGCATTGCACTATCTCCGGGATCGACCCACCTTTTTGCTTACCACAACGACACCAAACTTTCCTTGGACGGTAGAGGTATACAGCTTCGCTGTAATTCGAGAGTGGTCCAAGGCAGGGGGGAAAGGCGCGCATGGTGTACTTCGTGATGCAAGTAGTCATCGAACTTGTGCTGATCACGCGCACTGTGCATTGACGTTATGCGCTGCATTTTGCAGACGCCCGATTATCCAGCATCGTTAGGGGCTCTTAGTTGCATGATGGGCGAACGCGCTTGTGAGTAGGCAAATCATGTGTGTTACTTAGAAGAGCGTTCGTGCTCCGCAAGAAGCAAGACAACACCATGTCATGCACCCATGGCATGCATAGTATGGTCAATCATACCTTCCATGTCATGATTCATGACAAACATTTAATGGCGCATATTTCATTTATTTCACGTCATACAGCCATGGCATAACGTCATTTTTGCCAGCCATCCATGCCTGCATATGATGCAATTCATGCCAAGACATGCATGTCATAGCAATTATGTCATTAGGTCCCGGCTTGAGCTATCACTCAATTGATTACATTCATGTCATGCATGCCTACCATGAATGCATGTCACGAGATGCGTGCGATGCTGTAAGGCCGCATTGATTATTTTGTGTATTTCCCAAGTGCCGCGAGTTGCCCACGAGCTTTGTGTATAGAGAGGGGGTCCGCTTCCCTCCACGTCCGAGGGGCAACCGTTTGTGTTTTACGAGGGCTCAGAAGGCCCGCGTGGTGTCGGGTGACGAGTCACGGCGGGCGCCAGGGAGGCGCGGTGCGGATTCGGGGAATGCGGTGTTGTGCGCACTGAGTCGGCATTCCGCCGGCAGCCGTAACAGGTCCACACAGACAAACCTTGAACGGCACTGCTGTAGGCAGTGTTGTGGCGTCGTCACCCGATTCCCTGGCTGGCTGGAGACGCCGCCGAGGCTTAGAAGTGCCCAGCAGCATTGATCACGTGCCAATCTTTATCGCGCTGTACCAAGATAGCTGCCGTGCGGCTGGCTCGACTCCAACTGATTGCCGAGCTCCTGATGCGCCGCGAACGTGTGTTCCGGGATCGCACGAACATCTTCGAAGTTTTCGACGAAGACGAGCTTCAGAGGCGTTTCCGGTTTGGTCGCGCTGGCATCGCCTACCTCGCCGAGCTCCTGCGTGACGATCTACAGCATCCCACTCGTCGGAGCCACGCTTTGAGCGTTGAGCAACAATTGGTGCTCGCGCTGAAGTTTTTCGCTACCGGTGGTTTTTTGATCACGGCCGGCGATACCATCAACGTGCACGAATCGACGGCCAGCCGCACCGTTCGGCGAGTTGCTCTCGTCCGCCACTGCTCAACTTGGATACGGTGAGCCTCGCTTTATCTCTTCGCGATTTTCCTAGTTCAGGCTGTTGCGCATATCCCCCGCTCTTAGTACCGCACCATATGTAGCGGCTGCCTCCGTGCGTCCTTGTCAGGCAGGAGCTTTCGCAAGCGTGGCACATTAAAGTGCGGAAAAAGCGCTTTGTCGAGTGTGTCTGCAAGAAAACAAGCAGCGTACAATGCAAGGAAACGATTTAACAAAAAATTATTACGCGTCTGCGTACAATTGTAAACGTAGCGATCGCGAGACGCGGTTGAGAAAATCACGTTTTTCACAGCAACTACGCAGTTCGTCGTGATCCCGGCAAACGCTTACTTTCCACCTGCGGGGCTGTGTGCGCTAGATCCGTATGTACAGTACTACTTGTAGGAAGGCTCGGATGTGTGCTCAGGTGTACGAGTGTAATCTCGCATGGCATCGCAATGCAATAAAAGTTGTCTGTGCTCCTCTATTTACCAGCTGGCCCTCACCGAACGAGCTGGCTGAGGTGCAGACCAACTTCTGCGGTCTGGGCGGCTTCCCCTGCGTGGTGGGTGCAATAGACGGCACGCACGGCCACGGATTGGTCAGTTCCAAGCGATATGGACATCGTGTGAGCGGCGCGCACGCTCATAACTTAGCCGTCGCACATTTTACGCCGACCTGTCAGGCAGCATGCTCCACCGCCGCAATCCCGTAGATCACGAGACGCCCCGCATGGTACTTTGCTCCCCGCAAGAGACCCTTGAGTAAACACGAGGAAAGACTCATCGCACCGATGCTCTGCCATGGTTCCTGGGACTGTAAGAAGAAACCCACGAGTAGACACGGGGGTTCGAGCGAGGCGAGAGAGAAGAGCCGGAGGCCAGCCGAACCAGAGAGACGGCACGGGGAGACGAGCGAGAGACGCGGCCGAGGAAGGCAGCAACACGCTTCACGCCGACGCTCTGCAGGTAATAAACAGTTTTCATTTGAGCAACAATCCCGCCTTTTTCATTTGCTGTCAATCGCGACCGAGTTCGGCCCGTTCCCCATCTCATTCCCTGTCGGCGGCAAAACTTAGCGCCTAGGTACTAAAAGTGCCTACCGTCTTCATTAAGTCTGGACTGTAATTCATTCTTGTCGGTTCCTGCAAGCGCACTACTGCGGCCTGGAAGTCCAGTCTTAGTTTGGGTTAGGATAAGACGAGATTCGGATTTAAGTCTACACTTAGAGGCTCGCGTTTGTGCAATCGGCCCCAGAATCAGCCTGCACATGGGCAGACTACGTCTGAAACTTACTTCCCAATCTTGTCCTAATCTAGCGGGCTGGCTTACGGTTTCGTGCAAGCGACTTAATGCCTAGGGAAGCTTAAGACTCCATTGAGACTGAAGTCGCTCTGTAGACGGGAATAAGACTCAGCTACAGAGCTTCGTGCAAGCGGGCCCTGGCAGGCCAGGCGGCCAGGCCGCCGACGACTGGTATGGCCTCATTTTGTATGTAACAGGGATACAGTGTACGTGTAATGGAATGCCCAGTTAATAAACCTAGTTCTTTGAATGATGTATTTCGTTGTAGTAGTGCTTGCGGGTCTGCACTTGCCTGTGCCGGAGCTCATGCCCCTTCATCTTTGTCTCCCTGGCGGGATGATGCGTCCGTATGTTAACAGCTGCATCACTGCGCTACAACATTCTCCAAAGTAAGGGACAAAATGCATGGGCGTTCCTGTTACTTTAGTGTTTCGATGCATAATAAAAGACAGTTTTTTTTTTTTTATGTAAGCGGAATAAGAGTGCATCTTTACGGCGAGTTTGATGGTGCATATCTGCAAACTGGTGTCATTATGGAAATAAATTTGAAGTGGATACTCATCGCCTACAATACGTATATTGTAATATGTGCCGTAAACTAATTAATTAGTTTCTCGAACGCCTCGTGCGGAGTAGATGGCGAATAGGTGCCGTGAACTGCGGCTTTGAACTGATTTGCTTTAATTAGTTGAAGATCTGATTCGATTTATTGTGCAAGTAATGTCAGCTTATCCGAATAATCCAGCTCATGGGCTAGTAATGTGTTATCTGCGACAAGCAACTTATTAAAAAATTTCATTAAAAATTTCACCTTATCCCTGTTTACAAACTTAACACCACAGTGTGCTATTCCATCTGCCAGCCCCTTTCTTGAATTTTGGACTTCCATGCCAGCTGACGATGACGGAACAGGGTAAGTGCCCCTTGTCATCCTTTGCCCATGTAGCAGTCCTCGGAGAAAATCAGTACAGATACCTGAAGGAACACTTTCCACCAGGCCAACACGCGCCATTCATAAGATATCTGAGTGGGGCGCAAAACATCAGATATTCTCCCGCTTGTTTGTGATATGCCAGTTGACACCACACACTTCATTATTAACGTAGGCACAAACAACCTCAGTACACAAAGCGCCGCGGAAACGATCGAGTCCATGAACGTCATAATACGAACTATTCAAGCCGCTCGACCAAACGCACATATAACCGTAACAACTGTCGCTCCCGGCCTACAAAACAAACACCGCCCACTAATACACCAAACTAATGCATTCATGAAGCAGAATGAGGAGACTAACAAGCTCAACTCATTTATTTTCAACTTGAAACACTTCCACAAGAACGTTGACACGATGGACCACGCAGAAATACACGAAGCACTACACGAACACCTAGCTTGGGACGATTTACACTTAAACCGCAGAGGAATACAGCTAGTTTCCCAACACATCAAATCCTTTATTAAGGACAAGTACAAAAAAACTTTTGAAATCCACCTCAAATACCACCCCCACCGATTCTGCCGACCGTGCCACCCCGAAAACCACAACTGCGAGAGTCACCTCAAGAACAATCGAAAGACAGACTACGGAATATGAAACAACCCACTGCACACGTGCAACAGTCACCTCAAGAAGACTCGGAACGCAGACAGCGGAATGTAAAACGAGCCGCAAGACACGCACTACACCAAAAGCCACATTGACCGCAGTGCAAACAGACACAACTGTAACAGACAACAGAAAATTCACTACCGAAGTTTTCACACACACGCACAAAGTCAAACAGAAACCGAGCTCGAATTAAGCGAGGCATGTGGTAATAAACCTGCGAAACAGAAAAACACCCCACGCCAATCTACCCACAAAAAGACAAATAAATGACAGCCATCTCAAATCAATAACTCTTCTCTGCCACGAAGCAACGAATTCCTACAGGCTAGAAAACTTACCAAAAAAAAACATGCGAGCTACACCTCCCAACTGAAAACCCTACACAATCTGCACAGAGAAAAATATAATCCCTAAAGGTCTAACACTGAAGGCTGTACCAGCTCTAGGAACACTCCCACCACACCATTGTGCAAACTGGCAAACAACATTGCACATAGCCTCACTTTCACTTTTCAATATCTTCAACCAACACTGCGAAGAACAAATCGAATGTTTTAGCCACAGACTTCTGAACATAGCTCTGACACCGGATGAGAAGAAAGATTTAGAACACTACGACGAAAAACAGGCTAGAAAATTGGTTCAAAAACAAAGGAAAATAGCAAACTTCAATCAAAAAACAACCTTCCAGGCAAACAGACATTCACGCAAACAAGAGGGACCTCGAGTCTAGAAATACCAGACGTGATGGAAAGTTCCACAAAATTAAACCACTCCAATGTTGAAGGCATTTCAAAAAGATTAAGTAAAAAAGAAATAGGCATACTCAGCAAGGGCCTAAACTTTTGTCCCATGAACAACACAATAAACGAATTCAAGTTTCACAAGGAACTCTCAGCATTTCCCCCACGAATACGTATCAGACACTTTTTCGCAAACAGCACACCATACAACGGGACGACACCAATTAGAGCCCAATCCACTTGGACTCCCGAACCAGAACAAGCCATATAACTTTACATATACCTCAAAACTGTCAGTAAAGAAATTATAAGCCAATCCAAAACATCTAACCGACCTAAAAACAGAACTGCGTCGGGGAGTCATCATTTCAAATCTTAGTTTCCGGAATGACATTGTTATTAAGGAAGCAGATAAGGGTGGAAGTATAGTTATTTGGCCAGTAGAAAAATACAAACACGAGGCTTACAGACTAAACAACCCAGAACATTACCGTAAGCTAGATAACGATCCAACATTATCCCACACAGTGACAGTTACCAACAGGCTGAAATCACTTTTGGCTGATGAATTGGTAACACCGTCAGAACACAAATTTCTTAAACCAAGCAACAAAACTGGCGGGCGTTTCTACCTACTTAGAAAAATTCATAAAATTCCGTCCACTCAACTATACACCGCTATTAACCCAGGTCGCCCGTTAGTATCAAACAACATCCCGGCAGAGAGCATCTCCACATTCCTTAACCACTTGCTTGGTGACTTGCCAAAAGCACTTCCGTCATTTGTACAAGATACGCCCCACCTGCTGAGAATTATGGAGGACATTAATACTAGAGGCACACTACCCCACAACATAATTCTCGCAACACGACGTCATGGCCCTGTACACCAACATTCCAATCCCCGATGGTTTATCTTCGATAAAACAAACGCTGTCTAAACACAATGCACACCACTCTACTGAAGTCTACTTGTCTGTCCTTGAATTAGTTCTAACACATAAGTACTTCGAATTTGAGGAGAGTTACTACCTACAGATACATAGTACAAGCATGGTACGCCTTTTGCATCAACCTACGCAAACATACTTATGGAGATTCTAGAATCAGATTTCCTATTGCGCTGCACTGACAAGCCCCACGCATACCTACGATACATAGACGACATATTCATAATATGGGGACATGACCAAGACAGTCTAGATAAATATGTAGCATTTCTAAACTCTTTTCATCCAGCAATAAAATTCGCATCTGAATCCTCAAGTGAGCACATAAACTTTCTGGACACAACAATATGCATTGACAATGGGGCACTAAAGACAACGCTGTATAGGAAACCTTTCGACAAACAGTACCTAGAATATACGAGCCACGATCCCAGACACGGCAAACAACGCATCTTTAAAGGCCAGGCCACACGACTACATCACATTTGCGTTGAAAACCACGACTACATAGATAGACTCGATCACCTTAAAGAAACCTTATCAAACAGGAACCACCCAAACAGTGACCTTCAAACCCTACACCGCTGCAACCAAACTTAATCGAGCCGAAGTCCTCAAGCCCCGCCCGAGGATCATAAGAACAACAACGCCTCTTATTACTACTAAATTCTCAAACACACCCCCAAACGTGAATAACATCCTCAGTAAATACTACCCAATTCTCACCGGCAACCAGAAACAAGATTTTTCCCGACCCGCCCAGAGTAGCCTACAGATGCAACACTAACTTTAAAGATATTCTTGTTCGTGCCAAACTAAGGACAAAGACGATGTTGGGAACCGGTCAGTGGAGTTCAGCGTTTTTTCTGCGGGCGGCTGCACGTAAGGGTCACGTGGAGTGGCCAGAAGAGACGCGTGGTTCGACACCACGGCGGCGCCGGAGAGTCATAGCCATCGGGTGTGGGGGAGCAGCGGTTTACGAAGAGCACGTAAGCGAGTAGACTGAGTCGGGGCTTCCGCCGGTCGGTTCGCAGAAGCAGTGTCGTGGCTTTGAAGACGACCTCTCGCCGCTGAACTGCACCATGCCGAGACATTCCGCAAACGGACCAGATGCCCCAACGGAGCGTGGAAGTGTTATCTGCGGGGGAGTGTGCGTTGCTTGTTTGTGAGAAAAGAGACTCGTTGCACTGCAAAGGATGTGTGGCGACAGCCTTGACGCATTGGAATTCCGCATAGTGTCAACCTGCAGTCTCGTTGTGTGCACACTGCGCGCACCGCAGTGTCATTGGACGAACGATGGGGCGAGAGGGTTGCTGGGGATGCTTTTAGGTACGCGCAGGGCCGTGGGAGGGGGATTCGGTGGAGATTCGGCTATGAGAAAGAAGACTAAATTCTAACTTTTGACTTCTAGTTTGATGTCCGTGTAAATACTTTCCATTCTATCGCTGGCCTATTCTATCTCAATAAATAGTTAACCCCTTTGCAATCAGCCTCACTGGCTTGCCTACTGCAGTGTGACTTCGCGACATCCACAACATCTTCAAGTTTCCCTCACTGACATCGAGGCCAACATCAACTGGCGCAGTTGACAGGATCGCGACGTCTTTCCACTGAAGGCAAGTAACGTGTTGGTTGCTTGGGCGGAGAGCAAGCAGGTAGGCAGGACAGCATTTGGAGTCCCCAAGAAAGGACACGACATCAGGGTCTGAAGGACGGCGCAGAAAGCTATGAGCAAGGCTGCGAGCTCGACAGTCAGCAACAGGCTCATTGTTCCTGAGCGGAGCTGCAGGAATATCGAAGACGCACACGGCAGGAACGCCGGAGATGTCACAGGTGGAATAGCGACGTAGCGGAGCGGAGTTCGAGTCAGCAAGACTGACGGGGTGAACCGCAGAAGACGTCAAGGGTTACACAGCGACGCAGCACTGTGGAGTTCGAGTCGGCAAGGCTGACGGCGTGAACCACAGGGGCGCAGGTGATGTCGAGGGCGACATAGGGACGGTGGCGACGTGGAGTTCGAGAGCAGTAAGTAGCCTGGAAAAGAGCTGGAAGTTTGCGGATTAGTTTCGCACCCGACAACTATCAGCGGTTGCTGCGACAGAGCTGTCAGGAGCACCCAGGAGGGCCAACAAAACCCGGAGAGGGAGTCCAGGCAGCGGAGACAGGAGTGGTCAAGGTAGGGCACTTGTGTGTTGTCTCTTGGTCCACCATGTCGGCTAGCGCCTAAGTGATATTCTCGAGTTAAAGGGAAGTTTGTAGGACATCTCACGATGGCGGAGAGCGACATGGCCGCCGCAGGGGCTCGTCAAGAAGGGGAAAATCTACCCGTTCGACAGTGTGAGCAATTGCTCACAAAAGAAGTGTTTGAGCTTGAGAAGCTCAGACTAATGCTAGAGATGGAAAAAATTATACTCGCTCAAATGCTGCTACAGCCGCTGGCGGATGCACAGCGCGGGCAAAGGCAGTTGTCGGGTATTAAGCTGGGGGAGTATGCGAAAGAATTGAAGGCAGTTCTTGCTCCAATGCCAGAGGCGGATCCCCACAGTGCCCGCAGGGTTTAAAAGCGTGGACACTCTCTTTGAAACATTGCGAATCCCCGGGGATATTCGTGGAGTGATGTTGCTGCCGTTCCTGAATGAGAAGATGAGAGCATTTGTTGCAAGCGAGTCGGACGGTAGCGTAATGCCATACCCTGAACTGAAAGAAAAAAGTTCTAAAGGAACTTAAGATTACTCCTAATGAGTATCGGCGCTTATTCCTGTCTGTAAAGAAATAGCAGGGTGATTCGTTGCATCAGGTGGCGACCAGGTTAGAGACTCTGTTCTCATACTACCTAAAGAGTAGAAATGTCACAACCTTGAAGGATGTAAAAGGTTTGGTTATCGCCGATAGGTTTAAACAGATATTATCAGAAGATGTAAGGACATACGTAATGCAGTATGAAGTCAAGGACTGACTTGTCGCTAGCGAAATCGCCGAGCTAGCAGAGACATATGAGGAAAGCAGACGCGTGGGCTGGACCCGAGAGCGTTCGGATAAGCCACTCCATGATTGTCCAGACCCGCGGCAGGGTTTCGAGGAGATGCAGCCCGTGGAAGAGAGCAGCAAAATTGTAGTAAGGGCGGATATATTTGTATCTGACAGTTTTCGGCCGCAGGTGGAGCAGTGTGATAAGGTAAACCAGCAAGCCGCGTCGGAGGTGTTAAACTGGGTCGATTTGAAAGCTGCGGAGAATTCCGCCAGGGCTTGTCTCGATTCAGGCGCAGAGATAACTGTGCTAAGGACAGAGACGGTACCCGAGGTTTGTAAGGGCAAGAGTTCCGGTAAAATTAAGTTAGAAGGCGCATTTGGTCAGGTTGTTTTCGCTGACTTGCTTTATGTACCACTATCTCTAGCCAAAACGGATGGACGCAACCACCAAGTGCAGACTCTGTGTGCAGTCACCGAGGTGTTGTCAAAAGGGTTAGGCGCATTGTTGACGCCAAAGGCACATGAACTGCTGGAGCGCGCGAAAAGGAAGCGGCATCAAGAAGCGCAGGATAGAGCAACTCTCGAGCAAGTGTTTACCCCCACAGATAATGCGGTCGCCGACTGGTCGGCAGGGGGCCCAGAGCTCAGTAAGGAGACGGAGGAGGATATCATAGTTGCTTCGGTGGGCCTACCTGGAAATGAAGCTCTGGGTTCAGGTGATGTAACGCCTGTGGCTAGCTTCAGGGCAGAACAGCAAGAGGACGATTCGCTGCATGAAGTTTGTACGCAAGCAGTTGAAGGTACGCACGGAAGGAATGCGCAGGATAGATTGCCTTTTCATGAAAAGAAAATTAATGGCCAAATTCAGAAGCAATTGGCGTTGCCCGAATTCGAAAGGACAGAACATATAGAACTTGCGCACGACACACCGAGTGAGGTATCCTTGTCTGAGGAAGAAACGAAGCAAAGACTTAGGAGGACAGTGTCAAGGTTTCAAGCCCCGGAAACAAAGAGGGATATGAGAACGGGGCTCGGCCGTGTAACCTATTAGCGCGATCATGCTCCTGAATATTCTAAATGGGTATGCCCTCCCTTGTAATTGTAAGACCGTGGGACACCCAAGGCACTCGCTCAGAATGAAGAAGCAGAAAACGGACTTTGTGCAGTAAGGAATGCGTTAGCATCATTGTCGCAGGTGGTGGCCCATGGTCATGGTCGCGACTTGCTGTTGACAACCGACGCCTCCGAGTTACCGGTAAGGACCTGCCTACCGCAGCTTGTAATGATAGAACAAACACCGGTCGCATTACTCATTAAAAGGTTGACGGTAGCACAGGTAGAGTGGTTAATCATAGAGAGAGAGGTTTTTGCGGCCGTGCTGACGCTAGGGAGGCTTCGCACCTGGCTATTTGGAGCGAGAATAAAGGTGGCCACGGACCACAATCCACAAGCATTTCAGGCGGGCTTTGGGTCCACCAACACGAGGTTGTTGCGCTCGTCATATGCGCTGCAATATTGCGAATTTGATAACGGTTAGGGTGACTAATACCTGATACGGGAAGCGCGCGGCCAATGTCGCTCTGCTGAGCTTTTGTGTACATAAGCCTGTGTATGTCTGCGGGCGGCTTAGTACGCACGTGCCCATTCACAGTGTTCGCGGGTGCTGCAGTCGACAGACCTCAAGGTCAACAGCGAAGCTATTTTCCTTTTTACCGCGGATGCGTGGTGGACCTCACAGCAGATATGTGCCCTTCCTTCAAGAATTGCAAAGGACTTTGTGTTGTGTGGTGTTTGAGGGTGGTGTGTATGAAATGTCACGTTGACAACAAGTATCCCCTTGACATTCTTGGTGGGGAGGAGTGGAGTTCAGCGTTGTTTGTGCGGGCGGCTGCACGTAAGGGTTACGCGGAGTGGCCAGAAGAGGCGCGCGGTTCGACACCAAGACGGCGGCGAAGAGTTATAGCCATCAGGGGTGGGGGAGCCACGGTTTACGAAGAGCACGTAAGCGAGTAGACTGAGTCGGGGCTTCCACCGGTCGGTTCGCAGAAGCAGTGCCGTGCCTTTGAAGGCGACCCCTCGCCGCTGAACTGCACCATGCCGAGACATTCCGCAAACGGACCACATGCACCAACGCGGCATGGAAGTATTTTCTGCGGGGGAGTGTGCCTTGCTTGTTTTTGAGACAAGAGACTCGTTGCAGTGCAAAGGATGTGTGGCGACGGCTTTGATGTATTGGAACTCCGGATAGTGTCGACCTGCAGTCTCGTTGTGTGCACACTGCGCGCACCGCAGTGTGATTGGACGAACGATGGAGCGAGGGTGGTGTTGGGGATGCGTTTAGGTACGTGCAGGGCCGTTGGAGGGGGATTCGATGGAGATTCGGCTATGAGAATGAAGACCAAATTCTAACTTTTGACTCGTAGTTTGATGTCCGTGTAAATACTTTCTATTCTATCGCTGGCCTATTCTATCTTAATAAACAGTTAACCCCTTTGCAATCAGCGTCACTGGCTTGACTACTGTAATGTGACTTCGCGACATCCACAACATCGTCAAGTTTGCCTCACTGACATCGAGGCGAACATCAACTCGGTCCCTGTGACCGCCGCAGGTGCTCTACATGTAAACATTCAATCTACTACAGTAAAAAGTACAGCGTCGAATTAAGCACACAAGGTAACTTCGGGTTTCACCTGCACATCAAGCAACGTAGTCTACTGTCTAGAATGTGCCGCTTGTAGCAAACACATAGGTCAGACTGGACAACACATTCATACAAGACTCAACGGTCACCGCGCGGACACAAAACACAATTTACCAAAAGCAGTAGCCAGCCACTTTAATGAACATGTTAATATATTCGACAAAGCAAGGCTCTATATGTACTACAAACGAATTTCCGTTCACCTCGCGAAAGGATGTATGCGGAATCATGCCTCATACACAAGTTTAATTGCCTACAGCCGACGGTAATTAATTTGGCACGGGGCAACTTAGAATCTTTGAAAGCGGTAACTTAAATCTGAAATTCTTATATGATCAACCAAGGCACAACACATTATGCCACCAGCTAACCTTAATTCTTAAACTGACCTATTCCTCCATTTCAAAACCTTTTTCCCACCCTACTACTTAATTTAATATACTCTTGCATGTTTTTACGTTAATATCAACTCTACAACCCCTTTTTGCCATGTACACCTGCCCCCGCCCGCTTTTGCGCATGTCACCCTCCTATTATTCCGGTTTCGGTTCCCCCCTCTCTTTCGTTTTGCTTTTTATTATATATTTTTTCAAGCACCCTCACCAACACATTCCAAAGTCCCAGACGTCAGTATACCTTTTTCGGCGCTTTAGCCACAAAGGGTATCGCCATTGCTGTATACTGCCCTAACGACACTTAGGTTGAGCTACTGGGAATAACGTTCCTTCAAAGACCATGCCGCTGCCTTCCAGTTACCCCATGCATTGCACCCCAGACTCCTGGTCGCCATCTTAATTCCTTCACAATTACTCGACGCATTGCTGCCATGCTACTAAAGTGCCTCTTTCAACTCGTTTTTTTTTTTCCCCTTTTTTGTTACTCGTGCAGTGACCGCCTCACCGGCTCTTTTAAAGCCACAAAAACATGCCGCCAACGACACCCTTCAAAGCTCCCTAACCTCTCGCTTCCCCAACGCCCTCCCATGCCCTCTTCTTTCTTTTTCTTTGCTTTTTCCTTTCGCTTGGCGTCCGCCGTTCTTTTTTTTTCTCTCTCCTTTTCTTTTTCTTTTCTCCCCGCATTCCCACCACTCTCCCACTCTTGTCCCCTCGTCTGAGAACCACGCTCACAGACGTAAGGCGACAGCGCTCATTATCTTTGAAGTCTCTCCCTTTATAACCAACCGCCATCGAAAACAACTGCAGGTGACGTCACTGCACTGACCCTTTAAAACTAACATGCCGAGGATGACGCGGCCGCCTTTGACGAAGATAGGTCCTCCTATGGAAACGTTGGCCAGACATTATGAGGCACCTTATCCCTGTTTACAAACTTTATACCACAGAGTGTTATTCCACCTTTCAGCCCCTTTCTTGATTCAGGAACATAAAAATGATCCCTGTAAGTAACTTTAGGATTCACGCATGCGGGTGCGCTACGCGAAGAGAATGGACACGAGACACCACATGCAAATACACAATGCCACCTATACTTGGAATCATTAAAGTACTCGCAAACGTATTCGGGGAACTTAATGCGTGGACAGATGTTACCACTGTGCACTCCCCATAACACTACAAAAGTTCAAGAATTTATCCGCAGCAGCTTACGACGCGTGCTGCTGAAACGTGTTTCCTTATATAATGCAAAATTTCCTCACAAAAGGAACAGAGAAAAGTTACGAGGAGGTTTTGCAGTATTCACGCAAACAATGAAGAAAAAGCACGTAGCGACACCACTTGTAAAGTTAACACACAGATTTTCATCACGTCAAAACGGTTGTATTAGCGTCCATTCCTTTATTCTACATTTGCCCTTATTCCTTCTTGTATGTTTTCGTTTGGGTTCCCGTTAATTGTATTGGGAGCGCGGCGGTAACAGGGTCGTCAATTTCTTCCACGTGCGAAGTGTACAAACCATGTCTGACTGATCGCAGACGGCCTCGCTGTAGCTTAAAGGAGGGACAACATTCCTGACTTGCTAGCGTCTGGGTCTGAAGCGTTCCCGGAAAGCTCAGGGGCCCGTTCCGCCATTTCTTTCTTCTCATTAACCCTGGTATAAGCGCTGCCCATTCGACCAGAAAGGTCGAAGGCACCTAGGCGCTGTTCAGGTCGCCTGTTCTACGCGCGGCTCACACCCTTTTGTACTGGCGGCCCGTCTCGCCACTCTCCCGGGAGCGCGCAGAAGTTTCGGTATATATGCAAACGACGGCCAGAAAATAGCCGCAAAAAAGACGGCCAGAGGCAGGCGGACGCGACAATAAGCGGACGGGTGTCTCTCCGCGAATACGCGACTCGCGACTTCCCGGTAAGCGCTGAAACCTTTTTCCTTTTCTTCCATTTTTCTCACACACGTTTTAAGAGCCGTTGAATTTCGCCGAAAATAAATCGTGCACATAGCCGCGTTCATGGCGGCATGCGTACGTGAGATTCCGGAACCTCGATGCTGGAACCATTTAAATAATGATACTATATTGTCTATATTAACCTGTCAATGGCGGATAAATCAATGGATCTTTCAGGCATGTAAGGCATGTACGATAGCGGCATAGTATGAAAAGAGTGCATGACGAACATAAATGATAGGTCATCACACGGATACGATCGAACGTATGTAATGTAGTTCATAAAAGAGCCGCCTACGTCTTGGTGTGTAGCAAAAGTGGCACAGTATGACAAGTGTATGGCGAACATAAATGATGACATGAGTGTCATGTAGGTCATGAAACAGCCGCCGAGGTCTTGGTGCTCTCATGGTCGTTTCATTAACTTGGTTATTGGTATGTACAATAGTGGCATAGTATAAGAGTGCGTGACGAACGTAAATGATAGGTCATACATGTGTGTCATGTAGGTCATGGAAAGCCACCTACATCTTGGTATGTACCAAAATTGGCAAGTGTGACAGGACTGTATGACGAAGATAAATGATCGGTGGTGACATGGATATCATGGCACATGTGTCATGTAGGTCATGAAACAGCCGCCTACGTCCTGGTGCCCTTACCGTCGTTTTGTAAACTTTGTATGTACCACAACTGGCACAGTATGACAAGAGTGTACGAATAACAAATGATAGTTCATGACATGCGTGTCATGTATGTCATGTAACAGCCACGTACGTCTTGGTATGTACCAAAATTGGCATAGTACAAGACTGTGTGACGAAGATCAATGCTATGTCGTGACATGAATATCATGGCATGCGTGTCATGTAGATCATGAAAGAGCCGCCTACTTCTTGGTGCTCTCATGGTCGTTTCTTCAACT
The DNA here is from genome assembly GCF_023375885.2 of Dermacentor andersoni. Classification (NCBI taxonomy): domain Eukaryota; kingdom Metazoa; phylum Arthropoda; class Arachnida; order Ixodida; family Ixodidae; genus Dermacentor; species Dermacentor andersoni. The sequence goes on from NC_092816.1 coordinate 170,471,222, forward strand.
TGGTAAGCTCCCCGCACACTGCGTCACATATCATCAATTCCCACAGGGCGTGAGATCTGCCGGCTTTTTTTCTTCGCGCAATGCATCGTGGGTCGGCGCAGTCAGGACGACCAACGCATGGATGGAGCACGAGCCATCTTGACTCCGATGTGCGGGCACATCGGAGCACGTTGGCCAGATCCGGTAACGTTGGCTGCGCCAGTGCGTCGAAGTGTACACGCTGTTGTTCTCGGCAACGTGACGTAGCGGGTGCGCGCGCTCACGCTACGCCGGACTAATTTAGCCCGTTATGGTTCGACGCGGATGGAGAAGACGCTAAAGAGCAATAGCGGCTTATAATGATGGGACCATCATCAGCGCACATGGCACCGCCACCTGCAGTAGTTAGCCTGCGTCGGCCAATCACCTTGCACCGCCGTCTGCACCAGTTGGTGTCGCTGCAGTGCTGTTGTTTATGCTGGTCGGATCCAGTTTCATAACACTTATAAGGACACCGGGTTGCGTGGAGATAAGCAAGTGGCACAACGATCACACATACTTAGACCCCTCTCAGAGGTGTTCATTCTTTCTCTTTTTTTTTATGAAGTAAAGAAACGCCGCGAAAGGTACCGTTCTGTTTCAACTCGCGCGTAAATAACAGCAGATTTCATTTAGGTCATGCTTAGATGCCATGCTGGAATGATTAATCAAGAATCCTGCAGCCACATAGTCCGTCTGAGACGATTACACGCTGTTTGCACGGAAGTGACAAACTGGCAAAAGTTTCTGACGGATGGGGGCGGGAAATAAGCTAACGAAGGGTTGGTTACAGCTGGCTACATTACATATGAAGCGCACAATGGTAGAAGTCGTAGTGCAGTGACAAAAAAAAAGCTAGATTCTCGGATTTTGCATGCCCAAACAATGATCTCACTATGATGAACGCCAGATGTCGTGGAGGAGTCCGGATTAATTATAACCCTCCCCCTAGAGCGGGGGGGGGGGGGTCTTCAACGTGCACCCACCGCACGGCGCACGGGCATTTTTGTATTTCGCCCACGTCGATGTGCGGCCGCCACGGCGTGGATTTCATCCGGCGACCTTGTACCTACTCCCCGCCAGAACATCGGACATTTCTGTGCACAACATCAGCCAGACAGCGGCATAGGGTGACCCGACGGAATTCCGAGAATCATTCTCAGACACCCCAACTTAAATAAAAGAAAAAGAGAGAGAACAGGCACGCACGATGGTGCTTCGGCACAGCGTGTCTGGCGGCAAATGTGCAGGAAGAGTAAATATCCCACACTGGCCGGTGTCTTTTGACCGGGGACGGGAACTGCAAGAGCCGCGATCGATCGACTTCGCATTGGGTGGGCTCTATAGGCCCGCAGGAAGGAATTGCGGCCGCAAGAGGCGCCGTTCTCGCTAACTCAACAGCACCTTATGTGGCCGCGTTGACGGAGTTTATGCAACGGCGCATGGGCTCGCAGTGCCCCAAGCGGACCAAGCCCGATCAAGAGTGGACGCCACCAACGTCGCACCTTCACCACCACTTCGAACAGCCTTTGACAGCCTCTCTCTCTCTCTTTCGCTAACTCTGCCGAGACTTCGGATCACTTATAGCCTGTGCATCCACAGGAGCCACGGCGCCAACTTTCGCTTGTGAACCGACGCCGACCACCCCGGGTCGGCTGACGAACGTTTGAACTGTGAGCTGGCTGATTTCTACCGCGAGTGTTTTATTGCACTTCGGTCTATCAGTACGTCGTACTTTGAAAAATGCGATAATGTAATAACCTATACAAACATGTAATATCTAAATATTACATGTAACTGATGTTATATAATATTACGTAACACACCCATAAGCGTCACACTAACCAACACGCTTGCAACGACCTGCCTGCAAGAGGAGGTTCACAGTTTTCGTACAGCAAATAGAAACGCAACACTTACGCGCTGCGTGTTCTGCTTATCACTAGCAAGCTACCGTGAATTGAGCGCTAGAACTGGAGACAAATACCGAGCACCGTAAATCAGCCGCGTGTTGCGTTCGCTACCATTTTGGCCGGGTCCAAAAAAATGTAATCCCTCAGCGTTCGCTTACAAGACCGAAGTGATTAGGAAAACCAATTTTAGAAGTCAAGGGTCTGACGGAATCCCGTCTGGTCGGGATGGTACATGAAGAAAATGATATGTAACCGACCAAAAAGGGAAACATGGAATGGCCCTTGACTTGAAACATATTCGCCAGGCGTACGGCCAACCCATCATCACTGAGACACGACACTTTGTGCCGTTGACAACTCGAATGGCTGCATTCAAGGGGCACGTCAAGTTAAATGACTCCTCTGTCGAAAAAATGCCTGTTCCACGCGGGAAGATCACGTGGCTGAAGCTGAGCACGTACGCCATGATCTGCCCAGCTGCGGCTACCCTCGTCATGTGATTGAATATATGAAACAGCAACTTGACCGTCTAAAGTTGCAACCAACACTGGGTATCCGAAAGCGATTTCATATGCGCCAGTTATCAGTGAAACCCTGGTGCGTGTATTTCGTTCGCATGACGTACAGACCGCGCATGTGCCAGCTCGAAAACTGAAGAATCAGCTAGTCCAAGTCAAGGACAAACTCAAGTAAGAAATTTCCTGGTGTGGTGTACTCGATTCCTTGTGCCGACTGCCTCTCTGTATATATCGGCCAATCAGGTCACTATGAACGAAGGTTACGCCATCACCAAAGAGACGTCAAAAACTGGCACACAGATCAAAATGCACTTGCTGAGCACTCGATATCTACCGCACACAACATAAACTGGGCAGAGGCACGTGTGATTGCAATAGAAGGTCAGAAACTCGCGGCTCTATCTCGAATTGATATTCCAGACGACAGCGCATACGCTTAATCGCAATGACGGAGACTTGTCCCAAATCTATGCAAGATACCTGGGTCCGCTCATGCTTAAAGAACGACGCAAAATTGCTCTGCCTCATTGTGAACAAGGCTCCCGTGGGGGAGCTGAAACGTCACTCCATCTTTCATGTTTTGGTCGGTGCCATCTAATTTTCGTCAAAAACCAGTGTTAGCGACCGAAACGTAACTCTCGTGCGATTCAACAGTCTCACACGCCAAGGCATTTGAGTGCGAAAAATAGGGGGGAAACAGAAGGAATGTGTGCTAGGAACTAGCGCACTTCTTGTGGCTATGGAAGGAAAGCTAGGGGCACATGGCTGGTGCAGATGTGTTACTGCGCCAAGTAGTCCGGCAGCATTTGACAGTGCTTTTGGTTACAGGGCTTCATACAATAATTACTAGAGGGAACTCTGGCTGGCGCTAGTGTCTATGAGAGCTGCAATGGGAGCGGTTGAGTAAGCATGGGAATTATGGGAAGTGCATAGATTTGCCCAAATTGCGTCCTTCTGACTTCAAACGGCTTCGTGACTTTGTAAACACAGGACCTCTTGCACAGAAGCCCGATATTGAAACATTTACGCCATGTAAGCAACCACGGACAAGCGACGTGAAACGCCCTTACGCCCGGGATAGATGGGGCGAACTTTAACGGCGAACATCGCCTGGCACAAATAGACGCGGAGGGACGACGCCGATGGTTCGCTGGCGTCGCTTTTTTACACTCAGTGATGAACAGGCGGACGCCGCCGCGCGCTCGCCGCCTGTTTGTCAGTGTTGCGAGGCCCTTGGAATGTGTTTTTGGATAAGAAACACTAAATAGGCTTTTTATTGTATTATTTGTTGTTAATGACGTTTGCACTTTTCCCAGTTATTTGATAACTAAACAACTTGGAAAAAAGTTTCATAGAGGCGCTTACAGCCGATTTCCGCACATTTCATTGATCTGTAAGCGTTTCAGCGGGCTGGCTTTGCAACGTCTGGCTACATTGAGCGGTGGCATCGCGGAGCGCAGGCGTTGCGGAAGGTTTTGCCCTTCTCGAACTGTTACAGTTTACTTTGTGTAAAAGAAGATTGTGGTTTTTCATGTTTACTTCAGTTTCAGTTACTGTTTCAAAGCCTCGTCAAACAACACGCGTTTACAACTGCAGCCGGAGAGGATAGAATTATCGGTATTTGGCGTGAAATGGGTCTGTCAGCGGCTCTCGTTCTCGGTGCCCTAGGCATTCCGTGCGCCGCCTGAGCCAACACAGATGCAAACAGCCACAAGACAGGCATGGTCGGCTTCTAACAATAACCTTGTCGTCCCTCTTTTCCCTCGAGGCACTCGACCAGAAAGGACATGTGGGTGTAGTACAGCAGCGGTGATTTCTAACCGAACAAGCACAAAACCAAGCTTTGCGAGCACGCGTGCCGACAGCGAAAAAAAAAAAAAGAAAACTGCTTCGGGCGCCGCGAACGAGAAACCGTTTCGTCCCCTATTCCCAAACCCATATGGGCGGCACGGCACATACGAAAAAGACAATAATAAGAAAAGCAGTACAATACGCACACCATTTTACGTCATGGAACCTTCGATCGGGTTAGTAAAAAAAGTGCACCGCACTTATCTGTTTCGTGAGCACCTCATTTAAGTTTGTAGACGAAAAATAACTTTACAGAAGTTTGTACTAACAGTTTTAGTGAAGCAGCCGTGCTCCTGTGTTTTTTCCGTGGCACGTTGAAAAAGATGACGAAGAACCGCGCTGTGACTGCTTGAGCGCCTCTGTCGCTGGTTGATGCACACACAGACCCAAAGCACAACTGTCAAGCTTACACACCACACTCATAAGTCAGCTTGTTTTGCGAACAGAATGTGCTGCGAGAAAGACACGGACCGAAAAAAACTTGCCTCACTTTTCAGAGGCTTAGAGCAGCAGCATGCAAAGCTTCAGGAGCGTGGTAGCTATGGAAACATTGACGCTCCGTGTAGCAGTTCCAGTGCGCCTTTCAGAAAAACAGCACGTGACAACGGCCACACTTTCTTCAAGACGGCCGTGCTGGCCGGGGCATCTCCTACGCTTTCCATCTTCCATGCTCGGAACAAACGCTGAATCGACGTAACTTCCACGTGCGATGATTGCGCGTTTCCTCAGACGCGGAAAGCCGCATAGTTAACCTTTACACTCAGTGGTGTATTCTGTCTGGTTTAACTGTTGGTATTAAGGTGTTTGTGCCTTGTCTTCCCCAGCCTAAACTACCCTGCATTAAAACGCGGGACTCTTTTTAGAAGCGCTCTCACTTGTGCGCGCTTTGCCTCCGTAGTTTTCCCTTAATAGCCACAGAAAGTTGTCTGCGAGTATCGCGATGCATTAAGCAGAGTAATAACCTTGACGCGCACAGGGTCTCAGATTCTGGTGCATTACTCTTTTCATAACAGATAAACGGCCCCGAAACAACGTTCCCAGAATGCGTGGTTGTGTATACTCACGTGAGGCAGGAAGCAGGGACTTCGTTGCACAGTGACGCCTGGTCAAGTTGCGGCGCGAGGACACAACGGAGCTCTAGCACGCACCACCACTCCGCAGGTTCTGGCAGCGGAGAAGCACGCACCACAAAGACGACACACACACTACGACGCCTCCAGCACTCGCACCAAGCTCGCTGCAGGCGTGCAACACGACTCCACCGACCGTTCCCGGCGCCTGCATGGCCGCTGCGCTGAGGCGGGGGCGGCGAGCCACTTTAAAGCAGTGGAAAGGGATGGAAGAAAGCGGCGCGCCAGCAAGCACGTCTCTCGTACCGGCGAGCGCGGTGAATACGTGACGCGGAGAGCTCAGGAGGGGAGGAGGTACACCCCAACTGCCTCAGCTCTCTCTCAGCATTTGTTAGAGGAGGAGGCAATGCTGATAGCCAGAAAACAGGGAGGTAAACATTCCCAAAACCCTTACCCCCCGAGGTCGTTTCGTTCAAGCCCGGCATCCACTTGCTCAGTGCTTTTTTTGTGACCAGTGATTTTTCCGCGCGATCGGTCGTACGGCGCGTCGTGTGCGACTTGCCGCATGCGGCGATTCGGGACACATGGTACGAATGAGCGAGCGGCGGGTAGCTCCGCCCAGAACCGGCGCCCCTGCGTGGAAGCTTGGAATGCTGCGTCAACTTAGAGCAGAAAGGGAAAGCAAACGTATTTGCACAGCTCTCTTGTTTGGAACAAGCGATGACAATTTAAAGACGTCTATGCGGACACCGTAGACGTGTTTTCGCAAGGCCGCTTTCGCAGTGTCGGCTCCGTTGACAGCCGCCGATGGCTAGGAGCCGGCAGGCATAGCTCGCTCGGCCATCGAATCCGACACCGGTGGCGCTTGCGACACGATCGCTTGCAGCTCGTTTAACGAAGCGCCTATATTAGTCGGCACAACGTATACACAGTAATGCCACGCTTGAATTGCAGCACATTTGATTTCATCGGCGCCGACGGAAGCGAACGAGAATGCCAGGCGATCGCTGGGAGACGGTGTAGGCCTAGCTCGCCGGCCGTCTATCCGGGGAAGAGATCGCTTGCGATGTGTCCTCAGCTTGTAATAAAGCGCCTAAATTCGTCAGCACAGTCAATGTCTGAACATTTATGTTGCTATTAAGTGAAGATATGATTAGCTTTACCGATGCCGTTATTAGCGATGAGTAAACACGCCAGTCAGGCGAGCCGCTTCGTATGGACGATTGCTGCGCGTCTGCGCTGACCGCTTCCGAGTAGAAATCACGCCAACGATTTACTATTTCGCACAACGTTTGATTACACGCAGCCTTTCGAAGTCACTTTATTCTATTAGTTGTTTCGTGTCACAAACAAATTGTACCCGATTTAAGTGCCGCTGTCAGCGCAGAAAGAGGCCCGCGTTTCGACCAGAGAGAAAAAAAAGGAAAGGTAAACACAGGCATGATCGGAGTGACAAGGCGCTCGCTCGCTGGCCCCGCCCAACCGGGTCTACCACGTGGGTATGACGTTCACGCTACCGGCGCTGTCATTGGCTGCGGTCGTCCGACCGATGCGGCAGTCGCACGACAATATTACACCAATATTCAGCAAGTTGGTCACATGTGCGGCGGATTCGGTTGAGAGCCTGTTGAGTGTGGCTGCTGATGCGAATGGTCGCACGACGGATCGCACGCAAAATCGCACCATGTGTATCGGGCTGTGTCGAAAGCCACGAACGAATGCTCCGGCTCTCTGGCAAGGGCGAAAAAAACAACAAAAAATTTGCTGGCCTATTCAGTGCACGTGTAGCCTTCCGACTTCCGTGCGTGTGTTCTGTGCTATCATGCCGGTAATTGTACAGGCGCAGCTGCTAACACGTGACAAAAAGAAGTCCGCAGATCAAACGCGTGTGTTGGGAATGGACCTTTTCACAAATTCCGCCGCGTCCCCAAGCGGCCGCGCAAAGCACTCTGGGAAAACGGAGCGCCGCCGCGCCGCGCTCGCGTCTTTCCGTCCGCCTCTCCGACTGCGCCCGGCCACCGGAAAGGCTTTCTGATTAATTCAGACAAACTATGGTTTCTTTAACACGCGCTCATATCGCACAGCAGACTTTTTAACACATGGAAGTCACACTGCTTCCCTAATGCATGTGCACAATGACTGTTTGCTATGGCGGTGAGCAGTTTTTGTTAAAAGGCCTCTAGATCTCAATGCTTCTGATTAAACCATGTAAACAGCCAAGAGGCAGTATTTTTGCAGTTGGAATAAGACAAACAAGAGTGGTGTGTGCATTTTGTTTTTAATTTTTCCACAGAGGTAATACAGTAGTGTTTACACTTCTGAACGTATCATTCATTTGCAGTCTGCTTTTGGCAATTTTTTCATTGCATTGTTCTCCACTTGTGCCATATTGTTTTTATTGTATGTTTTTTTCAGTGCAGTACAGAAATGCGTTGTGTAACAATGTACAAAACTAAGTGACGGACAAAAACTGCAATTTCTTTTTGCTAATCATTACAGAACTGTGATAAGCTTACAACTTTAATCAAATTGCGTGCTCAATGTAGTTATGTTCAGTGCTCAGATTCCTTATTTATTTGCAATACATAGTGTAAACAATTATTTCATTGCAATGTTCTTCCCTTCTACCCGCATATGCTCCATTTTAAATATTTTGTGCATGTTGTTTCATTACAGCACAAAAGCACTTCCACAATAAAAGTGGGCAGATTGAGATGGTTGTGGGGCAGTTTGGTTGTTTAGTTATTTTAGAGCTGTAAAAGGAGTGAAACTTTACAAAACATCAGCAGTATTCATGCAATGCGTCAGGCATACTAAGTGTTCACATTCCTTACTCTTTTCAATGTTGTGTTGAGAAGTAAAGCTTGTTTTTGACGAATACTGCACTGCAGTACCTGTTCATTTCCCATGTAGTAGAACATGCAAACTGACACACATTTTCTGTAACATATCATGCCTTTATTTGAATACTTTTGATTTTTAAAAATGTAGTATTGAAGTATAATAAGCTGATATGGACAGCTTTGGGATCACAGGCCTTTCAGAGCCTATTTTTTTATTTGCTGCTTGCTAGCATCCTCTTCTGGTACACACTCTTGGTACGATTCTCAACAATCAGCTGGTTTATGTGCTCATGAAAACCAAGTGATGGTCACACTTATTAAGTGACTATGCCCATGAGCTTTTTTGAAACAGCATCACCAGTTAGCCTTTGCTGCTTTGATGACCATTCTGTCAACATACAAGTTGGCCATCTTCAGGCCTTGAAATAGATGACATTCATACTGATGATGATACTGATTCATACTGATGTGAGTTTCACTGACTGAAGCAACAAACAGATAAGGAAAAAAAGGGGTGTCTTTGTTTGGCTATGCTTCTGTGCAGTGCAAACAAAAGTAAGATACAAATTAATATGAAGAGGCTAAGAAGTGACGAAAAAAATGTGGCGGAAGGAAGTATTGTGGGGATGGACAGCCTTAAACAGATTTCATTCTGAAAATGCGCATATTGCTTGCGAACAGCATATGATTTGTACATTGTAGTGAGCAATCACTATTTTTAAAATACTTTATAAACTCAACTTTGGTCCTGTCAATGATATTATGAAGACCCCCTTAAGTTAAACTCCACATATGAAATTTGGTCTATGTCAATGCAAATTATCGGTTGTCGACTGTGGTTTTCATCAAATGCACTACAAGCACTGGACATATTCTGAAAACTGCGATTGTTAAATACTGCAGAGGAAAACTTGCATTATTTTCTTAGGTAGCTGCAGTACTCTATTCTCTATTAAGTAAGGGCTCATTGGTAAAATTGTTTAGATAACAGCAAATCTTCCACAATTTGTTCAGTTTATGAGCCACAACATTGGGGAAAATGCTCTTCAGTATGCGAAACTTCTTCACTTCTCTGATGACACGTTCAACATGTACTCTCAGATTGGCAATCTCCCTTGTTTTGGTCTCTTCAGCGACTGAAAACTGCTGCTTTCCATTCAGCATGGGTGGCACATTTAGGCTAACACCAATTTCATTTAGATCATCACTGATCAGAAACCCTCTGTCTGCCATCACGCTATCTCCGGGTTCAAGGAGATCATATAAGCCACTTTTCCTTGTAATCTCTTTGTCTGATATCCTGCCAGGAGACAGGTCAGAGACAAAGGAGATAAACCCATTAGGTGTTATCCCCAGCAGGCTTTTTGCTGTATTGTGACTTTTGTAGGCACTGAATGTGTCACCCTGCACAGTGTAATCAGATGGGGTCTCAATAAAAAGTTCTGTACAGTCCAGTATCACACGAGTTGAAGGATAGAGAGCCCTGAAAGACTGCAGCATGTACGAAGACACAGTTTCACGTGATGGCCACACTGGGATCTGAACTAGCACATCACTCAGGAAATCTACCCAGTAAGAGAATATGCCGCTTACCAATGATGTGCTTATGGCAAAACGGAATGCTATATCCTGCTCTAGGAGGCCGACTCTTAACCTGCACAAGCAGATAATCCGCTGTTCCCTCACACTAAGCATAGGTCGTCGGCCAGCTGGCGAGTTCGTTGTTCTGTGCTTGGAACAGATAAATGCAACGAAGCATTCAAAGCGCTTCAGTGAGGAGAAGCCAGTGTAAAACCTAACCTGCTTGTCATCCTTGACTAAGTCTTCAATATGAGAACTTTGCTTAGTTGTCTGCTTATCTCTAGCCCTCCCAGTCTTTTCCTTGTGCAGCAAAGAACGCAGTTTAGCTACTTCTTCTTCAAGGAAACTGGTATTCTGTCTCAGCTTTTCATTCTCTTGCTGTAGTTGTTGACACCTAGTTACAAGCTCTGCAGCCCTTGCTTGGTAACGATGTGCTGCCTCTGATGCTGGTCCCATGGAATACATATGGTCGTAGTCTGGAATGAAGCAATTTAAAACAAATATGGTAGGCTGCATTTAGCAAACAGTTTTTATATGATAGCAAGGTCAGGTGGCAAAAGTGAAGCCAGATTTATATGAAGTTGTTTATAGTAAAAATAAGCATGCAAAATAAAATAAAATGACAGAAACAAGCCATAGGCAAGAGCTTAACAGCAGGTGCAAAACACAATGCCAGGATTATATCTTCGTGCTCTCATTTCCAATTCCTCAATCTATTCCATTCTAGTTGCATTTTTCAATAGGTCTTGCTGTACATATACACATTTCATAGCGAGGTTACCTGCTGGTAGCTGGGGATGCATGCTTGATGGAGAAGCAGCTGGAAGAAGCACAGGTGAAGTAGCTGAGAGGTTGTCTGCAAAGATAATTTCAAAATACTTTAACAGCGCGGTTGTAGCTGCAAGACAGTACCTGAATTTAAATAACCTGAATGAGCGGAATAACGTTCTCTGGAAAACGAACTTTTTAGTAACAGCTGTAGCAGAGCCAGCTCATAAAGAGAGGTATAAATGTACAATCACTAATAGCGAGAAAGCCTACTGCCACACCCCCCCCCCCCCCTCCCCTGAAAAAAAAAAAGTCATTGCGTCTGCTGGTCACGGCGAAACGAATCCAAACAGACAATGATAAGACAGCGCTCCGTTTGTAATGCCGACCAAATCCCATCTGTGTGTGTCTCCCTTTTCACTTGCGCATGTTATGCAGTGCCAAAATTCAACAAGTCCGTTTACTTACCGACCATTAAACCCGCTCCCTTCTTTCTAGCGAAAGAAAGTGAAGCACTATAGCAGCGTCTGGTTCGCTTTCCACATTCGAAGCACATAAAGCTTAAATGCAAAAGAAAAAAGGCTGTTACGTACGTTGCTGAGATTCCACTTCAACCGTGCCGCAGATGCAGAGTTCGTCCTGGATATAGGCTTCCTGCGACATCGCCACGACGCGCTTTATACGGCGTCGTTTCCCAGCGCCTGGCAAACATAAGGAAGCATTAGCAGCAGGCAACTATCTCCTCTTAAAGTGGCAGTCTTACCCGTAACCACAGCAGGTGTCCGTTCTGCATACACTCGGTGTGGAAAGATCGTGGGGAGACGATCCATGTATCCCTTGCGCCCGCTTGTGTTGAAATGCGCACCACATATTTTGTGGTGCTTTGAAGGCTTCCACAAGGTAAATCGTCCTTCCGAGCCTTGCCGATTTATCCTGCGCACCCATTCTTGCTTCAGCATGTTGTCCTTGGGGAATCCGTGGAATGATATGTTTTTGTCCTTTCTTGTGTTGTTGCTACAGCCGGGCACGCAACATGTTTGACCGCCACCGCGATTCTCCTTTGCGGACATGTCGAACGTCTAAAAAGCACCACAAAACTGCAGAAAGATTAACAGCTCACCACCACTACAGTCCACTGCTAGATATTACTAAAAAACACCAACAACACGCACGAGAAGACGCACAAGGCCAGAAAACTGCGGCAGAACAACGCAACACCTGACAGCAGCCGGCAGGCGAGCATAGAAAAAGGGGGAGACGATCGCTCCGTTCTCCCATCATGCTTTGCGCGGATCCGCTAGGGGATGGCGCGGCGCTGCAATTTGTGGAAAGGTCTATTAATGTGAAGCGTTGCTTTAGTTAAGCGGTTTATTAAATGCTTACACAATTAAATTCGATGCCCGCAATTCTCTTTACTTTATCCTATGAAGCGCGCGAACTCATGCCATGTTTTTTGTTTATCCACAGATGTCGCAACTATAATCTAATGCATTTTCTTTTATATTTATGCACTTCACCGTGCATAACCTGTGCCGAAATGCAAACACCAAATGAGGCGCAAGCAATGTGAGATGTTACGCAGTGATGTCATGAGTATGAAGCAAGTGTACATACAAGATTATATATATGAAGCTGGCCGAGTGAAGAGTGGTCATGACAGGCGTATTGTACAGGTGTAGGTATATGACGTTCACCTGCGTATATTTAAGCATTCTGTACAACGAAAGCAAAAGAAAAAAGGAGCAGTATACGCGTCCAGACTGTCAAGGATTTTAAGCACACAGCGCAAAAAATAGGGAGAAGAAAACATGCTAGAGAAAGCAGTTGTATGGTACGTTTTCTTCCTCTTTATTCCTGACTCTTGTTCCTTTTGAGCAGATTTTTGCAGGGGTTGAAACATTAAGCTAGAGGAATACGGACGGAAACTTTTTGCCTCGTTTTTATTTCTTCACAGGATAGCTGTCGACACGGTAATTGCACCACGGAGCCTCAATGACACAATGCAACAAATTAGTAATTACATTACCTTTTAATGAGATAAGTTGCAAGTGACAGCACTCGCAATACAAGGTGCTAACTACCTTAATGCTAGAACTAGGTCAAAGAGAATGATCGCAGTACAGGATGAAAAACACAGCCCCGCCTAACGCACGCCTTTCTCTTTCGAGTCTCAGTCCTCGTCTCTCCTCCGTGTTAGCTTCTCGTGCGGAGTCGGGGAAGGGGATCCCTGGGATGCGGCACCGAAACCCGATCCCTCGGACGGCGGGCTCCTCTCGGCGGCGCCAGGCGGTTCTCGGTGGCTGGCAGGTGGCGGAGGATCCGCCGCTTGTTGGCCGACTACTCTGGCGCGAAGCTGGGAGAGAAGCGAGATGGACATCCGGGCGTGTTGGCGTGGCGCCTTGGTTTCAGCGGCGTTTCAGTCGACGCAGGGCAATGTATCTGAAGTGCTGCTGACGCAAGAAAGCGCCAAGTACAGCGCGGCTTCGGACTTCAATAAGCAGACCACACTTACGCCGCCGAAATCTCATGGGGCGGGGTATCGTGGCGTCAAACACCACTGACACGCGCGCGCACATACACAAACACACTCACTCACTCACTCACTCACTGACTCACTCACTCACTCACTCTACTTACTGTCAGCTGCGACAAGGCCAATGTATGTGCTTCGTAGTCGCGGGAAAGGAACTGACGGTTCGCGAACGCGACAATGAAGAATAACCCACGACAAGTGCCGCTCATTTCCCTAGGAAGAAAAAAAGAGTAACTAATAAAGAAACGACAGGAAGGAAAAGAAGTGTAAAGGCTGGACAGAGACAAAATAACTTGGCCCCGACCACTCGTCTACGTCGCAAAAAAAAAAAAAAAAAGACGAGCTTTCAACAAGAAAGCTGAGGCTACGGAGCGTGAACTCAGCAAGAAGGTGAGATACCGCTACCAGCTTGCCGACCACCTGTGCATCCTCTGGAAGAGAAAGCACTTCCTCGAGCGGCGTGCACTTCATTTCTGGCTGTTGCGCCCATGTAGGGGTGAGCCTAACATCTTTAGAAGTATTTCGCCACTGGCGCAGCCTGTAGAAGTGTTCCCTAGGCAAGATAGAATAACACTATTTATTTATTTATTTATTTATTTATTTATTTATTTATTTATTTATACTGCAGCCCAATCGAGCTATCGCAGGAGTAGGTTTGTACAGTGCATTTAACAACAAAACATTTTTCTGCCCAAATCAGCTTGAACACCGAAGGAATCATGATAATTTCAAAATAAAACATACAATGAGTAGTAATACACACAGTATGAATCAAGCTATCTTACAGAAAAATTCCTCCAATGGCAGTGACCTAGTTTCACCTCGTAGTAAGTTCCGTTTTTTCAATTGTACGAGAAAAGAACTTATGCTTGAATAGGTTAGTACGCGATTGAAATGGGTGCAAGATTAAGTTTGTGGCTATTCCTAGTAAGTTTCAATTTATCATGGGAGACAGATTGTTGTTCTTTATGAAAAAATAAATAAATAAAGGCGCGCAGCCAGTCACTGCGAGAGAAAAGGTGCAACAAGGAGCACCTGGTCTCTCGCTCGGGTTCTTTCGCATCTGTCCTAAAGTTTCTTACAACGACTCGAATATTCTTCCCCTGTTAGTCGACTTGAGATTTCACTATTTGAAATTGCCAAATACTGTTTCTTTTTCTGGTATATGATGGGTGACATATATCACTTATCGCCGCCTCTAGGGAGCCAGAACCACGAATTTAACGATTTTTCCGGACTGTGCTGCAGAATAGCCGTGGGTGCACGGGGGACCATTTCCTATGCGAAAGCAGGTGAGAATATTTACTCAACGCTTTTCAGCAGTGTGTCGGAATGGAACGAAAACGAAAAAAAGAACAATATTTCTGGCCCGGACGAAAACGTAACCAAAACGTTTTTTTTTTTTTTTCGTAGTGAAAGGAAATAATTTTTACCGGTTTTCGGTTCAACGGAAAAGTCGACAATCCGAAACCGCCGACGTCAGGCAACGTCAGCATTAGTGCGTATCTCACTCAGGCAGGGATACTGCGAGCGATAGCGGGTCGAGCGATCCACTGTAGGGACAGCGCGTAAGCTGAGAAACTTGGGGGTAAAAAAGAACATACCTGATTCACGATAAACTTAAGAGTGATAAAGAACTTTTTTTCTCGGATGAGGCAAAGAACATGTGCCTAAAAATAATCAATAAGCCCTCCTCGCAGCAAGAAATCTGACGCTCTTCCCAAAAATGCGACAAACACTTGCGTATTATTAACCTAAACGCTCGCAGCGTCCTAAACAAAACATAAAATCTTGAAATTACTTCGTTAGAGCACAGTCCAAACGTCGCAGTTATAACGGAGACATGGCTGCGGCCCGAAATACGTGAAGAGGATATGTTCCCACCCTGGTATGAAGTATTGCGCAAGGATCGGAATTCTAGGGGAGGCGGTATTGCAGTCTTTATTAAACACCATATAGAGGCTGTTCTCCTGGAAGACGATACAAGTCTCGAATACTTATGTATCAAAATCACGTGTTGGGGCCACAAATTTCTTTTGTACGCAATTTATACACATCCCGATGCACCACCTGAGTATCTAGTCAAGCTACAAGAAAGCATGTCCCAATACCAGTCAAATAAATTGTTACTTGTAGGTGACCTAAACTTACCTGACGTCATTTGGGAGCGTTTGCAAGCACTTTCATGGAACAGTAAACATTTAAACAGCATGCTTAACATAATGCTAACGCATGACCTAATTCAAGTTGTTCAGGAGCCAACACGTGTGCAAGGAACTTGCCAATCTGTGCTTGATCTGGTATTTTGCCCAGAATGTTACCTGATTATACCGTACGTCGCAATTGTAGAAGGTATATCTGATCACCTAGTTGTCAGTATCGATGTATCCATAGTCTCTTCCACCCCATCTGAAAAATCTGTGAAGCGGTCCTTCAAGAACTACATACGCGCAAATGATGCAGTTATAATAGAACATATGGAAAAATGCCTCACCGACTTTAACGACAGTGATGTGATAGCAATTTGGCGCCGTTTTAAACACATGTGTCAGTTCTGTATAAATAAATTTGTGCCTGATAAATATAAACTAGTCCGCTAACAAACACCGTGGATGACACGTGAAATTATCAACATGACTCGCAAGATAATGAGGTTAAAGAGACACGATTACCATCTGATCGAGTTCAAAGAAATGAAAGTAAACCTTGCGCGTTCAGTACGCACCTCGAAGGAACGCTACTTCAATACAGCACTACCAAACTTCATTGTTGAACAGCCCGAAAAGTTCTGGAATTACTAGAGCGAAAAAAAGAAGCCAGTAGCACAAATCTGCATCGATGGATCGATCATTACCGATCACAGGGATATTGCGGGTAATTTCAATTTTTATTTCCATAGTGAATTTTCTGATTCTGGCATTAGTTCTTCCAAGGACGAAACGTTTCACCCATCAGAAGCTAATTTTATTTCATACACTGGCTTATTTCCATGCTAATTAACTTAAAAACTAAATCTTCATGTAGTCCTGACAACATTCCAAACATTCTTTTGAAACGTTATGCTGAAAATATTGCAAAGTTCCTTCTAATTATATTTCGTGCTTCGTTACTTGCTGGAAAATTACCGGATGACTGGAAGATGGCCAGAGTTGTACCTGTATTCAAGAAGGGCGACTGTTTATTGTTAGAAAATTAATGTCCAATATCATTGACATCCACATTGACATCCTCACGAATTCAACATATTGTTGCCAATCAGTTTAACGAATTTATAGATAAACATTCAATACTGTCAAATTTTTAACACGGATTTAGAAAAAGCTATTCAACAGTTACACAGCTTGTCGACGTAATTCATTCACTCACCTTATGCCTTGATAAAAAGGGTCGAATTGATGCTGCATTTCTTGATTTTAGCAAAGCCTTCGATACAGTTCCACATGGCAAATTCATACTAAAACTTAGGCATCTTGAGCTCCCAGAAATATTGATCGCAAGGATAATAATCTATATAACAAATCGCCGCCAGTTCGTAGAAATTAATAAGCAACATTGTGGCTGTCTTCCAGTCAACTCGGGAGTTCCTCAAGGAAGTGTCCTAGGACCATTGCTCTTTTTACTTTACATAAATGATATTACTACTTCAATCCATTCCAGTGTGCAAATTAGGTTGTTTGCGGACGACTGCGTGCTTTTTAGAGAAATCACTTCAACAAATGATCAAATTGATTTAAATACTTCTCTAGCTGGCATTATTGATTGGTGGAAAATGTGGGGAATGCGGCTTAACGCTGAAAAGATGGTATTTCTTCGCTTTACTCGTCACAAAGCTCCATTTAGCTTTAGTTACACGTTAGGTTCGTTGCCTTTGAACGAAGAAACAAAATATAAGCATTTGGGTGTCACAATTACTAACAATTTATCATGGAATTTACACATTAATATCGGTTCTTCGGCCTTGCGTAAATTATATTTTTTGCGACATAAACTGAAAAATTCCCCACCTAACGTAAAACTGCTTGCGTATAATTCATTAATTAGACGGAAACATGAATATGCATGTGTTGTTTGGGGCCCGTTTGTTAAACAAAATATTAAATATCTCGAAAGGGTACAGAAGAAAGCCGTGCGATTCATACATTAAAAATTCTCTCAATACAAGTCCCCTCACAAATAATGCGTGATAATGGCATCGAAATCCTTGAGCAGCGAAGGGAACACTTAAGAATTTGATTTCTTTCCATGCTTTTTAATGGAGGTTTATCAAATAATCCTGCATCCTATCTGTCTAGTTCAACGTCTAGGCTTACTCGACACCATCATCCGAATTCACTGACACCTTATTTTGCCACGGACGGATGAATTCAAGTATTCTTTTTCTCCCCGAACTATAGCAGACTGGTATAACTCGTTGTTGCCTGTTTCAATTGATTGATTCATTGTATTACTTTTGTGTCTTACCACACTGCTTGATTGATTAATGTATTGTATTATTGCTCTGTTTAACCACCCTGTTTGGACCTGAACTAGGTCTGCAGTATGAAATAAATAAAAAAATAAAAAAATAATAATCTAAGCCAGCCGCTCGTTGCACCTGCAGATCGGCATCGTAGCAAAGTCCAGGGATTTCGCGCTGAAGAGCTTATTGTTTGCTTTTCTATGCGTTCAGCGCTTTGTTACCGAAGCTTTATCGTTCGTTTAAGTTACCGCATAAGCGGTCCCGCACTTCGGCCAGTACACTCAATGGCGCACGTGCTGCTCTGCTGCTTTTGAGATCGTACTCGGTGCCTTGACTCTGATTTATGAGTTCTGAGATCATGTTCAGTGCTTTGACTCAGGGCAGTGAGCTTGACCTCAGAATTCATAAATAAGTTATTGAGAAAACTAAATACTACGTTCTTGTCGTTACTCTGCTTCGAAAATCCTTGCATGGAAACAAAAACCGTTATGAATCGTTACGGATCATTTATTTTTTCGTTCCCGAGCAGAATCTTTTTTTTCAGTAGACCGAAACCAAAACCGGAGCGGGAAGAATTTCATTCAGAAACCCTGCTTTTCAGTCTAAGAATCGGCCCATTTAGACAGACTACGTCAGAATGTTTTATTTATTATTTGGCCATTCTAAACATGTTTGCCTCCCTTGAAAGGAATGTGAGGTGGTTTATTTATCACACGTTCTTTTCCTTAAGTCAATACAGCACTGCATAGTGCATAAGGTAACATACTTTTCCATTCTTTCATTACTGCAATTGCTGTGGTACCCCAGATAACCGAAAGTAGTTGTTAATCATTTACCAGCTCCTGAATTGTTCGGCGATGAACGGATTCCCCCGGTTCCATGATACATAAAAAGAAATGAGTTCATATAACTTCATATCGACCGTTTTCGCGGCGGTCCCGTCGGCGCTGCCATGTTTCATCACGTGGTGACGCGTCCATTGCATGACTCAACTGCCTCCGTTGCCTCCGCATTTACAATGGGTGTGCATGACGCCGGTGCGGCTAAGCAAACCTCTGTTTCGGGAGATATCGTAGACGTCGACTGGGTAGACGACACAAAGCGTTGGCCACAGCTTCAGAGAACATGCAAAAAGCGCTTTGGAAGCTCATTAAGCTACGTCCAAACGGCGCGAGCAGCGTATATGGTGGTTATCTTATAATCGGGGCTAAATATGTGTTTCCAAGCTATCCAAACATGCCCCTGATCTATTTCATCAGGATCAGCGTGTTTTGCTGTTCGTTCTTTATTTGACGAATATCTTATGTAGCGTCTTGTCAAATTTCTGACTCAGTATACATTACCTTGATGCGGTCACGGTCTGATTATTTCTACTTAATCGCTCGCGGGTGTGCTCAGTTCCGATAGATTTGTTCTTGCTGCACGCAAGGCTTGAAGCGACGCCGTTTTGTACATTGTAATACCGTGTAGCAAAGATGTATTATCGCTAGTAACTCGTTCACTCTTGTGGACTGTCACGAAACATTCAGCTTCGACCACTCCTGCGCTATTGGTGTATTCCGTCATTTATTGTGCGTGTATGGTGCGCATATAATCAAGTGTGCGCCCATTCAGCTATTTGCACGTTCGCAATAGAGGGCGCGTAAGATTCCGTGCCACTTGGGGTGGGTATGTGTAGATACTGAACGCGAAACGTACTATGACAGGAAGCGGCGCTACTATCCCTTATAAAAATTTCTAGCAACATTTTTAGACTATTTAGACTATTGCTACTAGAACCTACCAACAGTCAATTGAAGTCCTACCAACTGTCTTTATACATCCTAACAACGCTCTAGTAACACCCTAGAAACAATTGGCCACCAACTCCCAATAGAAACGTGTTCATAGGATGTCTTTAAACTTCCTATCAATTTCATATGAACATTTGTCTTATACACCCTAGTAACATTCTTTCAAAAGAAGAATGATCATATTCTGCCAACTCCCTACCAATTATGCGAACAACGAAAAACTGCGCAAAAAAGAACAAGACAGAGAAAGAACCACACGACACTGTCTTGTTCTTTTTTGCGCAGTTTTTCGTTGTTCGCATAATGTCATACCGACTAGCCCCTCACCGTACGCTTCTAGACTCCCTACCAATCCCCTATTAACAGGCCTTCTTTATACACCATATTAACATTCTTCCAATTGAAGAATGTTTGTAAACGTTCTGCCAAGTTCCTACCGATCACCTATTAAAATTTGTCTTTATACACCCTAATGACGTCCTGTCAACAATTGGCCACCGTACTTCAATTGAAGCACGTTTATAGATGGTCTGTAAGCATTAGAGTAACCATCAACCAATACAAGCCTTCAGGTTCTACAGTAACATTGTGGTAATGTTTTACTTCATCATCGTCATCAGCCTCGTTACGCTCTTTGCAGAGCAAAGGCCTCTCCCATACTTCTCCAACTACCCCGGCCATGTAATAATTGTGGCCATTTTCTCCCTGCAAACTTCTTTATCTCATCCGCCCACATAACTTTCTGCCGCCCCCTGCTACGCTTCTTTACCCTTGCCATCCAGTCCGTAACCCTTAATGACCATCGGTTATCTTCCCTGCTCTTTATATCTCCTGCCAATGCCCATTTCTTTTTCTTGATTTCAACTAAGATGTAATTATCTCGCGTTGGTTCCCTCACCCAATCTGCTCTTTTCTTATCCCTTAACGTTACACCTATCATTCTTCTTTCCATAGCCCGTTGCGTCGTCCTCAATTTAAGTAGAACCCTTTTCGTAAGCCTCCAGGTTTCTGCTCCGTACGCGAGTACTGGTAAGACACAGCTGTTATACACTTTTCTCTTGAGGGATAATGGCAGCCTGCTTGCTGTTCGTGATCTGAGAATACCTGCCAAGCGCACTCCAGCCCATTGTTATTCTTCTGATTGTTTCAGTCTCATGATCCGGATCCGCGGTCACTACCTGCCCTAAGTAGATGAATCGCCTTATCACTTCCAGTGCCTCGCTACCTATCGTAAACTGCTGTTCTCTTCCGAGGCTGTTAAACATTACTTTTCTGCAGATTCATCTTTAGACCCACCCTCCTGCTTTGCCTCTCCAGGTCAGTGAGGATGCATTGCAATTGGTCCCCTGAGTTACTAAGCAAGGCAATATCATCAGCGAATCGCAAGTTACTAAGATATTCTCCATTAACTCTTATCCCAAATTCTTCTCAATCCAGGGCTCTGAATACCTCCTGTAAACACGCTGTGAATAACATTGGAGAGATCGTATCTCCCTGCCTGACGCCTTATTTTATTGGGATTTTGTTGCTTTCCTTATGGAGGACTACTGTGGCTGTGGAGCCGCTATACATATCTCAGTATGTTTACATATGGCTCGTCTACTCCCTGATTCCGTAATGCCTCCATGACTGCTGAGGTTTCGACTGAATCAAACGCTTTCTCGTAATCAATGAAATCTATATATATAATGGTTGGTTATATTCCACTCGTTTCTCTATCACCTGATTGATAGTGTGAATATGGTCTATTGTTGAGTAGCCTCTACGGAATCCTGCCTGGTCCTTTGGTTGACGGAAGCCTGTGTTCCTGATTCTATTTGCAATTACCTTAGTAAATACTTTCTAGGCAACGGACAGTAAGCTGATCGGTCTGTAATTTTTGAAGTCTTTGGCGTCCCCTTTCTTATGGATTAGGGTTATCTTAGCGTTCTTCCAAGATTCCGGTACGCTCGAAATCATGAGGCATTGCGTATACAGGGTGGCCAGTTTTTCTAGAATAATCTGCCCACCATCCTTCAACAAATCTGCTGTTACCTGATCCTCCCCAGCTGCCTTTCCCCTTTGCATAGCTCCCAAGGCTTTCTTTACTTCTTCCGGCGTTACTTGTGGGATTTCAAATTCCTCTAGACTATTCTCTCTTCCATTATCACCGAGGGTGCCACTGGTACTGTATAAATCTCTATAGAACTCCTCAGCCACTTGAACTATATCATCCATATTAGTAATGATATTGCCGGCTTTGTCTCTTAACGCATACATCTGATTCTTGCCGATTCCTAGTTTCTTCTTCACTGCTTTTAGCCTTCCTCCGTTCCTGAGAGCATGTTCAATTCTATCCATATTATACTTCCTTATGTCAGCTGTCTTACGCTTGTTGATTAACTTCGGAAGTTATGCCAGTTCTATTCCAGCTGTAAGGTTAGAGGCTTTCATACACTGGCGTTTTTTGATCAGATCTTTCGTCTCCTGCGATAGTTTACTAGCATCCTTTCTAACGGAGTTACCACCGACTTCTCTTGCACATTCCTTAATGATGCCCATAAGATTGTCGTTCATATCTTCAACACTAAGGTCCTCTTCCTGAGTTAAGGCCGAATACCTGTTCTGTAGCTTGATCCGGAATTCTTATATTCTCCCTCTTACCGCTTACTCATTGATCGGCTTCTTATGTACCAGTTTCTTCAGTTCCCTCCTCAAGACTAGGCTAATTCGAGTTCTTACCATCCTATGGTCACTGCAGCGCACCTTGCCGAGCACGTCCACATCTTGTATGTTGCCAGGGTTAGCGCAGAGTATAAGGTCTATTTCATTTCTAGTCTTGCCATTCGAGCTCCTCCACCGTCCACTCTCGGCTATCCCGCTTGCGGAAGAAGGTATTCATTATCCGCATATTAATCTGTTCCGCAAACTCTGCTAATAACTCTCCCCTGCTATTCCTAGAGCCTATGCCATATTCACCCACTGACTTGTCTCCAGCCTGCTTCTTGCCTACCCTTGAATTGAAGTCGCCCATAAGTATAGTCTATTTTGTTTTGACTTTACCCATCGCGGATTCCACGTTTTCATAGAAGCTTTCGACTTCCTCGTCATCATGACTGGATGTAGGGCGTATACCTGTACCACCTTCAATTTGTGCCTTTTATTAAGTATCACAACAAGGCCTGCGACCCTCTCGTTAATGCTATAGAATTCCTGTATGTTACCAGATATATCCTTATTAATCAGGAATCCGACTCCTAGTTCTCGTCTCTCCGCTAAGCCCCGGTAGCACAGGACGTGCCGGCTTTTCTGCCCTGTATATGCTTCTTTCGTCCTCCTAACTTCACTGAGCCCTATGATATTCCATTTACTGCCCTCTAATTCCTCCAATAACACTGCCAGACTCACTCACTAGATAACGTTCTAGCGTTAAGTGTTGCCAGGTTCAAATTCCAATGGCGGCCTGTCCGGAACCAGATATTCTTAGCACCCTCTGCTGCGTCGCAGGTCTGACCGCCGCTGTGGTCAGTTGCTTCGCAGCTGCTGAGGACTAAGGGCCGGGGTTTGAATGTTGTGTTCATATAGGAGGTTGTGTCCAAGTACTGCACCAGGGTGGGCAATGCGGCTCTGGTGAGGGAATGCGTTACCGGTTCCGGTCACCCGGATCAGGCCACACTCCAGGCCTGTTTATGCAGTGTGTTCAATGGGGCTGGTTGGTTCATATTTAGAAAAAAAACAGGATCTGCGCAACACAGGACGAGCGAGTAAACAGGACAGAGCGCTGACTAGCAACCAAATGCTTTATTTGCAGAAGCAGCATATAAATACATCATGAAGTTGATATAAAGAATATAAAAAGAAGGAGAAGTGTCAGCCACAAAGATAATCAATTTCTTTTGTTGAGAGCGGGAGCGACGCAGAGGTGACGTACGCGTCGCCATTTCTGAATATACAAAATGCTTCAAAGATTTCCCGCGCACGCTTTTCGCTATAGCTGGCGATTATTTCGCACTTGTCAAAGATCGGGGTGCAACCACACGTCTTACAGTGCGCAGCTAGATGACTACGGGTTCTCTTTTAGTGAAGCAACATGCTCGCGCAGGTGATCATTAATGCACCTCCCCGTTTGCCCGATATAGCAACGTTTACAATCAAGTGGGATTTTATAGACGCCCTGCGTTGTACAGTTAATAAAGCCCTGAACATGATTCTTATAGCAGCTTTTGCGGGCGACAGTATCCTCCCTATTGACTGTATCCGACAGTATCCTCCCGAACAACCCGCTCGGTATTAGGGGCATTTGCACACCACCTCACTAGTGCCTTGGCCGCAATTTTCATAATGGTATGGGAAACACGGTGTACATAAGGAATGACGGCAAGCCTAGATCTAGGCTAGATTTATATGCTGCTTCTGCAAATAAAACATTTGGTTGCTAGTCAGCGCTAGTCAGTGCTAGTCAGTCGTCCTGTGTAGCGCTGTTCGTGTTTTCAATCTGTTTATGCAATTTTGTCAACACGCGGATCTTTTTTTTTTTAATCCGGTGGCAAATTGCATGGCCCCCGGATTCGAACCATGGTCCTCTTGCACGCGAGGCGGATGTTCTACCTCTACGCCACCGCTGCACCATTTCACTTACATGTGCTTATGTACTTGCTACTGACGTTTTACGAGCCCCCAAGTAACATTCGTCAGTATGTGTGAACATATTGGTAAAAGGCAGTATGCCACTTAGAAGGTGCATATAGATGGAAAACAGATGCAAGTTTGCACTAAAAGAAGTTTATTCAAACAAAACATTTACACAAAATTATGAGAAAGGTAATAGAGAAATTAATAAAAATAATAAATAAATAAGGACAGGGTTGATTACGGCATGCCAGCTGTGGCATAATCTCTAGCAAGCACCGATGATATATATTTTTTTTTTTTACATTAAGTGCTTATGTCTCTGAGAACGTTTGCAGAGTGAACCCTGCGCAGAAACAAGATGGCCATGTTCAGCTCAGCACATCACATATAATGATATATAGAACAGCTTCTTGACAAGGTTCACATGCAAGTTCACATGAATGCTAAAATTGTAGCCGTCATCCCCGTTTACTTGCAGAGGTAATGACAAGCATGGGGAACATTTTGCAATGCATATCCTTTGCTGCGTTGTGTTTACTACGTGTCATTAAAATTAGGAAAGTGCGCAAGGTCGTTTCCGCAAAGAAGGGGGCAGCCTAAAACTATTGTTATCGCCCCCAAAGTTGCGGCCTGAATAATTTGTTTCCCAAAATGTTTTAACTAATTATCTGCATGAATAATTTAATCACTAGAAAAGTCAATTACATGGTTTATTCATGGTGAAACTTGTAGCGCGCACAACAGACATGGACGCAGCGAAGGTGGACACGCGAGCGCAAACTCACAACTGTTTACTTTTGGAAAGACAAAGAACGTAAAAGCGCCAGCTAGCTGCACCGAACATGTGCCAAACGAGCCTCCATATTTATATAAACAGATTGCAAAGCTTGAAGCAGTATTCAAGAATACAAATTCTTTGTCAGTGATAGCAACCAATGGCTGACTGATGCATCTTTAAGCACGCACTACATTTTCTACCCTCTTACGCTCGTAGAACAGAGTGCTCCAAGCTGGCGTAACCAGCTTACTTGGTAGAGAAACTTCACTGCAGCTGCCGTCGTCGTCGCTTCTCCTGTTCCATCAGAGATGGGACGCCATAGAGGTTTGACCTTAGAGAAAAGACTTTATGTGCACAATATTTATATCGACACCTATTTACAGTGAGTCTGACGTATCAACTCGACATAGCCGATAGTGCATAACACCGTTCGCACGTCAAGACCCTTCGGTTACACTGGGACCGGCGCCTTAACTCGGCAGAGCCGAAAGTGCAGAGCACCTTTCCTACGCCCGGCACCTCCGTAAGAGGTCGGGAGCCAGGCTTTAACCCTTCAATTGCTCCTCCCAATCCCCTCACGGCAAATCACGACACCCCAGTGACCTGATTGGATCAACTGGGCTGTCACTTACTGGTCACTCTCTCTCTCTCTCATCATCTCCCTGCGTTCCTCAGGACATTTAGAAAGATAGAGGGAGAGAAAGGAACCGCCAAACAACAAACAACATCCCCACCATCCTGCGCTGCGATATGCATGGGAAAGTCTCTCGACATTTTGAAGAACACTTACAGGGAACGAACATCTGCGTCGCGCCGTCCTCGTACTTTAATTAAAACCATCGCGCACTGCGTGCTACAAAGGGCACCTCTGCCGAAGTGCACACACCGATTCACCATGCAGTCTTGCGCGTGCTTCGCCTCCTCCGGCGGGCCCATAAAACTAAGTGCAGAGATGGATTGTGTCTCCGGTGCCAGCCTGTCTTTCAAGAGACCGCGCATCGGGTCACCGATCCCTCTGGCTTTGAAGCTGCCCCTTTGTCCCCCCAGGCATGCTCATTGACGCCCTAATGACGCTTTGCCCGTGGTCCGTCCCAGGCAGGGCGCCTCCGTCCGCGCTTCCGGGCCGAAGAACCCCCAACGTCACAGCCTTTCCCACGTTTCCAGACCGCACGCGCGACGATGCCCCGAGGTGGCGACGTGGGCCCTCTGCCGCGAAAGGGCGCCTCCTGACTCACTAACCAAGCGCCCAGCTGGTTTTGCTCTCGGCAAAATTACTTCTCAGCGCCCATGCCGCTTGTCAACATCCTTTATATGTGCCTTATTATATGGAACGCTTCTGTAATACCCCGTGTTCGTTTATTTTTACTCGAAAACAAAATATCTGCGTCTAAAAATGCCGGTTCACAATGACATATGTTGCCGTGGTTAGACAAGTTCCAATGATTTTCTTTCACATTCGCACTTGTCTATCCAGTGCAACCTATGTCCTTGTGAACCGTGAAACTACACTCTCAGTATTTCACTACCTCTCATCCTGAACAGCCAGAGTAGGAAAGAGCACAGAATGAGTTCATGATAAAACAATATTTACCACACATTAAGTCATCGCGACCACTGTGGAAACGTAGTGTTTGTACGCTTCATGTTTATAAGAACTTCAAGCGAACCGCATGACGCGGCGTAGCTCAAAAATGTAAGAAAGTCGTTATGAAAACATTTCACGTCTTACAGTTCGCGCTATAGTAACCTGCCAAAATGCTGCATAAGAAACTGGAATGAAAATAATAACAAAATAATTTGTTTACGAGAAATGATGAAAAAGAACATACCTTTTTATCATTTGGAGACATACAAATCTTCGGCGCAGCGCTGCCTTGAGGAACAGCTGTTCGCTACTTGTGCAGTTTAAAAGACGGACAGCGCCAATATTAAATCACTATCACCTCACACGATCCTGCATCGCAGCTGGCTGAGAAGTTGCAGAAACGTTCATATCACGGAACGAAGACAGCGCCGCGGGCTTCGCAAGCACGTTGCCGGTTGGCTTGCATCGATGAATCCGCCACAACACAGTATAAGCATAAACAGCACCAAAATAATGATTGCAGCTACAATACGCGAATAAACATCTCCACGCTCCGACCGTACCACAATCTAAACTTTCTAGTATCACGCCGGCGTCACAAAGGAACTGATGGCGATTACGGTGGTCTCCCTCTTTGCCTCGACTCGGACTACAGTGAAATTTGTGCGCATGCGCGAGAGAGGCATGTGACATTCTTTCCATCCACCCGCTTCGCCTTGACCCCCGAGGAACTAAGCCCCTGTTTATGCCGAACAAGGCCTCCCCCCTCCCCTATCTTTCGAGGGTTGACTGACACCTAGACATCGCTTCTCGGTGACAGATGTGGCGAGTCTTTGCGTGCGCACCCCTTTCTGGAAATTGCATTTAGAGGGGGGAATGTTTCTTATGGCCGAGCTTGAAAAAGAACCTAACAAGACCGCCGGCTCAATTTTGTTGTGCATTTAGGGGCTGTATAGTTTTATCTTTCGAGACAATTACTGTTCTGAAAACCGATCTTTTTCTCCAAATGCAATAGATATAGAAAAATTATATCATATAAGGTAAATTATGTGGTTATTCTATATTGCGCAATAACATCATTTAGCACTTGCCACTTTCAAAGACAAAAATTTGCTTCATGGCGCCCAGCGCAGGAAAATGCTGGTCTATTGTAACAAATTAAACTAAATTATGGGGTTTTACGTGCCAAAGCCACTTTCTGATTATGAGGCACGCCGTTGTGGAGGACTCAGGAAATTTGGACCACTTGGGGTAACCGTTAACGTGCACCTAAATCTAAGTACACGGGTGTTTTCGCATTTCGCCTCCACCGAAATGCGGCCGCCGCGGCCGGGATTCGATCCCGGTCAGCAGCCCAACACCATAGCAACTGAGGAACCACGGCGGGTCTGGTCTATTGTATAGTATTTTTATAGTTATATAGATGCCCAAAATGTGGCGGCTATGATGTTACCGCTTTTCAGGCGCCCGAACCACGGCAAAAGCATGGCCTTCGATATGCTGGCTCTTCGTATCCGGAATGCCATAATTACAGATGACATAAGGACACCGCAACACCTGTTGAAGCTCAGAATTTTGCCGCCGTGTTATGAAGTGAAAGCACTCAATATTAGGAGTGCATAATTATTCCTTATCGATCTGTTTTCTCACACAGCAAGCTACCAGCGCCGTAAAGCAGATCAGTTGGGATACTTACTTTGCCTTCACTTTGATGCAACGTCCTATTAGTTTCCTTTAATGTGCGCAAGCCATCGGTAGGAGGCAGGGACGAAAGCGTGCGAATAGGGACGCGAACAAAGCTACATTTTTTTTTATACAGTAAGGATAATTTGATACTTTTTTTTCACAGAAAGGTGTAACTTGCAAAGAATACAACTTTTCTTTGTATTCGACCTGTGCTCTTTTTAAGGTCAACACTTGCTCTCACTCAGCAGCAGCTGTATTTTGCAGCCTTTTGGATATTCGAGCGGCAACGTTCCTGCGCCCTGTTACTGTGAGTTTCGGCTCTTTTTCTTCTTTTCAACAAATATCATGACGCTACAGTGCTGCCACGTTCCAGCTTAGGGCGTACCATTTATATCGCGGAGTGCACTGACCTGATTATTATCTCGTTGAAAAGATAATTGGTGGCCCGCAATAGCATTGCTTGGTATGGGCTTATTTACGCTCCAGCCACACGCCACACCACCTGCCTGCCCGCACGCATGTGGTCGGAGGAAAATTTGCAGATTTCGCAGACTGTACACATATTCCAGCTTAGACTGCGTGTGCGAGCCCAGTGTATACCAAAATTTGTAAACCGGTGTGCGAAATGGGTAGTTTTCCGCACGACCGCACGCGTGCGGCAAGCGGGCGGTGTCACGGCTCAAGCGTAAATTGGCCTTTAATTAACCAGCCCTAAGGCCGGGATAAAGGTGTGTAACTTCTGCGCGGCCTGCACAGTACTCCGCTATCACATCGGTCAGGTGGTGTCGCACAAGCAAATTTTATCGAAGTGTGCTGATGTCGCCGAATGCTCACGTAGTCCAGTAGAAGCTTCAAAAAATTGGTTCTAACAGTTCACGAACATATTTCTTTAAACATTTTAGTAGCACTCCGTCAACAATTCGCTACCGACTTTGATTGGAACTGTGATTTAAAACAAAGAGCTTGATTTCTGAATATGTCACATATCAGCATTAATTTGTGTTAAAAAAATTTATCAAACACTCTTAAGTTACTTCCCATTCTAAACAATTTTCGGCAAACAGTACGAACTGTGGACGTACTGAGGGGACATGTCCTTCCGAACAAAAATATTTTGATGATGTACAGTAAAACATTATTTACACAAAAGTAACGAGCCTTTTGACAGAGTGTTAAGACAAAAGGGAGAACAAGATCTGTTAAAGGGTCACTTAAAATATTCTGTATAGAAAAGTAAGAAGCAAGTCTTTTAACGGTGTATTAAAAATATGCTTTAAACAAAAGTAAGAAGAAAGTATTTTAACGGTGTATTTAAAATATTCTATATAAAAAAGTAAGAAGGATTAGCGGTGTATTAAAAATATTATTTGTACATAAGTAAGAAGGAAGTCATTTAACGGTGTACTTAAAATATTCTTTATACAGAAGTAAGAAGGAAGACTTTTAACGGTGTGCTTAAAATATTCTTTATATCAGAGTAAGAAAGAAGTCTTTTATTGGTGAACTTCAAACATTCTTTAAACAAAAGTAAGCAGGAAGTATTTTTACATTGTATGAAGAAATGTTACTAGAATGTAAATGTAGATAGACTGTCAGTAAAGTAAATAGAAAGTTGGTAGAAATTGTAAATAATGTTAATAGGTATTTTCGTAAGTGACATCTCTTTGTTTAACGAGCAGTACTTACTCCTGCGGACGTTCCGTCGCTGAAGCGTATTCTTTAAAGGTTAGCAACAGTACGCTGGAGGATGAGGAAATTTCTGTATCCCCGAAGGAAGGCGTACAACTGGAAGTGCCGGTAACGCGTACGGACAGTCGCAGCAACGGTCCATGAACTTGGCTACACAGATTCATTCCATTTTTTAATACGCCAGTCACTATTTTTGCCACCAACTTCTGCACGCGTCTTCAATCCACATGATTCAATCCGGCATGATCGGAGCACAGTGGATTAGCGAAAACTCAGTTCAATTTCCGACAGCTGATCCCACAAAGGCAAGGTGGAAGCGGTAATGGCATAGAATAAAGAACAAACTTAGAGAAGGGAAACTGTACCTTCCGCCGTGGTTCGAAAATAAGCAGCGGCAGCGCATGGAACTTACTTTGGGGGACGCCAGATGACGTTGCTCAAACCGGAAGCGGAAGTGCATTTTTTTTTTTAGAGCAAAATTCAATATGGCCGTTTTTTGCCGGTCGCGTACGCTGGTACGCGCCGTGCTTGCCCTGCAGGCTATGCGGCATGCCTCAATGCCTTCGCTGCCGCGTAGGTGGTGCGTTCTAATTGCCAAGAGCCTCTACTGACGCCCATACAAACAAGCCACAAGTGAGTGAAGAGAACGCGCGACTTTATTGGCAGAAGACAAGCAGTGTACATTCTCGTGCAATAGCAGAAATAAAGTTTGCATGTCGAGATACGCTGGAATCATTGACGCGAGCTCGTAAACGGCTCACCGTCGTCGTCGCACGTGGTGGTCAGGTTAACGAGCAACAACTAGCAGCGGAAACAGATTGGACAGTGTGCCACCTGTTTGCAGCGACAGTCGCCGTTAAAAATGCCCAAATTGCATTGCGAAGCAATCGGGAGACGCAGGCATCTGCTACCGCAGCCTACACAGCGACATGGGCTACCCCAGATTTTAGCCATTTACTCCTTTCCAACCTGCACGTTTCTTTTCTTTCGGGGGCCGCTAATGTGTGGCTCACACTTGCTGTCTCACTATGGACAAGTCGCTTTCGTGGGCATCGCCTCCATCAGCTACTTTTGCGGGCCTTTCCAACCATCTGGCTATCAACTTCATACGCATCGGACTATGTAAGCACGTATGCTGGTCTCCGTTCATGCCTAATCGCGGCCGAGAAAGGCCAGAGGCACAATATGCCCATTGCTGCAGCAGGAAAGCGCGAACGGGGAGCACGAATCACGGTGCATTAAAATTGGGAGTCTATGTCGCTGTGCAGGCTGCAGGAGCGAATGCTAACTTCGAGAGACTGCTTCCCAGTGCAACCGACCAGGCCGCAATATTCTAAAAACATAACACTGCGACCATAACCAAGTGACATAACAGCAAAATTAAACAGCAATCAGTCACCGCATGAGGTTCAGACAATACATTATACATTGGCGACGAACCATATGGCAACAGTGAGCATTCACATACACGGGTCTCTTGGGGTACATTGAGCTGCCTACCTACAGGCGTAGTGCCTGCCTTCGTCGCACGTGGTGGTCTACTAACGAGCAACAACCAGCAGCAGAAACAGATTGGACAGAGTGTCCCACCTGTTTGCGGCGACAGTCGCTGTTAAAGATGAGCAACTTGCAGTGCAAAGCAATCAAGTGACGCAGGCATCTGCTGCCGCAGCCTACACAGCGACATGGACTACCCATCATTTTAGCATTGACTCCTTTCCAGCCTGCATGTTTCTTTTCTTTTGGAGGCCGCTAATGTGTGGCTCACACTTGGTGCCCCACATTGTCTCAATATGGACAAGTCGCTTTCGTGGGCATCACCTTCATCAGCCACTTTTACGGGCCTTTCCACCCAACTTCATACACGTCCGACCATGTAAGCACTTATGCTGGTCTCCGTTCATGCCTAATCGTGGCCGAGAAAGGCCAGAGGCACAATTTGCCCATGGCTGCAGCAGGAAAGGGTGAACGGGGAGCACGAATCACGGTGTGCGTAAATTGGGAGTCTATGTCGCTGTGCAGACTGCAGGATCAAATGCTTACTACGAGAGGCTGCTTCTCAGTGCAACCGACCAGGCCGCAATATTCGAAAAACATAAAACTGCGACCGTAACCATGTGGCATAACAGCAAGATTAAACAGCAATCAGTCACCGCATGAGGTTCAGACAATACATTATACATTGGCTACGAACCATCTTACGGCATAATGCTTGCCTTTGTCACATGTGGTGGTCTGGTAACGAGCGACAACCTGCGGTACAAACAGATTGGACAGAGTCTCGCACCTGTTTGAACAGTTGCCGTTGAAGATGAGCAACTTCCATTGCGAAGCAATCAGGTGACGCAGGCATCTGCTGCCGCAACTAACACAGCGACATGTACTACCCGGCATTTTAGCGTTAACTCCTTTCCAACGTGCACATTTATTTTCTTTCGGGGGCTGCTATGTGTGGCTCACACTTTGTCGCAATGTGGAGAAGTCGCTTTTGTAGGCATCACCTTCGGCAGCCATTCTTGCGGGCCTTTCCACCCATACGGCTATCAACTTCATACACTTCGAACCATGTGAGCACATATGCTGGTCTCCGTTTTGAGCAAATCATGGCCGAGGTAAGCCACAAGCACAATTTGCCCATTACTGCAGCAGGCCAGAACGAACGGGGCGCACCAGTTACGGTGTGTGTATACTGGGAGTCTATGTCGCTTTGCGGACTGCAGGAGCAAATGCTTACCTCGAGGGACTGCTTACCAATGCAACTGACCAGGCCCCCACATCTGAGAAACGTAATACAGTTACCACAGCCAAGTGTGGCAGCAAAACCAGATTCTGCAATCAATCACTTCACTGTAGCTTGCACAAAGACCCAGGATATCAAGGAAGAGGAGCAATCATCAACGAGACTAGGAATATGGAAAATGAGAAAGCTTGCATTCAAGAGAGAAGCCACTCTGCTCTGCAAGCATTGAAGGCTAAAAACATCAAGAAAAGTAAAATGGTGCATAGCACATGTGCATAGGTTAATGCAAGACGCATGCCGATGCTGCATCAGCTATTTCAGGAGAGGAATTGCACATGACAACATACACTAGAAGATACTGCTACAGATATGTTAGGCTGCTAGACAGTGACTGGTATTAAGTATCAGCGAAGAATCGGTTGACCTTTATATTTGGATGAGGATGAATGACCTCTAACAAAAATGGGCAATGAGAAAGCTTGCATTTATAGAAGAAAAATTACACTTGGCACAAACGGAATTAACATGGCTAGGAAGCTGATTAAGGGCAAACTGATGGAACTCAATCTTTTGGCCAGCGTCGTCCGTGCTTGGTCAGATGTTGCAGGTGCACCTGAAGACGAAGAATTTCTAGAAAGTCCTTTTTGAGTTACCTGGATGACTCAACCAAATGTCCGTGCTGGTGGAATGGTGGCTGAAACTCTTTTCAGTCTTGACACAGTCCTCTGCAGACTTGATATCTCATTCATATTCTTCTGCATGTGCTTCTTTGTTCTTGGTGTAAAAGCCTTGCAAATTCGGCTCCAGCCCCTTCCTGTTGGCGCAGATAGGAGCTCCTGTGATGACCAAGATGTGCTTGGCATAGACTCTGTTGAGGCAAAACGGTGACACATGAGATACAGCACAGATTAGCCAAATTTATGTGTGTTTTATATGTTCGAACCAATTATACTGAACCATAAATATGAACAAACATTCATATCTGCTGCAAACAGCAAGCCAATACAGCATATATCAAACATATTTATTTCTGAACCATGTGTTGTTTACCTTGTAGTAGTAGCCAATGTCCACACAATGACCTTGTTGTAGCAGGCAGCAGCTTCTGTTTAGTGCGTGGAGTGTGTTGCTTTATACTGGTGCCGTCTTCATTACTGCATGTCTGGAACAGAAATTTTGACTGAATCAGAAATTGAAAAAGCAAAGTTTTAAAATGCAAAAAGGTGTGACATATATGTTGTAATGATTTGCGACTACAGAACACATGCAAATGTACACTGTCTGTTCTAGGGTGCTTAAGCAGCATGTTAAATAAATATTGCTATTGTCCATAAAATTGATGTCTGCCTAACTACAATGCATGTCAACAGCGCAAGTACTATTAAGATCACAAATGAGAACATTTGTGGGTTCATTTATAAACTAGAAGTGATCACACTGCTAGTTCCACAAGCAAATGCATGAAAGTCATGAAGCTATTAGAACTGATGCATTATTTTTCTGCACGAACGTGATGCACCGCTTCACTACTGCAAAAATAAATGCCCTACGGTAAACCAATCTGAACAGCAAGAACATTTGGAACCAACAAGTAGGAAATATGGGTGAATTATCATGCTTGCAACTGTTTAATACATTAAATTCTGGACTTTCACTTTATTTTACCAAAGGATTATTCGGTTTTGTGGACGAAAGACGTTGCCGGCCGACTCGAAAAAAATGTTTAATATGTATATTGATAAGGCTACTCAGTCACCTACAACCACGGCTACAATAACATGAAAAATGAGACGCGCGTTCCGATATCGCTCTTTCTTTCCTGGTTGTGTGTGTAAACCAAACGACAGCCTCGCAAGTAAAGGTTTATTTAGGAAACAGCAACTGAGATCCTCACTGCCCATATGTAATGCAGGATCTAGTTCGTTAACTTGTGCCCGCCTGGAAGGTAATGACACGGATATTATATAACGATTCAAGCAGCGGTGTTAAACGACTCACCGTTATTGCCGTTGTCAGCCGCAGCAAAATCCAGCTCCCGTTTCGATGCAGACCTGTTCCGAATGGCTCACGACCGAAACCCAACTGCCGGGCTTACATGTCCGCTTGCAAACACGTAACTTCACCCCAAGTTAAATAACGCGAGACATCGAAGCGCAAGAAACTAGTTTTAGAAACAAAGCAGTCTTGAGTGTACGAACGAATGAATCCGTGCCGCCGTGCACTCGGAAATACCGGTAAAAATTTTAAATCCAGGCCAGAGGTCACGTGAAAGATCGATGATGCTGAACGCTATTTGCGTTTATAATGGCGAAGAAACAATAAACTTACTAACAAAGAGCACAATATCTAATTAGCAATGATAATTTTGCCCTGTTTTTATGTAAAAGAAAATGCTTCGGTAATTGTAAGAGAAAGTTTGTAAGATAAAATTGCGCTTATTACGACGCCTCTACCGGGAAATGTTGGAACTAACGAACGAATCCCGAAAGTTATGCTACTACGTCGGCTTTGTTAGCAGCGGCGTGCGGTCGATTTTTTCGCCCTCTGTGGCCATTTGTTGAACTTGAGAGTGTGCTACCCCTGGTAATGGTTTCGTATTCGTGCGCTGTCGCTGAGGCGACGTGCGGCGCGCCACCGGCAGCGCCATCTCGTTTCCCTAGAACAAACTGCTCTGCGAAAAGGGTCCATAGCGCCCGCAGTGGACGCACCGCGGCGCTGGCGTAAGTAGAAGGTTGACTGGAGCAGACGGCAAATGGACGCCACAGGCGTTTTGTGCGTACCGTCGCTACTGCGCAAGGGTGGACTGCCTGTGTCGGCGTGTGAATGTTGTCGAAACAACATGCAAATCACCGCCATATTTCTGTCCAGTGTTCACAAACTTAACGCGAACGATTTCGAAACAATTAGAACACCTCGCTTCATTTCTAGGTTCAACTACGTTCGCAACCGCGGCATAATTCATAATTCAAATTGTATACTAGGACTGTTCCTTTGTTAGAAACCGCCTACAGAGCAAAACTTGAGTAAAGCTTCAAGCATCGCGAAGAACACCAGGACAGTAATCGAAAACAAATACAACAGGACGAGCTCTGTTTGACTTACTCAAGGTGCACCAGCTCGCACAAATCAAGTTGCTGCCATTTTTATGGGGTTTTAACGTGCCAAAACCACCATCTGATTATGAGGCACGCCGTAATGGGGGACTCCGGAAATTTGGACGAGCTGGAGTTCTTTAACGTTCACCTAAATCTAAGTACACGGGTGTTTTTCGCATTTCGCCCCCATCGAAATGCGGCCGCCACGCGTGGTCTGTATTCGATCCCGCCACCTCGTGATTAGCAGCCCAAGACGATAGCCACTAAGCAACCACGGTGGGTCAAGTTGTTGCCACTACAAAGCAAGATCACGTCGCACATTTATGCAACTAAGCATGAAAAGAACGCGCGTTTCAAACAAACAAAGCTAACTGCATGATTACTAATTGCTAAACTAACTGCTAAGCTAACTACCAAATTACTGAAGTTATGACTAAAGATTACTAAATTGTTACTAAATTACTAAAGAAGTTGTAAATTATTAATAATCATTACGAAACTAATCACCAACTAATTACTAAACCAATAATCCAACCAAACAACTATCCATACAAATAGAGAATTGCTAAACTAATTATCAAACTAATCACTAATCAAACAACTACATTAACTAAACTCCGTAATAAGTAACGTAGGGAACTACTCTAACAAGACCAATTCAACCAATAAACTAATTACATAATAATAACGAAGGAATACATCAACTAGCATAGCTGAATAAGTAATCTAAATAATTAAGTTATGCAACTTCCGAAACTAGTAAATTGATTAACTCAGTTATCTAACTGAAATAAAATTATTCACGAATTACCTACCTAACTATAATAACTAAAGAAATATAGTTCACTTACAAAAAAATAAAGTAATAACCAACACACTAAACCAGCTAACAAAATTTGACATACTTATCCAACAAACTAACTAGACAAAGTGCAAATAGAGACAGCCGAACGAAACACTTTGAGTAAGGAAGGCTACTAGTGGGAGAGGGTCGACGTCAATCATAAAACGGTGCCATGTGTAATTTATAAGCACAAACGCATTACACATAAAATTATTTTGCCAAACGTTCCCGTTGCATGTTCATTCTACAAACATGCTGAAATAAATGTGAGAGAGGCGCCTTTGCTCGTGAAAGGTTTGCGTGATCGCGCAGCCCAGCCTATCTGGCGAGGCAGCTTGTTCACCTTCTACTTACGCCTCTGGTGCCACCTTTTGTCCCTATGTGAAACTTTCGGGAAAGTTTCATGACCACATGAAAAGTATTTACTTACATAAAAGATTTGCGTGTACTCCAGTCTTTTTTCATTGGCAGCAAAACACCTTAACGTAGTGTAAACATGGCATTCGTGTGCGACTATAGCACGAACGCCGTCACTTGTAACAGTCGTGACTGCTCCCATTGTGTACGTGGCACATAGAAACACCACACCGGACGTTGTCAGCATGCTAACACGGTTGCAAACGAGGCATTTCAGGTACACATCACGCAAGTCAATGTCGCGCTACAGTGGCAACACAAAACACAACCAGAAACCTGTACCGACATCATAAGTCGTCCGGCAGCTTCGGAGTCGGACCTGAGCCTCTAACCCCACTTGCAAACGCTGCTCTTGCGCACATCATTGTAATCAGAGTCATGACAGCTAACGCACACAAGGGTGAGATAAAGTGTACTTAAGGCATGCTTATAACGCTTCCTAGAAGGCCGTAAGCATAAAAAAGTCGAATTTTGCCGAAAAGGCGAAGCATCGATTGTAATAGAAAATTAGTAGGCATCTATACGAAGTGAGCATAGTGGTTTTATTGGCCATATAAATTTGTTAACGTTACCTTACTAACTAAATTAACAAGCATGGTGTCAAGCACACACAAGCGAGCATGAACACATCTCACTCGATGACCGCGGCAACTTGCTGGCCGAACGCTGGATTCAGGGAGTGCTAGTTGGCAGTCTGACGGGTGTAGGCTCGCAAGCTAACATGCCTTCTGTTTTGTAGCAATCGCATCCCCGGCTGATTAACGGCAAAGAAGATTTTTCTGCTGCCCTGGTCGACACCGTACGGCGACTTGTGTGGCGGACCAAGCTGCGCATGCGTCAACGTTCTGCTGGCCATCGTCTGCCGGCAGCGACACGAGGGACGCTATCAGGGACCGGGCTGCATACAAAAGCGGCAGCGGAAAGCCATCCTGTCGCAGTCTGACGGGGTGTGGGCAGTGTGGGCTCGCAAGCTAACATGCCTTCTGTTTTGTAGGTAAGCTATAATTTTAGCTCTAGCCGCTTTTTCTTGCTTTGGTCCCCCCCCCCCCCCCCCGCCGTCTGGCTGCGACAGGGCTTTTTGCGTTGTGCTGTGTATTTTGTCATGTCCCTTGCATCGAGAATTGCAAACTGTGCTGCTTGTCGCGACCCGATGGCACGGGATGCGCTGAGCGTGTGCTGTTGTGAATGTAGCAGCTTATATCACACTGGGAAGTGCTCAGGCGTTGCAAAAAAAGAACGTGAAAGTCAGCTGGGTGTGTTCTGAGTGCGCCATGAAAAAAAAATCTGGCGCAACGATCAATTGTCAAGAGCCGCAGCCCACCCTGCGAGAGGTTTTGGCAGCCATCAGCTCTGTTCAAAGCAGGCTAGATCAATTCCACTTGAGAGTAGACAGACTTGATAAGGCCATGCAGTTACAGTCTACTAAGAATGACTCAGTGCTGGGATTTGCTGAAACGCAGAATAAGCTAATCGAAAAAGTTGAAAGCTCGACTTAGAGACTCGCCGCAGCAGTAGTGCTGGTACCACCGTCGCTTTCGCGAATAAGCACGTCACTGCACCCAGCCCTGCTCGTGGACGGGAAACGTACCGGCCAATCGCTAACGGCGGCATGCGACATCGATCCTCGTGCAAGCTGCCTATTCTTCGTAGTCGACCGCATCACCGGCACCCGCCTCCTCGTCGACACCGGAGCCGATCTCTCTATTGTTCCAGCCACCGCTGCAGATCGCCACAGCGGCATATCCACACCCACGCCCCACGCAGTGAACAACACTGACATCGCTTCGTATGACTTGCGGTCAATAATGCTAGACGCCGGGCTTCAGCGTTTGCACAGATGGATGTTTGGCATCGCCGACGTCAGCTTTGCCATACTGGGAGTGGACTCCTTCAGCCATTATCAACTTAGGTGTGAGTGTTCGCGATCGGCGCCTAAAGGGTAGCGTCACATCCCTCGATTTACTTGGCCTGCAGCCGAACCTTACTTCATCTGGCATCCGTACGTTTCGGCCGGTCTCATCGTACAATATGCTTGCTGAGTACTCGCAACTCTGGAAGCCCCGAAACGATGCGCTGCCCGTGAAACACAAGGTGACGCATCATATCACCACAACCGGCCCACCTGTCGCCGCTCACACACCGCGGCTCGCTGGACGGAGACTGGAAATCACCCGCCCTGAGTTCGAACACATCCTTTAGCTCGGAGTTATTGGTTCTTAGTTCAGCAATAGGTCTTCACCTCTCAATCTGGTTCCAAACAGGACAGTGGCGACTTGCGGCCTTGTGGTGATTACCTAGCTTTCAATGCCGTCACTACTCCGGAACAATATCCCTTTCCTCATATACCTCACTTCGGCGCTCCTCTCGCAGGAACCTAAATATACAGCAAGATCTATTAGATGAGCGCGTACCACCTAATTACTTTTGAACACTGCAACATTCCGAACGCAACAATCACTACTCCATTTGGCATATCCGAGTTTTTCTGTGTACGTAGGGGTTTCAAGGATGCGGCACTAACTTTTCAGACGTTCATAGGCGAGGTTACGCGCGGTCGCCCGTTAATTTTCATGTACCTTAGCGACATACTCGTTGCAAGTCGCTCAGACGAAGAGCACAAAGAGCACCTTCGCTTTCCATTTGAGCGACTGGATGAACAAGGCCTGGTCATAAAATACCAGAAATGCAGTTTCGGATTTGAAGCCCTGCATTTTTAGGGCCGTCGCATGTCACCACAAGGTATCAAGCCACTGTAATCAAGGGTGCGGCCAATCGAGAAATTCCCCTCTTCCACATCTTTCGTAAAGTAGCGAGAATTTCTGGGGCTCATAAATTTTCACAGACGCTTCATACCATCCTGTGCGCAAGTTATGCAGCCGCTTACCGACCTGCTGCGCCGCGACTTGAAAAAAAAAAAACGGCTACCTTCCACTGGTCCTCGGAGCCCGAACACTCTTTCCAGGAAGCCAACACGTAGTTGGCGACTGCAGGGTGGCTGATTCAGGCGTTGCACGGCGCGCCAACTCACCTTATGGTGGACACGTCGACCACGGCAGTGGGTGCAATACTGCAGCAGCAACGATGGCACAGATTGGAGTCCGCTGGGCATCTTCTCAAAGCGCCCCAAACCTAAAGAAGCTCGCTACAGCACCTTTGGGTGGGAAATGTGGGCCATATTTTCGCTGTCAAGCATTTCAGCTTTTTTCGTGAAGGCTCTAGCTTTTACTTTACACTGTGACCGACCACAAGCCGTTAACCGTCGTTTCCTCGAAGAACAGTTCCTTGTACTCAGAACGCGAGCTTCGGCAACATTCCTTTATCTCCGAATTTTCTACCGACATCCGCCATGGCTGGGACCGAAATTCAGGCAGCTGGCGCACTGTGGCGGATCGGCGCTGTGCCTGGTGGCCCTGTGGATTTCCACTCTCTAGCCTCCGCCCAGCAAAACTACCCCGAGCTGTGTGAAGTGCGTGAAGAAGGCTGGTCGCTAGAGCATGCGGTGGTGCCGCTTTCCGACACAATAACATTGACCACGTGCGACACATCGCAGGCAGCACCTCGCCCGTTCATGCCCCATAAGTTTGATTCACTGTACGGGCTAAGCCATCCCGGCATGAGAGCGACACAGAGGCTTATCACAGACCGCTTTGTCTCGCCAGGGATCAACAAAGAATGTTCAAGGCAGGGCAAGAAGCTGCCAAGCCGGTCAAGCCGTGAAAGTAACCCGGCACATGCGTTCAGCGGTGCATACGTGTGGACCACCAGAGAGCCGACTCGTGAGGCCTCTTCCGCCCTGGCAAGCTTTAAACCTACACAGCTACGGTATGGCCGAGCGTCTCCACCGACAACTGAAGGCGCCATGACCGCTGCGCTCGACAGACGGCAGTGGGTGGAAAGGCTACCTTTGTACTACTCGGGCTGCGAAGAACAATCAAGGACGACTCCGGAGTCAGCGGAGCCGAGATGCTCTATGGCTCAGCAATCCGCGTTTCAGGCCAGTTTTTCGGCACCTAGCAAGGCACACCGCCAGCGACCGCCCAGTACTTAGAGAGGCTACATTCATGGCTCGAATAGCTTCGACCTAAACCCCCACATATCGCCCACGACCAGCCTGTTTAGTTTCCAGACAATGGACTCAACGACACGCGTCTTTCTGTGACGCGACTCTGTCAAGCCACCTCTGACTGCTTCCTTAAACCTTAAAAGAAAATCTTAAAAATTGGCGTTCGCGACATAAAAGAAACGGATTCATGCCACCGCGTAAAACCAGCCTATCTTGAACATTAACATTTCATTACTTCTGCCATTCACACCAAAGATTCTGGCATTTTATGGGTGGAGCTCTTGTAGCGACTGCCCCTTGCTCCGTTGTCCTCACGGTGGGGGTCATTGCCCCCTGCTCGAACCGAAGCGCCTCTCCGACACGGGCACTGCCACTCGGCGAACCTGCCGTTACTATTAAATAAAGTCAATCGACTCACTGTTCCCAACCAGTCTAAACGTGTATTACATGACTACGCTAAACTGAGGTCCCTACAAGTTCATACACAAACAATTCTTCTTATCCGTATTTCTAGATATGGAAGGGGCGTATGACACATCGCGGCCTTACGGAATCCTGCCAGACCTGTCAGCAATGGGCATTCGTGATAATCAGATAAACGTTATAGAAAGCTACTTTCACTATCGTACTTCGCAGGTCAAACTAGGTAATGCGCTGTGCCGTTCTTTCATACAGAAAAACGGGGTACCTCAGGGAGGCGTGCTCAGCTGTACGCTTTTCACAGACAAGATGAACTAACTCAGAACATCACGGCCTTCAGCCATATTTCACTCCGTCTACGTCGACGATGTAGTGATAGGTTATAAAGCTTGTAATCTCACAGTGTGCGAGCGACAGGTTCAAGTAGCCCTGAACAAAGTTTTTTAATGGGCCGCTGAGAATTGCTTCAAAATAAATCCAAATTAGAGTTAGTGTGCTCTATTGACAGGTAAGACAGGACTCGTAGAAGATACTGAAGTGGAATTACACGGACTGCACATATCAATAAACACGGAATAGAAATTTTTGGGCACCATGCTAAACTAACTTTCATTCCTCACGTAAAGTATCCTAAAACCAAATGCTTAAAATCAATAAACATTCTAAAAATTTTGTCACACAGCACATGGGACATTCAGTTATAGAAAAACCTGATTCGTACACGCATAGACTACGCTGCGATACTCTATCATTCCCCTGCACCCAATGCTTTATAGAAGATCGATCCTATCCAGCATTCAGATAGGCGCCTGAACCGGAGCCATCAAGCGAAGCCCTGCCCAAATCCTTACGTAGATTCAAATGAGTGGTCCCTAAACGTTCAAAGTTTTACTTTACCCTTATCTATTTACTGAAAGTAACTTCAGACTACCAACAAACTTGTTGCCGCATCATAAACGATAGTACGTGGTCTACACTCTACCATAACCGACCTACAGCAACGGAACCCATCTCACTGCGGGAACGAATCCCGGCGAAGAAATCGTTGTTCGACTGCTTGAGCTTCGTGTAACGCCTACGGCAAAGCCATTTCTGCCGTGCCAATGACAACTTATAGAATGCCACACATAGTTTGTTGAACTCTCGAAGCGTGCTCCAGACGTACACATTCGAATGCGCTTTCGTGAGCTTCAATAAAAATACTCTTGTCCGGAATTTATTACTAACGCCTCAAAGCCACGTGCGCGCATGTCCTATGCGGCAATCGGTACATCCTTTTGTGAATCCGGTGAATTGCATCCAGAAACAAGCACATTTACGGAAGAGGCATATGCCCTATTGTGTGCAGGGAAGGATATAATGAAAACAAATCTAGAAAAATTTGTTACGTTTATTGACTCTTTAAGCGCAGTAAAAGCATTAGTGTCTCCTCAGAAATACAAAAAATCCGGTGCTCAGTGAGCTTTAATCAATCCTGTGCGCAGCATGTACGTCTAACCAGAGTGTCATAATGTTCGGGGTACCCGGCCACAGAAGTATGGAGGGCAACATGCTTGCAGATGAAACTGCCGTTTTCCTTGCGAGGAAGGAGAACAGCTCCTCTATAGCTGTGCCTGCAGTAGAATTGAAGCCTTTCCTGCGAAAAAGCCTTAGGAATTATTGGCAGCACCTATGGGACGCGGAAATAACAAACGGACTCCACGCCATTAAACCGCAGTTAGAGAATTGGCCAACTACTACGAAATCGCGACAAATTGAAGTCATTTTTGCTGCCTTAGAATTGGACACACGTATGGCGCACACTCCACCTGTTGATTGGTAATGAACCTCCTATTTGTAGTAAGTGCGGCGAGACGCTGACCGTAATCCATGTTCTATTAAGCACCATGAATTAGAACTTCAAATAAAGCAATACTTCTTTTTAGCATACAAACAAGACGTTCCTCTACACCAGCAATATTCCTGACCATGGAACTGTTTTTTGCCCAGAAGATTGTTTTAATGTTTCTGCAAGATGCCGGCACATTGCGAGTTATAGGCTTGCTAGATTCGTAGCGCATCCTATTTTCCAGAGGCTGCTGCTGCGGTAGCACTTTCACAGAGCACCTGCCTCCCAGCCTTTGAGTTCAAGGGCCTGTGAGGCATGAGCAGTACTTTTACCTAGACGTTTTGTTTGCATAATCCCTTTACAACAAAACATATATGTTCATATATATGTCCGTAGTCCTACATAAAGAAAGCAAGAAAATCCCGATAAAGAAAGTCGTCAGTCAGTGAGATACGATCTCTTCAATGCTATTCACAGCGTGTTTACAGGAGGTATTCAGATACCTGGATTGGGAAGAATTGGGATAAGAGTTAATGGAGAATACCTTAGTAACTTGCGATTCGCTGATGATATTGCCTTGCTTAGTAACTCAGGGGACCAATTGCAATGCATGCTCAATGACCTGGAGACGCAAAGCAGAAGGGTGGGTCTAAAAATTAATCTGCAGAAAACTAATGTTTAACAGTCTCGGAAGAGAACAGCAGTTTACGATATGCACCGATGCACTGGAAGTGGTTAGGGGCAGGTAGTGACATCTACTTAGGGCAGGTAGTGACTGCGGATCCGGATCATGAGACTGAAATATTCAGAAGGATAAGAATGGGCTGGGGTGCGTTTGGGAGGCATTCGCAGATCATGAACAGCAGGTTGCCATTATCCCTCAAGAGAAAAGTGTATAACAGCTGTGTCTTACCAGTACTAACGTACGGGGCAGAAACCTGGAGGCTTACGAAAAGGGTTCTACTCAAATTGAGGACGACGCGACGACCTATGGAAAGAAGAATGATGGGTGTAACGTTAAGGGATAAGAAAAGAGCAGATTGGGTGAGGGACCAAACGCGAGTCAATGATATCTTAGTTGAAATAAAAAAAGAAAAGAAATGGACATGGGAAGGACATGTAATGCCGAGGGAAGATAACCGATGGCCATTAAGGGTTACGGACTGGATTCCAAGGGAAAGGAAGCGTAGCAGGGGCGGCAGAAAGTTAGGTGGGCAGATGACATTAAGAAGTTTGCAGGGACAACATGGCCACAATTAGTACATGATCGGGGTAGTTGGAGAAGTATGGGAGAGGCCTTTGCCCTGCAGTGGGCGTAAGCAGGCTGCTGCTGCTGCTGCTGCTAATGATGATGATATATGTTCATAGCTCCCATCCACAGTCATTGCCATTGTTCTTATACTTCTATATTTCACGTAAGTTACAGCGACTGGCTTTAGGCCTATTTACAGCCATGCTACATCAACATTTGAAAGCACATCTCTCCATCTCATAAGCAATTATTTTCAAAATTGATGACCATGTA
Organism: Dermacentor andersoni; assembly: GCF_023375885.2. Classification (NCBI taxonomy): domain Eukaryota; kingdom Metazoa; phylum Arthropoda; class Arachnida; order Ixodida; family Ixodidae; genus Dermacentor; species Dermacentor andersoni. The sequence goes on from NC_092816.1 coordinate 170,515,850, forward strand.
TATGGCGCGCTTTGGCCGTATCTGGCCATTGCGTAATAAAGCCCGATACATCTGTATCTACGAAAATCAATCATGCCATTTAGCCCTTCACCTCAACACAGGGTAGATACCTCGTTTTTGCACTGGCTAACCTTTCTATCTATTCATATTTTTCTCCTTCGTCATTCTTAGCAAAATCGTTATGGAAATCGGCGTTTTTCAACCACAGTTTTTTGGCTATAATTTATAAGTTCGTTACTGTCGAACCAATGTCGTGGTCACACTAAAGTTTACGACAGCATTGCAGAAAATAAAGGTCCCTTTAGGGCGATATTGTGGGATATGCGTTACCTGCCCGCGACTTTATTTTCTAGTAACGTTATAATGATGTGTCATAACAGGATGTCATTTATAGCTCAGTAAAACTAACAAAAACAGGCATGAGAAATAGTTTCGTAGCCTAGACAAGCGTGTTTTATCGACGAAGGTACGCAGCAAAATTTCCTGTCTGTCCCAAACTGTAAACGATTTTTGTATGCTGCGGCTAAGGACGCGCTTTTTATTGCTCCATGAAGCTTTGGGAACCTTGCCATTTCCAGGCTTTTGGGCTATTGCCCTGTGTGACAATAAAAGTGAGATACCAGTCTATCGGACTGACACAACATGGGACCGGAGCGCCCTTCCTCACCACGTCGCTGAAATCACTTGCCCGACATCGTTTTTCGAAAATGTGCCTTTGTTGGCTAAAAAATAACCTGCTTTTTTCACGCGTCATTCTTTCTGTTTTATGCGCTTGCGAAAATGTACCTTTCTTGTACAGCTTTTCTGTGTACCTGTGTTTATGTTGCATTATCAACTGTACCCACCCCTTATCTAATACCCCTAGCAAAGGGGTCTTTAAGGAAATAAAACTGAATTGAAGTGACATCCGTTGTCATCATGCGTACTTCAGACCTTCGGGTTATAAACTGTGATCTCAGTGAATCACGTGGCCCCACTTGTGAATGCCACCCTGATGACCTTGATTTGCGGGAATTTAGGCTTGATATTTATTAATGTTCTTTTTTTCAGGAAGCCGGAAGCCTGAAGTAAAAGTGATCTAAGGTGTGCTCGAAGCATTGTGCTGTACATGGCTCTACCAAACGTATGTTGATGGTGTTCGACATGACATTAACCATAGCATTTTTCCAACTATTTCAAATTTCCATCCGCTCTTTTTGAAAATGTCGACTAAAATAGTAGATTTTTGGCAACGTGCAAGATAGGCGATGTTCGGTTCCAGAGAGCCACTTAAAATACCGCTGCCAAGACGGTAGATACATTAGAAGTGAAAGTCCATATTTAATCAAATACAGTTTCACTCAGAACACATCTGCTTGTTCTTCAGTTTTTTATTAATTTATTGAAAGCAATTCAGTGGTAAAGACAAGCGCTTGATTTTTTTTTGTAGCACATTTTTGCTTCAGCATTTATGTACAATATAAACACAGTAGCGCCGAAGTACTTATTTAGTCCGGCGAATGAATGACCTGTTTTCAAAGTGTCCAATGCTACCAGAGCCCTGAGCATACTACACAAACGGTCGCGCAGAAAATGGCAAAGTTCAAAGCTGGTGGTCGGAGATCGCAATCCGGTCTTATTTCCCTTCTGCTAGGCTGAATGCCACCTTACACTCTGACCTACTTCCACGTAATAAAATGCGTTGTGTGGGTACAGACAAGCCTTAGAAGGCTTGGATGGACATGTAGCGTGTATTAAATATTCATCGTTGCTAACTGCATGAAAGCATGTTTTTTTTACTTCCTTCTTAAACCCTCTTTTGTTTGACACCAATCTACTAAGTGTTAGATATGGGGCTGTTTCCTGAGCCCCCTTCGAGTTCCCCGGACCACATAAAATCGCACCACAGCTCATTGAGGAGCGCAGAAACACGGATGCCACATTCCAGAGGCGGGCACGTGCAAACAAGTTGAAGGCCCCCACTTCGTACGCCGCCGGTGGGGCTATTCAATGCTTGACTCTGCTAAAAAGCGAAGGGATAGCCCGGCATTGTTGCAAGTAAATCGGGTCCCGAAGCAAGACGGCTGTAATGCACCGTGACAACAAGACGGCTGTGATGTACCGGGAAGGCCTGGCAGCGTCTCACCGGCCGCCTTTGAAGAGAGCATTGCACCACAGCAAGGCAAGACCGCGGGGAGCCGCCGGGTGTGACACCACCGCACGGGTGCCTACCATTGGTCGAAGGTGGCGTCAACATAGCGGGCTCTCCCATTGGCCGAACATGACGCGCCTTCCAGAGATCGAAGGGCTTAAAAGACGCACACCGGGAGCAGCAGAGGATTCCAGAGATTCCAGAGCAGTCCCTGATTCACCTCTCTCGAACTTCTTGCCGCGGGCCGCAGCGTCCGAGTTGCTGCCGGCCCGTAATCACTGTACGACTGTTCATTGACGTCTCACTGTAAATATTGTAAATAAACCCATATTCCTCGTTCTCGATGAGAAGCAGTTCTTCCCTTCATCAACGTCCTCAGCGTGGATAAGTTGGACGACGGCATGGGCCAGCTACCTTCGAATTCATGCCGGACTCCAATCTTGACAACGGACCACGAGGGATCGGATTGAGCCCCCAATCCTGACATAAGGCAGTAATGCGAAATATCAGCAAACCTTTTCCATAGTAATCATACACCGCCATCATTTTCAGCGAAGCAACTTGGGCAATTTTTCATATACGCAATAACGAAACACCATCAGTCATTGAATGTTCATTAAAGAAGACTGTCGTTAGTTTTATGAGCAACATCCTTTATTAGAAGACGGTGCAGGGTGTCCCACATAACTTGAGCCAAGAATTTAAAAATGAAAGGCGCGTCGGAAGGGAATTGAACCCAACGCATACTGTTCGCAGCACAATACCACTGCGCAAGCGCTCTGTCACGTGGCTATTTACATATTTCGCGGGCTTTCTATGCAACCAGGAAAAAAGGACTACGTGACACTTATCGTAAAGCAAACAACTCGATCGGTGGTTTCTGAAGATGCTCTAGAAACCCTGCGTATCATACTTGGCGTCGTCAGCCAATAATTAAAAAGTTGGGTAAAAAAAGCTTCGTTATTAGTGAGTTTGGGGAAAAGAAAAAAATTGCCTCAGTTACTATAGGCTATTGCGAATAGTATGCGTTCGGTTCCATTTGCTTCCGATGCGCCTTTGATTTTTTAAATTCTTCACTCAAGTTATGTGGGACAACCTGTATACAATGTAATGGCCGATGAAACTTTCCTTACTTATGAAAGTTTGGTCTCTAATGTCTCCGCTTTTAAAGGACAAGTCTAACATCTAGCTAGATGAACCCTGGATGTGAGTGGGCTCTTAAATAATCTATACTGTGGCACAAAGCTACAAAGGAAACTCATACCGGTAATCAGTTAACTCCACACGCATGCGCCGATAGGTATGACGCATGAAAAACATGGCAATGATGTTACGTGTGTGCTTTGCACTTTATTTACAGCTCATTGAAAAAGATTGGCCGACGATTACACTTCTTGGTAAGGCGACTTTTGAGCGCAGTTGCTGCCTTGTTTCAACAACAGGCAACCGCATACAGAACACGCAGTGCCGAACGTAGGCGGTTCTGCGTTTCGGATTAGGCGGTAGACACCGCGATCCGCCGCTGTTGCGCCGGCGCTCCGGCGACGCGCCATATTATAGTGGTTCACCGCCGCGGAGATGGGGGGAGGGGGGAGTGATGAGCAATTATTGTTTAATGTTTCTTCTGAGGTGGGATGAGGAAACGGGTGGAGAACAGGTGTATTGAGTGGAGGTCACACACCCATTCACTCACAGACAGGCCTCAACGTGGCCGCCCAAGGTTGGGGTGGGAAGTAGCAGGGGACGAAACGCTATAACTGTCTTTCGAGTCAACGCAACGGCACTGCGCCAGGTAAGGGGTGGTATAGGGCAAGAGCGGAGGCGGGAGAAGGCCAGCCAGGCTCAAGCACTGCCAGAGGCAACAAATTCCACTCAGGAACGCGCCCCGCAAACGGGTAAGCGAGAGACACGGCTCACAGGCGTGTAGCCACGCGACGCGGACTGCTGTGGAACCCCCTGCCGGCGCCGCGGAGGTGCCGCGACAGCGGGAGAAGGGACGGCGAGGGCGGAGTGGACGGTAGCGGTGAGAATCGCTGCAACGGCGCTGCGCGGCGGAAGGGGGTGAGAGTTTAGGCGAGAACTAGGGTGTACTGGACTGGGTTAGGGTGGTCAGCCACCCTAACTGTGGTCAGTGGACCGAAGGGCGCATTCTCGCTGAGGTGCCCCATGTGGAAAAATTTTGCGAGGGCGCTGTGAGTGAATTGGATTGGGGGGGAGACACACTTCGCGGCATATTCAACGTAATCTCGCTGCGGGCCCTGAGACCGACTGCTCGCGCACGCTCTTATAACAGTGCTTTATTTCCACTGCAAATTTTCATGAACACCTTTATGCTACGTATATATATTTCAGGTTTGTGTTATACAACCGGACGTTTTCAATCTTGCTGTCGTTGTCAAGTGCGTCTTCAGCTGGCGAGCGCGCGTTCGTTGGCGGACGCTAGCGGGCGCCCAGTTTTTCTTGTAAAAAGTCTCTGCAGTAAATTTTTTTATGGTTTTACTTGCATTGGTGCGGCGGCGACTCTTTTTGGCCGGTTCCAGTTGTAGTTTTCGCCAGGTAAACTGCTGTTTTTAATATTGTTTTCTATAGGTAACACGTAATTTTTTACCACAGAGGCCGCCTATCTGCAACATGAAGCTACGTAAGAAAATCTTATTGATATCGTGTCATTTGACGCACGTTTCTTGTTGGTGGAATATTGATCAGGGACAATGGTCGAAGAAAAGACCATTATAGTGAAATAAACTAGGCTCATTAACTGCGTGGCGCGAAGAGATGCAGGTGACCAATGAACTTCTAGGTAAATCTAAGGGTACATAGACATATTCCTCCACGACATATATGCGAGAGAAAAATTATAAGATATTCCACATGCACAGATTGAAAAAGGGAGAACTCCCGTCCGGAAGAAGCGTTTTCCTTTTAAAAGCTGCACCAGCCCCAGGTCGACCAGTAGACTTTCCGATAAACGGAATCAAGGGAATTATTGAACGTCAATATGAACAGCAGTGTTAGGGACAAGATATTGCCTATGCACGCTGACTCAATCGGCGAGACCGGGAAGTATTTACCAAAGTAATCTCCGTGGCTTGTCTGGCGAGCTTCTGCAACGTGCCAGCAGGCGAAATGAAGTAGCAACATATAGTCTAATCGAATGGTATTTGCTATTCAGATCGTATTCGACTTCAGAATTAACTATGAAAAATTACTGAACAGCTGTTTGCGTTCGAATGTAACGAATAACAGCACTTTTGAAACCTCGAAGGTGAGGGGCCAATGCAAGTGAGGAGTCTTATTCCGAATAATTGTGTTGCTGGAGAGTCGTGGCTGTTGCGCCGAGGTGCACCAGTTCCTGAGAGAATTAATCCACGAGTGCTAATCGGTTCAGGTGAACAAGTTCCTAACTGTCATTCAATGTAAACGCCCCGTTTTGGGACAGCCTGTAAATCTGCAAACTTGATTAAGGCAAGGAATGCCTCCAAGCCTGTAACCCATTAAAACTGGGTGCCCAATGTATATATAGTACCAGACTTAACTTCAACAAACACAGCAGATCTACAAATATATCTACGTGTATGTGAGGCATGCCGCTCCTTTAAAAAATTATGGGGTTTTACGTGCCAAAACCACTTTCTGATTATGAGGCACGCCGTAGTGGAGGACTCCCTAAATTTTGACAACCTGGTGTTCTTTAACGTGCACCTAAATCTAAGTACACGGTTGTTTTCGCATTTCGCCCCCATCGAAATGCGGCCGCCGTGGCCGGGATTCGATCCTGCGACCTCGTGCTCAGCAGCCTAACACCATAGCCACTGAGCAACCACGGCGGGTACCGTTCCTTTAAATGCTTCATTATTGTCCTTATGATAGTGCACCGGATAACTGAAAGCAGCCGTTTATATTGCAGAAGCTGCTTAGTTGAGCGTACGTACAGTCGGGAACGGCATTAAGGTACGAAATACATGATAACTGTCACATGTTTCACTCAGAAATCAGACTCGAGAATAATTTCTTTCGTTTACACCCCTAGAATAAAGCCGAAGGACGCAGCTACCTTCATTTCTTTTTTTTTTTAATTGATCAAATTCTAGTTTTTTACGTCTGGCGATATGCTTATGAGGCACCCTGTTCAGTTCTCACCATCTGGGGTTCTTTAACGAGCACCTAAACAGAATTACACAAGTGTTTTTCCATTTCGTTCCCATCGGATCCCGCGACCTTGTTTGGACCCGTGAGCTCGAGTTTAGTAGCACAGCTCTATATACACTTAGCAGCGAAGGTGTCAAGGGCTACTTTCCCCACTATCGCGTCCACGTGCACGAAAAATCCCGAAAAAAGTACAATGCCCGGCCGATCCGAGGCGGAGGTGACGCAGGCGTTAAGCACTCCCCATACGTGGGTCGATCCTGAAGATAGTGCAATGCTGGGCCGACCCGCGTCGGAGGTGAAGCAGGCGTTAAGCACTCCCCATACGTGGGCCGATCCCGAAGATAGCGCAATACCGGCCCGATCCGCGGTGGAGGTGTAGAGTGAAAGGACACTGAGTTTTGTTGTTGAGTATGGACTGGGCAAAAAATTTCACACGGCTTACGGACCAAACATTAGTATATATTATAGCGACCTAGAACTGTTTTCTGCGTCCGAGTGCCGACCACAATAAAAGAACTCGCGCCAATTACTCTGCGTTATGTTACGCGACGAAGACGGAAACATGAATGGAATCTTGTACTGCAATTTCTTTTTCTATAAGAATAATTGTAAATTTGAGTACAGGGCGCCGGATGGGACGATATGATTTATTTGTTTGAAACGACTACCAGGAAGCTTAAATATGTTTTTTTCCGTCTGCGTTTCGAAACACCTACTCATGAAAAACTATATGCGCAGAAATACACACGAGAGATACATGCTGCTTGAAGAACAAGAAAAATGTTTGTTCTCCAAAGGGAACCAACCAATAACATAGTAGAATGAAAGGCGACACTGCAGCCTCAATGCACACGCAGTCACCGAGCGGCATTAGAAATAAATAAAACGAAATAAAGAAGCGAAATAAAACCATCTATTGCTAAGGTATAAATACATGTCATATACAATTAAAAACACAATTTGGGCAGTCTTATGGCAAACAGTAGCACGCGAAGCAGTACGAACGACCTCGCCGAGCAGAATCGCCAGCAGTTTTAAACGGCGCGACCTTGATGCGTCCTAATCCAGTTCGATCGCAGCGCCGCCGGTAGCGGTCGCGTGCCTTACCGCAAAGCATGCACCGCCCCAGCTGCTCGTCCCACTCAACCGTATCCTAGTACACTCTAGGGAGAAGGCGTGATCCAGCTGTGGAGGAGGAGCGAAAAGGACAAGGGTCGCGCCGTGCGCGAGAGATGGCGCCAGGAGCACGCGCAGCTAGAGCAGAGCGCTGGCCCCGGCTAATGAGCTGGTTACGGCGAGGCACAACGGCGAGGGCGATGGCAATGCGAAACGCGGGAACGGGCACCAACGAGCTTCGGTATAAAAAGGAATCGCTGCTCTAGGTCGCATTTCAACAAGTGCCTCACAGGAAAGACGCTGCGTCGAACATGGATCCACGTCATTAGGAGAAACCCAGGCATAAATTTAACCCTAGGACGAATGATGAGAGGGTGCCCCAAGCACGTCCCAGCTCATGACCTTGTACCAAATGTGGCACGTGGGCGACAGTATTTGAAGGACAATGTCTTCAGTTTCCCCTTACACAGAGGTTGTTTCGCAGCCCCGTGTCACAAAATATTTGCAAGGAAGAAACCTTCAAGGCAATAGTGAGCTTGCTCATAAAGATCCCGAACTTTCAGATAATGACGCAGGGAATGTAGACCGCCTGTCTCCGAGCTCAACAATGGAGAATGTAGCACCTGAAATAGTATGCATGTTGGAAGGAAAAGACTGTTGCTCCTGTCCACAAGAACTTGTTCGAGTGCGAAAGCAACTGAAAGAAGCAACATCAGAGCTTGTTCTATTGAAAAAAAAAAAACCCGAACACGACAACTGCAGCGCTGTGTTAATAAAAATGAGAAAGTCGCAGTTGTGCCCGAAGGGCGAATCATTTATTGCGATAGCAAATAAGTAGACTGCTATACGAAATAAATTATTTTTATCGGCTGTGAAAACTTCGAAACATACACTTACTAACTGAATTAACAAACATGGTGCAAGCGCGCACAAGGAAACATGAACACGTCACACTGCATGAGCACGGACAGTCGCGGTCAAAACGATGTTTTGCTTGAGCGAGCGAAGTGACCTTCGTGCGGTCTATCGCTTCAATGCTTGAGCTGTGAGAACACAGCACGCCCAAAGGTATGTGCCGTCTGCACATCCCTTTCGAGACGCAACGCGTGCAAACGCGCGCGGCCGTGCAAAGACGCACTTATTGGCAGAATCGAAGCCGCCCCACCCCCGCCTTCCGAGCTGACTCCCCGCTTTCCCCCATATATGGCGCGGGAGATTAAGCCGTGATCGTCAGTTCCCATTCCACCCAGTCGCTAAATGCGCAGTTGCTGCTGCAGCACACCGCCGCCCCTCCCATCCCCACACGGCCATCCGCGCAACGGAAGACGGCGCGTTTGGTCTCCGCTTTCTTCCTTCGCGCGCGCCAGATTGAGCCGCGATGGTCGGCTTCTCATGTTTTCAATCGCACGTACTGGATATGATGCGCGGGGACGGTGTTATAGTCAGTGGAATTTATCCAGAACATCACGGCCACGGCAGAAATGCGCCTGGAGTGCCCATGTAATTGCTATTGCAGTAAAAGGGAAGTCCAGCAGAAGAGTGCAGAACTTGCAGAGCAGCGCCAAGACCTGAAAAATTACATCGACATGCTAGCCAAATCAAGGACAGACCTTGTACAAGCAAACGAAGAAAGCGTCTCTCTCACACTATGAGCGAACAACAAATGATCGAATGCATGCCTAGATTTGAAGTGCTGAAGGTTAAGTTTCCCATGCAAGTGAACAGAAATGGTAATTTTGCATTGAAAGATTTTGAGCTGATGACATCAGCGTTCAGATTTACAGTGGGCTGTCAAATTATGCGCACTTCAAGAAACTGCTGCAGCTTGTAGCTCCAAAAAGTGAGAGGACTAGCCCATGCATTGTCCCAGAGTTAGCATCATTTAAGCTATACGGGCACTTCAGTTCGACGCATCCTCATGGTTGATTTTCAGTTGGATTGTAGACAATGGCATCTGGTTACGCGCCAAGCGATGGACTCCAGATGCCATTGTCTACAATCCAACTGGATATCAACTATGGGGATGCGTCGAAGTGAAGTGCCCGTATAGCATAAAAGATGCTAACTCTGGGGCAATGCATAGGCTAGTCCTCTCACTTTTTGGAGCTTGAAGCTGCAGCAGTTTCTCAAGTACACTTGAGCCGAAGGTTAGAATTAAATCCTGGGTCGGGATTTCCTTTCGGTCACGCCTCATCATTATTGTTTTCACAATTATGACACTTTGGTTGCTCCAGTCCTCTTATAGTTCACCGCACTATGAACACCCCGATTAGTGTATATAGTGCGGTGCGGGGTCAAAGTGATAGGAAAGTCTGCTATTAACACAAGGTTTTGCCGTTTCTCATCATGTTTCATCTCTCGGAGTTCAAGAATAACGTCGCCGCTAGCCAATTCGCAGCTTTGTAGCCGGCTGCTATTGTGTCTGTCAGGCATTTTGAAACAAGGAATGGAGACATGGCTATCACTGCGTTTTTTTTTACGCTGCGTACGACGTGGTAGCGGAGCCAAATTTTCTTTCTGCTGACCAAAAAACAAACAGTTCTTTGGTGCGCCCCCTTTTCGGGGATGATCGGGTAACGGGGGAAGATTAAGGCATGCAAATGATATTCCTTAGGCAGGAACTCGAGCCATCTTCCACGGAGCCCAACACGGAGATGCTATAGCACCTGTAAACTGCAGGTCCCACAAAAGTCAGTTGTACATTCGCGCTATAAACAAATACGCATAACCAAGGGTCGTTAAGACACACAAGGTTAAGCCTCTCCGCTAGGAATGTTGAATGCAAACGGTAGAGAAAAGGCAGGAAATAATAAAAGTGACAGAGAAAGACGAAGATTGAAAAGAAGGACACGAAAAGGCGGCTGCCGATTTCCTCCAGGTGCTTTAGTCGGAAGGCGCCGTATGTGTAAAGCAGAGGCCTACCCGCCGTGGTTGCTCAGTGGCTATGGTGTTGGGCTGCTGAGCACGAGGTCGCGGGATCGAATCCTGGCCGTGGCGGCCGCATTTAGATGGGGGGTGAAATGCGAAAATACCCGTGTACTTAGATTTAGGTGCACGTTAAAGAACCCCTGGTGGTCGAAATTTCCGGAGTCTTCCACTATGGCGTGCCTCATAATCAGAAAGTGGTTTTCGCACGTTAAACCCCATAATTTACATTTTAAAGCGGAGGCCAACGAGGTTTGCTGCATCCGCATGGGGGCCTTAAAGGTCCGAACACCCGGCATCGGCTGACCACCCAGTATCCCCTTTCCCCAGACACGGCTGAGCCGAGTACTGCTACAGGCCGGAGAGTCCAACCCTCATGTGTTCAGGTACACTGTAAGAAAAAATGTCTCAGTTTACGGCGAAAGCTGAAGGTAAAACGTTGCCGGACACGTTTCCGTAAATGAAAAACGGTGTGTTCCGTTAAACGGACAGGCCGTAACTTTTTTCTCCGTTGTTGTGAAAACAGCAAATTTCCGTTGTTTGAGAAAAAAAGAAGGAAGGGTTCCGTTTAACGGAAATCCCGTGCAATTCTCTACGTATACTTGAAAACAGCGTATTTCCGTTTTTCTAAAAGAAACAACGGAGGTTGCGTGAAACGATTGCCCCGTGAAAATCTTCTCCGTTGTATTACAATATGGTTAAACGGAGGGATTCGTTTGAATTTTCATAGTTTGTGACTGTTGTGTGCACGCCTCTTTGTTTTTATATGAAACGGAGGGTTATATCTAACAAATACACCATAATATGTTAATTTGAGTAGATTAAAGCTTATTAAGTCTATGCCACTTCAGATGGTGCGATAAGGATAATTGTGTACATAACTGCATAGAAGTAGTGCATCGTAACTGCACTTGTGTGATCAGTCTCATATGCTATTTAAACTTACACTGATACTATGCTCATGTATTGTGCATGCATAAACCTGTTCTGGTGTCTCATGCCCAGTAAAGAAGTAATCACTACTACCTGCGATTCTCAACACAAGTTGAATGATTTTATTTACAAATTGTATTTACAACGCCAAAGATGTCTGGCAGGCCTGAAAAGAAAATGAAAGACAGAAACTCATCAAAACACTTAGACCGCAACAAGGTACACCTTTAGTGAAAAAATATAATGCGCACTGAGCATGTGAATGCGGCCCATGTTTACCATCACTGCTACACAACTCAAGAAACCAGGGGTAGCTCCATGTTTCACTGCTTTGTTGCACAAAGGACAACAGATTCCTACAGAAATTCCATAACTGGCTCTGATCATAGCCAAAAGTAAGCAATGCCATGTTCAAGGATTTGTTACTGGAGTATGTGACAAGAATGCAGTGGTCCCCACTTTCTAGCCCACTTCTACATGAAAGAGATCTTCCGAAGTTGCACCAGCCAATTATAGCTCATTTCCATGATGTCATGGAAAACTGCTTTGAATGTTGGTATTCCTAAGAAATTACACTTTCAACCACAATGGAACAGAGGGCAGATGCACAGTGGTTTGTCAATTTAGCTTGTACTGAATTCTTAAGTTGTCATTGAGTAGACCTAGTATACTTGGATGCTTTAGGCTTGCACATCTTTTCAAGCAAACATTTATATTCATAAGGTGAAAAGGAGATAAAAGTAGGAAGAAATGCACGCTGCCAGTAGGCTCTGAATTCACATTGCGCTGTGACAGCTACAAGTCCCTTCATAACTTAATGTATATCTTTATAAATGCAGCCTTGACTACAGGTCTCCTGCTCATACCAACGGTAGCGGGTACGAAGCGTTCCTATGCTGCAGCCTTGTATGCAGGCAGTTCGCTACATCATCCTTTTATGCCACCTGATCCATCAAGACTGCAGATTTTGAGGCCCCACTACAAAATATAGAAAAAAAATTGAGAAAATTGGAAGGACTCAATTTGGTTAGGTAGACACTAACGTGAATGTACATGTACATTAAAATTAATGTGTACAGCGAAAATAAGGCAAACTAAACAGAAGCATGGAATTAGTGTAGATTAAAAGATGATCTTAAACCTTATTTTTCCTAATCTCATAATGACAGGTTCAAAAAATGAAGGCCAAACTTTCCTTTTATTTTATTTTGCACCGAAACCCCTGCACTTGTATGTTAGTGTGACGCTTGCACTTCAAACAAACTCCTTTGCAATTGAGCCATAGTGGCACATTATAAATTCTCAAATCCTGCAGAGTTCAGTCTTTGGAACAGGCAGAATACAAGAATACTACCTTGACCAACTAAAAACTAATAATTAGGCAAAGAAAATGCTGTCAAGCCCGCATAATATTTGCCTTACCAAGCCACTCTGGTAAGAGCTGCGTTTTTTTAGGTAACATAAAAATACAGCACAGCTTATTCTGCTTAGTGTCCCTTTAGTTTTATATAACCAGCCTCAGTCCCTCTATACACTACGGTGTTCATATATATATAACCACATATGTGAAAATGATAGAAAAATCCATGAAGGATGATGCAAGATGGCTTTAGATTAAAGATATTTTACACAGGATTCAGCATGCATTGATAGACAGGGTTAACTGGAGGTAGCTAGGCGAGACCTTTGTCTAGCAGTGGACATAAACAGATGATGATGACAAGACGGGTAGTAAATTTTGTGACACTACTGTGCAGCTATATTAACTGAAGCAATGTAATTTCGTCTTCATACATGCCCATCATGAAAATTTAATGGCAATGCTTTTGTGCACCGACACTCTCCAACTGTAACAGAAGTATGTTTTGTTTATCGTGCCATATGTACTTAACATTCTGGATCATGTAAAGGTTGCTTAAGTACCATCTGCTTAGAACAAATGCTGAATAAAATGCATATTATCACAAGCTAGCGTTGAACAAATGTCTGACCACGTTTCCTCCATCCCAGCCTTCGTTACCAACCTCTGGCATGTTCACACTAAGGTACTATATTGTTGAGATATCATTCGGTTAAACACCCCAGAACTGCACAGTGGGCCATGAGAAATGCAGTAATAGGGGGCTCTAAATTAATGTTCACCATCTTGTGTTTATTAAAGTGCACATAAATATGTGTACACAAGCATATATTGATTCTTTACCCATAAGCATGCGGCTGCCACAGCTGGGAACTGAATTCATGACTTAGTCTGCAGCAAAATGCCATAGCCACTGTGGGAAATCGGGATGGTTAATTGTGTAACAGTCCACCTAGTCGACTTTTTATTTCGTACATTGCTGTTTGGCTGGAGCTGAACAAGCAAAAATGAGGCAGGTGCCTCCAGCCTGCCTCCTCTTTGCTCATATTGCTTCAGCCAAATTAGCAGCGGCTGAAATGGACGGTCAACTAGGCAGACCCTTACAGAACAACCCCCCTGGTGTAATGGTGAATAGACTACACAAATTAACAATAAAAATGGACAGTATGAAGCAACAACCAAAATAATATTCAGCCAGAATGGCAATATATCAGTAAAATGTACAGGGTACATACTCACAGGTTCACTGATTCACTCGAAGCTTCTGGGCGAGTCTCATTATTTTCATACTCACATTGGTGCGTGACGTTTTTGCACCTTGGCATCTGCTGTCCTTTGATGGATTTATGTCAAATATCTGTCTGTGAAACAACTAAACACATCAGACAAAAATTCTCAGTGTGAACAGCCTTCTTGGCATTGTCAGGTGACTTTTCTTTCTAGCTACCTAACCAAAAAATATGGGTCAATTCTAAAGATAGGGCAGCCAAAAACTGAAGGAAGGTTAAAACTGTAAAAAAAAAGAAAGAGGACAATGACAGGAACACACAAGACACCACAAATGCTTATAGTGTGTTCCTTGCCCTTGTTCTCGTTTTTTTCGCGCAGTTCAACCTTCTTTCAAGTATGAACCAACTAGCGCTCAAGAGCGTCCTACTAAAGTCTAATATTGTAGACTGATCCTGCAGGTAGTACAAGTCTGACATTGTGGGCTTAACCACATTCTCTGTGCTCTTCAATTGAAAAGAAATCCTCTTAAATTTATGCGACGCTACATAGAATAGAACCTCTGTCACACAAGCCGGGTTATCAAAACTGCACTTGCTCTGGCAACCCATTCTGCGAATCAGGCTCCACCTTCAATGTGGTATGTGACGTCACATGTATTATAAAACAGAGGCACCTTCCGTGCCACCTCACTCTGCCCTGGTTCCTGCATCGAGTGCATGTTGCTCTACAGCACCATCTCGCACCAGAAATTCCAGCACAGTATACAATATATTCATTTTCATCTCAAAAGAATGTTATCCACGATAGTCATCATATATGTGGTTTTCCCATTCGTTCTTTTTGAAGTAGATGCATCAGTTTAGAAAGTGCCCACATTTCAACTGCATTGTTTATATCTCATTTGGTATGTTACATGCCACGAGTGTGCCATCCAGTCAGAGTAAAAGCATGTAACCTCTACAATTTGAAATAGTAACTAGTTCACTTTAGTCGTTGTTCAGGAATATAGGTACGCAAAATTAAAATGAAGCACTAAAGGAGATGCATTAGGAGCAGTTACAAATAAAGAAAGCAAGCAAGAAAACAGAGGGCACCAGACACTAGACAGAATTCTCTGGTAATCCGTGCTGATGTGCAGGTGGTACACCTAGCAGTTCTTTTTTAGCTGTCCTCCTTGAATCGGAACAAGCAGACTATGTGTTCCTGTATACATTACCACGAAGTCCACATCGTGTCATTTGTGTGGCTTTTTTCATGACACACATTAGAAAAGACTATCCATAAGATAAACATTAGAATTACGAGCAAACATGTATTTGTTCCCAGTCTCAAGCCTTATCAGACTAGAAATACCATTCCGTACTATAATAAGAACACTAGTCAATGGCCAGCTATAATTTTTAACTGAAAATCAGACCCAATAACCCCATGTAATACAAAACTCTATAGATGGTGCAACGTGCAATGGTGGAACAGAAATAAGCTAAAGAGGGCAGGAGCACAATGCAATTGCATGTGGTTGCAACAGTTCAAGAAAGTACATATGCCTCTGGTACTGTAAAAATGTAGAATGGCACTTGTTGAAAATATCATGTTGTGTATGATCAATATGTATAACTCACAGAAGCGGTGTTAATACACACAAAAGCTTTGAAAAAGAAGCAAGTGAGATAATTTATCAGTATGTTACGTTTCACAACTTAAAACTAAGAGAATACCAATACACATTACACAGGTAAATTTTAAAAAAAAAACATCACACGTAGCTTCTACAACGTGCAATTGACATGCTCAATGAATGCTGCATACGGATGTCTTGTACCTTTGCAAAAACTCCAATGTGGTGGCTGCTCCATCAGCATAGGCCATATTTGTATAGTATGTATGTAGTATAGCATAGTATGTTAATAACAGCAGGCACGTTGCCTCCACAAAATCTAATCCTTCTGAAAAGAGGAGCTGCTGTTCTGCTGCTATATAACAGTCTTTTTTGAAGATGCTCCCTGCAATAATAGAATGATCAAAAAACAATTACACTGTATTTAAAAACATTTATTGACATTTTATAACCTGCATTATTGCTCTCTGGACAAAAGATATAATGAACACATTGTTGCGCCAAAAAAAGGAAAATAAGGACTTGGGAAGGAAGAGTACCAAACGACAGATTGAGCACTGATTGAGCGTCGTTTCGCACTCTTCCTTCCCAAGTCTTTATTTTCCTTTTTTGGCGCAACAATGTATTCATTATATCCCAACCAACTCGCCCAGCAAGTTCTACTCAGAAAAAAAATAGCGGACCATCAATTTCTCCTGTTCTATACTCGTTTACTGTGACAGCAGCACCTTCCCACATCGGAGACCATGATGTAGTTTTTGCTTGCGTGCTTTCTCTCGAAATAATTTTGCTCACCCACTAGAGGGGCATAACAATCACAAGCTAGTGATTATAGGGCTGTTGATTGGGCTGGGTGTTGTAAAATTTTGTGTTAGATTCAGAATTTCAAAAATATTTCAAATTTTATATAGCCTTCTATAAAGAATATTTTATATGGCCTTACATACTTTGTTATATCAAAGAAGGAAGAGAGTTGTTTAAATAAATAAGTTGCAGCTTTATTGTGTTTGCCATATGCACCTTCTTTTCTGTATGACAAAGTAATGCATTTTGTCGAATGTGAAACATGTAAAGTGTGGAGCATTTAGGACTCACTAATGCGCAGCTCTCACACTGCTGGCGCTATAGCTGCAAGTTTTTGTTGAAGCTGTGCCAATGCACGGCACAGGTACGTAGAAAAGTGCTGGTGTGCCCCTAACCACAAGTCATCTGCTGCAAAGTTGGAACATTGTAAACTTGCAAGAGAGAAAAATCAGCACAAGCTCTACACTGAGGTGTTCCCTTTAACAGTGGGCTACACTGCAGCTGGCATGTACAGAGGGGTCACAAAATTTCTGCCTCATGTCTGCTGAGGCAGAAAATCCAGCATGATCAAGCGGTGGTTAGAAAAATAGGGCCGACAACACAAGGAGTAAAAACATGTTTAAACAAAGTAAATTAATAACTCTGAAAACAAAAGTTGGTACATTTGGGTCTAGGTGGGAGTCAAACCCAGGCCTCTGGGGTGCGAGACAAGCAAGCTTCGCCAACGCCATGGCAGCTGGATGGTTCTGGCTGACTAAAAATGTGCCTAGTGCGTGTGTCGTTGCACACATCACGTCACAGCCATCTGTCTGTGACATTAGAGTGGAATAAGGTGGTTGAATGAATTAAGGGAAAATAAGACATCAACCTATTCGTAGCAATTGCTACATAGGAAACCTATACGGGTTCCTCGAAAGAAAAGCCTCGCAGTTGAAGAAAAGTTCGTCCTGGACCGGAATGGGTGAATGTCTTATTTTCCCTTAATTACTTCTCTCCGCCTTGCGAGTTTTTGCAGCACCATTACGTCAAACGGTGGCCTTCGCTTCGAGTTGTTGACAAATTCGACTTCGCCCTGCCATTTGCCAGCCGCCTGGTTAGCTCGGACGATAAAGCGGCTGCCCCGGAAAGGTGGTGGTCCCGAGTTCGAGTCCTGGACCAGGACGAACTTTTTTTCAACTGTGAGGCTTTTCTTTGGGGAAACCGTATGGGTTTCCTTTGTAGAAATCGCTACAGATGGGTGGATGTCTTATTTTCTCTTAATTACTTCTCTCCACCTTGCGGGTTTCCGCAGAACCATTACGTCAAGGTTGTTTAATATTGGTGCAAATTAGAGCAAGGTGGATTAAGGTAGAGTTGTGAAGGACACGTGTGACAATGTATGACATGTATCATGGATGTAACCGATTAATTAGAGAAGTCATAATGATTTCCCATTCAAACCATGTAAGGATACTTAAGTGACTCAATTTTTTCTTTGTGCTATAGCGATGGTGAAGCTAGCGTTGACGAGGTGGCCTGATGATAAAAAAGATTAACAGTGAAGGCGACAGTCCTCGTCAGCATAAGAGAGTGACTAGCGGTCGCACAAGGTTTCAAGCAATTTACTGCTCTGTCAGTAATATATTCCTTCAGTAAATGAAGTAAATCTCCTTTATGCATTCTGGCACAAGCAGCTGCAATGAGGTTGTGATCACACAGTCGACAAATAATATTAATGCTGCAACGAAACTAGGCATATAGCTCGAAGAATGCCTGTTTCACACAAACATATTTTTGCAGCTTTTTTCCACAGCTTCGTATTTTCAATTCACATGCATTAATTGCTGTTGCTGTGGTTTTGACATTTTGGAGCACTTTGAGGAAGCCTTAGTTACTGTTGCCATACTTATTTATATTGCTGCAGGAACAGCTGACAGCTGCAGTAAATAAATCAACAAAGAATGGACAAGAATGTTAATGCAATATCCCTTCTCAGCCACATTATTAGATGCGTGTCTCCACTTCATAAGCAGTGTCACAGATCAGTCAAATGCATGAAAGGCCCAGGGTCACATTTTCTGCACTTGTGAACATGTGTGAAATCATAATTAAAATTACACCAAGTGAAACAAGCTTAGTAAATAGGGCAGGTGCCTTCCAAAAATGTGCGGAAAGGGGAAGGTGAGAAATATGACTTACGTAACCTATGTTCACATCTTATAACAGACACGCTTGCTGCCTAGATATTGTTGCGCTATAACAGACACTGAAATTCAAGACACATAATTTACCGTGCGTAGCAGTGCTGGCACTGTGGCCAATTGAATAAGGCATACGAAATACAGAAGTGTGAATTCCTAATAACAATTGTTAAACGCTTTCATTCTTTATGTGCATTTCAAGTCCAGACTAACAGCTATCCTTCAACTCCTGTTTCAGCATCCCATAACTGACACATAATTTGTAAGACTGCCTTGGACATGAATATAACTTTTATGGCTCCAAAGTGCTTCCGCTGTTAGCTTCAAGAAGCACAACTAAATTCTAGAAACACAAATGGCCCTGGTCTCATTTTTGCCACAAACATGAAAATGCTCATGATGACAGTAATAGAAAAATACTCAACATAAATAAACAAAAGGCCGTGAAGTAATAGGAAGGTGCTTAGGACAATCAAAGAATTGCAGATCCAGTCACTAGAGAGCTTTATTTTCCGGAACGCAAGCCCCACCCAAGCACTATGGGTCTCAATACCATCGTTGACACTTCGCGCTCTTTTGTGCTTGCTTTGGGTTCTTGCATGCACGGCAGCTTGCGTGCCCCAACGCTTTAGTGCAGATTGCGTCCGATAACCTATAACTCTCTATTCTCTATTTTTCTCTAACACTGATGTTATCAGGTAAATACAGAATGAGTACACATATATTTATTTGTGTGATAGGCTTATATACAATACAGAATTAGTCGCACAGAGCTAAAATGCAGTTCGCGGATATTCGTGAGCTGTGACCATCTCACCCAAATTGACTCGCAGCAGCACAACATGGTAAAGGGCAAGTGAGAGTGACAGCTTTATTTTTCCAGCACTAGACAAATTTAGAGCTTCAACTCTCAACTGCACCTTCCGCTAGCAGTTACAATCACACATAAACTGTGCAGTGTAATCGGGACTTGTTGGCTACTTAACATCTTTATACAAGGATCAGTGGACAATAATATCTGCATTGGAACCTACCTAGTACGACGATGGTAGGAGCTGATAGTAGCTGACCAAGCTCCCCCACAAGACTGGTGCCCTCCTGGATGAACAAAAGGATCCCGTGTACACAAACTATACACACTCAAGTAATCCCACATGCAAATGCTGTCCCTACAAAATCTCAACCATTAGAGGTGCCATTCTACACAGTTCACTTTTAAAGATGAGGTCTCTTCAGAAGTTCAGATAAACTTGAGATATGTGGAGCCTGGGTGTCAAATCACTTCCATCTGATAACTTAGACAAATCGATGTGTTCTAGTTCACATAAAAAGGAGTCAGTATGAAGCTTGGAACAAAAAAGAGCACACCAGGTTAGTGCAGAGTTGTGTGCAGAACAGTAGCATTGCATAAATAGGAAAAAATAGAATAAGCTGAAATAAAACCCAGATCCAGTTGTTAGAGCTATGCTCGCTTAAAACTAAAATTGGAAGCGTGGCAATGCTTGACTACTCAACAAAAATGCAAGCAGATCCCTAAGTAGTGCAGTAAAAAAAAAAGGAAAGGCCTACTTCACAGATTGAGGTCCCAGAACAGAAACATTCATTTTCACACTTCTCAACAGCAAAAACTATTCTCAATTAATCAAAATGACATCGAATTTTTTTTCAGAAAAGCAATGCACAAAGATACAACCTACCTCAAAGACTTCAAAAAGGCACTTCTTGTCGTCTTTGAAGAGGGCACACAGAAGGGGAAGCACAGCCACCTGAACTGCTTCCTCATTTTCATTTTTGTGGTCTTAGACATGCACGACTGTATGCATGGTTTCCTTTCTTGGAGTCAACTCCACTAGATGCATCAGCTGTGGTGCGCATTCCAGCATTCTTTCACGAAACGTGGCCTGTCAATGTTGAAATTAAACAAAACATTACAGAAGAATGAATATGCTACAACCAGGTAGGTCTACTTATTGAAAACATTATATAGCTGTCAGAGAGTATCACAGAATGATTTCACGAATTCGACAACTATCATAAGCAGAGTAACTAGCTGGGCTGGTTGGTTGAACATAGTGGAACACCGGAGACATAGTTGAACACCGGAGACAAAAAGGCACACAAAGTACACAGACACAGCGCTGACTTTCAATGAAAATGTTTATTTTGGCGCTGCGCAGCTAGTTTTAAAGCGAACACTTGGCAAAAATAAACAAGAAGATCACACATGCGCAAGGAATCTGCTTGTATTTCTATTGCACCCTGACATTTGAATCGAGGTGGGTCAGCTATTTTTCACACAAGGCTATCGAGGGCCAACTGACACAGTTATTTCCCACACGTGAAATTGCGACAGCCTCGATAACTTCTCAGGTGAGGATGGATTTTCTCCTAGATGTAATCTTGCATTTGTCGAAGATAGATTTGCACCCACAGTCGCTACAGTGCACGCCTAGATGACCTTTAGTAGTGTTGCTAACATTGTTGTGGTGTTCCCTAAGCCAATCGCTAATGCATCAGCCAGTTTGCCCGATGTAGACATTACCACACGAGATAAGTATCTCATATACGACACAATGGGCACATTGTGTGATGCGCTGTCAGTGATTAGTTTTACACTGGACCTTTTCTTGGAAGACTGCGTAAGTCTGCTTGCTCAGTCACACCAGTTTTCTATGCGTGGAAGAACGAAAATGAACATTTGCACTCCGGCCAACCTTCTTAAGATTGTGCGAGATTCCATGAAAATATGGAAAGCTGCCTTCTTTACGTCGTCACTACTTTGTGCTTCTGTGAACTGTGTCCTTGCGCGACTAGCTTTCCTAACTTTCTTAAGTAAGGCTTCCGCGACACTAACCTGCAAACGCAAGTTATATCCAGCTGCGCCGAGGCGGGATACTTGCGACCGAAAGCTTTCTGCCGCCTTGCGCACACAAGATTTCTTCAAGGCATTTGAAAGGCAAGGGACAATACATCTCTTCAAGAGTTTAGAGTGTGCAGACCCAAATGGAAGTAAAGGTTTGGTCGCCCTTGGATCAAACATCAAGCACACGTGCTGCATCAAAAACTGAAGCCGCACGTCAAAAAACCGAATGTTATTTTCTTCAGAAAGCTCATGTATCAAGGTTAGGGGACTTCTCAATTCAGTGATGTTCACCTTGGCATTACTCTCAAGGTTGCCTTGAGCTTAGTACAGTAAGAAAGGGGCGATGACTACTGGCACCACGGCATTTACAGGGCTACTGTGCATGTGATGAATCTGGAAAGATTTGTCCACTCATTTACACTTGATCAGCTTTCAAACTAGGAACCAGCTTTCGAAAGCTGACATTTGGCAGCTTATTTCTGAACTACTCCAGAGAAATTGAAATGGCTTTTGAGATATTGATTTTTGTTTCCATAAATTGCTTTTAAGCATTGAAGAGGAACATGCTGTAGTTGAATAAACATGCATGATCCTGCTTTACAATATTTTCTTTTAATCTAAACACTTGCTCCCTTGCAACAACTGGGGTAACTCCATACCTTCACATCCTTCCCGAGAAGTTTGTCAGCGTGCTTGTAGAAGCAAGGCGTGATTAATAGCAGTGGCCACTCCTCCTTCACTTTCGATGTGTGTGGAAATGGATCTGTATTAATGAATGTTCTTTGTTCTATGTATGTGTCCTGCATGTATTGTGTTGCGAGTGTCATATTAATTTCTTTATAGTTTTTCCTTCCTTCATGTTTCATAAATTGTATTTTTTCTTGTGTGTCATTTGGGGGCTCAAATCTACGGACTGGCTGCCAGTTGGCACAGCCATACGCCCACCTTCTCACTTTAGAGCCCGAAACTCCTGCCGTAGGTGAAGCAGATCGCTTGCCGCGATTTAAATTTTCAATTCGGTTTTCCAGCTGCTGGAAAAAAGAATCATAGCCCCTTCCCAGCAGCCCCCCATCTAACTTCCTATCTTCAAGAGAGAGCGGATACGCAACTATAATTTGTGCAGCTGTGCTGCGTATCTCCTCTCTCTTCGGTCTCGAGTACAGATTTAACAAATTATCTGCCACCCGCATCACCGAGTCCCTTTTCACCCTTGGAAGGAGGGGCACTTGACTCCCAAGGGCCTCTGTAAGGCTATTTGGGAAGTTGCTAGTGTCTATCGAAGGTGGGCTCATGTTTGTAATGTCGAAAGTACTTGTGGCGGCGTTCGATGGGGCTTCATGCTCGGATATGCCTAATAGGTAAGCGGAAACCAGACAAAAACATGCTCCACATGAAAAGTTGAATCATGGCAGATGTACTGAACATGTAGTTTACTACATGAAAGCAAACATTTTGTCAGAGGAAAGGTCTACATAGTATTATCCTCTCAACAATATATTTATACACAAAGTCATCGTGACTTACACACAGACAGTACTGAGCCTAAGAGGTTCTGTAAAAGCTATAAAGGATGACAGGTAAAAGGGGTAAGGCACCTGACAGGAAAGGACCAGGAGAGGCTGCAGGAATGACCTCTGCCACTATAAAGACCGTCTCATTAAGTGGCAGCACATGTAAAAGTTCTGCAAAGGTCTCTTCTTCTAGCTCGGTCCAGTCCCTCAGGAATACCTGAGCCAAAAATGATGTAAAGGAAAAATGATTTTTGATAAATGCATTTATACTTATACAAAGTCAAATAATCAAGGTTTTGGCAAGGCCTTGGCCGTGCTGGAATGCTAGCATTGTTAAAGCCTGTTCTCGATCGTAGCAGTCGCAGGGGCACTGAACACTGACCCGAAGTCTGGAGCCGGAGTCTATTGTTCGCTGCCGCACTCGCACCACTACAGCCTTAGAAGGGGGCTTTATTTGTTTGTTCAATGATTAATCAAGATAATACTTTGCATGAGATGTTAGAATACGATGAAGCCCATAAATGTGTATAGTAACTACAAAATACAAATTTTATCCACCCTACTTAGTGAAGCAAGAAGTATACGACAATTGAACATCTATGATGGATTGATTAGGTTCGCTGAAAATGAATGCTACAATCTCAAGTGGTTTCTGTGGGGCACTACATGTTAAAATACCGTTTTATGAAATTGATTAGCACAATCCAAGCTCTCCCTGAATTATTTTTGCAGTGTGTTCTTGGATACTTCTCACAAACGCTCGGCCATTAAAAGGAAGCTTTAGCTCAGGAGCTCCCATGTAAATTTACAAGGTAACGAGGAATACTTTTCACCAGCATCCGCTGCGACAAATGTGATTGTTTCTTGCATTTAAAGAATAGTGAAATATACTGCTGTGGGAAGCATATTCTGCATTTGGGCTGTCGCTGTACCCACAAAAAATGTTTAAAATTCTAAAAGTGGAAAAAGAAAGTTCAGTACCATGTTTTCAACCCTGATGCTCTGTCATAACGATATCACCATACTGCCAACTGCACCTATTAAAGTACCTACCAATGACAAAATTAAAGGGACGCTACAGAGAAATTCTCCACAAGGAAAGGAAAAAATTGCGATTAAGAAAAGGGCCTGGCAAGGAGACACAATCTCTCCAAGGCAATAGACGTATTCAAGTACACCATTCATGATCAGCAGTCAGCCTTTAGAATCTTCGCAGGAGTACGCTTGTCTAGTTCACTAACTCACAGGGGATCATGATAATAAGAAAATTTAGAGAATAAAAATGGGCTGCAGGACATATGGCAAGCATTATCAAACCATAACCGGGCACTCAGCGGTATCGCTGAAAACAAAGGTGTACAATCATTGCATTTTCCCAGTAACTACATGTGGAGCAAAAACTTGAGGTTCACAAAGATGCTTGAAAACAAGTGAAGGACTGCGTAAAGAGTGATGGAATGAAATGTTAGGTGTAACGTAAGCGACAGGAAGAGAGCAGTGTGGATCAGAGAGCAGATGGAGATCGCAAATATTCTAATTAACATTAAGAGGAAAAAAATGGAGCTCGGCAGGCCATGTAATATGTAGGGCAGATGACCAGTGGACCATTAGAGTTACAGAATGTGTGCCAAGGTGTAGCCAAGGACAGCAGAAAATTAGGAAATTTTGCGGTGCAACTTAGAATGGGCTAGCTCAAGGCAAAGGTAACTGGATATCACCAGGACAGGCTTTTGTCCTGCAGTAAACATAATTATAGGCTGATGATGATGATGAAATTTTTTAAATTTTATTTGTATTAAAAACTCATCCTTCTAAATACCAAAAATGGTCTTGCTTTTATAACTAGTGGCCCGATATGACGTAAAGGCATAAGGCAGGTGGCGATGCCACCTTGAAGTTCATGCACCAGCTTATCGCAGTGTCATGGATTTCGACAATGACTGCTTTGGGGCCTAGGTGAAAAGTGATTACACTGTCTCCTAATTGAGATAGATTGAACATCGCAAGTTTCGATAACTTTTACTAAGCCAAAAGCGACCAAGATACGAAAAAGTAAGGCTGCACATGTGCAAAACGTGTAGACCAAGCAGCTGTGCACATCGAAGAATTGAAGCACACGACCAGGGTGCTTACGTCTGTAAGTTTACAGATGTTGAAAGGCTAATGTTTGAGGACCTGTGGTTTTCGCATTAAGCAGACAAGGGAACAAAAAAAATAAGAATGTAGAGCGAGTTGCCAACCAATTTTTCAGGAGCTAGCCCCTGATACACTGCCACTGACTTCACAGAACGTAGAACGGTGAGCGAAATCAGAACTAATGCAATTCTATTGAGATGTGAAGCCTATCTTCCTCCTAGACAGCTAGCAAAAGCCTTCTTGCAATCATTCATGTAGTTCCATCTTGGCGAAATAATGAAGGGCAACAAGCGGGCAAAATACTGATTAAAGGAACACGGTAACAGGATGTACGCCAACTACCAGTTGAAATTTATTTATGGAAAGCAACTGCTTTTTTGCACGAATAAACTGTGGTTGGCAAGTCCTGTTACTCTGTGTTCCTGTCTTCGTCGTTTTGCATTGCTCGTTCTCCTTTAACATGAATGAAACTATATTAAAGAAAGTTTCTGCTTGGTGAAATGATATTTGTACTTTACCTTTGCATTTGCTGCATTGCAGATGCCCTTTTCTTTTGCCTGGGCTAGCACCTCTTCTAATGAGCTAGCCTGAGCTACCTTTTTGATTGTGTGGTCAGCATTCTACAGTTTTACTAGAGGCATTGCTGTTCTTTTCCTGCAGTATGTGGCGAAATACTTGAGCTTAAAGGGTTCACGGACTCGGGCGCGTACTGGGTTTAGTGGATAATTCCTCACAGTACACTTGGCCGAAAGCTAAGAAACAAAAAAAATGTTATTTACAACATTTCGACGAGCACATTCCACACAACAATTCGCCATACCTAGCCCTTGTGCCATTTAACAACAATAGAGCAACTGCGCACTTTTATCATTAAAAAAGTAAAGTTGCATCTAAGATATGAATTGCCATAATACACCAGCTAGCAACAGTAATACATTAGAAAGCATGTGAATCTCAATCGACATCGTGCACAAAAAAAAGAAACAGAAAAAAGAACACTGGGAGGAAAACCACGCCTAGTTCATATCAAGCAATTCAGCTCTGACAAATGTGCTAAACCAAGGCAAATGCTGTTCTTGCACAAGACTCCATCATGGGTGGGACAGCCCAGAAATGTTTGCTAGCAATTTTTCATGCCGAGATATCTGTCAGAAGTTAGGCTTCGCAAATTTTCATTTTGGTATAGCCTGGCACCGACAAATATTAAATTTGGGTGAGTAAATATTTGAGAACCAATGTGGCAGCAAAAAATTATCCTACATCCAGCGTATTAGAGCGCTAGCATTTCTGAACCATATACAAGGATTTTATATTCCTTGAATCAGACATCTGAATGTACATCTCAGGTCCAAGTATACTGCAACAATCTTATACCCTTTAACCCTTCCTCTGTGCATAGCCAGTGTGCAAAGTAGCTAACCAAAACTACCTCCCATTAAGCTCCCTGCTCCTCTGTGCATCCCTTTTCTATCTCATGTATACCTTCTACGCTGTCATGGCTCCCTCTGGTACACCATCATCATTCACTATCAGCCACATGGCACAATGGCTGACAATAGAATCAGCGAAAACTAATCCTAGGCAGCACAGCTTGTAAGAGCACCCAAATGTGTGGTCAGCAGTACATTCTCCATATACTGAGCGTCACCAGTAAGACTTGCACGTGAAGGCTAATGGTGGCCTAGGCTTTGCAGAAAAGCACTGTATCACCAGTTTACATATTTTGCTACATCAGCAATGTTCAATAACCACTGTGGCGAAACTGTTGTAGCAATGTAATGTGTACACTTCTTGCATGCAGTGATGCTATGTGCCCATTGTACTTGATTACACTTTAATGCCGGTAGCCACAAGTACTTAGCACAGAAATTACAGCCGCCCATTTGCGGGTGTGTCATTCTTGACTTAGGAACGGTATGCAGAACGCTGCTTTTCAGTAATACTAGCGCGCTGTGAAGTCAGTGGCAAATGACAATACATGTTTTAGACTCGCACTGTTCATGCTCTTATGCCTCCAAGATTTGTTGACGTAGCCTGATTCTGCCACACCAGCAAAATTGCCCACTTACCGTATTTTCTTAACTATAGCCTGCGGACTAGATGATTTATATGCAAGGTTGCAATTGAAACAAGAAATCGACAAGACACAAGACAGCAAAGTAATTCCGGGGCTGGATTTACAAAGTGCATTCGACAAAGTCAAACACTCAGCCATATTAGCACAAGTATCAAGACTCAACATGGGGGCAACGAGCTACGATTATATTCAAGACTTCTTGACCAACAGCACGGTGGAACTGCACGCCGGAGGCCACAAGCTCCCCGAACACAAGCTCATGCCAACAGTACGGGTACTGCGCAGGGTTCGGTCATCTCGCCGTTGCTCCTTAACCTCGTCATGATAGGGGTAGCGCGGGCAGTAGCAGGGACCGGCGTCCGGCATACGATCTACGCCGACGACATTACCCTGTGGGCGGCCTGCGGCACCGATGCCAGCATTGAGCAACAGCTGCAAGTGGCGGTTACCGCCATCAAGCTGCACCTTGACGCCACAGTCCTAATGTGCTCGCCCGCAAAATCCGCGCTATTCGTCCTCACACCGCTTCGACCGGGACGGAAGCGCGCTCCCCTTCGGGAATGGGACCACATTAAGATTGTGACTGCATTGGGGCAACGCATCCCCGAAGTTCCCAAGATCAAGGTCCTGGACCTGCTGCTCAACAAGAGCGGCCACAACGACGAGACCATCTACAAGCTGACCACCAAGGCAATGGACGCCATCCGGCTCATAGACAGAGTCTCTACACGACAGGCGGGCGTGCGTGAAGACAGTCTCGTGCGCCTTGTCCAGGCGTTCGTGATCAGCCACATCGCCTACGTTGCGGCCTACCTCAACTGGCAGGTCACTGACAGGACCAAGATCAACACGCTGATCAGACGGGCTTACAAGACCGCGCTGGGCTTAATGGAGACCACGAGTACAGCTCGGCGTCCATAACACCCTAGAAGAAATAGCCGAGGCACAGCTCACCGCGCAAATGGAACACCTCTCTACCACCAAGACGGGCCGCAGTATACTGAAGTCCCAGGGTTACAACCCCCAAGCTCCCAGCCGGCAATCGTGCGAGATCACAGAGGAGGCGTGGGCCCACATTTACGTGGACCCCATTCAGAAGAACATGCACCCAGAGTACAACCAAGAACAGCGGCAGGCGCAGGCCAAGACCCTCACCGAACAACACGCCCAAGACCTGCACGCCCGGTACGTGGACGCAGCGGAATACAAGTGGGAAGGCTTCGCGGCAGTGGTCATTGCGGCGGCTACCGGCATCAAGACAACGGCAGCGAGCGTGCGGTGCACGAACGCCACAGACGCTGAGGAGGTTGCCATCGCTCTGGCGATCACCGAGGCCGAGTGTCACACCGTGCTCAGCGACTTGTGGAACGCCGTGCACAACTTTGCCAAAGGGCAAATAAGCGCGCCGGCGGCCGCCATCGTCGGCTCATCGGCAAGCTCCATCTTCAAGACCGTGGCAGCACCATCCGTGTCAAGTGGTTCCCGGCGCACGCCGGCGAGTATGCATCCTCACTGAACCACAACGAGGCGGCCCTTTCGGCGGCGCGAGCGCTTGCCTTCCGCGCCGCTGAGAGTGACCGTTCCGCGTAATGGTTCGAAACCAAAGACAGATTGACCAGTTATGCTGAAGTAACCAAGTGTTACTGCTTAGCTCGACGGACAATGCCGCCTCCCCACCCGGCACTCAGTCGGGAGGAGGCCGTAATCCTAAGGCAAATACAGACCGCGTCACTCCTCGCCCCCGCAATGCTGCACGTGCTTCACCCAGAGCTCTATCCGAGTGGGCTGTGCGGTGTTTGTGCAGTGGGTCTGGCGGACCAATGGCACATGATGTGGGACTGCCAGGTTCCCGACGGCAGCTAGCTCCAGGACTTACCAACCCGAACTTAAAGGTGCACTGCAGTCTGCAGACAAGAACACAACTATGGGCCGCCCAGCAGGCCCGGGGTGCGCTTGAAAAGCACAAGCCTCATGACCCACTACGAACAGGCCCAACTAGGGTAGTGCAGAGTAGGGTATAACCCCGGGTCGACGCTTGGCCAGCGTCACGACTCGTTAAACCGTCGGTTGCCGGCACTTTATTAAAGTTATTCCTACTCTAGCCTATATGCAAGGTTGGAAGCATGCTGGAAGAAAACAAGTACACACTGCACCTATGAATTTTGCCTGTGCTACATGTCACAGAGTGCATGCCCGCGTCCCTCTCGGGATGGCCGCCAGTGCCGCCCCAGCTACAGCGCTGCTTGCACGGCGATGGGGGGAGAGCGGTCCCCATTGTTCCCGTCTCGCCCGACCGTTTGGTCACGTGGGTTGCCTGAGCGCGACGGAGGGACGAGGCAGCTCGGAGAGCGGCTTGGAAGACGGAGCAGGTTGGTCGGGCACCGGGGGACAGCTGAAGATGTGGTCGGCAGGCTGAGATCTCCAGACCGAAGTCTTCGCCGGTCGAGCGACAGACGGTGCAAGTCCGTCAGGATCTTCGGCAGCGAGGTTGCAGCAGCCCGACGCTCTTCAGATCGGGACCTCGGCAAGCACGCCCCAGATAAGCCTCGTGTTCCAGCCCGCTCTCAGAACTTTCCGCCGGACTCTCTTTTCTAATCGCGTTTAATCTTTCATTTGTTTATCCATCGCGTGTTAATTTTTGTATGTTCTGTTAGTGTAGTGTTTGCCGTATTTATTGTCGCGTATATTTTTCATTTGTGCCGCAGATTTTTTGTCATTTCGCGAGTGTTAATGGTTCCCACGTGGTGGGCTTAGTGTCGCGCGAGTGGCGTCAGGGCGTGTGTTGTGTGACCCGCACGCCTTCCGCAAACTAAGCCCCACGACTTGTAGTTGTATGTTCTTTTTCTTTCATTATGTCTCGCGCATGATTTTGTTTTATTAAATTGAGTGTGTGTGTTGTACGTCGCCTCCCGTCTCATGCCTCTGGTTCACGGTCGATCAGGCGTGGACCTTATCGCCGGTCAGCAGTCGAACCCTCACTAAACGCACGCGGGGTGGGTTTGTTGTCGCCCCATCCCCTCCGGTTCGGAGAGTGCGATTACCTCACCATCAATACTTGACAACTGGCGTCCGCACGACAGGACTCGCTGACCGCGATCTTCCGTGACCACGAGGCATAGCGGGCGGAACAGACGCGCATCGCGGAGAGCGGGAGAAGGCCAAGATATGGCTGATGGACTCCTCGATGAATTGGAGCGCATCGTGGCCATCGGGAGGCAGATGGGCCTTGAAGGGCCAGCGCTCCAGGAGTTTTTGCGCGATATGCGCTCCAAAGAAGAGGCGGATCGTCGCGAGCGCAGGAAAGCGCGAGAGCTGCGACAACGCGAGGCGGATGAGTGCGATGCGGCACGGTCTTCCCAGCGCGTCCTCGAGTTAGAGAAGGAAATTGCGCTGTTGCGCGCGAGGGGGGCCGTGTCGAGAGCATTCGCAACAGAGAGTGCCTGCCGGGCTCGACCGCCGCCGCTGACCAACCTCAGCCCTCTGGAGTGAGCCTTGTTCAGGATTGTGCCCAGCCCGAATCCTGCCTCGTGCCTCAGCCCTTGGGTGCCGGGGCCTTCGAAGCGAACGAGAGGCCGGTACTTTGAGAATCAGGCGGTGTGGCGGGTAACGATGGTCAGAATCCGGCCACGAAAAACGTCAGCCGCCGCGCAGGCAAATTGTGCCATCGCAGGCTGAGAGAGGCGGCGAAGTGTGTGGCGCGGCGGAGGCTGGCGGGTTACTGCACACCGCGGAGGTACGAGGTACGGACCGCTAGCAGATTGCAGAGGGTGAGGAAGAGGCCGCGCAAAACGGCGCAGAGGTCACGGAGGCGTCGACGGAGCTTGGCGGTCGCGAAGCGTTGCTCGTCGCCGCGAAAGAGAGCGCGAGCGATATATTCGCTGCGGCAGATGCTGCTAAGCCGCGCACTTCGTGGCACCCGGTTGCTCATGCGCTGTGCATGGGTGAGGACTAGGCAGGGGTCAGTGTACCACAAGCAGCGAGGCAAAAGCGGGCAGCCGAGGCGCGAAGCGGCATGTCGCTGCGGGGCGCTTGTTGTGTCTCGCCACCTTTGCGCCGAGAGTGCTAGGGGAATAGCAGGGATGCGACCTCAGCGAGTACGACTAAAAGAGAAGCGAGAATTTAGAAGGGCAGCCTGGCCTTAATTGATCGTCTCGTTTGTTGGTCCGGCCATGTTATTGTTATCTTGTACCGAGTTGTGTAATTCGTTCATTTTTCGGCGCTTCCATTCACCGATCTCTGTTTTTTTGTTTGGGTTTTCTTTTGTGTGTGTGATGTGTGTTGCCTGTAGAGTGCGCGTACCGGCTCTGCCGTGGTTTGCGCCACTCACAGGGCCCAAGGGGACAATACCTTGTCGCATGTATTTTGAATCTGTGGATTCTCGGGAGCATTATTTTATCATTAGTTTTCTGTTCTCCTTTTTGCGTCTGAGTTGTGTTGCGGAGTGCACTGACTGGCTGAGAGCGCGGCGGCGATATGCGCGGACAAGTTCCTTTTGCGGAGGACTTCCCGAACCGTGACCCACACGACGACGTGATTCTGCGCGTGCATGACTATGTGGTAGTTTTGAATGTTATTGGAATAACATTCTTGTCGTCGGGGTGGTGTCACAGAGTGCATGCCCGCGTCCCTCTCGGGATGGCCGCCAGTGCCGCCCCAGCTACAGCGCCGCTTGCACGGCGATGGGGGGAGAGCGGTCCCCATTGTTCCCGTCTCGCCCGACCGTTTGGTCACGTGGGTCGCCTAAGCGCGACGGAGGGACGAGGCAGCTCGGAGAGCGGCTTGGAAGACGGAGCAGGTTGGTCGGGCACCGGGGGACAGCTGAAGATGTGGTCGGCAGGCTGAGATCTCCAGACCGAAGTCTTCGCCGGTCGAGCGACAGACGGTGCAAGTCCGTCAGGATCTTCGGCAGCGAGGTTGCAGCAGCCCGACGCTCTTCAGATCGGGACCTCGGCAAGCACGCCCCAGATAAGCCTCGTGTTCCAGCCCGCTCTCAGAACTTTCCGCCGGACTCTCTTTTCTAATCGCGTTTAATCTTTCATTTGTTTATCCATCGCGTGTTAATTTTTGTATGTTCTGTTAGTGTAGTGTTTGCCGTATTTATTGTCGCGTATATTTTTCATTTGTGCCGCAGATTTTTTGTCATTTCGCGAGTGTTAATGGTTCCCACGTGGTGGGCTTAGTGTCGCGCGAGTGGCGTCAGGGCGTGTGTTGTGTGACCCGCACGCCTTCCGCGAGCTAGGACCCACTACTGGAAGTTTGCATGTTTTTTTCCCATTATGTCTCGGACATGATTTTATCTTATTAAATCGAATGTGTTAGTGGTACGTCGCCTCCCGTCTCATGCCTCTGGTTCACGGTCGATCAGGCGTGGACCTTATCGCCGGTCAGCAGTCGAACCCTCAATAAACGCACGCGGGGTGGGTTTGTTGTCGCCCCATCCCCTCCGGTTCGGAGAGTGCGATTACCTCACCACCAATCTTTGACACTGCAACAGAATGGCAGAAGGCATGGGAGTACAAGACGCCAGCCAAAGTATTTTGTGATAATGAACTCCATGCATGTGCAGCTTGTAGACATTGAACAGAAAGCTTAGACAGCTACTGCAACTTCGATCATCCCAGAAGGCATGACCAAACACCTTCAGCCTCTGGATATCTCACCGAACATTCAAGAGCAGTGTTCAAAAGCAATATGAGGCCCGGATGGAGAAGGGGGCTGCCTATGTTTGCAAAAAGTAGATGAATCCATATGGAATCTCTTGTGCAGAAGTGTGCTAGTGGGCGGGCTACCGACCCGTAGCATGCCGTCCCATTTCAAGTTATTCTCAAAGGTTTCATGAATGTCGGACGGAAAACTGAAGGTGATGACATTGATTCTGAAAGCAATGAAAACACTGACGAGGCATACATCGAATCTGACATGCTTGACATGTTTTGTTCCGACAGCCCTGATGAGAGTGATTTTGACGGGTTTCCGGACTCATTTCCTTGACTAATACTGACTGACCACTAACCAGACTTATAGTGGTCAAGTATAAAAACTTTGCTTCTGTACTCTATACAGGTTTGTTTCTACAGACTACACAGCAGGTGAAAACTATCTAAAAACATTAATTTAGACCCTCATTGGCCCCTGTGGATTCGACACTGGGTGCAGACTTAGTCGGAAAAAATATGGTACAATAAAATATTACTTTATGGCACACACTGCAGGCTAGTCAAATCTCGTTACTATGAAGCCCAAATTAGCGAATTTCTCAAATTTACGAATACTTTAAGTATCCCTGCCAGGTTGCCGGTATTTTCAATGTAAAAATATTTCAGAACTACGAATTTCAACACAGCACATATTTCAAAACAACGCACATAGGTTATTTTTCCCTTTTTAACAGAGGAACATCAGTAATACGAATTCGGCTAAAAGTAGCAGCGCCGAAACTCTTGCGCGAAGCAGAAACCCCCAGTGCAGCAACTATCATCATCACCATGTCGAGTGCCAACTGCTTCACCACAAACTTCATTAAGAACTTCACGAGAAAGGTTTGGCGATGTGCACGTGTGAGATCCAAAGATGAATGCAGCTAGCGATGGCGCCAAGAAGAGAAAGCAGTTCTCGCTGCAGCACAAACTGGATGTATTGCAGGAAATTGACGCAGGGAGAAAGCAAATCGACATGTGCAGAGAGCATGGCATTGCCCCATCGACCATCGCAGCCATTTTGAAAGGCCGAGACAAGTTTGTCAAAGCTTTACTGGGAATTGCAACTTGCTCCTACGAGGAAACGGCTGCTACTGGGAAACTTTCAAAATGTGTACCAAGCTGTTCTCCCATAGTTCAAAGATGCCAGACTGCAAAACATTCCCATGTCTGGCCCAACACTAACAAAAACAAAAAACCTGCGAATTTGCCGGTGCACTTGAAATAACTGGGTTCGACGCCAGTGCGCGTTGGCATTTTCATTTCCGCTAAAGGAACGGCATAACTTGGCAGGTAGTCTAAGGCGAGGAAAAGGCTGCTGACAGAGATGGTGCAGATTCCTGGTGCAATAATCGTTTTCTAGAGGTGACTGAATCGTACTCTGAAGATGATATTTTCAATGCGGATGAGACTGCATGTTTTTATCACCTCCTGCCAGGCCAGATGGTACACTTTAAAGGGCAGCAGTGCAAAGGAAGGAAGAAGTCTCATCTACACATGACAGTCCTGCTTTGCTGCAATGCAGCAGGCATGAAGGAATTTAAACCGCTCGTCAACGGCAAGTACGCAAACCCTCGCTGCACCAAAAATGCCATGTCGTTAGCGTAGGACTACCATGTGAACAAACGAGCGTGGATGACCAGAGAACTTTTGTTGAGTGGCTCATCGAATTTGATGACCAAATGAGAAGGAATGATTGAAGAATTCTACTGGTTGTCGACAACTGCTCTGGTCACACTGTGAATGTTTGCTTGACTCACATTCGCTTGGAGTTTCTGCCGCCAAACAACATGTCCTTACTGCAACCCCTAGACCAGAGCATTATAAAGCGTCTGAAAGCAGAATTTCGTAAGCGCCTTGTGCAGCAGTTCATTATAAACTTCCGGCGAAAGCAGCTGGCCGCAATCAATGTTCGTCAGGCAGTGGAAATGTTCACAGGAGCTTGGTGGAACTTGAAGGCGTCCACCATTGGCAACTGAAAGCGCCTGTGCACCTTGAAGACGACCTGGAGGTGACGACAACAACCCAGGGGACCTGTGGACCGAGGTTGCAGAACTGCTGCCCGCTGTCTCTTCCTTCAACGACTACAAGGAGAGCGACATTGCAGCACTAACAGTGGCAGACCTGACAACCGAAAAGATTGTTAACTGCGTTCACAATGTCTCCAGTGACGACGACCCGAATGGAGAAGACTAAGTCACTGAACAGAGAAGATGAGATGGTGTCGAACACTGATGTTTCAGTGCACACGAACAAAGTCCACACTTTCATCTCTTGGTGCAATGACGTATCCGATGAGGTACTGCACAAAGTGCAACATGTAGACACTTTCCTAATCGGTCATGTGTGCTGCACGCGCCAGAAGGAAATAACTTATTTCTGCAAATAAAACAGCTTCGAAGTGAGTGAAACATCTTTAATTGAGAGTACACCTGACTGCGTACGCGCCTACTGCCAAGGTACGTCAATTTCATTCCTAGGTTTGTCCAGTGATTTATAACTGGAAGTTTTTCATTACAACGATATTTCAAAATAACGAACGATTTTCGGCAGTCCCTCGTGACTTGTTATATCGAAATTTCACTTTATTGGTCAGCATCTGGCTCAACACTTACAGGGCAGAGCTCAAGTGCTCCAAACAAATTGCCAATTGAAGCTGTTTAACTGTGGCTTGCTACCTCTGCTAGGCAATTCCTTTTGTGTAATGCATAGGATTGCAACACGATCAATGAAAAATGCACATGATGATGCACAAGAACATGCAAGTCCTCAATGATAATATTTCTGGCACAGTAAAGAGTGACACTAACTTTGTCTTGCAGTGTTTTGCTGTGAGACGGTCACAATAAAGTTATCAGATCATCACTATGAAGTTACTGTACCTTTCAGCAGAGCTTTTGCCATCTCATTTTTTTCTAGCATGTGTGCAAGAGAAACAGCTCTCCTTCCTTCGTCTCTTGCATTGAACACATGACCTTTAACGCAGCTGTTACCAAATATATCTTAATTGTAGGATGGCCTAATTTAGGCCAACTTTCTCCTTTTGGAATAAGGTGCCGAATTTCACACTTTTATCAATATGATGCAACTAGCACAGCTGTCACACCCCTGTTACAACAAAGTAGTCAGCTCTATATGCCAGCTAATATTACACCAGAATACAAACAAAATACAAAACATACAGATGACTAAAGCGTTCGGCCAATTTTCAGCAAGCACCTGTCAAATGCTTCCGAGTTGAATGAATGCTAGGTAGTTAAAGAGAACAAGATTAATCGCACACAAGACATCCAAAGGGAATTATTTTCAGGCTTTATACAATGGTAACCTTTGGGGCAAAGCATCTATTGGTTGAGGAACTTCAGGCCCACTAGCCTAATTTTATTAATCTATGAACTAAGGCTGCGCTCCGGTCAAGCATAAACACTTCTTCGTTCTCCTTGATACGAATGCATTGTTCCTGCTCTATAAGAGACCTCGCACTTTAAGAATCCTATGAATTCCTTGTGACAGTTGCCACACTAGTTGTGCAATGTAAGCCACACGTATCAAATAATTGGACTATGAACTCGTCATGCTTGATCAAAGATATAAAACATGTGAACAAATGAACTTTAAATGTCTAGGCCTTCGTGTCTACATGTTGGTGAATAACAATCGTTGAGGCTTTCAGAGCTGATGCACTGTTCGCATTATGAAACAGATTCATGGCTATGAAAAGCAGAAAAGCAAAGCGTCAATTTAGCCTCAGCACATTAACATGTGCATGCTCTAAACTTACCTAGCAGTAGACAACTTAAACCACGACTATGTTACAACATGGGAGCAGTAGTCGTTTACAAACTGCAATCACATCATAATAATTTCCACTGAAGCACTGGTCATGGAGTAACTAGTTTATCACCCTGATGCATGTAAATGCTGCACAAAGGCTGCAAAAATCTAAAAATGTCAATAATGCAATGAAGTACAATGAAAAAAAAGAAAATACAAAACAATATTGCATTAGCATTTGGTATAAGTGCACCACGTGTGTACCTTTAAGCGATAAATGACATTTTTGTTGAAATAGCCTCGGCATGCCACTCACAGTTGTCCAGGAAAAGAAAAATTCAGCCTTGTCACAGAGGCTTGATCAAGTAAATAGGGCTGATATGGCGTTCTGTCCAGTAACTGCAAGGGGCGCAAAAGCACTGTTTCACAAAATGCATTTTCTAATTCATACAAAGAAAAGGCTGGAGCGAGAGTGGCCCGAACACACTGCACCAAAAAAGAAACTTCGCAGCCGGCTTTAACAATGGCAATGATTGAGCCAAACATTGGATCAAACCGTGTACCTGATACAAGAATGTAGTCATTCACTGCATACAAACAGCCATCCACAGTAACTTTCTTTAGCAGAGCACTGTTGTCGGGTATTTGAACATGCCTCAGCTTGTTTAAAACAGTTGACTCCTCATTTTGGCTCATATCTGTGTACACCGCAGGAATGTGAAATAAACCTCGGGCTGCCAGGAATGACTGATACAGCTGATGCTGTTCACTCAGTGTCTTTGTAACATTTTTGAAGTTTCTCACACTTCGCATGCACTGTTTAAAATACTGGTGCTTTCCTTCGAATCTCATGGTCCAGACATGGCAAAGGGATCCAAACTCCTGAATTAGCTGACTGTACTGCAATATATAATGATGCTTTGGCCGCAGCTTGTTAGTAGAAAAAATAAGACTGGGATGCTATGTAGTCTTCAGTCAAAACTTTCAAGTATGCTACTTGAGCGGGAGTTATAGTAGGTGCCATAAGGAGGTCAGTGATCTCCATGAGCTTGACAAAAAGTTCCCAGACTGGGTCACTTGCGTTGGCTACTTTCGTACCTACAAACACAGTAAGCAGTCTCACTAGTGTCCAATTCTGCAATGCATGACCTCCAAGTTTGCCACTTTGGCTAGACTCTTTGGCTGGTTTATTTCGCAAATCATGGGCATTGTACTTCATAGTACAAATCCTGTTGTTAAAATATTCATATGTAAACCAGCCTTTTTCTGTCACAAAGTAACAAATATATAACGGCATATCATACCGAACCACACCTTCAAAAAGATCATGGCCAATACATGGTGGCAAATTAGACCGGCAGACATGGAAATGTTGCAGTACGTGAAAAGGAGAGTTCATCACTACACCACAATCCTCATGTCCTCCAGTGTTCACAACATGTTCAAGTGACTGTCTGTAGTTGTCTGGGGTTCGCCTTTCTCCTACTGTATATGGGTTCTCGTGGAATTGGGAACGTGTTAGTAGGCAGAAGCGCCAAAAGTATGTTGACGTACTGAAATTCTGAGTGAAACCGCCAACCATGTGGCTTCCAAGATTACCACCAGCAATGAAACCTAGCCGTACCACGTGATTCATCCCATTAATAAGTAAACATTTAGTTTCATATAGAAGTAAATCTTCAGTCAAACGCTGCAGAACTCTGTCAAGACCAAACTCTTTCACGTCCTTCTGGCGGCAAAGCATGACCAATTGCATGCTTTCAACCCGCGATCTGCAACGCAGCGGCAAATTTCCAAGTGTCATGTACACTGCAAGTAGCTTGAAATTGCCCTTTGACGAGCCTTATGGATTTATTCATCCTGATACAAAATTAGGTGTATCACATTCTCTGTGGATTGTCTGAAAGGCGGGCAGAAAATGTAATCTGGGTAGTAGTCTCCTGATGTTGGCTGACTACTAGGAGAGCAAGAGACAAGGAAATGTATCAGATGCTCAATTGGCACATAGTGGTAAGTAGATGTGACATTTTGCTTGTTCATGCCTAAAGTGATTTCCACTGGTGCCACGAAAAAAATACTTTTTTTAATAATATTTATGACAGGAGTACGAAGATCTCAGTATAGAAGATACACCTCAAAGGCATCTCTACAAAATGCAGAACGTATTGAAGAAAGTGTGTTAGTGGAAACTGTCTTGGCAACCTCATGCAATGACATGTTTTTGTTTAGTTTGTGAAGATTCTGCAGCTCCTTAACAATGTACTGCACTGTGCTTGCTGGCTTATGATGCTGAGACTCAAGCTTTAAAAGAAAAAGTACAAAATTGTCAGTAAAAGGATTGTGCTCCAAATGGCTACTACCATTAGAGCCTGTTTCACAGGTGCCCCCAACATCAAGAATCGGGGCACGAGTATGTTCCCCATCTGGAGTAGCTGGTTCGACTTCGAAGTCAACATCTGGCACAGGTAACAGATGTGTTATCGTAGTGTCACGATGCTACCTTGACACATGTGTCCTGAATGAACCTGCTGACCTCAAAACACTAGAACACCCCACAGAAGGGCAGATGACAGCATCTATTCCTCTATCCAAATGTGCAGCAACATGGCAAACGAACTCGGTGCGAGTAGACTCACTTACCCCACATGAGGGCACAGAGCAGACAAATGCAGGATGATCCTGTTTATTGCGTTGTTTCCTGTGATGCCTGAAGACGTGGCTTCGCAGGCTTTTATAGTTTCTAAACAAAGCACAGCATGGGTCACCAGGGCAAAGGGCACCTCCGGGCACACTTCTGTGATGACGGTAGTGCTCGAAGTAGTCCACCAACGTTGAAAAAGTCTGTGCACAAATGCGGCAAGCAGCCATTCTTCATTGGTGCTACAGCTGCAATAAAGATCAAACAATTACTTCTAATCTAAATTACATGCTTTTCCTCGTGTCCACTTTTTTTTCCAGAACTATTCAATAATATAACATTATTTCCATTGTACTATAATGGATTCCACACCAGCATATTAGCTGTGATGGTTTGTGTGCATGTCAGCTAATGTTAATTTTCTTTCATTTCATTCTAATAGTGCTTTGGTTTTTCAAAGCAGAAACATATTCCTGCAAATACAATCAAATGAGATAATTGCATGATCTGGCCATATGCATTCACAAAATGGAGCATTACGATTAAACTGACGAAGTCTATGCTGTCTGCCATTAATGAAGACACAAGTTCCCATTTTGAGGATATTCGAAGGCCGCATCTGCTGCACACAAAATGAACATCAGCAAAGGAATCAGTCTGAACATAAACCGCTAATAGATCTGTACGCACATCCTGATATTACATAGGTAATACTTTCCCTCCAACTATATTGTTCATATTATCCCAAATTAGACGTGATTCCTTCTCTCCAAAAGCTCATTGGTGCACCTGGGGTTGGCTCTACCTTGAGTGTATTAGAATTGTTGTGCATTTTAGTTCCATCCTTCATAAGGCCTCCAGCCACACGCTGTCGCTCCAAGCTGCCGTGCGCGCCCCTAAAGTGGGCCTCTTCTCTGGAGAATCGTTGGTGGCACACAATTAACACAGCTGCGTACTGTTGCACGCTGCGAGTCTTGGCTCGATCTTTAGCACGCGTCCCCGCCGGCACCCTCTGAAGAAACCTTTGTCCTCCGAGGCCGGTGGCATTGGGAGTACGAGCCCTCTGGAATCAGCAGCGATGGCGCCCACAACGCGAACCCCATATACCATCACAGCATGGCCGTTCCCGTCGACAGCCGGAAGGAAAGTTCGCCTGAAGTTACCACACGGGCTTCCGCCGGGTTCATCCTTAAAGAGCGGTGAGCTTCGCGTCGTTTTACGCAAAATCCGGAATGTTTGCGCACTACAACTTCGTTACTGTCGCTGTTAGAACTTTCCTGCTTTCAGGCGCGCCTGTGTGAAACAGCTTGTAGCAGCACTTGCGGTGCAGAGCCTTACAGTCAATACGCGTTCACCGCGTTCCCGGTTAACGACCTCCTCGAAAACAGCTGTATATCCGCTGTGAGCACCGAAGGTTAAAGAACGCATATATAGGCTTTCCGGTAGATGCGGCACCTTTCATGGTACCGCATGACGAAAGGCTGGTGGTGTCGTGTTTGTTAGTGCGAACGCTTGTTCTGTTCGATAGGTTTCACGTCTTCAAATTATTGACTTAAAAAATGGGATAATTTTTCAATTATGTATATGTCGTGAATAAGCCTACGTGCGCTTAGATTAGCCGATAAGTTTAGTCATCCGCTGCTCCCCTTCGCGCCGTGCAGTTTATAAACCTGGTTTATTTCACTTAATATCATTTTCTCCGATATTCGTCCCTGCTCTTTAATTTGCCACCGACAATTATCGGATTCGAAACAACACTATAAAGGTTCCTTATGCAGCTTGATGCTGCAGCTCGGCGATTGCTGTTGCAAGAGTACGTGTTACTTATA
Organism: Dermacentor andersoni; assembly: GCF_023375885.2. Classification (NCBI taxonomy): domain Eukaryota; kingdom Metazoa; phylum Arthropoda; class Arachnida; order Ixodida; family Ixodidae; genus Dermacentor; species Dermacentor andersoni. The sequence goes on from NC_092816.1 coordinate 170,556,820, forward strand.
GAAAACTATGTTGGAATCAACAGTTCGCGGTGCTAAAATTGGTATTAGTATTGCCCAACAAGAGCCATGGGCGCACGAAAGCAAATACATATATTAAAATCGTGTGCTGTAAAACTGTCCACAGGACGGGATCCCGACGACGGTATCACAACAAATACGTGACGGTGATTGCATAACGACAATGCAGTTACGATGATGACATGATAATGGCATGAGGACAATGGGATGACGACGAGTGCATAATTGCTATGACATGGCGATGACTGTATTGCGGAATCTGTATGACAACGATGACGTGTATTTCTGCATGACGAGAGTCGGATGACGAAGTCGCAGCGACGATGATGGCACGATCACGACGGCATTACGATGAAGGTCCGAGAACGGAGGCATGATAGCGACTGCCTGACGAGGACGACGTTACAAGGTTGGCATAATCGCGACTGGAGGACGATACTACGATTAATATGCAATGACGAAGAAAGACTGACGGCGATGGAACGACGAAGGGCGTATGACGACGGCGGCATTACAATTGGAGGACGTTAGTGATGTGATGCCAACAAGAAAACGACAGCGTGATGACGACCGCATGACAATAATCGGATGAGAGAGCTGGAATGAGGACGATGTAACGACCACGGCGGCATCGGGACCCCGAACGCACACCTAGTGGCTGTAACTATTACATAACTTTGACCACTGGGTCAGAGTAGAAGGCGTGACGAAGACAACATGACGAGAATGAGATCACGAAGCTCAATTGACGGCCATTGAACGACCACGACGACATCGGTATGGCCGTGTGAAAACTAAGGTAAGACGACTCCGTGACGATGATGGCGTGACGACGTTGACATCGTGAGTGTCGGATGACACAGCTGGAATGACACAGTGCTTCAATTGAGAGTTGTTATTATTTACGCTGGTGAAAAATGCATACAACAAACTAATGGACTGGCAAACAAGCGCCGCTTCCCTTGGTGTAGCGACGAGTGCCGGACGACACGTAAAAAACAAAACAAAGCCTGGGGATTCCTTCGCGACTCTCCAACAGCCATACACCTGATTAATTTTAAACAAACAAGATCACAGGGCAGGAGGATGCGTCGACGCGCTAAGAGAGAGAGCTGTGAAAGGTAAATCTCCCTTATAAACTCGTACGTCGATGAAATGAAGGTCTGCAACAGGGTAAATAAATTAATAGGCTGGCAGTCGCATCCTCTACCCTTAGCAAGTAGCCAAAGTGATAGATAGCCTGGAAGACCACGCAGATTGTCCAGGCGAACGCTTTGAATATGGCTCGAGTAGAGCGCAATGTGCGGAAACGTTCGTGGTGTTCGTTCGTGGTGGTTCATCAAGTAAGTCTTGCGATCGCCAATTTAGCTTAACTGAACTTAAAGCACTTCTCACTTGCTGCAACATCTCAGCGCCAGGTGGCGATCGTATGTATGAAATGATTAGATACCTACATCCTCAAGCACACAAAATACTCCTGTCTCTTTTCAATGGCATGTAGGTGGCTGGGTATATTCCATCCTCGTGGAAAGAAGCCATAGTCATCCCGACTCCTAAACAAGGCAAGGGCCTGTCCTTAGCCCGCAGCTACAGACGAATAGCGCAAATAATCTGCCTGTGCAAACTGTATGATAAAAATGATAAACGGAGCTTAGTCTGTTTTCTAGGAAATAACAATATACTGGAACCATTGCAGTGTTGCTTCCAAGAAGGTAGGGCTACAATAGGCAACCGTGTTCGCATCGAGACAAGCATCAGAGATGCGTAAGCAGTTCTTCCTTTCGGTATTTATAGATCTAGATAAAGCGTACGACTTTGACATGGCACTGCGGGATTGTGCGAGACTTTTCCGCCATGGGGGTCTTTGGAAATATGTCAAACACTGTGGAAAGCTACTTGCTTAACCGCACGCTTCGTGTAAGAGTGGGCGACGCTTTGCCTAGAAATGAACTGCTTGTGCACAGTTATTCCACGCATGATATTTTAATCTGTGTATGTCGATGATGTGCAGATAGATGTCAAATGATGTAACGTTGCTATCTGAGAAAGACAGGTCCAGCTTGCACTAAAGAAAATTGTCTGAATGGGCAGATGTAATTTGGTTTGAAGTAAAAGCCCAAAAAAAGTACGTGCATACTTTTTCAAACAAAACAGGCATTACACCAGCGCCAGATCTCACGATCCATCGAGAGGAACTATCTGTGAGCAGTGAACACAAATTCCTGGGAATAATTCTAGACTCTAAGCTTATCCTCATCCCCCACCTACATATCTGAAGGCAAAATGTCTGAAGACAGTGAACCTTCAAAAATTGTGTCGCGCACAACATGGGGTAGTGATCGTAAATGCCATGTGAACTTGTACAGGAGCCTTGTCCACTCTCGCCTTGACTTGATGCTATAATCTATCATCCTAGACCTTGTTCACCCTTTAGGTATCCGCCTCGCGACTGGTACATTCATGACAACCCCGCAGGGGCTTCTGCGTGAGCAGGAGTTTCGTTCGTGGCGACACTACTGACCCAAACACACGAGGGTCGGACCCTCCTGCGCATAACCGTGCATGGCTTAGCCGTTTCCACGGAAAAGGAGATCTTGGGGGTTGAGCTGATGCTGAGTGTTTGGACCGTGCAGGCCCATCGGTGGAGGCAACACACCTCTTGGGCCTCAGCTTCACGTAAACGGCAGTCCCATTCGAGTGGAATAGGTAGTTGCCTTTTTATATCCTTCTCGAACCTTCGTCTTTCTCTCTCACTTTGAATATTTCCTGTCTTCTCTTTTCTGTATTCCTTACTTCTAGGAAGCGAGCGTCAACCCTACGGGAGTAGCGAATCTAGGTTATGTCATATACGATTATGGTGGTAACATACAGCTGGCGTTTGCAGGAGCTGTTTCACAGGTCCTGCAGCGTCCCCTTCTATGGCTCCATGGTGGGTTGGAGGTGTTACTGCCGAAAAATACACTCAAATGTGGCAAATTTTTTCTCCCCACTGCATGATCGCTCCCTGAAGAGGGGGGGGGGGGAGGGCGCATCAATGAAACCTTCCAGTTTTTTGGTCGCCAAAAAAAAAACATTCCCCCATACCATGTAATCCATTCCCAGAAACCAGAAAATACCTTAACAATGATCTCACCCTTCTTAGTTCCGAAGTCTCCGAAGAAAACTCTTGGTGCAGAATATAAAGTATAGAAGATGGCGTGTATGAGCTACTGTAGCTCCGTCATAAGAAATACGAAATACGAAAATCTGCCTAAGCTACTGTCATTCGGAGCATCCCGGTGATAGTTAGCCCTCAACGCAGCAGGAACACAATCCGAGGTGTCATCCCCGATGATCATATTATATAATTGACTTAAGCCGAACTTCTGTAGGGTTGGTATGATCACAATGCGATTAATGTCAAAAGAATAAAATGAGGCGTGACGGGAAAAAAGATCAACGTCAAGCACTTAATGCTTACATTTGGCTCTAACATCCTGCATGGCACTGTCTAGACAGGGTATGTGTAGATCCGAGCGAGACCGTATATCCCAAATCTGCGATGCTTGAAGTGCTAGCGATTTGACCACAGTTTACAGAACTGCCGAGGCCGTCAGATTTCTGCGAAATTCAGTGCTAACGAACATCCTTCTAAATCGTGTCAGAACTATCTGCACTGTGTGAATTCTGATGGGGAGCACGCCGCATACTTGCGGTTTTGCGCATCATAGAAAAAAGAAAAAGAAATCCTAATTGTCAAGGTAAAAGAGAACGCATCATTCAAGGCGGCACGTAGGTGGGTATCATACCTGCCCAAGACCAGCTTCGCCGATGTGGCGCGTCAGGGGGTAGCGACACAAGGACTCCCGGCGGCTGTCCGACCCGTTCACAATGAGGTGCACGTCACGCCAACCGCACCCTTGGCGGCTGCAGCTAGCGCTGCTCCACCGCCCTAGCAGGAGCGGTGATCGAACTCCGGACTGGTTGTCTCAAAGGTCTCGTCTGGTGTGTCAAGGCCTTCACGTCAAACACAGCGCCTCGCAATAAGTGACGGACACAAACTGCAGCCAGACGGCGGCGCCAACGCTTGAATAACGGCGATAATCTCGCGATCGATACAAAAATGAAAAACCCCTCATTATACGGTCCGACAAGGGCCGTGTAAGCTCATTTAGATACACATAGCACAAACTTATTTTTCAAAAAGGACACACAAATATTGCAATGAAACGATAGAGGAATTCTCTATAACCTCAATTACGGTGAAGAGCTCCTTTGCACTTAGAGTCCCAAGGTGCTGTGTGTTCAGGAAACGCATCTCAAATCAGCACACGCAAACTATCTGAGACATTACGGCATTTGTCGCAAAGACCATCACGATGCTACGGCCTCGTCTGGAAGCATAGCAATTGTTGTAAATAAGTATGTTGCTTGCCACCATTTTTCTCTCCAGACACCCGTCAAGGCTGTTTCTGTGTGAGCACTTCTCTTCCATAAGTTCATAATCATAGGTACCATTGAAATACGACCTGATTTTCACCTCACGAAAACAAAATTTTAAAGCCTCACTGACGAGCTCCTAGAACCATACATGATCACCTGTGACTGTAATGCACATCACACTCTTTGGGTACTCCCGATGAGATACCAGAGGCCAGCTAATAGAAAGTGTCCTATTAAACTTCGGTGCATGCCTCTTCAGTAAGAAGGAGCCAACCAATTATAATCTTTATCGTAATTCATATTCATCAATAGATCGGTCGATAGGCTGTGCTTCTCTCTTCTCTAACTTAGAATGGCATGTACTCAAAAATCCATTCGGAAGTGACCACTTTCCAGTACCCTTAAATTTAGACAACATGACTCCACCGCATGTCCATAGGAGGAAACTAGCCTCCGCCAATTGGGAACATTTTAATGAATCGACTTTTTTATCACGAGATTTTATCAGCGAATTCAGTATAGATGACGCATTAGCGTATTATACCGATTTTATAATTGACGCAGCTGAGAAATAAATTCTGCACAGGAGTGGTTGCTCATGCAAAAGATGAGTGTCATGGTGAAATGATGACTGCAAGCAGGTGCGAAGGAAACAAAATGGAGCAAGGGGCATGCTGCGCCGATCGCCGACTGTGAAAAATCTCGTTGAATTTAAACACGTAAGGTCACAGGGAAGGAGAACGCGGAGACAGGCAAGGAGAAGCAGGGAGAGGTTTCTTTCAAACAAAAATTTTTGCACCAAAGAGGCGAAGGTGCGGATATATCTCAGAAGGCTAAACGCGCAGCAAATTCACCCGTTGCCCTTGATCGATAACCAAGGGCTGCCTTAGAAGACCAGGCCGACGGCTTGTCGTACACTTCGAGCATGTATCAAGCTCCATACACTACTCAGAACCATTTCCTAAATACAAGCAACTAGCAGAAAAAATAAATCACTGGACCGTAAATGCCGATTGATTAAACGGTACAACAGTCTCTTTAATATTGCCTAGCTGAGAACTGCCTTGAGGGTGTGCAGGAACTCTGCACCGGGAGCTGACAGAATCGTATGGGATGATTAAAACGCTATACACCAATACACAGACGACACTTCTGACACTTTCGAACTGTATTTAGGCTGATGGATACCTTTCGTCCACATGCAAAGAAACTATTGTAGTCCCGATATCTAAACAGGGTAAAGAATCATCCGACGTAAGAAGTTACCGTGCTATAGCACTCACAAGCTGCTTATGCAAGCTCCTCGAAAAAATCATAAATCGTTCTTTTCCACATTTACTTGAACTGAACAATATACTTGGCCCTTAAAAGTGCGGTTTCAGACAGCGTCTGTCGACAACCGACCATCTCGTGCGGATTGAGGCAAACGTTCCCGCCGCCTTTAGTCATAAGCAGTTCCTTCTTTCCGTGTTTTTAGACATGGAAAAGGCATACAATACAACTTGGCGATATGAGATTTTACGAGACCTCTCAAACGGCAAAATCACGGCTAAATGCTGAATGTAATATAAGGTTATTTATCGTGCGGTACATTTTGTGCTAGAGTAGGCAATGCTGTATTCAGGCCATTTCTTCAAAAAATTGGGGTGCCGCAAGGTGGGGTATTAAGCTGCAGCCTTGTTCATGTAAAAAATGAACTTTTCTCGCTCATGTGTGCCGCGGAATGTTTTATTGCGTATAGCTAGATAATATAGAGTGAATATTCAAGCCACGTAACCTCGCAATCTGTGAGCGACATGTAGAGGTTGGCTTTAAGAATGTGTGTCAATGGGCAGGGGAAAATAGATCTAAGCTAATTTGTCTTCAAAGTTCATGTGTCCTTTTCACACGAAAGAGAAGCTTATTTGCAGAGACCAATGTAGAACTGCAGAGACAGCACGTGCCGGTGACCACAGAACACAAGTTTCTAGGCATCATACTCGACTCAAAGCTAACTTTCATCCAACATAAGTATCTTAAAAGCAAATCCTTAAAGAAATGAACGTTATTACAATACTGTCGCACTATATGTGGGGCAGTGATAAGAAGTGCCTCATGAACCTCTACATGAAGGAGCCTCACGTATGCGATTGGACTACGGAGTCATAATGTACCAGTCTGCTACGCCCAGCGCCCGACAGGTACTGGATCCCGTCCACCATCTAGGCATCGCCTTGTCACACGCGCGTTTAGAAGACATCCTGCGGCAAGCCTTTACGTAGAGACAAATGAGTTATCGCTCCATCTACAAAGGACATACTCCAGCTTCACGTACTTTCTAAAAGTAAATGCGAATTCTGTACACCCTTCGTATTCCACCATAAATACCTGAGCAGTGCCACGCTCTTTGAGAATCGACCTGCATCGGAAAGCCTTCCTCGTTGCGTGTGTGGAGTCTTGCTTCAGCAAAGAGCTGGGTGTACCAATCCTTGAACACCGTCTGATGCCTCGAGCAAAGCTGTTACCGCCGTGGCAGCGGTATCTCATATATTGTGACACATTGTTTATTCAAGTCACTAAGCGCATCCCAGAGTCGTATATTAAGATGTACTTCCTTGAACTTCGGGCACAATACTCAGGTCCTGAGGACTAGTCTCACGCATCAAGATCACATGCCGGTGTGTCTCATGGAGCACTCGGGCCATCTTTCTCTGAATACAATGTCTTGCACAATGAAAGGAGTATCTTTACGGCTAACGACTACGCAGTGCTATCGGCTGTCAAACATAGGAATACGAATATACAAAGGCCATCATATACAATGACTCTAAGTGTTGTAAGATCCTTAAGTTCGTTTCATGAAAGTAAAAATCAGGTTCTAAATCAATTTTATTCGCTCCTTTGTGCAACACACGTGTTAAATCGGCATGTCACAATAAGCTGGGTCCCTGACGAGTGGTCGCTCCGTCTACGGAGGCCATATTTCAGCTTCACGTACTATCTGAAAGTGAACTCCAAAACTGAACATCCTTGTTACAGGACTATAATCGATGTGTCCTGTGCCGTACCGCTTATTATTTGGCCCACAGTGACGAAGGCCTACCGACTGTGTGTGAGGTATCTCAGGGAAGAAAGTTGTGTCCCACTTCTAGAACACCATCAAATGCTTCCAGCGAAGTTTTAATCACCCTGGCAGTGGCAGCTCGTGGAATGTGACATGCAGTTTGTCAAAATCACTAAGCGTGCTCATGAGATACACATTCAAATGCACTTCCTTGAACTTCAATCGAAGTACTGCTGCCTGGAGTTTCACACCGATGCATCAGTCACAAGCCGGCGTTTCTTATGCAGGAGTCCGTAATTTTTGCGGTCTGGCATTCTGCATGCGCAAACAAGTATAGTTACGTCGGAAGCCTATGCACTATTGTGGACTATGAAACACATAAAACAAGCGAGGACACTGCGATCTACTCAGCGACCAGTGATGAAACCTCGGATGACAGTGACTTCGTGCCTGCAGGAAAGCACAAAGCAAAGAGAAAATTCGTCAGGACATATCCTTCCACAAGTACGATAACTATGATCCAGAAGCCAAAGTGATCGGACCACACAATTATATTTGTGCCTGTGGCTGCTAGCGACAATCTGAACCGGCTCAACCGCCAAGCTACATCTGTGTCGCTCGAGGCCTTTGTTCCGGGTCAGATGAAATCAGATGAAATATGGAAGAATCAACGCCTGTAAGAACATGCTCGCAGTAGGTGTCATAACCAGCAGCGCGCTAGGTGTTTTGAGCAACGTCAAGGTGCTGGATAACATCAACGTATGCTACTATAAACAAGACGATCATGACTGTAAGGTCGGTATTGTGTATGACGTAGATGATTGCATAAGCGATGCTTATCTGTATATACTTATCAAGCCGGCGACAGAGGGAATTGCCATATTGCAAGCCGGTTGCCTAGGGAACTTGCACTGCATTAAGCTAACGTTTAAAGGAGACAGCCTACCCTCATACGTCAGGGTCAGCCATTTTCGACAAGTACGGCCTTTTGTGCCAAAGCTGCTTCAGTGGCGGAAGTGTCAAAAGATAGGGAACGTAAAGGCGGTTTCCTCAAATGCTGCCGTGTGCTCACGATGCTCTTGGTCGCCCAGCTCCGACGCCTGTCACGCAGAAAACCAAAAGTGGGCCAATTGTCAAGGCTCTTACGATGCATCTTCAAAGAATTGCGCACATCTGAAAAATTGCATTGGTCTTGAGGCAAATGGTCAGGGATGGTTCATCGCACAGGGAGGCAGCCGCTAAGGTGCGACATCGGCGTTCACATTGCCGGATATCTAGGAAATGCACTGCTATTGCTAAAGATACACCGCTTCCACTGAAAGGCCACACACTTCCACAGACAACTAGCAATACTCCTAGACAGGATCCTAAGCAGAAATCTCCAATAATATTTCGTTGTGCGAAGAGTGGCCGCCGTTGCCATAGCTAGACCAAGTAGGGGAGCAGCAAGATGTAACAAACTCGCCGAAATATGCTTCACCTGCTGACAGCAGCCAAGCTGAGGACAAACACGTTGTCACTATGATAAGGGCCCTTATGAACATGCTACGTGTGCTACTGACTGCCATACACACCCCGGTGGCTCGAGGTGCTCTTCAAATACTGGATGCCCTGAATCTGGCATGCTCCTCTACACACGATTCATGAAGAAGTCGAGAAAGCGTCTATCTTCCAGTGGAATACCCAAGGCCTTAAATTATCCTTTTGTCCCTTTGTCTTTACGAACAAATTTCTAATCATCGTCATTTATGTGCCAAAGATTGAGAGCGCCATCCACCTATCAGGATATGAAGCTTTCATGTCTGACACCTGTAGCGTCCACAGCAAAGTCACGATTTACGTCCGGTGCGATTTCACTTATTTTTTACACCAAGTGGCATCTGATCACGACAATCAGTACGCATGTTTGGCTATAAAATGTAAGAATGTCGTACTCACACTCGTGGGTGCCGACATTTCACCTTCGAGCTGATTTAAGAACGCAAGATTAAGTGCAATTTTAACAGCGACACCTGGACCATGGATTATTACCGGCGATTTGAATGTGCATCATCCGCTACAGGGAAGCTTCAAGATGGATTGTCGAGGAAGAAGTGTACTATACTTTGAGTCAGACCATGAACTGTGCTGGCAAAATGATGGCAGTCCTACTTTTTTGCGGGGATTGACATTCAGCAGCCGCCTGGACTTAACTTTTGTTCCTAGATGCCTCAGTGCCAGTGTGAAATTGTTTCCGGACAACAAAACGCATGGTAGTGACCACGTTCCAACACATATTAAAGTCGAAGGCATAGGCAAGTCACCCTCTAGCATAGTTCTTCAACGCATCGACAGGCCTAAATACACGTTCCTAATGAAGAATAAGTGTAGAAAGATTCAGCACTGCCTGCCTGGCTACATCGAGGAATTCATTAACCAAGCTACTCAGTAAGCCAGAAGAGTTTTTAGGCCTGCTACTAAATTTTCTCAATGAGAAGCAGAATTGAAGTGGCTCCCAGCAAATCGCAGTCGCGCGAAACGAAGGTACAGGCGCACCGAGTCCATCTATGACTTAAGGGAGGCGAGACGCATGCCGAAGAAAATCCAGCGTCGAATGAAGTCATAGCTATCTTTAAGATGGGAGACTTTCTGTGATTCCCTTGATTCACATAAACCCCTGTCACATATATGGAGAGCGGAGCGGGGCCTTCGAACATCGCCGCAAGAACGCCTCCCCTTCAAATGCCTCGCTCTCCCAAGGTCGCCGAGAAATCGACGTAACGGAGGACTTCTGTTCGAAGGCTTCTGGTCAACCGTCCTCGTTCCCCACGCATGATCCCCATGACCTTCCAGCCTCGCGTTGTCTCGTATGGACAGTCTTTTCCATCGAGGAGTTACAAGCGGCGCTGGCAGCGTGCAGACCTTCCTCATTGCCTCGGCCTGACGAGCACTTGGCAACCTTGGTCGAACAGCCCGGCAAGCTCTCCTAGACGTGCACAAGGCTTCATGGCGTGAATCAGCGGTTTCTGCTGCATGGAAGTTCAGCCGCCTCGTGCTTGTGCTTAAACCAGGCAAATCACCCCTAGACGACATGGCGTCGTATCGTCCCATTGCTCTAGCCAGTTGTCTAGGAAAGGTGATGGATATTAGGTGCTGACACATCTAGAGTTATATCTAGAACATTACGAGATATACACTGATGCTATGGCAGGCTTCCGACATGGACGCTCTTCTGTAGACAATGGCATAGCTCTTGTCTCGTCTGTTCAGCACGAAAAAAGTCTAAGAAGATTGTCACCGGCTATGCTGCAGCATGTTACAGGCGCTTATTACAATATAACTGATCGACCCATCCTGGACGCCTCGGGCAGTGTCGGCCTAGGTGGCCTTAATTGTCTTTCGATTGATATTCATCTACTTGAAGGACAGGTCATTATTTGTACAAACAGAGGATGGTGTGTGATTACAACACAGCACGTACCGTGGCGTACCACAAGGCGGAGTCTTGAACCCCACTCAGTTTAATCTCGTGCTCGTTGACCTGTTTCATACCCTTCCGCAATCTGCCCTTGTGTCGATCAATTCAGACGGCATATACATTTGGTCTTCAGGAGTGATGCGTCCCCAGGTGCGTGCCAAACTCAGAAAGGCGGCCACACAAACATCAGGGACCTTATTCATAAAAAGTTCGTACTGTAAAAGCGTTCGTGTCAACCAGTGATGATGTAGGACATATTAGCAAAGGCTACCAGCCAATGAAAAACCGCACTTACGAACGAGAAGCTTTGTGAATTCGACCCCAGGTTATCTTCGAGCACGAGATCTAGAAATGAGCTCCGAGAAGTGCTCTATGGTCGCTTTTAGGCGCAAAGCAATGACACCGTAAATTGTCAGAACAAATAGACAGCGTATTACCTATGAGAAGACGCACGGCTTTCTAGGAGTGATAATAGATCGAGACGTCTCCTGGAGTCATGTCTCCTACCTAAAAAGGAAACTAGTCATGATAACCTATGTCCTCAGATTTCTTGCGGGAAAGTCAGGGGATGCGCCTGTGAGTGCGGTTCTCCAACTCTATAATGGACTGTTCCTGGGTGTCCTACGCTATAGCTTGCTTATACTGGGTAGGATCGGTAAGACCAACCTCCGTGCCCTACAGTCTGTGCTAGTTCAAGCACTGAGAATATGTCTTGGCCTTCACAAATGTGCATCCACGGCAGCAACAATAGCCATCGCGAATGACCGTCCCATCAATACCTATATTCAAGTGAACGATTTAAAGGTGCATATCAGGCATTACGCCCGAATCCTCTCGCCTCCCTATCTGCCGCTTGACTTCGTTAGCGTTCAGCAAGATTATTGTCGCCAAGAATGGGACTTTACCGTCAAAGTTGACGCACGCAGCACTACCATCTCTATCGCTGTGGTGCCTGCAACCACTCCAAGCCCTTGTTCTCATTCCCGGCATCAAATAAAAAATACGGAGATGCCAACTTTAGTCCTCAAACTAACCGTGCTGAGAAGCACAGAGAACTCATCCACGTTTACACAGACGGTCCTGTCTCCTCCAAAAGTTCAGCTGGAGCAGTGGTAAGTCCTGCAACTGCTTTCACCATCCAGTTCAAAACGTCTCACTTTACATCAACGACGACTGCAGATCTCGCAGGTATCCCTGCTGCTCTGGAGTTTATTGGTGACAAATTGTCACAGTCATGGTCCATCTTTTGTGATTCGAAGGCAGCTCTTCAGTGTCTACTGCCCCATTTCAACCATGCACCTAACGTGCACTTAGTCGCAGACATCCGACTACTCCACTATCACGAAATCGATAAGGGTCTCAACATCATCTATCAATGGATACCGGGTCATGGCGACAATTCGGGAAATCATAGTGTTGATGACCTTGCCTGATCGGCCCACGATGGTGCCCATTAACACCAATACCACTGTCGAGAACAGATGCAGCTACAATGCTTAGCGTCCTCGCACGCGAGCTTACGCAGACCCTGTGGAACAACAGCGCATTCACGAACGCACGTCTCCACAGATTTGATCCACGTCTACAACTCTGTCTTCCACCTCCGTCTTCCAACTACGAGCGGAAGCAACACTTCTGTGCCGCCTGTGGTTCGGCGTGGCATTCACGAATGCCTATTCCTTCCGCATTGGAATGGCCGACAGCCCTGCTTACGACAACTACGGCTGGGAGGAGACGATCAAGTACCCCCTGTGTGACTGCTTTGTTACAATGTGTCAAGAAAAGTGCTCGTGACAGCGCTCGAAAGACTGCAAGATCAACCCTTCAACAAGAAAAAGTTCTAGGACACTGGTCCAGACGGTTCTCAGCACTAATGGCCTTAAGAGCCCTGATCAAAGTCTTGAGGGCTTGTGAATTGTGCGACCATCTTTGAAATTTGTAGCGCATACCATCGTATTAGTGTGTGCATTTTTCTCTTTTTTTCATAGTTCACCTTTTATTCCTTTTACCCTTTTGCCGAGCACAAGGTAGCCCCAGCCGGTACTTACACTGGCGACCTCCCCTTTTGTCTGTCTGTCTCTCAAAAAATTTATCCCTTAACACCCTTAAGCTTTGTCAAGGCTTTAGTATCGCTACAAAAGCATAAAAATCATCTAATTATTTAAGTTTGTGCACTCCTGTCCACTGTTTATGCAAGTAATCAACGTGTCATAATATGCTGGGTGCCTGGGTACAGATGCATCGTGGGTAACATGCTCGCCGACGAAATAGCCACATCCACAACAACAAAATATTTCAACTCTTGCATGCCTGTTCCCGCCAAACATTCGAAGGCTTTCATTCGAAAAAAATTAGAAGACTATTGGCTGGGGGACATGTATATGTTTGGGGGACGCCCAAACGTCGAATAAGCTTCATCTAATTGAGCCATAGTTAAGCACTGCCCCATAATAAAAAAAATTCACGGACCGTTACGATACACCATAATACGAATTTTGAGCACAGCTCTATGCGTGTTTTTATGTCGCCATTTTCAATCGTCGGAAATGGGATCTGCGGGTCATGCGCGTCGGCTTTTATACATTGCTCGTCGAAGGCTCCAGTGTAATCGCTGTTGCCGCTTGGCTTCCAGAAAGTAGAACACAATTTGCGTCGTCCATACAATTAGACTACAGAACAATCGCAAACCACAACATGCGAAACAAGCACGAACGAAAGCATACCACCGCGAGCGAAACCTTACGCCAGCATACGATAGTACGAAGCTAGCGGTCCGGCTGAGACCACATACGAGTGCGCATCGAGCGGTCGAGCGGGTGCAAGTGAAACCAGGTTCCCACGCGCACGTCACTGAAGCTTTCATTGATGTATGGCATTCGCGCCTTTCCTTTTTCATCTGCGCTACGCGTTCGGCCTTTCATTTTTCGCTGTTCTGCTCGTTCGCTCGGTTGCGCCGCCGCCGCCAACGCCGACACTCGCCGCAGGGATCTGCGCTCTAAAATCACGACAAACTGATGTGCTGTTATGTATGCTAAGAATAGGGCACACATACGGTGCACATAGCTTCTTGTTGACTGGTTAGTAACCCCTCATATGTGGCAGATGTGATGAAAGGCTGACCGTCATCCACTCGCTTGAGGAGTATCTGGAAGCAGAAATAGAGAGAAAGAGACACTTTTTTTAGCATATCCGCATCATATTCGATTACACTCAGCACACTTTCTTGCCACATGTTTAAAATTTTTTCAATTACGTTCTTACATTGGAAAGTATCAGTGCACAAGTTACGTAGGATAGACAGCCTGTGACCAGAGGCTCCTGCTGCGTTAGGTACACCTAGCACAGCACGTGTCCCCCGACCCTTGCATTCAAGTGCGCTGATGAGGCAGTAATGCTGCGTTCACCTGCACGTTTTATTAAATTGTCCCTGCGTAACAAAGCATCGTGGTCATAGTCCACATCTCTGGTCATTGTCATTGTTTTCAGACATATATTTTTCGCAAATTACAGCCACTGATTTTAGGCCTATTTACCGCCATTTTACATCTGTCATACAAAGTAGATTTCTCCATTTCATAAAAGATTCATTGAAAACCCATCACTATGTGTTTGTCGCTCTTTGGCCATATCTGGCTCTTCCGCCATCAAACCCTCAGCGTCAATCGAACAATCGAGCCAACTTTAGAACGAGCTCGGCAAGAGAGTGTGATAATGCTTCGCATTGTACCGGATGCGATGTGAGTCACGGACACAGCCGCAGCTAGTCGCAATGTTTCGTTGCGAACTGTCCCTTGAACTTTCACTTATTTTTATTTTGCTATTTTTTTAGTACAAGGTAATGAAACACGTGTTACAGCATTATTTCTTGTTTGCGTCGAAGCAATGTAGCAGTGTAGCTAGACAATCTCGCGCTGGAACGCCGAACGGCTCTAGTGGCCAGTCCTATCATTCCCTATATTACCCTGTGTATCGAGTGCACTGGTTTGGTTCAGCTCGTACGTTGTGAGGGACACTGAAGCTCTGCTACGGAAAATAGCACCCTCGGCAGCCCGCGATCAGCACCGATGAACCTCGCAGGCTACCGGACAAGCTGTCCGACTACGGCTCCGCAGCTGGGCTCCGGATGCAGCGCGCCTTGGGTTGACGACGCCGGCAGGAGCACTTGTAAGTGTCGGCGGTTTTCGACTCTGCGTGTACCGTAGCCACATATAACCCGCCGCGAGCGCCTTGCCATGAAGTCGCGCCGCATCGCCTTCCCTTCTGTGCCGCAAAGGGCTTGCCGCACTCTATTTGTTAATTTAATGCATAGTGACCAACGGTAATACCAGGCCTGAGGCGCGAACAACTATACATACTCACAGGCGTTTCGTTACAAAGTGATAATTTTTGTTCGGCAAAAGCCAGCGAAGTGCACAATTATGGGAAAGAAACATGAACGCTTAATTAGAACTCGCGTAAGAGAAGCGCAACTGAGTGTCACTGCTTGTTGACCTAGTACAAATACAGTATAATAAACTGAAGAAGTACATTTAAGCTTAGTAAAACTATTCGTACCGTGTTAAAGCATGGTACCAAGCGCGCTCAAAAACGAAGCAATTAGGCTCTCCACAATATCAGCGGGCACTGCAATTGCGAATGTACGTGGGGAAAATGATGTTCGAAAATATCCGCTGTAAATAAATTCTTTTGCGTCGCGAATGGCGTTTCCGCACCAATTAGTGTACCGTAAGAGTGTTGTTAATCTAGCGCGTTTATTGCTGTACCTTTGTCCGAGTCGTCTGAAGTATTTTCCCGTACGTTGACCGTTTAGAGTCTCTCGTTACGCGTTCACCGCATCTTTCTCGCATGTATTTTTGAAGTTTTCAAAGAAATAAACGAGTTTTGCTTCTTGTGCCACGGCGTGTTCCTTGTGGGGATGTTTGCTCGTGGCGATGTTCCTTGCTCAAGAAAACTTCGCGAATTGAGGCTTAGACCCTTTGCGACTTATTTACCAATCATTATTGGTGCATTCTCAGCCAAACAAAATTTATAGAGCATTTATGAACGTTTCATTCAGGAGTGGAAAATAGAAGAACGGAAGAAATGTGGGCTTCAGTGAAGTACAGCTTTAGTAAATGATGTGCAAGTATTTAGGAATGAACATGCGACAATGTGCTAAAGGCGTTTAGCAGTGAATATACGAATATTACTTCAAGCAAAACATCACAATATGATGCTTGTATTGGTCGAGGTGTAAACAATATTGGTGCCGTAATCTATGGAACAAAATTGCGTGAAATAAATAAAAAAAATTATACTTGCGGAATTTTTGTCAGCTCTGGCGCAATATTGTGCGCTGTTTTTCATTGCCCAGGAAAGTAAGTAACGTCGCCGTAGCGACAAAGGAAATTAGATGATTTCTTTAGCTCCAGTATCGTTCTCCACCACCAGCGAGAAAAAAGAAGATAAAATGGAAACTCTCAAACCTCAATCGGAAAACATGAAGAACAGATCACTCACTGGGTGCATATTCTTGATTCGCTGGTAATTAAGTATAACGTTAATTAGGAAAACAATAGCTTTCTTTGTGGACCCGCAGAATACTTCTATTTCTAGCACTCAAAAACAGTTCAATACAGCGCAGCTCGATTTATTTATTCTGATTACACATCTCACACTAGTGCCTTTCAACTGAAATCGAAAGTAGAAGTGCCTAATCTAGACATTAAATTAAGTTACGGGGTTTTACGTGCAGAAACCATTTCCTGATTATGAGGCACGCCGTAGTGGAGACTCCCGAAATTTCAAACATCTGGGGTTCTTTAACGTGCAGCTAAATCTAACCACACGGGCGTTTCCGCCCCGATCGGAATGCGGCCGTCGTGGCCGGGATTCGATCCCTCGACCTCGTGATCAGCAGCCCAACACCATAGCCACTGAGCAACCATGGCGGGTCGTCTAAACTAGATATAAGGCGCGACGTTTTTACTACATTTACCGGGTGAGCAAAAAGTCCTTGCGCGTAACTGTTTTACAAGGTGCAACTTTTTCAGCAGTCGTTTGATAATGTTTCAACGTAGATTATCTTTCTTTATATTCTTCTTTTTGTGTAGTTAAACTATGCTATTTCTTGCTTCCGCACTTTTGATGTAGCAGCTTCTAATTGCGTTCGGACCAATATTGTGCTGCAGTCCAGGTCTGGGACCTCGCAGAAGAAAACAATCCGACTCGCTGCCGGATATTGACACGTGTACTTGTTAATCTTTATTGGCTGACCGCGCTTCGCGGTTTAACAAATGTTATCGCTCAGTTCAGGACGCGCCTGCATGTATTCTAAGTTTCTCGATTGTTATCGATGGTTCTATCCGCTGTCTGTTGTCACCGAACCTTGTGTAATCTGATTTCATGTATGCGCACCGTGAATGGTGCGGAACTTTCTGGACGATACGCGGGCACCAGCAATTACTCTGGAACTTTCGATGACTGATGGATAAAAGCCGGCGCTTGACCCACTGATCAAATTTTCGACGATCGGCGACTGTTTGCCGCTATTGTGCTATGAATGTAGCCTATTTTTGAGGCAAGAGGTTCGCCCAATAAAACACTAATTTCGCCTCACAGTTTTGTTGCTTTCTTCACCGTCATTACCGCTTGAGATCTGGTGGAGGTGCTAGTTAGTTCAAGTATAGGACACTCCCGGCAAGCCGTGATCCAAGCCCGGACCGAAAAGACAATGCCAACGTCGTCCCGTATCATCGAGCAAGCCGTCGACTGCAACACAGCTGGCGCCGGAGCACGGACTTCTACCTGAGACGACCAAGCAAATCCTGACAAAACAACGCCAATGGCTGCCCCAGCGTCACCCATTCTGCTGCAACAACATCGGGACCCACCAACCTTCTATGGATCGTCGACGGAAGACCCAGAATCCTGCCTGGAGACTTACGAAAGAATCGCCACGTTCAACACCTGGAACTCTGACGACAAACTGAGGCAAGTATACTTCGCCTTAGAAGACGCCGCCAAAACGCGGTTTGAGAACCGAGAGTACACCTTGACAAAATGGGACCTGTTCCGCAACGGCTCCTTGTATACCTTTACAAGTGTCGTGCGCAAGGAAAATGCCGAAGCTCTCCTAGGAGCCCGAGCGCAACTTCCTAACGAGAGCATCGCCATCTTTACGGATGGGATGACTCGCCTGTTCCGAGACGCCCGCCCCGACCAGCCTAAAGAGAAAAGAGTTGGCTTCTTGATGAGGGGTGTCAAGCAAGACCTCTTCGCCGGATCGATTCGCAACCCGCCCAAGAAAATTTCTGAATTTGCTTTCGAGGCCACAACCATCGAGAAAACACTCAAAATTAGGAACAGGCTGTTCAACCGACGCCTGCTCCCAACGAACTACGCCGAAATTCAACCACTGGGCACCGACGACAGACGCGAGACCAACAGAGCAGTCGTGCGAGAGGAGCTTCAGAGGATGTTGCCAAGATCGCACCCTCAGGTTGCCTAGATCTCTGGCGTCGTGCGAGAAGAAATCCAGTGGTCAATGGGACTTCACGAAGGGCAGCCTGAATCGCCAAAGGCCCAGCCTTAAGCGATGACCGACGCCGCCGCCGCCGTCGTCAGAGTAACCGCTTACTCCGCGCCCGCGCCAGGGCGTCGCAACGACGCATTTTCGTTGTCCGCCGACGCCACCAACAACTCGCCCACGAAAGACAGACGTCTGGCGCGCTCCTGACCATCGCCCACTCTGCTACCACTACGAAGAAGCGGGCCGCGTCTACCACGGATGCCCATACCGCGAAATGGAAATACGAGGATTCGCCGTCAGCGTGCCGCGTCCACAACTTGGTGAGCGGCCATGTGACATCGCCGACTACATCACCGCCACTCAATGGAGTCCCCGACGACCGTACCGTTCGCCGTCACAAGGCCGCTACCTATCGCCGCAGCGCCTACCATAAACTGGCCCAGCCCGGGGCCGGTACGTCAGCCCATATCCGGAAAATAAAAGCAGCAACCGATGGAGGTGCGGTTGCTGTTCGTCGAACAGACGAAGATCCTCCGCCACCGACGAAGACGCCGAAAAGACTATTTCGACGACATAACAATGACACGCCGCCATCCCGACGAAGCCTGGAAGCAAAGAATGCACCTGCCAAAGACCTGGCGACGCGATGTACAAGTCACACGTCAACACGATACAGCCGTGATCCGACGTCAAGACCGCAACGCAAGACAAAGAACAACCGACATCGACATGTTTCTCGACGGCCACGCATTCACTACCTTAACGGACTCGGGAGCCGACTACTCTGTCATCAGTGGATTATTCACCACCAAGCCGAGGAAAGTCAAGACTGCATGGGACGGACATCAAATTTTCACAGCTGGAGGGCACCTCATAACGCCGACGGGAATCTGCACTGCAAGAATTGCAGTACATCACTGGACCTACCCTGCAACGCTCGTTGTCATCCAGCAGTGCTCGCCAAACCTAATTCAATGCATGGACTTCCTGAACCAACACAGCTACATCATCGACCGGAGGTCGAAGTAGATAACGCTGTCCACAGTTCAAGCGATACCGATGGAGAGGCCTTCCAGCCGGCGTGCCTTGAGTGTACTTGAGGACCAAGTCAGTATGCCGCCTCACTCCAGCGTTGTCATTTCCGTTGGCACCGAAACACACGCAGACGTAGAAGGCGTCATCGAGGGCGACAAATGCCTATTGCTTAATCGTGAAATTTGCGTCGCAAAAGCAATCGCTCGACTGCACTGAGGGAAAGCGAAAGTGATGCTGACAAACATCAGCCAGGAGTTCAAGCACATCAACAAGGGCACGACGATAGCATTCATCGAGGAAATTGTGGAAACCAGCAATGCGTTTGTCTTCGCGGATTCTGTCGCATCTACCACGACGACCATAGTTCTCGAACCAGACTTCGACATAAATCCAAGTCTCGCCCTGTGTAGACAGCAACATGTCAGAAGTCTTCTCCGACGATACAGAGAGTGCTTTTCGACGTCATCGTGGATTCAACAAAAACCAGCTGCAAAGCGTCGCATAATAACCGAAGGGCTCACTCGGCCACTCCGCCAGAGCCCTTACGGAGTTTCAGCATGAGAACGTGAAGCGATACGGAAACAAGTCGGCGAAATGCTGCGCGACGACATCATGCAGCCGTCGAAAAGCTCGTGCGCGTATCCTGTAGTCTTGGTAAATAAAAAGGACAGAACCCCACGTTTCTGTGTCGATTCTGCGTCACACTGTACTGTGACGAAGTTATTAAATAAATAAATAAATAAATAACTAAATAAATAAATAATTAAATAAATAAATTATTGTCGACTGAACAAGAGTACGCAGAAGGATGTATACCCCCTCCCACGGATACACGACACATTGGATCGGCTCTGCAACGCTAAATACTTCTCGCCGATGGATGTCAAGACTGGCTACTGGCAAATAGAAGACCACGAGAGGGATCGAGAAAAAACCGCCTTCATCACGTTAGACGGCCCTACGAGTCATGCAAGAACATGCCATTCTGTCTGTACTGGGCGTGGTGGACACCGTGTTAGCAGGGTTGAAGTGGCAGACCTGTTTTGTGTACTGAGATGACGTCGTCGTCTTCGTCGAGAGAGAGAGAGAGATAGAGAGGGCTCTTTATTAGAAAAACAGAATTTTGCCGGCGCGTATATAACCGCTGGCGTGCTAATCTGTATATGAATGGGGAATAGGATTAAAAGATTCCAGAAGAGAGTGGGAGAAAAAGAGGATAAAAATAAATATGAAATGACCGAATGGACCTGATACTAATATTTACAGGTGACATGGCGGGTAAATTTAGGCTTTTGTATAGGAAGTGTTCAATTTTTAAAGCTTTCCTATTAGACCAATTTCTGTCAGGTATTTGAACAATAAATCCAAAACCCGTCGCTGTTTTGAAGGGCCGGGCATTGGACGTAAGATTCTCGGTAACGTTAACTGTTCGTGGCAAATCATGTCCATATAGTGCTCAAAAAATTGTCTCTCGTCGCGGTACGCCGAGAATTCTAGTAATATGTGCTCAATTGTCTCTAAGTTGCGACAGTTATCACAGTATGGGTTAGTGGTAAGCCCTATGCGGTACAGATAATTGTTTGTGTATGCCACGTTCAGTCGAAGACGATGGTACAATGTCTCTAAGTGTCGAGGAAGTGGTCGTGGAATTTTCGGTCTCATTTCTGGGTCAATGTAACGCAGGAAGTTATCTTGGTGAAGCGGCAGATTCCAGATGCGGTCTTTTTCTTGATAGGCATATTTTTTTGAACTTGCGGTATTGGAGTCCATTTCTGGCAGCTTCGTCCGCTCTTTCATTTCCCGAACTGCCGGCATGGCCAGGTATCCACTGGAACTTTATACAATGCCCAGCAATCTTAGCCCGTCGAGAATTTCTACGACAACCTTAGGCGGCTTGTGACAGTATTAGAGGTCATCAAGGCATCAGGGCTCACTCTGAAGCCAGGAAAGTGCCGCTTCGCTTACGATGAACTTCTGATCCTGGGCCACGTCATCAGCAAGTATGGAGACCACCCCGACCCGCAGAAGAAAGCTGCAATGCAATGTTCCAGCAACCCATCGACAAGAAGGTACTGTGTAGATTCCTTGGCGTGTGTGCCCAATACAGGGGCTTTGTCAAGGATATTTCATGCATCGATGAGCCGCTGACACATCTAAGTAAATCTGATGTCGAGTTCAAGTGGGAAACACAACACGCCGACGCATTTCAAGAAATCAAACGACGCATGGGGTCGCCACCGGTACTTGCGCACTTCGACGAAGACGCGGATACCGAAATAATCTACACTAACGCTAGTAGCCTAGGCCTCGTTGCCGTCCTAGTCCTGAGGAAAGACGGACTTGAACGGGTGATAGCTTACGTTAGCCGGTCGCTGTCAAAAGCGGAAGGCAATTGTTCTAGAACCAAAAAGGAATGCCTTGCTATCATATGGGCTACAGCAAAATTTCACCCTTACCTATATGGCAGACCGTTCAAAGTCATCGGTGACCATTACGCCTAATGTTGGCCAGTGAAATTAAAGGACCATCTGGACGCCTGCAGCGGTGGAGCCTCAGATTGCAATAATATGACATCAGTGTAACCTGCAAGTCCGGACGAAAACACTCTCATGGCGATTGCCTATTACGCGCCCCGCCCCCATTGACCCTCCACCGCCAGACGACAAGGATGACGACGGCTTCCTTGGAACAGTAAGGGCGGAAGACTTCGCTGAACAGCAAAGAGCAGATCCGGAGCTAAAAGGCCAAGGCGAGTATTTGGAAAGGAACACCGACGTTGTCCCTAGGGCATTTAAGCGAGGATATTTTTTTTGTCTTCCTTTTCACTTCAAAACAACTTACTCGTGAAGAATACTTTCTCACCAGTGCGCGCCAACTACCTTGTTGTTTCCCCAGCACTCCTTCCAGATGTTCTGCACGCCCGACATGATGATCCGAACGCTGGGCACCACAGATTACCCTGGATGCTATCGAGGATACAGGAAAGGCATTACTGGCCGTGCCTGACCGCCAACGTCGGCCGTTACATCAAGACACGCCGAAACTGTCACCGACGCAAGACACCACCGACAAGGCCAGCAGGATTACTACAGCCGATAGAACCTTCTTGCCGACCATTTCAGCAGATCGGGATGGATTTGTTGGGACCCTTTCCGACGTCAACATCCGGAAACAAGTGGATCGTTGTGGCCACGGACTCCTCACTGGCTTTGCTTAAACTGAAGCTCTTCCGAAAGGTAGCGCAGCCGAAGTGGCAAAATTCTTCTTCGAAAACATCCTGCTGCGACATGGTGCCCCAGAAATCCTCATAACCGACAGAGTAACGGCCTTTACAGCAGAGCTCGCCCAAGCCATTCTGCAATACAGCCTGACAAGCTACAGGAGGACAACTGCCTACCACCCGCAGACGGATGATCTTACGGAGCGCGTGAACAAGACCCTTGCCGACATGCTGTCAATGTGCGCCGACGTCGAACACAAAACCCGGGATGCCGTCCTAGCGTGCGTGACATTCGCTCAGATCACAGAAACATCACAGATCACGCCGTTCAAGCTGGTTTACGGCAGGAACCCGACGACTACTCTCGACGCCCGGCTGCCGCACGTCACCGACGAAGAGAATCTTGACGTCACCACCTGTCTCCAGCGCGCCGAAGAAGCCCGACGGCTCGCCAGTCTGCGGATCAAATATCAGCAGAGGACTGACAGCCAGCACTACAACCTTCGACGACGCTGCGTCAAGTACCAGCCCGGCGACCGTGTTTGGGTTTGGATTCCAATACGCCGACGAAGAGTTAGCGAGAAGCTTGTACGCCGATATATTTCGGACTCTACAAGAGCATCCGACGCATTGACGCACGCGACTATGAGGTCGTGCTACACGGCATTTCGCTATCACAGCGGTGCCGCTCACGACCTGAAGTAGTCCTTATTGTGCGAGTTAAGCCGCTCTACCACCGTAGTCCTCCATAAAGAAAGCAACAAAATCCCAATAAAGAAAGGCGTCAGGCAGGGAGATCTCTCCAATGCTATTCACAGCGTGTTTACAGGAGGTATTCAGAGACCTGGATTGGGAGGAATTGGGGATAAAAGTTAATGCAGAATACCTTAGTAACTTGTGATTCGCTGATGATATTGCCTTGCTTAGTAACTCAGGGGACCAATTGCAATGCATGCTCACTGACCTGGAGAGGCAAAGCAGAAGAGTGGGTCTAAAAATTAATCTGCAGAAAACTAAAGTAATGTTTAACAGTCTCGGAAGAGAACAGCAATTTACAATAGGTAGCGAGGCACTGGAAGTGGTAAGGGAATACATCTACTTAGGGCAGTGAGTGACGGCGGATCCGGATCATGAGACGGAAATAATCAGAAGAATAAGAATGGGCTGGGGTGCGTTTGGCAGGCATTCTGAGATCATGAACAGCAGGTTGCCATTATCCCACAAGATAAAAGTGTATAATAGCTGTGTCTTACCATACTCACCTACGGGGCAGAAACCTGAAGGCTTACGAAAAGGGTTCTACTTAAATTGAGGACGACGCAACGAGCTATGGAAAGAAGAATGATGGGTCTAACGTTAAGGGATAAGAAAAGAGCAGATTGGGTGAGGGAACAAACGCGAGTTAATGAGATCTTGTTGAAATCAAGAAAAAGAAATGGGCATGGGCAGGACATGTAATGAGGAGGGAAGATTACCGATGGTCATTAAGGGTTACGGACTGGATTCCAAGGGAAGGGAAGCGTAGCAGGGGGCACCAGAAAGTTAGGTGGGCGGATGAGTTTGAGAAGTTTGCAGGGACAACATGGCCACAATTAACATGACCGGAGTTGTTGCCGAAGTATGGGAGAGGCCTTTGCCCTGCAGTGGGCGTAACCAGGGTGATGGTGATGATGATGATGATGACTAGCGCTCACGAACTTTGTGACTTTATATAGCTGAACTTTGGCCATTCTTCTTTTTTGTACTGCGTTCGTTTGGACTTTGTTTCTTTGTTGTTTCGTTACTTTTGCTTGATCAGTCTCCTTTAGTGTTTTGCTCTCCTGTTATGTTTGCAGCATCGGGACGATGCTTTTTAAGAGGGGCCTATCGACATGTGTACTTGATCATCTTCATTGGGTGACCGCGCTTCGCCGTTTAACAAATGTTATCGTTCAGCACAGGACGCGCCCGCATGTATAGGAAGTTTCGCGAATGTTATCGATCGTTATATCCGCTGTATGTCGTCACCGAACCTTGTCTAATCGGATTTCATGTATGGGCGAAGCGAATGGTGTGGAACTTTCTGGAAGACACCCGGGCACCAGTAATTACTGTGGAACCTTCTATGAGTGCCGTACAAAAGCCGACGTGCTTGATCCGCTGATCAGATTTTGGACGATCGCCGAGTGTGTTCGCCGCCATCGTGCTTTGGTGTAGCCTATTTTCGAGGGCACAGGTTCGGCCAATAAAACACTAGTTTCGCTATTCACAGTTTTACTGCTTTCTTCACCGTCACTACCACGTAACATTATCTTCAGGCGAGTATAACAGTTAGGCATTCAGCCAGGAAGGGAAGCGCTTGTAATATACCAGCTCCTAAGATGGTCAAATTGTCAGAAAGGAGATTAAACAGTACATGAAGAAAGTCCGGAACAATTGGCAAACGAGCAATCCAAGAATCAGTTTTCTATTAGAAACATCGCCAACGGCTATCGGAGTTTGTGGTCGATCATATACCACAAGTCGCATGTTTTGGATGGCCTTTTGACGTCAAACCATCCGCCATAACCGATGTGCGCTCCTCACACATTTCTATCAGGAAGACCGGCGTGCACTGCTGTCCAGTGATGCGAAACAATTCATCATTGAACGACTTTCAGGCCCCGAAATGACAATTTTGGTTGCATTGGTCTTATATATTTATTATTCCTCATTTTATGTCTCCATATCTTGCTTTTCACGTTTTCGCGATGAAATCACTAAGTGCAAGAGCTTTTTAGCCAACCGCTATTAGAAGTTTTCTTACCTTCTTCTAGTACGTTTAGCCACTGGGCAACTATACCATTCGTCTTGCCGTATAAGCGCAAAAGATTGAGAGCCATTCCACTTTGTGAAGGTGGATGATCAGCGGAGCTGCATATATGGTGATAAATATGTACACAATAAATATGTTGATTGAAAAAAGGGACATACCACAATGAATTTCGCTTGTTCACGATTTTTGTTTGTTGTTTTACGAAATAGCATACTTAATGCTTTTCTTAATTTTTACCTTTTCTTTGATTTTTTGGTTTTATTATTTGGTCACCAAGGCGACTATCGCTTTATCATCGCTATAATGTACGGCCAGTGGCCTTATGGGGACACTGGAAAGGTACTTGGCCAATTTAACTTGCAGTACCTACTATAGTACCTACAGCACCTACTATAGTACCTACAGCACCTACTATGTACCTACTATGTAATGTACCTTACAGGACCTACTATCGCTAGACGCAATTTCTTTTTAATTATGGGGTTTTACGTGTCAAAACCACTTTATGATTATGAGGCCCGCTGTAGTGGAGGACTCCGGAAATTTCGACCACCTGGGGTTCTTTAACGTGCGCCTAAATCTAAGTGCACCGGTGTTTTCGCATTTCGCCCCCATCGAAATGCGGCCGCCGTAGCCTGGATTCGATCCCGCAACCTCGTGCTCAGCAGCCCAACACCATAGCCACTGACCAACCACGGCGGGTAGCTAGACGCCATAGTAGGTGCTGAACGTTGAAATTACTGAACGTTTTACTTAAACAGGCGAAAAAAAGGTACTACGAAAATAAATTTGATCAGAATAAAAACAACCCCAAAAAGCAATGGCAGTTGTTGAACTCCTAACAAGTCATCTGTTGATGCCTCTATAACCAAAATAAATTACAATGGTCTCACTCTTTCTGAGACCAACGAAATTGCTAATGCTTTTTCGGATTACTTTTCTTCCGTTTACACTAATAACAACATACATGCGCTGTTACCTAACACTTTCAGCTGTACGACACAATCATATTTCATTTTACCAGCTACACCAAATGAAGTGCGCCCCACGATTGCTAACCTTAAAAATACAGGGACTGGCTTAGACAATATTTGTGTCAGGCATTTAAAACTGGTTCCGCATTTAGTTTGCGACACGCTCTGTAATATGATAAACCTTATGTTTAAAGAAGGTGCATTCCCTTCATTTTTAAGAAAATGCCAAGATTATTCCAATTTCTGAAAAAGGCGACACACACATAGTTAATAATTACCGACCGATTGCAATTCTTTCCTGCCTTAATAAACTCTTTGAGAAATTATTTGTTAAACGTCTTAATAATTACTTAACAAAGTTTAAATTGCTAAAGAAAAATCAATTTCGTTTCCGCCATGGAAGTTCCACGAATCTAGCTCTTCTATCTCTAACTGAATACATAAAAAAATATATTGATTCGGGAAACTTAGTCGGATCTGTATTTTTAGACTTCAGTAAAGCTTATGACACGGTTAACCATCAAGTTCTGTTTAATAAACTTGAATCTTACGGTATAACCGGTCCTGCGCTAACATTCCTAAAAAATTACTTGACCGGCCATACACAGTACATGCAGAAAATACTTTCTCAGTAACAAGATGTGTTAACCAAGGTGTGCCACAGGGATCAGTTCTGGGCCCTTTGCTTTTCCTTCTATATATTAACGCTCTTTCGGATTCTCTTAATTCCACGAACTACGTTCATTGCATTTTATACGCAGATGACACAACCATATCTTCATCTAACAAATCTGTTGCTACTCTTACTTCTAAGTTAAATATTGCATTAAGTAACATTATAAAATGGCGTAGCAACAATCACTTAGTTCTGAATCCTCTAAACACTAAATTTATGTTATTCAAAAGTGCTCAAAGGGCCTTAACTTCTATTCCTGAAGTAAAGCTTGGAATTCATTCAATTCCCGTTAGCACCGATGTCACTTTTCTTGGCATTTATCTTGACCCTAACCTTCCATTTCGCTCTCACTTCCAACATCTCAAGCACAAGACTGCGTTTGGTATACGTGCATTAATCAAAGCTCGCCCTTTTGTTCTCGTGAGGTTCTGCTATCGTTGTATTATGCGTTCATTCATAGTCACATTAATTACGGCTTTTTTTCATGGGGCAACACATACGCTTGTCCCTTATCATTAATTCAACATATCCAAATCAGTCAATACGCATTATCACTTCTAGCTCCATGCAATCCAATGTCTCTTTGTTACTTCGCGCGTATAATATCTTGCCTATTAATAATTTGTTCCAGTTTAACATAGTCGTCTTACGCCACAAGTTGCTTCATAATAACCTTACGTTTCTGTTCAATGCAGTTAACCTTTTGCAGAATAAAAATATAACCAGATTTGTGGCTAACAAAAATTTCTTGTTACCCATGGTTCATACCAATTACGGCAAAAAACATCTTCCTTCGCTGCAATTTCTCTTTGGAATGAATTACCATCAACTATAAAAATCCTGTACTTCTCTTGAAATCTTTAAAAATCACCTTAAGCATCATTTCCTGCGATAAATTAACTACGATCTGGCGGTGTACCTTTGACTTTCCTCTCACATATCATTTCTTGTATTTCATCCATGCTTTTTTCCGACTTTCTTTTATAACGTGCTTTTTCGTGTTTGATTGTAAATAAATCTCTAATGATGTATTTGATCTGTAGATGTTGTTTATAATAACGCCAATTTGCTGGCTATTGATATCACCGTCAATGTTATTATTAACCGAGGGTCCCAGTACTGTTCTTTGACTTTGGGACTCTCGTCTGTATATTTGTCATGTTGTAATTACTTCTTTTTTTGGAAACAATAAATCTGAATCTGAAAGCTAATCTGAATGTGAGGTGTATGCACGAGCGACAATGCGTCGTGGGCACACTGATGTTTGTGCAACATTCAATGCAACACCTTTCCATAAGAAATGCCACGAACCGCTTTCTGTCTAGCCGGGACACGTCTGTGTTAAAATCACCTGAAAGTACGATGGGAGTGGAGCCGGTAGGGGTGACACAAAGGTGCACACGCTTGGCGTTTGCGGCACGATCTTCGTCCGTATTACGTGGGGCCCACCACCGCCGTTCACACTGCTGCCTCTATAAACGACGGTGTTCTTCGTAGGTGCGCTGTTCGGCAGCCCTCAGCGCACGCGCCCTACCCATTGTTCGGGTGGAAGGGAACTGAAATAAGTTTACGTGGTTCGCCTATGGAGCCACTGACGTCAAACCGCACTCCATACTGAACAGTGCCTACTCCGATTTTACTTTTACAGCGAAGCTGTTTATGACTAGGTTCTGGCGAATCTCATCTGCGTGCACACAGACCAATAGTTTTTCATACGTGGGCAGATCCCGAAGATGGTGCAATTCCAGTTCTACCCGCGACCGAGCTGCAGTGCGCCATTAAGGGGCCCACATTCACCGCTTCATTGGTCATCCTTCTTCACAGAGTGGAAGGGCACTGAATTTTATTTTTATTACGATATTTTTTTATCAGAATACGTTTTGACACTTCTCGCGGTTAAACGCAGCTGGGGCATACCCGGCGATACACTTGTTCTTTATAATTTAGATGTTTAAGCTCTTGGGTGGCCGCCATCTTGTTTTGCCTACCCGCACAGACCGCAAGAACCTAGCGTATAACACCTACGCTGTCAAAAAAAGGAAGAAAGAATAAAGAGAAAAGGAAGAGCATTTACTCAGACTACTTCGCATCTTCTTTTTTTTTGTGACTATGGCCCGTGATTACATCGACCTTTCCAGCTTCGACACTGTGCTCCACTTCGATCCGTAGCATTTCTAAGCTGTCACTAAATGCACATTTTACTGAAGCAAGGGTTCATCCCTCACGTAATACCCACACATGGAGCCGTTTGGGATAATCATGAATAAATGAAATCGTAACAAAAATTGCAAGAGAAACGCAGTGATTGCGTTCACGTGCTGGCGAACAATGCGTCTACTGGGAAACGAAGAAGTTGTCTCTACATGAAGGTTGTGTAGAATAGAGTCACCACATCCGCTTTCCAGCCCTAGTATGAAAAGCTTATTAATACCTTCAAAGAGAGCTTTAATGATGTGCTATTCGCTGACAGTAATACCTTCGTCGCAGTTTGGGAATCAGCATTTATCTTATTATGAGATAGCGTCCGCATACTTATCGTTGGCTCGACTCAGTAGCCTTTCTAAAACATTTGCGAGAGCATCCACCATAGGTAAATTAGTGGAACCGGATACTTTGGGTACGAACAGATACTTCAAGAAGGTAAAGAATCTACACTTTTCCCGCTATTTTATACCGAGTATATATGGAACATTTAGAATCAGTTCCTACTTCGTGTTTCTACGGTATTTTAGACTGATAACTGAACTTCCTAGTTCTATGATATGCTCATTCCATTTGTGCTTAATTTCGCAATCAGCTACAAACAACTTACTAAACTAAGACTGTCTTCATGCTAGAGTGTTATAGTATGCTTTAGACAGCGGTGAAGCTTCCGAAGCTGTGCACTCAGAGGTCTGGTAATCAATAAGTAATTGATTGGGGTTTGTTGCCCAAATGTGAATAACAGCTTTCGAAGAAAGGCTGTGGTCGATGTCGCCGGAATAATTAGGCCACTTGGGAATCTCTCCTGCTTTTTCTTTTATTGCGAAAGCAATACTGCCCGCACTTTCGGGCCATCGGTGGGGGTGGCGCCTCCTTACACAGCTGCGCGTCACGTGACCGTGTGACGTCACGCCATACCGAGAGACGGGGCCCCAGCTCGCGGCATCGATGGTGGAGGCGAAGGCGACCTCCGGTTACACCGTAGAAATTACAGGGACAACTTTCGGAGGGTTTTTTGATGAGCACTCTAGGAAGTGCCAATCTAGTGACGATCTTAGTGCGGTTCGCACTTCCGCCCAAGTGCACACCACAGTGTTTTCTAAATGAGCTGCGTGCGACTCTATCAAAAATAACGGGGGCTTCTTTTTTTTTTTTTTGCGGAGCGCACGAACGTAGTAAAGGAAGGACAGAGACGAGTACAGAGCGCTAACTTCCAGCGGATCTTTATTCGCGGACGAGCATAATATATATGCGCGGGAAACAGGAAAACACGCCGAAAATGGGCATATGCCGAACCAGCACATCATTGATAAGTGAAGTCAATTCAGGTGCCCACGACTGCCTTGCCCTCGGCCAGGTAATCACGCTCAGGTCTTGACAGGGCAATGAAAGAGGTGCTTACGCAGCGGTCACCTAGATTGTGCATGTACTCAGCTTGTATTATTTCTCGCGTTAACTGCGACTTATGCCTTGACAATACCACGCACTGATGAAGGAGGGGGGTGCACTTGCAATCCCGGCAATGAATGCCAAGATGCCCCAGCATGGTATTGCACACGTTGTTTGGGTGTTCGCACAAGCGGTCATTGAGGCATCTGCCAGTTTGGCCAACATAAGTCTTGCCGCACTTCAGTGGGATCGAGTAAACGACCACTTTCATGCGTGGGACGAAAGCAGACTTGTGCTTGATACAGCACGAAGAAAAGTTAGCACGTGGTGCGTTGACACATTTGCATGGCTTCTGTAGTTTCCCTGTAGCCGAGAAAACCACACGCACTCTGACGCCCTGGTCAGTCTTTTTTCTTTATGTATTTATGTATTTATATATTTATTTCACAATACTGTGAGCCTTTCTCAGGCTCTGACAGGAGTTGAATGAACAATAGGTGGTACAACAGGTTTGGTGTTGCAGAACATGAATGAAAAGATGCATAACTTATATAAATAATCGAATCAAAAAGTGTGCAGAGCTGTAGAATCATACAATTCATGACTCATAATCAAGAAAGCTATGGCTACAACAGATTTACAAAAGCATTTTCAAAGAAAGATTCAACATTCGCAACAAAAACATCAAGTGACACATCATTCACAATATGGCGGGGCAGGTTATACCATAGTTCTATGGATCGAGGAAAAAAAGAAAATTTGAATAAATCACATGCAGCAACTTATTGCCGTATGCACATGTCGTGGTTGATTCTTTTGGAGCGCTGGTGAGGTGGCTTTAGGTACCCGTCTTTAGTTATGTTGATGCAATCATGATATAACAGGAAAAGAAATTTCCTACATGCACTTAGTCGTCGACATTCTAACGTCGAGATGCTAGCCCTTTTACGGAGAAGTGTCACGCTATTGTAGCGGGAGTAACAGGAATAAATAAAACGGAGTGCTAGGCTTTGAATTCTTTCAAGTTTCGTTTTCAGATGAGACTGATGGGGGTTCCAAACTATGGGGCTGTACTCCAGGATGGGTCTTACTAGAGTCATATAGGCGTTAACTTTCACATGCGCTGGTGCAGCTGACAATTTTCGTCGGATGAATCCAAGTTGTCGATATGCTTTTGTATATATGTTATCTATGTGGGATTCCCAACTCAATTTTTCAGTAAATGTTACCCCCAAATATTTTACTTCATTATTACGCGTGACAGCAGATCCTGATAAAAGGTAAGTCAAATAGACGGGCGTTTTTTTCCTTGTTATGGTGACAGATGACGTTTTGCTTACATTTATTTACATATCCCAAGTTTTACACCAAGAATCAATGTTAGTTAGTGTTAAGTGCAAATTATTTTGGTCATCTTGTGAACGAACCGTAGTGTACACAACGCAGTCGTCTGCAAATAATCTCAGTACAACAATTGGAGTGACATAGGAAAAAATGTCATTTATATAGATTTAAAAAAATGTAGGTCCTAATACTGATCCCTGTGGAACACCAGAGCAAACGCCTAGGCTATAGGATTTGGCATTTTTTATTTCGACGTATTGAGTACGGCCTGAGAGGTAAGCTGCAATCCAGGAAACTATGTTTGAATTAATACCAGTAATTTTAAGCAGCTCAATTAATTTACAATGTGGGACAGAATCAAAAGCTTTGCAAAGTCAACGAACACTGCATCCACTTGCAAACCAGAGTTAATAGCAGCCGCGAAGTCATGGGTAATTTCAAGTAATTGCGTAACTGTTGATAGTCCCTTCCTAGAGCCGTGCTGGATTACATATAAAAGTTTGGTGCTTTCCAGGTAAGTTATGACTGCTTTGTTAATTACATGCTCCATTAATTCGCAGCGAGAGCTGGTTAGTGATATGGCCTAGACATGCTTACCAAGAGCCTATTCCCATTTTTTTAACACCGGGACCACTTTCGCACAATGCCAGTCGGCGGGAACGGATGCTGTTTCTATGGATAAGGAGACATTTTTTTGAAGAAGGGGAGACAATTGTTGCGCGTATCGCTTTAGAAAAGCATTGGGTAATCCGTCGGGCCCAGGCGAATTCTTTTCCTCAAGCTGTAGCAGTAATTTAAGAATGCCGCATTCTGTTATGACAAAGTCGGGCATGCGAGAATGGTATTCCGCTTGATTGAATTCTGAGGCAGAAGCACGGGTGAACACACACTGGAAATATTGATTAAAGGCGTTCGCGATACCATTTGCGTCATCCATGACGGCTCCGTCTATTTCCATTTGGTCGATAGAAGCCCCTGGTTTTGCCAGGTAACGCCAGAACTTTCTTGGCTCGTGTGTCATAAAATTGGTCATCGTATTTGTGAAGAAATTGCTTCTTGCTGAAGAAATTTCTGCTCTGAGCATTTGCGAAGCTTCCTTTATAGCATCGACAATGGTTTTCTTTTTACGCATTCTTTGTAACCTTCTTTTGAGATGGATAATGCTGCGTGTAATCCAAGGTGTCTTCCTGTTTACTGGCGTTTTTATTGATGGGATAAATTTTTCCTCACAGTACGCTACTATTCGTTTCAGCTTCAGCCATAAGCCATTCACGTTTACAAATCCCGACTGTAAAAGACTATCTAGCGTTATTTCAATGTAGTCAATAACACTGACATCATCTGCCCTGCTGTAACACTTGACAGATATACGAGATATACTGGTGATTTGGTTGGGACTGAAACTGAAGTTATCAAAAGTAAGCAAAAGCATTTTATGGTCCGAGATTCCATTTTCGATATTGATATCAGGGTTTAGCGTCTTGGAAACGAAGGCAAGATCAAGAATGGAGCTTACTTGCCCTTCTATACGCGTTGGCTCCCTAACAAGCTGGGTTAAAGAAAAACTAAACATAATATTCAGAAGCATTTCACAACTACTGTGCTCATTTCTACCAGTTTTCAGATTTCCCCAGTCGATCCCCCTTAAGTTGAAGTCTCCGACTAAGATAAGCTTAGTACGCTCGTTAATTTTACGGCACAGAAAGTCGTGCCGTAAAATAAAGTCGTGCAGCAAGATAGTCAGTCGGTGCATTTGGTCGTCGGTATATGTCGCCAACGAACACTGACATTCCATTGATAGTGATACTGCACCACACACTCTCGTGATTCGGCATTCCTTCGTCTTTCTTAAATGATAAACCTTCTTTAATAGCAATGGCGACGCCCCCTCCCTGGCTATCGCGGTCGAAACGAACGATAGAATAGGAATTGGGAAGCACCTCTGAATCGTGAATGTGAGAATGCAACCAGGTTTCAGTGATGACAGTTATATGGGGGCTGTATACCAGCACCATTTCTTCCATTTTTTCGGTTTTATTGACAACGCTTCTTGCATTCAAACATAATAGCGAAAGTTGAGGGGAATTTTGTCACGAGCTGGAGTGAATGTTTTTATAAGCTACACGGCTTTCGCGCTTCACGAGTGTCCTCTTATTTTCAGTGCTATTCCAGGCATACAGAGCGCTGTTTATCTTCACTTTATTAAGTATTAGCTTGACCTTGTCTCCTCTGGTACGATCTTCTTGGGATGAATGACATAGTTTCCGGCGCATTTCCCGTCCTGCTGGTGAAAAGTCTTTCGAGATAGATATCTTTTCGCGTTGCAACTTGGAACAGTTTCGAAGAACAGTCATTTTCTCAGTGAAATCGAAAAAACGAAGGATTACTGGGCGTTCACGTGCAGTACGTTTCTTGCCGATACGATGAATCCGTTCAATAGATTTAACTTCAACTGCAAGAATGTCCTTGAAAATGTCATGTATCACGCGTTTTTCCGATATTGCCGGGCTTTCGTTGTCTCCCTCTTTGAGACCGTATATGATTAGATTGTTCTGACGACTTCTGTTTTCCAGGTCTTCTAATTTATTGCTTAACCGAGCCATCTCCCGATTCATAGTGTTAATAGCTTTCTCGTATTTTAGAACCTTTTCTTTATAAAGCTGGAGAGAAGCAAGATTTGTCTCTATTTCCGTAAGCCTGACTTGGACTCTCAGTAGACCTGACTCTAACTGATGTTGTGATGTCTTAATTGCGGTAAGAGCACTTAAAATCGCATCCAGTTTGTCTTCATCGGGCCCTGGGTTCTCTTCAATGTCACCACTAAGCTTTAGTAGCTCGAAAATAACGCGAGATAGGTCGAGACAACACTGGACGAAGCAGTGGTGACTCGGCCGCACCAGTAATCCAACACAGTTACTTCTAAAAGGACTACTACAAAATTGTTTCTCCCCAACCTGTACAAAGCAGAACACAAAATTCAGCATCGTGCGCCGTAAGGTGCCACCGAGTCCACTGAAAGGTGGAATTTAACTTTAACCAAATTAACCTGTGCGAAATGCTGTTTACATACGACAGAACGACTGGCCGGATCTCTTCAGGAATGTCACGTTTCTCGGACCTATATCCTCGATGCACGACTTTGAGCTACTTTTCCCTCACCGAAGAAATCAAGTGTACTGGGTAATTGGCTTCTACCAGGCGCTTCGCCGGTTGATTGAAACTACTTAGCGTTGTGTGTGGGCAAGATTTCTTGAGGGCGTTGGCAAGGCAAAGGTTAGTGATACTCCTCTTAAGTAACGTTGAGTGTGCCGAGCTGAAAGGCAGAAGTAGTTTACCGCTTCTTGGTTCATACATCCAGCAAAGTAGGCGTGGATAAAAGATTCAAATGAAGAAACCGGAGGCTGTTTGAATCGGGTAAGTCAAACGTGAGAACAAGCGGCTTCAGGCTCTCACGGATGATAGCCACAGTCGCTTAAGATATCTTCTGGAAACACTCATTATTACATTCTACAAGTACTAAATAATCATCAACATAGCGGCAAACTGACTATTACTGAGTTGTCAAGCTTTTGGATCAAGGCACGATCGTAATAGGCAAGAATAATATCACTGAGAATAGGGGCCAAGCAAGATATCTTCTGGAAACACTCATTATTACATTCTACAAGTACTAAATAATCATCAACATAGCGGCAAACTGACTATTACTGAGTTGTCAAGCTTTTGGATCAAGGCACGATCGTAATAGGCAAGAAAAATATCACTGAGAATAGGGGCCAAGCAAGATCCGATAGATACACCACTATTTTGTATGTAGCTATTGTAATTCCATGACACAAAGGCGGCCTTCAAATAAAAACTGATCAATTCCAGCAAACTGCTATTGCGAATACCTGTGCATGTTTAGACCCGTGCATATTTGTTGTCACGATCTCAGCGAGATCAGCTGGCCGAGCGCAGGGCAATCGTGGGCGCGTGAAGTGATTTGACTTATCAATGATATGCTGGTTCTGCGTATCCACATTTTTTGTGTGTTTTCCTGTTTGCCACTCCTATATATTAGGCTCGTCCGCAAATAAAGATCAGTTGGAAGTTAGCGCTCTGTACTCCTCTCTATCCTTCATTTTCTACGTTCGTGCGTTACGCAAAAAAAAAAGAAACTCCGTTATGAACCACGATCGGCTCGCCCAAGCCTCTACCCTAATTTTAAATATGAATCACTGTCGCGAGAAGCAGGAGCCAACTGACGCGTGAAATCATCGAGGCAGAGATGATTGATAGCTTAGGGGATAAGTGTGTGTCGAAGCCATCGACTGCTTTACCTTCGCAGTAATTACAATACTTGCGTCGTCACTGGTTCTCTTGATGTAGGGCCACGACAAGTCTTTATGTACCGCTTTGCGGTTCTCAATAAGTTGTTGCAAATTGACGCTCGTTTGTCTCCCGTCTTCTTTGACCGTCCTTATAGGGTTGTGCGCCCAAACGTTTTAGTCATGCTCTAAGAGTTTACATGCGATACTGGTTAGCGACATGGGGCTGTAGTTTATTGGATTAGCTATGCCACCTTATCTGGGGATACGTATCACTCTGCCCGCTTGCCAGTCGCTGGGAAGGACACCACATACTGAAAACTGTGAGAAGAATTATGCAAAAATAATTAAACAGCATGTCGCGGTTTGTTTCCGAAATTGGGAGGTAATTTCATCAGCACCAGATGCAGAGTTTTTCGGGTCTTATATTTGGTTCAAGATTCCGAATGCATTGTAGAGCCGTGGTAACCGAGAAGGACACACGTCTTTTCGGTAACAGGGTCTAGTTTATTCTGTTTCAAAGAGAGAGAATTGAGTGGGCGCGCGCAGAGCGCCGGTAATGACGAGGGCTTTCGAGAGAGAGGAGAGAAGAGAGAAAAGGAGCATAGAGAAGTGCGATGCGCGGACCTAATGCGAAAGAAAAGCAGTAAACAAAGTAATCAGAAAATAGAGCTCCAGCACGACGCTCGGCACAGCGAGTCGGATCATGTGTCCGTGTACCTGGTGTCCAGCACTCACGAAAGTCCGCTTACGGGAGGACCGCGGGACGCCCCGCGGAGTTATTTATGGCTGCGGGGTGGTGCGCAGCTCCATCGCCGCGCCGCTCCAGATTGCTCCCCCCTGTTAAGAACGGCCAGCTGCAGTGCAAGTATGCCACCCAGTTACAACTATGGCGGCAACATTCCGGGAGCGTCGCCGCCAACTTCTAGCCACAGCGTGACTAAATCGACTTTGTGTCGGGGAACAATATGGTCATCCCCCACTCTCCGTCGCTTCAGCTAGGATGCGTTCGATGAAGCAGGCTTTGTGCTGAAACCGCCACCAACCTCTAGCCTCATCGCCGTTGTGACGGGATGAGTTCGGCGGGCCATCTATTGTTCCCAAACTCCCCAACGCGCTACCCGGAACGGCTCCGAGTTCTACGGGGCCCCTCTGACGTCGGCTCCGGACATTCGAACGTGTGTGCATTTGTGTGTGTAGACCGTCCTGCGGGGAGGCGGCTAGTTTGCGATGACGAAACGAACGTTCGCATCACCTTGTATCGGGAGAGGACCGAGTGTTTAAAAACCGCTGTTGTGCGGCTGCTCAGGTCACTCTCTCTCAAACAGTCGTGTTAGACTGATATAGAAACTGTAAATAAACCCATATTCCTCGGTCTCGATGAGAAGCAGTCCTTCCCTTCATCAACGTCCTCAGCGTGGATAAGTTGGACGACGGCATGGGCCAGCTACCTTCTAATTCATGCCCGACTCCAATCTTGACAACGGATCACGAGCGATGGGATTGAGCCCCCAATCCTGACACCCCTTAGAGAGGAAGTAGAAGCGACGAACGATGCTCACAATTCACAAGTGCCAGCCCAGTGAACGCGCCGGAGAAGAGGTTATGAACCGCGCACTTGCAAGGCGGAGTTCGCATGTTCCGGGAAGGAAGGCATGGCGAGATACTCAAGCGCGGGTGCTTTGCTGAATGCTGGCTTGAGTCGCTCAAGCGCGATCGTATCTCGTGTCCCGTTTACGTCGACGACAAAGTTAGAAGGGAAACGTTCTAAAACAGGGAATAGCCCGAGGTAGTGGGGCCGAAGCGAGCCGCGCACAGGGCCGTAACGCACAAAAACATGTGTGACTGTCTGCAAGTCCGAAGTGATGTACGTATAGTGCACGGGTTTTGTTAAAACGTGTAGGCTGCGGACGGAGGTTTCGGAACACATCGCGGAGCTGGTCGACGTATTCGCTTGCTGCTGGAGAGGAGGTGAGGGTGTCTTCGAAGAAGTCGGCTGGCAGGCGAATCAAGGTGCCGTAAACAAGCTCCGTAGTAGCGCAGGAAAGGTCCTTTTTGAAGACAGATCGAATTCCGAGAAGCGTGAGCGGAAGTCTGTCAACCCACTTGTTTGGGCAGCCGTACGCTGTGAGTGCTGCCTTGAGATGGCGATGAAATCTCTCGACAAGGCCATTTGTTTGAGGGTGGTAGGAGGCAGTTCGCAAGCGTGCTGTTCCGAGGACTTGAAGTAGCTCCGTGAAAAGGGACGATCCGAATTGCCGGCCTCGATCAGTGACAATTTTCGTTGGACAGCCAAATCGGGATACCCAAATGGAAACAAAAGCTGCGGCGACCGTAGCTGCAGACATGTCGGGGATAGGTGTCGCTTCGGGCCAGCAGGTAAAGCGGTCGACACATGTCAGAA
Source organism: Dermacentor andersoni (assembly GCF_023375885.2). Taxonomy (NCBI): domain Eukaryota; kingdom Metazoa; phylum Arthropoda; class Arachnida; order Ixodida; family Ixodidae; genus Dermacentor; species Dermacentor andersoni. Next base: position 170,595,618 of record NC_092816.1, read on the forward strand.
GATAGCGATAGCCTTGGCATGGAGGTAGCGTGCCGACGATGTCGACGTGCACAACGGAGAAACGTTCGTCGGGTTGCAAGAAAGGCTTTGTGGTGGGGAAAGGGTACCGCTGAACGTTCGCGCGCTGACAAGGTGCGCAAGAGCGGACCCTGTCCCTAATATTCGCGTTCGTGCCCAGCCAGACGAAGCGTGATCCGACAAGCTGTTGGGATGCGCGAATGCCTGGGTGCGCAAGATTGTTATACGAGTCGAATATTTGCTTGCGGAAAGAGGCGGTTAAGTAAGGCCGATGTGTGCCTGTGGAAGTGTCGCAAACAATTGGTACATCTTCAAAGGTAATTAATTCAAGTTGGAGAGATGTTGACGCGTCGCGTAGGCGACGGAGCTCAGAATCATTTGCTTGTTCTGCAGCCAATACTTGGAGGTTGAAAGGAAATGAAGTTGAGATAGAGCTCTTGGAGCAATTGCGTGTGATAGCATCCACGCGACTGAGGACGTCAGCTGGTGAGTTGTCAACGGCGCTGACGTGGCGTATGTCAGTTGAAATCTCTGAGATGAAGGCGAGCTGGCGCACCTCACGTGGAGTGTATAATGATTCAGAGCTGTCGATTGAGTAGGTGAAAGGCTTGTGGTCAGTGAAGATTGTGAACGAGCGGCCTTCAACTAGGTGTCGGAAATGCCTCACGGCAAAAAATATGGTAAGCAACTCACGGCCGAAAACACCATAGCGTGTTTGCGCGGGGGTCATGCGTTTTGATAAAAAGGCAAGGGGCTGCCACCCACCGTTTACTTTTTGTTGCAGTTCGGCTCCGACCGCAGAGCTGGAGGCATCCGTCATGAGCGACAACGGATAGCTCGGGTTGGGATGAGATAGCAGTGCGGCATTGGCCAAAGCGTGCTCGATAGAATTGAAGGCTTCATGTGTCGTGCTGTCCCAGGGCAGTGCAGTTGACGATTGTTTGCCGCAGAGCAAACGCTCGAGAGGTTCTAGCAGCATATCACATTTTATAATGAATCGGCGGTAAAAGTTTGCCAGGCCTGGAAACTGGCGCAGCTTAGTGATTGAAACTGGCTTGGGGAACTTCATAATGGCTTGCACTTTGTGAGGAAGAGGGCGGATGCCGTTGTTATGCAAGCGATGGCCGCGAAAATGAAGTGATGGTACGCCGAACTCGCCACTGTTGACGACGATACCATTTGCTGATAGGCGCTCTACAAGCTGATGGAGATGTTTGAGGTGCTCTTCGTGGGAAGACCTTGCCACAAGCAAGTCGCCAACGTAGGCAAACACGAACGGCAGACCACGTGTGACTGTGTGGATGAACCGCTGTGATGTCTGTGCAGCATTTCGGAGACCAAATAGCATTCTCAAAAATTCAAGGAGGCCAAATGGGGTGGTAATTGCTGTTTCTGGGATGTCTTCCTCTGCGACAAAAATTTGGTGAAAGGCTCGCACCAGGTCAATTTTGGAAAATACTGTAGTGCCATGTTAGGCAGCGGGTACCGATCCGGAATGGTTTTTGCATTCAGAGATCGGTAGTCCCCATACTGCCTCCGGTCACCTGATTTCTTGGGGACCAGGTGGAGCGGAGACGCCTAGCTGCTGGGCGATGGTCGGACGATTCCAAGTTTCAACATGTGTTCCAACTCTGCTCGGGCAATATTGAGTTTGTGCGGAGCGAATCGTCGTGGGCGAGCAAATACAGGTGGACCAGTTGTCAGGATGTGATGACGCACATCATGTTGTGCGGGTTTGGTCCAGTCGGGTGGCCGCGTGAGGTTGGCGAACTTTTGCAGGAGGTAAGCAAAAGGATCACCAGCAATTGTTGTGGTTGGGGCGACTATAGGCGAGTCACAGGAAACGACGCCATGAACAGAGAGCAACGTAGCAGTGTCCAGCAGGCGTTGGCGTTTCACATCGACCAGCAGTCCATGGAAGTAAAGGAAATCAGCGCCAATAAGAGCACGGCGAACATCAGCGACGAGGAAAACCCAGCGGAACACGTGGCGCAGACCAAAGTTCAGGGTGAGGGACGGCGTCTTGTAAACAGGTATCCTGCTACCGTTGACAGCTTGAAGGTAGGAGGTCGGCAGTGTCGTTTGGATGGAACGTTGCGCGGGAATAATGCTGACCTCCACCCCGGTGTCGACCAGGTATTGCTGGTTTGTGGTTCTGTCCATGACATGAAATAGGCGACTTTTGCTTTGGCCCTGACCGGTTTTCGCCATTAAAGGTCGGCCGGCTGGTTTCCCTGCCATGAGCAAGGGCGAAGGCAGTGGCGCGCCTCGTGCCCGAAGCGGCGGTGAAAAAAGCATACCCGTGGTGGCGTTTGAGACCGGGAGCGTTCTTCTCTTCTGCGCCATGATGTACTCGAGCTGCGGTACCTTCCGTGAAGGGGCGAAATGCGATGACGCTCCGCAGCATAAACTAATTGTTCAAGGCGATTGCAGATCGCGATGTGAGAAGCGGCGGAGGATGATGTTTACGGCACTGAAGTGGTGCTTGATGGCGTTACGTTGCACACCGCTGGCGTCACCCCCTCCATGACTGTCCGCCAAGTTGGCCAGGCTGTTGAGGTCCATTACCGTGGCTGCAGCGAGTACCATCTGAACGTTTACTGGAAGGTGCCGCATGAACAGTTCCCGCAGGAGGCGGTCATCGTTGACTGTTGTGTTGCCGCTCATGAGCTGTCGCATACGGCGAAGGAGCTGGCTTGGCTGGGGGTCTCCCAGGTCCTCCGCGGAGAGCAACTGCTGCATGCGGGCTCGCTGCGATGCAGCCCTGAGATCGCTGTATGGAGTGGCGGGAGGCGGTCCAGAAAGCTGGTCGGCAACTTCTGCAGCAGTAGGCGACAGTGCCGAAACAACTATGTGTTACTTGCATTGTTCCGTGCGAACGCCAGAGAGAATAAATTGCGGTTCCGCTTGAAGAAACCAAACTGCTGGGTTGTGGTCCCAGTATGGTGAGAATCGGATGGAAACCGCGGAGACGTCTTGTTGCTTTGTCGTGCCCGTAGGTTCAGTGTCTGGTTGCATCTCGTTGCTGTGCATGGCTCCACAATAACTTCGGCATTGCCGCGAAGAAAACTACGGGTCACCACTTTGTAGAGCCGTGGTAAACGAGACGGACACACGTCTTTTCGGTAACAAGGTCTAGTTTATTCTGTTTAAAAGAACGAGAATTGAGCGGGCGCGCGCAGCGCACCGGGAGTGGCGAGGGCTTTAGAAAGAGAGGAGAAAAGAGGGAAAAGGAGCATAGAGAAATGCGGTACGCGGACCTAGTGCGAAAGGTGATGATGATTTGGGATTTTTATGGCGCAGCGGCCGTGCAGACTATAATGCGAATAGAAATCAGTAAACAAAGTAATCAAAAATGGGAGCTCGAGCACGACGTTCGGCACAGCGAGTCGGATCATGTGTCCGTGTACCTGGTGTCCAGTATTCCTGAAAGTCTGCTTACAAGAGGCCCGCGGGACGCCCCGCGGAGTTGTTTATGGCTGCGGGGGTGGTGCGCAGCTCCATTGGCTTGTCGCTACAGCATCAATGATATTGGATTCATACGAGGTAAATCAGGGCAATCAAACTTCGGCAAGAAGGTGCCAATATAGTTAGAAATGCATTTTGTAATATGTCACATCCTCTCTTCCTTGGAATAAGTGCTGTATTCGTCACCATTGCTGGAGGTAACGATATATATTAGGACGGGCCTCTTGTTTGAGCCTGAGTTCTCTACACTATACTCATGATTTTACTGCAGCAGCGGCTTGCTCGAAGTCTCCCGCGAACTTTCGCATCATAGAAACTGCATCATCACCCCATGGCTCAACACAGGAAAGCACACACATATCGAGTGCCCTTATACGTGTGGCTATCTGTACTAACCCCGTAGATGTGCCAGTTGCCGGTTGTGTTGGGTACGACATTCCGACGCAAAACAACAAACGCCACACATAAATGTCCTTACTAGAAGAAAAGTCGTCACTTCTCGAGGTAACTACAATAATTTTTTTGGCTCTTTCTTCCGTTTCATAGCGAAATAGTTCTTGTTTTTCACCAAGTTTTGTACTCGAACGGCTACGTTCGTCGCTGAACAACTGTTTGAGACACATATGTTGCCCCGCGAGAACTTTGGGTCGTCTGAGGGATTGTAGCCGGTGGCGGCGCTTGTCGCGTTTCTCCGCCGCTAAACATTTCTTGCCTTCAGGCTCTGGGAGTGCACTCTGCTGCCGTGGGCAATACGTATTTGGACGCCATATAGTGCTTGCAAACCAATTCGCGACTGCTGTCACTCTTCCTATGACACTCAGTGGCAGGGTTGCCAGATTAGGCTATTAATAGCCAAATTGGGCTGCTTTTTGTCCAAGTTGGCGTCAGAATTTTCTTTTTCACTATGTGGCTATTCTCCGGCTACATCTTTTTCCTGTGTAAAAAAACGTAAAAATAGTTAAGCACAAATAAAAAGCACGCTGGAATCAAAATGCAGACCACAGCACGTTAAGAAATTGAGCGCGTCTGCTACAAAATCAAAATTTGCACGTTCTGTGTGAGTGAACACATATGCATGTCAAAAGTCAAGGATCGCGGCCTTTTGATAATTTTAATTAAGAAAGCTGGCCTCAGGAAACACGTCTCCATTCGCGAACTCACGCTACCCACGCGCGCGCGCCAGCGAACATACGCTGTTGCTGTCTCCACATGTGAGCTTTCGGTGTCCTGCGTTTGAAGCATGGGATGCTTTTAGCTCCCGTTGACTGCCCCGGGTGACCTCGGCGGCAGAACGGAGGGAGAACACCGTGCTGAACCTAACCGAAATTTGCCGAATTTTCTGCCTGCAGCATGGCGCCTACGTGGCAATTCGCTTGGACCCTTCCTTCCCAAATCGTTCCTGCTCTGACGTCAACGTAGAACATATTGGCACGTGTACTCGTTTATCGGGCGACCACGTTTCACCGCCTAACAAATGTTATCGCACAGCGCAGGACGCGCCTGCATGTATCGGAAGTTTCTGGAAGGTTATCGATGGTTCCATCCGCTGTCTGTGACCGAACCTTGTGTAATATGATTGCATGTGTGCGCGACGCGAATAATGTAGAACTTTGTGGAAGGCATGCGGGTCCCAGCGATTACTCTCGGACATTCGATGACTGATGCATAAAAGTCGACACGCGTGTCCCGCTGATCAGATTTTGACGATCGCCGACTCTGTTCGCCGCAGTCGCCGTTCTTTAAGTGTAGCCTGCATTTGTGGGCACAGGTACGCCCAATAAAAGTTAGTTTCGTCTTTCACAGTATTGCGGTATTGCTACTGTGTTTTTTATACGTCTTTACCACGTGACAATATCCTCTTCCGTTGCCCCACAGTTACCACAGCCATCCGTTCCCTACACAACTACAAAACGTACTCCTATCTTTGCTATCACTACCCAAATCAAATGCCGCCGTCGAACGAGTATTCAGCCAGGTCTTGCTCATTAAAACCGACCTTCGAAATATAATGTCGAAAGAGACATTGGTAGCGCTCCTCCACGTTACGTTTGGCCTGGCCAGGAATGGAGGCTGCTGCAAGGATTTTAAACCGCACCTAGAATTTTGGTCCCGTTTCAGCTCTGACATTTTGTATGGACCAGCTAGTTCCACTTTGCAATAAGCTCGTGATGCTTAATCATGGCATACTTTTTGTGTCTATATATCGTACTAGATTTTGTACCAACCACCATCTATTGTGTTAGACTTTGTCTTGCAATTTGTTGTAGTTTTTCGTTTAGTGCACTGTGTGGTGTTGAGTGAAATTATCATGAACTATAAGTAAGAATACTGCACGCCTGAATGCATGCCATTGCCTAGTGTGTTTATTGCGCGGTGCTATTTGTGTGTTGTTCTTTTCTTGATTTTTTGGTGCTCTGGGAAAAATAAAATAGTGCATTTGCAACAAAGACCGCATTTGCCTTATCATGAATTTGCCTGCATGCCTGCGTTTCTGCAATTCTTGCGCTTGTGCAGCATCTGTTTTCCGTGCCGCATGGCCTCCGTGACGATGTGCGCGGAGGTCATGCATGGTCAAGCGTGGAAAATCTAAGATGTAGGTATTCATGCGGAAAATTAATTCAATATGCTTAAGAAATTACTTCACAGAAAGACAAACCTTTCTGGCTACATTTGGGCTACTGCGGAGGCCAATTTGGCTACCGGTGGTTGGAGCGATCTGGCAACCCTGCTCAGTGGCTGGTGCTTCTGCGGTAACCTAGGTTCGTTCAGAAATCAAATAGTACTATTTTTTTCTTTTCGCAACGCTGGTGAGCCGCTGATCATTAACATGTTTGCTTTGTGCGTAGTAACCAAAAAATTCTAATGTCTTTATTTTTTCTTATGCAGCCTCACCACCACAAGTTCCATTTAATTGCACGCCTCAGACGGATGAAAAGCCGCAACCCGAGCTGCGACGGACTGCTAATGATCACGCAAACAGTTGGCGTGTTGCAGTGGTTGGCTGCGCTGTCATTATGTTTGCCACAGGCGTGTTTTGTTCCTCGGGCTTTTTCTACGTCTACTTCATGGAGGCGTTCTGCGTCAGCCGCGAAACCGATTCGTGGCCAGCCAGTGCAATGGGCGTGACACTTAACTGTTCAGGTATGTGAGCACGCGACATTTATCACCACGTGTGTTTTCTTGCTGACACATTTCGGCAGCAGTAAACTCTTTAACCTAATGTACCGCATAAGCTTGGCATATATATTTAGTGCAAAAAGTACCTTCAGTGCTTTTGGCTGAACAAGCACAATTCAGTCATCTGTGGCTCACTTATTTAATGAGATCAATAGCATATAGTCACAAACTTGTGCAATTCAGTGCACATGAGCACTAAATTTCGCTGCAGTATTTCAGTATTACTTCAGCAGTATTTCGATGCGAGTGCCTTAATTGCCCCGATAAAGGAATTGTACTTTGAAAAGCACGTGTACTTTGTGTGCAATGCTCTGGCATTGTTAGCGACTATATAGTATACTTCATAACAGTGTATATATATATATATATATACATATATATATATACTCAATTATCGTAGTGTGTGCTCCTCAATATGATTATTCTTTTCCTTGTGTCGGCTCCTGGCAGACGGCCATGGAAGACTGTGATTACTCTTTAAAATTTCTTTAGCGTTGCAATGCTCGAAGTTGGTCGATTAGGTAGTAAACATAGGCATATGGAAAAAAAAGAACGCATTCGCTCGCCTTATCTTATATGTACGTATATTTTAAGTAATGTTTCCTGTGGTAACTTTCCTCCTGCTATATCTGCAAATGTGTAACTTCTGTATCGTTTGGACGGAATCCAAGAATGAAAAGAACGTTTATTCAGGGAACACCCAGGGTATTGGCGGCGAGGAGTTACGGAGTCGCCATCTATGGGAAGCGCCTCGCTGGCGTAGTATGAGTGATCACGCGGCGCGCTCCTCATAGGTTTTGCTGTCAGCGCTCACTGAAAACACCACGCACGAGCTCTCCTGGACATTTCTGTAAGTACTTTCGAAACTAGAGAAGTTTTTTACTGCCTAAATAATAATCTTGGGCAAAATGAAAGCACAGAATAGTTTACAGACGCTATCTCTTTACCGAATACGTACAGTGAACGCCACTGCGCGCGGTCGCCGCGATGGAGTCTCCCGAACCGGCTTCTTGCGTGAAAGGTAGGTAAACGCTGAGAGCAAACTATGTGAAATACGTTTTTATAATGTTTGTATAACTAAATGGAGCGTAATAGAATGAAGCCTCAATGCAGCGATACGCACAGATTCGCAGCGACCGACTGCGCGTCTGCATGCTTGTCCGCGCACTGTGTCGCTTTCGCCGCGTGCGCGTTTTCGCACCGGGCCATGAGCTTTAGGCCGCAGAACATTTGACAGTATACAAGCAACCATTGTTGCGTGGGCGCTATCAGAGCTGTTCAAAAATAATTTCATTGTAGAGACTTCGACGCCTACGTGGACTGTGATATGCCGTCGCAACGATTCAATCTTCTTTTTTTTTCTTCTAAATTCTTGGATGCTTCAATATTATGTCTCGAGTTGCGTCGCCCTGTGTGTTTATCGGTGTTCTCGGCGTGCGATTTCCCGCTGCTTTTTTTTTTGTAACACGTGCATGAATTCATAACACAAACATGACCATATGCCATGCTTTTTTTAATGTGCTTCTTACCGCCCCCTTTCCACTTCAGTGAACTTGCCAGTATCTATAGCATCGACAAGTTCATAGACCAAACTGTCATGACATTAGTCGGGCAGTGACTCGGGCGAGCGTCTCGGTGCGCGTTTTCCGAACATCGCAGACCCGGCGCCGTAGCAGAAATCTTCCTCGCGTTTGTGCTTGCTGCATACCGAGTTGTAGCCGACGACTGTTTGCCGGTTTTATGTTTCGCGAGCCAAGCTTCACGCAGCTTCTTGTCCAGCGGTTACGTGTGAGTAAGACTGACACCGGGCTCCGTTGCGTACGTCCGGCACTACGGCACCGAGCAGTCGCCTACCATGTTGCGCGCCTTCAAAGGCAGCCACTACCTATTGTAGTGCTTTCAAGCGCTGTAAAGGAGGCACTCGAAGCGGGAAAATCTCGCCGCTAAATGAGGACCGCAGCGTACGAGGGAATTTAAACTTTCGTTTTCAGCTCGCTTCGGCTATAGTACTTCGGCGCTCCCGAAGCAGCCGACGCGGCCGCTATGTCCACGTGATCCCTCATAGCACGTCACGCCGACGGTGGCGCCAGCTTTTCCAGTGGTGGAGCTCGAGGCCAATATATAGTCGTCGGCATTCACAGGCACGTGTTGCCGCAATCTTCGTACTGTCAGTCAGTTCAGGCCGATACGTGCCACGCATGCGTAGTCTGCACGATAAACTTCTTATATTACCCGCCACGATGGTGCAGTGGTTTGGGCGTTGATCTGCTAAGACTGACTGCGTAGGATTGAATTGCGGCCTTGACGGCCTCATTTCCACGGATCGAAATGCAAGAACGCTCGGGCACCGTGCATTAGGTGCACGCGTAAGAACCTCTGATGGAAAAGCTTACTTCGGGCTCCGCAATTACGGCGTCCTTCATAATGACATTGCGGTGCTGGCATGTAAAATCCCAGAATATTGAAAAAAATTATATTACTCGTTAGTACGTTCTTCAAACAATGCGCGATACGAAAGTTTTGAAAATGTGCGGCTACATCTCGAGCTCTTGCGGAGGGCTTTGCGCCTGCCTCCCAGGTGGAGCGTTGCTGGCTTTCGTGAAAAGTGAAACCTGAGCCTATCCGTATATATATATATATATATATATATATATATATATATATGCATGCTACAATTTGTGCCTTGCCGATTAGCGCTTACTTCGGAAGATCATGCTCGTAGTCGCCAAGCTCCTGCGTCTTCTTTCTGTCTCCTCCTTCTCCCCTCCTGTAGGCAAGAAACGCGACTCAGTAAAGCCATCCTGTACCGCACTTTGTACAAAGTATGATTTACAAGTAGTGAAACTAGCAGCACCGATCACCAGTTGACATCAGAGCTACAATAAAAAAAACATGCTTGTTTCCGTTCGGTGAAGAGTTCAACGACACCCATTACTGCAGTTCCACAGCGAGCATTCCCCCTTCACTTCTAGAACGTTGGGCTCCTTTGACGGTGATGGGGTGGCTAGAAGGGGAGGTGTGAATACCGGCGGCGCTTTCCTTCGGGCGCGCGAGACCCCCTTGCGCACCGATGCCACCAGGGGGAACGTGGCGCTGCTGCTCGCGGCGCGGTATTACGGCGTGGTACTCCCGCGCTGGCCTGCGCCCTCCGCTGCCAGTTGGTCTCGTCGCCTGTTTTGGAGTGTTCCTCCCGACATTCGGTCATTCGAGGGCGAGATGCTGTGGACCACCAAAGTTATATTGAGCACCGCAGCGACGCACGGCTAGTTTATTACATCGCAGGTTATGTGGTGAGAAGGCGTGTTTTGCCCACACATTGTGAAGACTGCGAAGCACCATAAAGGGAATATCCCCAGAGAGCTTCCACCAGAGGCATCCAAAGAGTGGGACCTTGAGGGCCTTTTATATCCCTCAGAATCGTTCTATAAGCTGGACAATGCCCTTGAAAACAAGCTCACTCGTTTATTCAGTGTAACACCCGCCGTGGTTGCTCAGTGGCTATGGTGTTGGGCTGCTGAGCACGAGGTCGTGGGATCGAATCCCGGCCACGGCGGCCGCATTTCGATGGGCGCGAAATGTGAAAACACCCGTGTACTTAGATCTAGGTGCACGTTAAAGAACCCCAGGTGGTCAAAATTTCCGGAGCCCTCCACTACGGCGTGCCTCATAATCAGAAAGTGGTTTTGGCACGTAGAACCCCATAATTTTTAATTCAGTGTAACACGCTAGCATGCCGAAGCTGCGGCCGAGATTTTGCAGTCAATTGGTTAAATGTCAAAGATTGGTTGCCTAGACCGTTCTGCTACCCTGACAGCCTCAGTTATACGTTTTTATTGCCTCACAAGGATACACTTTTTGCTTAAAGGTGTCAATCAGCAGAGCAGTGAGAAGAAACGGAAAACACTGAAACCTTGTGTGTTGTAAATTTTTTTGCTCACTTGTAAATAAACGATTTCATGACCAGATCTGTTGCTTCACTGTCTGCAATCATAGTAAATTTCTTATATGAGCGTCAAAATGACATGCTACAGGTCTGCAAGCGCAGACAAAAAGTGGTTTGTAAATACGTCCAGACTTTATCAGGTAATGTCTGCAGTTTACAGGTCTTACGGCACGCATAGGGTGATTGACTGCTGATCTCGAGGACGACGGTCGCATTTTCAGCGAGGCGATATGCAAGGCGCCCGTGTGCCGTATGATGTCAGTGCGCGTTAAAGAACCCGAAGTGGTCGAAATTATTTCGAAGCCCCCACTAGCTCCTAACACCCAAAGTCAGATCACGAAATGCGCACAGACAAAACGCGTTTGAATCTCGATACAGTGCGAACTGGGCCCGTAAAATTTCACAGGAGTAATGATTTGGGCTGACATAACATTGTTTTCATGATAAAGATTCATTCTTTGACGCTCGCAGAAAGCACGGGATACCCGAAACGGGCTCACTTTCACTTCGGTGGTAGAGATGCAGCTGACGCGAGGCTGGCTAAGCGCTCATTTCGGCTGCGTGCTTACCCCGCCTTGGTCAACAGCGCCGCCCCGCGGCATCGGTGTGCTGTGGGGTCACGTTTGTGCCGCCGGTATTCACACCTCCCCTTCTAGCCACCCTAACGGTGAATCCATGGAAGTGCAACTAAAACACACACAAAGAAAAGACCCGACACCAAGGGTGCTACAATAGCTTCACCAAGTGTCGATCATGCAGCCCAAGAACAAGTTACTTTATACCTCCACTTTTCTCATAAATATAGAATTCAAGTTAAGCGTGAATATTCTGAGTATGCACGGGGTTCTATTGGTCATCACACACTATTCGAGCTCACTCACAGCCCTGACCATAAAAGCGGATACATGTACCGTGGAGCGTAGCTTCACAAGATAATTATATCGAAGTTCAAAAAATAGAAGCACGTAAGAAAAATAACAGGCCCTTACTGACGTTTCGGCCGGTGTCCGGCCTTCCTCAAATACGTACAGTATCGTCCACTTTTAGGGGGAACACGGCTCACCGTGGCCGCGCTCCACGGGGCGCCAGTGCGTCCGGCGCGGCGGCGCATCGAAGCGAAGCGGCGCAGGCGCACACGGACCCAGGGGAGGTGCTTCGTGTCGTCTGCTACAGCCACGGAGGAAGGAAACTCAGGAGAGGCCCTGACGTCACTCTTTGTGAAGCTAAAGTGAAGCCGGAAGTTGGCGTTGCTCATGGCGTTGCTCCGCCTATCGGGCCAGCTCTCCTCTCTTGTTTACATTTCTCGCGAAACCACGCCGCACTGCGCGCAACCGTGCTGCTCGGACCTTAGCGCTCCGCAGCAATAGTAAACAATCGTTAGCATGATTCCGCCAAAGAGGGCAACATTTCCCGCGGATATTCCTTCGTCCGCTGCCATTGCCGTGGCGCGGTACATTGCGTACAGCGTTGCATGCGCGTTCATTTCACGAACTTTATCCTCCTGTCCCACCTGGCCACAGCAACATCCGGGAGAGCACGGTCCAGATAACGCAGCGCAACAAAACACGGAGAGCAACGCAAACCAGCCCGCACGGCGCCTTTGCCACGGTACGAAACCTACGGAGCAACACGTGCGAGCGCACAGAACCAAAACAGAGCCGCCATTGTGGCCCGAAAGGCGTGGTCGCTACGGCAAAGAAATAAAAAATCAGCAAAAAAGAGGAGAAGCTACTACGTCACTTCCTCCACACTTTTCTCCTAGCGCGCGGAGGGGGTAGGGCCTCTCCTCGGTTTCCTTCCTCCATGGCTACAGCGCTGGAGCGCGCCGCCTCTTGCTTTGCTGTAAAGTACACTTCGCTAGACCCAGGTGACTGAGTGACCGAGGCGGCATTGCGGAAAGGCGTACTTCACTAACTGGAGCATTTTCCAGCTGGTTCCGTCTAGAGCTTGTGAACAGCCTGCTTAATCAATATACATTAACCGAAACAAGCTTCTCACCACATAAATCACTTAGCATAATTTTCATAAGTGATGAGGGTAAAAATAGTCATTTTTTCGCGCTCTTTATTAGGCTGGGGCGTAGAGGCGACGCTTGATAGTCGTGTCAGGGACGTCACCCAGCCTGAGGCTGTTCTTAATTTCTCGAACGGTGGAGGTCTGGTTTGCAGCAGCCGCCGCAACAATGGTCACTCATTGCCGGGCTTTACGGGGAGCATCCGCAATTCTTCCATCCTTCTTGTAAACCTGGACGATTCTATTTACAGTTTTCAGTGGCCTTTTTGTCATCTCCGATATAACGCGTTGAGAATAGTTTTGTAGGCACAGATCTACAATGCGTCGTCTTTCTTTTTCCAGTACCCGCGACATTGCTAGTTTCCAAAGTGCACCGGGGAAATGAAATTATCCTGCGCTGTTACAGCGTTTTTATCGCCGAAGTGCCATGGCAACCAGCAACCGAACCAAATGCAATTCATCATCCAAGTCGACGGAAATGCGTTTAATGGAAACACCTCTGGTGTCTTTGGATTTTGCGAGTAATCCCAGAATCTTTAACTCCTGAGCGGCCAGTCACTCAGTTGAGTAGTCGTTGGCTGCACTGCAGCTAAGATGGGGTAGCATGACCTAAGCAAAAAAAAAAAGGGGGGGGGCTCGGCGGTTGATCGGGCTGACGCCCATGGTCAGTTAAAATGCAGACTGGCCCAACCACAGCAATCTGGCTTGGGCCGAGCTTAGCTTTTACAAATGGCGAGCCCGTTTGCCGACCACCGGCATGCTGTGGGCAGGCGACACCGGGCCGGCATCATGACCGCCGGTTTAAATATCGTGGCCGCGTTCGTCCAACACACGGACCGGCCACTTCCCCACGACGGCAACAGCATCGCTTGTCCGCGGCAAGGGTTCCTGTGCCGTATTCATATTTGGGTTTTACCCACTCAGCCCAGCCCACCCCCGCCTACCCCCTAAAAATAAAAGAAATCAATTCCTCCTAATCTCCAAATTTATCCGATGCCCACCTCTATGGCGTAACTCAGAGGCTTTGTCGCTTCGGGACGTATACCGCACAATTAACAAATTATTATATCCTAGTGAGAATATGCATATGGCCAATTCCGAGGAAGTACTGAAATGAAATAGAAGCCTATAACAACTTAATTACCCGGCAAGACGTAATTTAAGCTAGAAAACAGACATGTAGATTATAGATTTTCCACTCCAATTACCTCTTCAAAACTGACAGAAACAGCACTCCCATGCGGCGAGCATTGACACCAAGGAAAAAAAAAAACAACCAACAACTACGTCGGCGCCACATGTTTTCTTCACCTAATCAACGTAATCAAATAATTGACCGACGATTCTTCTAAATCAGAATGCGACTTCTCGCGTCAGGTAGCCGTGAGAGGACCTGCATCGCTTCGGTGATTTTACCCAAACTGCGACAACAAAAATGATTTTTTTTTATAGGATGTAGAAAGATGAAAAGGGGGAGTAAAATTGTCGCCAAATCAGTTGCTATGCCGGGGAGAGCACTTTCCCACAACGCGTAAAGCGCTCCATGCTCTCCTACCAGCGACATTAACGCGTCAATAAGAGAGTGCGAATCAGCGGATATCACTTCTTAGTTGCTGTCGAAGTAAAAGTATTGCCCTCCTTAATGGTAAAATCTATGACAAACATGATGATGCGTGATTGAACAATCGCTCTCTAACTTGCTGCGAAATTTATAGCGGGTTTCGGTCGTTTTCTTAAGTCAATTAAGCACATTCGTTCTAGCATCAAGACACGACCGAAACGGCGCGCTAGGCTCATGAAATGATGACTCCAACCAAGAGCGCGCCTAATAGGTTTCTCGGTATGCACTACACCAAGTGCTGTGAGAGTAAAATAAAAGGGCCCCAGCCTAATAAAGAGCGCGAAAAGAATTACTGTATTTTTACCCTCATCACTTATAAAAAACATGCTAAGTGATTTATGTGGGGAGAGGCTTGTTTCTGTTTATGTATATTGATTAAGCAGGCTGTTCACAAGCTGTAGACGGAACCAGCTGGAAAATGCTCCAGTTAGTGAAGTACGCCTACCCGCAATGCCGCCTCGGTCACTCAGTCACCTGGGTCTAGCAAAGTGTACTTTACAGCAAAGCAAGAGGCGGCGCGCTCCAGCTCTGTAGCAGACGACGCGAAGCACCTCCCCTGGGTCTGTGCGCGCCTGCGCCGCTTCGCTTCGATGCGCCGCCGCGCCGGACGCACTGGCGCCCCGCGGAGCGCGGCCAAGGTGAGGCGTGTTCCCCCTAAGAGTGGACGATACTGTACGTATTTCAGCACAATGCTTTACCCTTACGTATGCAACTGCGCGAAACATGAGGAAGGGACGACGAAAGAGACCGAGTGAAAAGAGCAGTGACTTCGAACTGTTCATTCTACTGTCGATGCTATGCATATGTGTACGTACGAAGCGCCAGCAGGAATGGAAAAGAAAGGGGAAAAAGGAAAACAACAAAAGTCAGCATGAGTGGGACAAGGTGATATCACCAAGCTCCTAATCACCAACCATCTAAAAACCATAGCTCTTTTTTGGTCAAGGTAAAGTGGTTGCCTGCTTACACACTCCTACCCTGCACGAGAAATCTTGACCGCCTCGATAATCTCTGATCCTAGTGCCTAGAAACAATCCCTCTTTTTCCGAAGTAAGGTACGCATGGTTTGCTACCATTACGCGTAGACCTATTGCCGTTGGCCCTCATTACCGCCACCTACATTCTTGTTGTGCTCCTTTAGTCTGGTGTTTCGATCGAAGTGCGCGGCGCGGCAAAAATTGTGTGACGTCGCCAGGGAGACCAGACGCAAAACCTATTAGCCGGTTATCGCGAGCGCGCGTTGTCCACTGCTGTGTGGGTACCCCGACTGAACAAAGCGAGGAGATGGATACAGTGGCACGGCTGATAACAATGACGCAACAGTGTGCGGTGGCAGCCGTACGAGAGCCTCGGCAAAGCTTAGTGGTGCGTTCACCTCGGTATAGGCAACGGGAGACAGCCCCAGAGTAGTCTCACCGGCAAAAGGCAGAGCTGCGCAAACTTCGTGCTGTATGACCTGGCGAAGGTTGCAGGCAACGGAGAGGGTCGTTGTCCGGCAGCGCACAGCAGCGAAAACTGGCGAAAGACCTCAGTATGGACGAACTCCTTTGCCTGGCGAAGCAGTGAGCTTGTCCCTCCCGCCATTACTGGGTGGACACGCCGACCGGCGTCGACGACGTCCTCTATGTAGCTGGCGAATGGTTCACCAGTTTGCTGGGATCGGCTGCGTAGGCGTTGTTCAGCGTGAAGCTCGCGCACGCCGGCGAGGCGTAAAACTTCTGTGATGTTAATATTCAAGCTAGTCTACACCAGGAGATTAACTTCGTGGTCAGTTTTTAAACCACAGCTTGACGACAGCGGTTAAATAAAAGATGACGTAGCTCAGCTTCAGCGGATCGTCGCATTTGTTAGTGTTGATGTCGTCTACGTCTGCTGCAAAGACAAATGAAAAACTTCGAAGTGCTTTTGCAGCTTAAGGTTTCCCGGAAACATTCGTAAGCGATAATTGGCCGCAATTTCCTGCAGCCATGTTTGCAGACTTCATGGCCAGCAACGGCGTGAGACACATTCGCACTCTTCCTTATCACGCATCTTCAAACGGCGCAGCCGAATGAACCGTGTAAACAGTGAAACGTGCTCTGATAAGGGAAGTGTTGGAAAGCAAGTCGTCAGGTGCGCGTTATTTGTTCCAGGGATGTATTGACAGTTTTTTGATGGCATACCACAACACACCCGGTAGTGTGACAGGAAAGACACCATCTGAGCCTTTCCTCAAGCGACCACCATGCACAAAACTTGCATTGTTGAAACGAGACTTTTCGATAGCAGTCTCACCATGCAGCAGGAACTCAAAGAACAGCGAGATAGGTGTTGCGGAAGTGAGCGCTTGTTTGATGTTGGTGATCAAGCGTTTGTGAAAATTGTCCGCGGTGAATGTGCCTCGTGGCAGGAAGGTGTTGTGCACGAGGTTGTGAGTGCTGCGACGTATGTTGCAAAAGTGCGCGAACAACTCCGGTTTCCTCACTCCGACGACTTGTGGTCACGTCATGCCGACCCGGCAGAAAAGCTGGAACCCGAGTCGAGACTCGCAAATCCTGTGACGCAGCACAGCGACATTGCAGCAGACAGCATGTCATCGGCCGCAGGAAACGCAGCTCCAACTCATCGAGTTCAGCAAGCTCAACAGCCTATCCCACCTGTCAACACAGACTGCCCTACACCGTCAACGGCATCTACGCCATTAACCTCGATGTCACAGCCGAAGGCACGGTTAGTTACAGCGTCAGTGGAAAGGCAACCGCTGCGGCGCAGCGCGCGCACCCGCAAGCTACCGGACGGTTTGAAGCACGAGGACTTGGCAAGATAAACAAATAAATATTAGATGGAAAGAAATGTGATAACGTGCGGCGCATGCAAACTTCGCCGATACTATCTAATGTGTGACGTCACACCAGCCCATAAGATGTATGTGCTTTGTGAATAAAGGTGTTCTTGTTTTGTGGCCACTAGGTCATAGCAAAAGTGTCACGTGGAAACGGATAAAAATAATGTTTGAAGAACTTAAGGAAAACGTCTTGAAACAACTATGAATTACTCCACGGCTGCGCATACATCCCTGTGGTAGTTGCCAAGAGAGAGGCTCCTAGAGAAAGGATATTTGAAACGGAGAAATTTAAACCAAGTTGCGTGAACGTTGGTTCTACTACCGTGAGGCTTATAGCGCGTGAAAAGACAAGGACGAAAGGGAGACGTGACACACACAGGCGCTAGCAAAAATCTTTATTTTCAGGAAAGGACCCACACACATATACAACTTTTTCGCATACATCATCATACATGCGTTTGCAAAAAATCCCTTACACACAATTATGCAGGTAAGCAAACTCTTTGCGGGAAAGGGCGATTGAGTGTTTTGAAACAGTTATCCCCGAGTCTATCAATCATTTCTGCTTCGATAATTTCGCGTGTTAATCTTCCTCGGGCTCTTCCCACGACGGAGCAGTCTCCGTATGCTGCAGCACCACTCGAGTGGTCACCGTCATATCAGTTGTATATCTCATCATCAGTTGTATATATTTGGAAAGATTGGATTCGCTTTGTAGACGATCACAAGGAAGAAGACTGGACAGGCTTGTGATCGTCAACAAAGCGCATTCAATCTTTCTAAATACAATGAACCAACTTGCCCAACAATGCATCCTCCCCGCAGGGGCGTCTGCGTGAGCAGGCGTTTGGTGTGTTGCGACACCACGGACCCGAGCACACGAGGGTTGGACCCTCCCGCGTGTAGCCGTGCGCGGCTTAGCCGTGTCTGGGGAAAGGGGGATCCTGGAGGTTGAGCCGATGCTGGGTGTTTGGACCTTTAAGGCCCCCCGGCGGAGGCAACACACCTCTTCGGCCTCGGCTTCACATAGACGGCACCTCCAGACTGACCCACCTGGAGGAAATCGGCAGTCGCCTTTTCCTGTCCCTCTATTCAATCTTTTGCTTTCCCTCTCGCTATCTCTTCTTTCCTGTCTTCTTATCACTTCTTCTCACTTCCGAATTTCTAGGCGGCAAGGGTTAACCTGGTGTATGTATCCAACCTTGGGTATGTTATATTAGGTTATAGTGGCTACGTACAGCTGGCGTCTGCGTTTCCTCCCGGACTCGTGGCGTCCCCTTGTTGGGCTCGGTGGTGGGCGGCTGGCGTAGCTGCCGAAATAAGTGAATTCTGCATGGCTAACACGTCATTCCCCCCCCTTTCCGATCGTCCTCTTTCAAAAAGAGGGCGCACCGAAGAAACTTTCCAACTATTCAGCCAGCGCAAAGAAACTTTCCCCCGCTACCATGTAATACACAGTCAAGATCCTGAAAAGACAGTCAGAACTATCTCACCTTTCATCGTAGCTAAATGCCTTACCGAAACACTAGGTGCTGGCTACAAAGTGACGAAACTGAGTAGTGGCGACCTTCTTCTTGAGGTCCGCGACACTGTACAGCATGGAAAACTCTCCAGTCTCTTAGCGTTCCGTGATGTGAAAATCACTGTTACCCCCCACCGATCACTGAACACATCTAAAGGAGTCATATCTGATGAAGATCTATTGAGCCTAAGCGAGGAAGAGCTCCTGGAGGGCTGGAAAGAACACAATGTGATTCAGGTGCAAAGAATAAAGATCAAGCGAGACAACCAAGATATCCCAACTAAACATCTCATCCTCACCTTTGCGTCCAGCGTTTTGCCAGAAACCTTAGAAACAGGATATACCAAACTTCGAGTCAGGCCTTACATCCCAAACCCCCGTAGATGCTTCAAGTGTCAGAGGTATGGCCATGGTTCGCAAAGCTGCCGCGGCCGACTAACCTGTGCAAAGTGTGGCGACCACGAACACGAATCCAACAACTGTAATGGCACACCCCACTGTCCCAACTGTGACGGTGGACACGCAGCATACTCTCGAACCTGTCCCACATGGAAAAAAGAAAAAGACATAATAACAATGAAAATAAAAGAAAACATCTCTTTTCAAGAAGCGCGGAAACGTGTTTCCTTTTTCCATACCTCAGGGTATGCTGGTGCGGCGCGCAAGGGGGCAGCGTCGCAGCAGACTCCGGCTCCGGCCCAGACCACAACGAGCGTGGTTGCGGCCGTGCCACCAGCCCCCCTGGCGTCAGCAGCCAGCGCTGCTGCGCCGTCCCCGAAGGAGGGCCCATCGACCTCTGGGTTGGTGGCCTCCAAGGCCCTGCTTTTCGAGGCAAGGCCTACCCTGAAAACACCCCGCTCTAGTGAGCGGAAGTCCAGCGGCTCCCAGGAGTCGATGGACACAACCCCGAGCCAGAAGGCGCATCTAGCGCCTCGGGAGCAGCGCGATTCTCGCGACCGCTCCAAGAAGGACAAAACCCGTACCATAATCACGGGGCCTGAAAAGGCTCCGTAAGTCATTTCTCTAACCTGACTCCTCTTGACACACAGCATAAAAACACGAACAATATGGCTACACAAATAATACACTGGAACATTAGAGGTCTTATCTACAACCTCGATGACATTAAAGAACTCTTACACAAACATAACCCAAAGGTGCTGTGTGTTCAGGAGACACATCTTAAATGCACACAAACAAACTTTCTTTGTCAGTACGCCATCTACCGTAAAGACCGCAACGAGGCGAATACCTCGTATGGCGGTGTAGCAATAGTTGTAGACAAGTCCGTAGCTTGTCACCAGGTCGCCCTTCAGACGCCCCTGGAGGCAGTGTCGATTCGGGCAATTCTTTTTAATAAATTGATCACTGTATGTTGCATATACATACCGCCTAACTTTCATCTGGAAAAAAGGGATTTTTATAAACTCATTGACCAGCTTCCGCACCCATACATACTCGCAGGCGATTTTAATGCACACCACACCATGTGGGGGGACTCGCGATGTGACGCGAGAGGTCGTTTAATTGAAAATTTTCTAGTGAACTCCGGTGCATGCCTCTTCAACAAGAAGGAGCCAACTTATTATAATATTCATAATAATTCATATTCATCTATAGACCTGTCTATTGGCTCGGCTTCAATTTACCCGGACTTGCAATGGCACGTAATCAAAAATCCCTATGGAAGTGACCACTTCCCTGTAATGTTAAAGTCAACGCCTCAAGATGAATGCCCCCTACATACACCCCGATGGAAACTAGCCTCCGCCGAGTGGAATGATTTTAAGGAAGCAACTTACTTATCACGAGATTTTATCACTGATTTTAACTTAGACAATGCAGTAGCATATTTTACTTGTTTTATAATCGACGCAGCTGAAAAGTTCATTCCCCAAACACAAGGTTTCTCTTATAAAAGACGGGTACCCTGGTGGAATGAACAGTGTAGACTGGCACGAAAGAAACAAAACAAAGCGTGGGGTTTGCTGCGCCGCTCCCCGACAGCAGAAAACCTCATAGAATTTAAGCTCGCAAAGTCAGAAGGAAGGCGCACACGGAGACAGGCAAGGAGGGCTAGCTGGGAGCGATTTCTCTCGGGCATCACTTCCTATACTCAAGAGTCCAAAGTATGGAATGGCGTACGAAAGATAAAGGGGCAACAAATCCACCCTCTGCCCTTAGTGGACGACGAAGGGACTACCTTAGAGGACCAGGCGAACGCTCTGGGTGAACACTTCGAACAAGTATCAAGCTCCACACATTACACAAAATCATTCCTCAAATATAAACAATTAGCTGAACTTAAGACACTTGATCGTAAATGCCGTCCGGATGAACCTTATAACCGTCCTTTTAATATTGCCGAGCTTAAAGCTGCATTGAACACATGTAGAAGCTCTGCACCGGGAGCTGACAGAATCATCTATGACATGATTAAAAACTTGCATGAAGACACACAAATGACACTTCTGGCACTTTTCAACTCTATCTGGGCTGCCGGATACCTCCCATCCTCATGGAAGGAAGCTATTGTAATTCCCGTCTTGAAGCTGGGTAAAGACCCTTCCTTGGCGGCAAGTTATCGCCCGATAGCTCTAACAAGTTGTCTTTGTAAGCTATTCGAAAAGATGATTAATCGTAGACTAATACATTTCCTTGAACTGAATGATATGCTTGATCCCTATCAGTGTGGCTTTAGAGAAGGGCGGTCCACAACTGATCATCTTGTACGCATTGAAGCAAATATCCGCGATGCATTTGTACATAAACAGTTCTTCTTATCGATATTCCTCGACATGGAGAAGGCGTACGACACGACGTGGCGATACGGGATCTTGCGAGACTTGTCGGGGATGGGCATCCGTGGAAATATGCTAAATATAATAGAAAGCTATCTGTCCAAACGTACCTTCCACGTGAAAATCGGCAATGTACTGTCGCGACCTTTCATACAAGAAAATGGTGTACCTCAAGGAGGTGTGCTTAGTTGCACACTCTTTATCGTGAAAATGAACAGCCTTCGTGCTTCATTACCGCCAGCCATTTTTTATTCTGTTTACGTAGATGATATACAAATAGGCTTCAAATCCTGCAACCTTGCAGTGTGTGAGAGGCAAGTACAACAGGGCTTGAACAAAGTATCTAAATGGGCAGACGAAAACGGATTTAAAGTGAACCCGAACAAAAGTTCTTGTGTGCTTTTCACAAGAAAGAGAGGCCTCGTCGCAGATCCCAATATTGAAATCTATGGCCAGCAAATCCCTGTGAACAAAGAGCACAAGTTCTTAGGTATCATACTTGACTCTAAACTAACATTTATTCCACACATAAAGTACCTCAAGGTGAAATGCTTAAAAACAATGAACTTACTGAAACTTTTATCCCATACAACATGGGGCAGCGACAGAAAATGTTTGATGAATCTTCACAAAAGCCTCATTCGATCACGATTGGACTACGGTGCCGTGATTTATCATTCTGCAGCCCCGAGCGCGCTAAAGATGCTAGATCCGGTTCACCACCTAGGAATTCGACTGGCCACTGGCGCTTTTAGGACAAGTCCCATTGAAAGTTTGTATGTCGAATCAAATGAGTGGTCACTCCATCTCCAGAGAACATACATTAGCCAAACATATTTCCTGAAAGTCCACTCTAACCCTGAACATCCATGTTTTAATACCATTAACGATATGACATATGCTACGCTCTTTCATAATCGTCCTTCCGTAAGACGGCCTTTTTCGATGCGTGTGAGGGAGCTTAGTGATGAAATGCACGTCCCACTCCTCGAGCTCCGCCTAATGCAGCCAGCCAAGCTGCTACCTCCTTGGGAGTGGCAGCACATAGAATGCGATATATCTTTCATGCAAGTTACAAAACACGCTCCAGAGATTGAAATACAAATGCATTTCCGGGAACTCCAATACAAACACTCCTGCACGGAGTTCTACACAGACGCATCGAAGTCACGCGAGGGCGTGTCCTATGCAGCCGTCGGCCCATCCTTCTCGGTATCCGATGTACTGCATCCGGAAACAAGCATCTTTACGGCTGAGGCCTACGCACTACTGTCGGCTGTAAAGCATATAAGGAAAACAAAACTCAAAAAATCTGTTATATATACGGACTCCCTAAGCGCTGTGAAGGCATTGATGTCATTTTGTAAGCACAAAAATCCAGTAATCAATGAACTATATTCCGTCCTATGTAAAGCGTATATATGTAGCCAGCATGTCATCATATGCTGGGTGCCGGGTCATAGGGGCATCGAAGGTAACGTTCTGGCGGACCAGATGGCCACATCAATTGCATCGTATTCTGTTCATCCTACTGCTGCAGTCCCTGTCACAGATCTAAGGCCCTTCTTGCGCAGGAAACTGCGAAACTACTGGCAACGCTTGTGGGACAGGGAAACAAATAATAAGCTGCACGTAATAAAACCACAATTAGGGTTCTGGCCTTCTGCAATAAAATCACGCCGGACAGACGTCCTATTCTGTCGTCTTAGAATAGGACACACATTTGGCACCCATAACTTTTTACTCACCGGAAATGACCCTCCAACCTGTGGCAGATGCGGGGACAGGCTGACCGTGCTCCACGTCCTCCTGGAGTGTCGGAAAGCCGAATCTGAGAGAAGGAGACATTTTTCCTTAGCATACCGCCAACACATTCCTCTTCATCCTGTAATGTTTCTCGGTCCAGAACCGCTTTTTAATACAAACAGTGTCCTAGGTTTCCTCAGAGATGTTGTGCTACACGTTATTAGTCCTATACATTCGTAGCGCTTCCTCTCTTGAGAGGATGCCGCTGTGATAGTCATACTGTATAGCATATGCCTCCAGGCCCTTGTGTTTCAAGGGCTCTGGCGAGGCAGTAGTGCTTCAGGTAATTTTACTATCTCGCATATCTTTTATAATGCGTCATTCTCTCACGATAGACTTTATTGCTCATAGAACATGTCATTATCATTACATAGTCTTATAACAGATAGATTTTGCGCACTCTAGAGCGACTATTTTTAAGGCCCCTTTACAGCCGCGTCTCATCAACCTCATTGAACTCATAACAACACTGCGAATTCATCAACACTGGCTTGGCGCTCTTTGGCCACACCTGGCCCTTGCGCCAATAAAAACCAAACATTCATTCATTCAACAATGCATCCTGCTAAGTTGTATATATGTTTGGGTCCTTTGCTCAAAATAAAGATTGTTGTTAGCGCCTGTGTGTCACCTCCTTTCGTCCTTGTCTTTTCACGCGCTATAAGCCTTACGATGTCATACCAACAAGCCCAAATTACTGCATTAGAGCGGATCTAAGATGTCTTTCCTTAATGCAGAAAAACGACGGCCGAATAAGAAAGAAATGATCGATGGCTTCATCTACTGCACAGAATGGGCACAGAGGGGAGGGTGCCAGACCAGTGCTGTGCCGATATAAGTTTAATAACGGTGTTCGACAGCGTAACCGGGTAAAAATTGCATCAGTTTTGCTGGTGTGAAAGGAATTTTTGTGCCAAGGGAATAGGAGGTCTCGATATTCTAAAAAAATATGCTATCTCTGGATTCAAAAAGTCTAGAGCAATTGCATATCTCCTGTAACTAGTAGAATTTCGGTAAGTTGATGCCCAAAGTAATGATGGCACAGGCCTATGAGAGCCGCTCTCGCGAGACTGTCAGCCATCTCGTTCATGTATAATCCCCTATGACGAGGCACCCAAAGTAATCTAATTAAATTTATGCTGCCACGCACTAGAAAATTAAGTGTACGTAATAGGCTAGCACCACTATTTGTTGTGAGCGATGTACACAAAGATACAGAATCCGTTATCTCTACCGTCGATATCGATGAACTTAGCTTCCGTAAGGCTAATACTACAGGTAGAAATTCAGCCTGAAATACGGACGAGTAGTTCCGGAATCCTGTTTGAGAATGAGCAGTCTAGAGCAGGAGCGAAAATGTCAATTCCAGATTTTTCTCCACACTGCAAGGCGTCTGTTGGAAATCGTGCTCGCGCGGTGCATCGAAGAAGAGGAAGGGAGAGAGTGGCTCGGGACTGGGGGTATGCTGATGTGAGGCTTGTCACCTTGAGTGCGCCATGTTAGGACGGCTTCACGCTCTGCGACAATAAACCTGGCAGAAGTGTTTTTTCCCACATCGTATTTGGTGCCGAAACCCGGGAAGCCAGCCAGTGCCTTTGCAACTTGCGGCTTCGTCTGGGAGTGACCGCTGCAGCCAGACCGTCATGGACCTCATCAATAACAAGCGGACTTCTCGCCGACCGCAGAACACGAGGATCATTGCGGAGGTGAACGAGATCATTCGATCCGGACAGTTCGACCTTTCTGCCCTTCGTGTCCGGCATAGCCGGCTAAAGACGACAAAGTCGGAGTTATCCGTACTTAACGCTCATGACCGACGAGCCAGCCACACCAGATTATGATTCCGTCATGAAATATGAGGACGCTGCTACCAGCGCTCTGATCTTGCACGAGCACAATATCGACATGCTCAAGGTTTCCTCTTCGCCTGCGACAACTCAGCCACCGACCGCATCTGACGGAAACCAAGCGTCTGCTTCCTCGACGAACACGACACTTTCACAGCGTGAGTTTGGCGCTAGGTTACCGAAGTTAGAACTTGTACGTTTAGACGGAACGATCACCAGATGGCAGCCGTTCTGGGATATGTCTCTTCATTCTATTCAAGAGAACCCGCGGCTGTCCGACATGAATCGCTTGCATTACCTGATTTCGCTACTTGACTGAGCTGCTGTTCAAGCGGTCGCCGGTATCCAAGTGACGGAATCAAGCTACAGCGATGCACTTGGAATATTGAAGCAGCGCTACGGCAAACGTAAGTTGATCGAGCAGAAGCTCCTGGAAAACCTACGAATGCTCGGGTCTGTGACATCTTCGAACAACGTTACAGCCTTGCGGAAGTTGCTCGACAACAATCAACTAAACTGACGAGGACTCGCAAACCTTGGGGTGAGCGCTCCATCTTACGCTTCGATGCTAAGTGAAATACTTCTTAAAGCTAAATCTCAAGATATGGTAGCAGAGTATTACAAGCGCGGGAGCATCGAGTCCGCTATGCCATCGGTAGGCTCAAGCAATAGTGAGCACTGACCGGAACAGGAGTTAGAGCGTTTGCTGAAATTTCTTCCACTAGAAGTCGAATGTAGAGAGGGGCGCTCAGATTAGAACACCAAAGCTGATCGAAACACGTCCTAAACACAGTCCGAGCTTCAATATGTAGTCGACCCCTGCTGTAAGGGTTCTTCACAACAAGGCAGAAGTATTAACAGAACCTTGCTTCTTTTGTTCAGCCAAACACCACAGGACCGAACGATGCACCAGTGACGTTTACCTCGAAGACAAACGCAGCAAGCTCAGCAAAGATGGTCGATGCTTCAAGTACACCTTGCACGTGACGGTCGTCACAGGATCCAGTGTACCGCATGCAAGCGTCGTCATGCTTCCACGATGTGCAACGCTGGCGTGAACGAAAGATCGCCTTCTTCAGGACTACAAAAGACGCTGGATGTTGCCATGCACGTTGCAACGAACGGTACACTGCCTTGACTCGCTACAGAGATTCTCCTACAGACGTTCCGTGCCTGACTCACGACTCCGGCCCAATGCTGTTACGTCGGCGGTGTTTTGGACAATGGCAATCAGAGAACAATTCTGCGGCAAGATGGCAGTAAGAAGCTCAATTTATCTCCCATACGAGATATAGATCTGGTGATTAGCTCGTTTGGACGAGCTCGGTCACAGCATGCTCAGCGGGCTAAGGTAGTCAGCATAACACTTCGGAGCCAGTACAAGAATGTATCAGTACAGATAGCAGCAATCGTCGTACCTTTCATCTGCGAAGACGTGATCGAAGTTCCACCAGATGACCAGTTGTTCCGTGTAATCGTCGCGGAGGACAATCCACTAGCAAACGCAGTGGTTTTCGTTGGCGTAACAGCTGAACCAGGAGTAAGTCTTTTGATTGGTTCCGACCAGATGTGTAAACTCATGCCGAGTTGATGTGAAGTGAAATGGGACACCTAAAACCAATCTCTTGTAGCGATCAACACGAATATCAGATGGACTATTCAAGCGCCCTTGGCGTTTACAAGGAAAGTTAGTCGGCAAACGAGCAGTCAGATGTGTGTTTTATGCGTAGACGCATATGAGAATGAAGAGCTTTCTTTCACGTTGCAACGATTCTTGGAAATGGAAGCGATCGGTATGGTGGATACGCCATCATCCAAACAAGGGGATGTTTGGACGAAGTTTAATGAAACCATCAAATTACAAGGTGGTCACTATGAAGTATATTGCTCCCACGGAAATCAACTGGGCCTGATATGACAGACAATCGCGCGCTTTCATGACTGTATTCGTTAGTTCGAAGGCTTTCGTCTAACGATGAAGCCTTGGAGGCGTATTACAAAGCAGTCGGACAGTACGAGAAGGATGACCATGCGCAGAAGGTCAAGGACGTCCAAACGTCATGAGAAAATGTGTATTATACGCCCCAACAAGCGTGGCCAAGACAAGAAGAGAGGTATGAGAACTCGGCTGAGGTGTTACTCGACGAAAGAAAACCAGCAGAAGAAGTGGTTCTGATGGCCCTGAGTAGGACTCCTGAACCTATATTAGATGTCACCAAATGTAGTCGCTGGAAGACGGTCCTTAGGATCACGACTTGGGTGAAGAGGTTCATTCACAATTGCCCAGCACGTTCTAATACTAGGAGAGAAGGTCCACTTTCCGCTCAGGAGATTTCAGAAAGCGAAGATACGTGGCTGAGGATTTTACAAGCACAAAGCTTTGCAAATGAGATTGCTGCACTAACAACGGACAAAGCTCTCGACAAGACGTCGACCATACGAGACCTTCACCCGTTCAAACATGCCAAGGGCATTATCAGCATCAAGACTCGCCTTGAAAACGTAGCTGCTTCGGACAACGTCAAATGTACTGTACCCCTACCCGCAATTCATCGCTGTACGCCCCTCATCGTGGACAGCGAACATCGGCTCCTTCTTTACAGTGGTGTCGGTGTTACTTACTGAGTTGCGTGTGATGTTTTCGGTAGTGCGCGGTCTCCAGTGCGTTAAAGAGGTCTTGTCCATTGCGAGGTTTGTGTGAGGTTTCGTCTTAAAGTGGTTTCAGCTCCTACAGCCCCGCTTCCGATCGACAGAGTCTCGAGGTCTCATCCATTTCAACTCACGGGCGTCGACTTCGCTGGTCTAGTGTTTGTGAAGGGAAACGGCTTTGTGAAAGCATTCATTCTAGTATTTACCTGTGTTGTAGTGCGAGCTGTTCACATTACTGGGAACATTACTTGAATTCCTTTTTATTGGCCTTTCGTCGATTTATTTCGCGCCGTGGTTTGCTATGTGTAATTTATTCTGACAATGCGTTAACATTTAAGGCAGCCAGTCGCGAACTTAAACTGACGTTAGAACTTCTACGTGATGTCCAGGTACAGAACGTTTGTGAATCTAGTAAGATCACATGGAAGTTCATTGCTGAGCGCGCTTCATGGTGGGGAGCATTTTGGGAAAGAATGACTCGAACAGTCAAGAACTGCCTCAGGAAAACACTAGGAAAAGGATTCTCTAGCTTCGAACAGCTCCAAACTTTAGTAACAGAGGTCGAGGCAGTGATAAATTCTAGACCACTCACGTACATTTCTGATGATGCTACTGAAGCGGAAGTACTAACTCCTTCGCACTCTTTGTCAGGTAGACGTCTCACTGCCCTTCCACAGGCGCAAGTTAACGAGAACCCGGGAGGCTGCACAGACACACTGCGCGCCTGGAGATGTAGACAACAAAAACAAAACTACTTTTGGCAGCGCTGGTATAACGAATACATCTTGACACTGAGAAGCGCGCACAGCAGATCACAGAAACTTGACAACTGTTTAAGGAATGATGACCTTGTCATTATTTGAGATAATAAAGCACCCATTACGTTTTGGAAATTAGGTAAAGTTGTCAAAATCTATAGGAGAGCGATGGGTACGTTAGAGCACGCAAAGTCCGACTGGCAGACAACACAGAGCTCACGAGACCGGTTCAACTTCTTTGTCCTTTGGAACTGTGCAAGTGACATTGTTGGCCGCGGAGGATGTTGGAAATCGTGCTCGCGCGGCGCATCGAAGAAGAGGAAAAGAGAGATGGGCTCGAGACCGGGAGTATGCTGATGTGAAGCTTGTCACCTTGAGTACGCCATGTTAGGACGGCCTAACGCTCTGCGACAATAAATTTGGCAGAAGTGTCTTTTCCCACAGCGTCTGTTGCGATGACTGTATATGTACCTAAACTCAATTAATCATCTTGCAATAGCCCATTTAATATATTTTGAAAGCGAAATTTTGCATTATTGGGGTAGATGTCATCATAGATTATCTATAGACTCTTTCGCGCATCAGAAATAGGTGGCAGCTTCCAAATACGCACATTTAAAGGGTTAATCAATGTTTGTAGAAAACCACCTGTGGTGTATGAAACCGGGGCCAGTGTACTCAAAAAATGTTGCAGGCTGCTCCGGCTTGGCGTACCTTCTTCTTTATATCCAACAGGACGTGAAAAAGAAAAATCAGATGATAACACAGGTAGCTGATTTTTGCACCCTTGGATATAGGCGAACTGGGAAATACATTCACAGCTACCTTGTTAAATCTCTTACAGCATAGCTGCATACGGCTAGGGTTCCATGCATTTTTCGTCTGCGTGTGCAACATCCATGGGGCGATCCCGAATATGTGCAATACCGAGGCGACTCGCGGAGGAGGTGAAGCAGGCTTCAAGCGCTCTGCCAATTTCCAAAAATAAGTTTAATGTTGTCGGTCCAAATAGGAGCCCTATCACATATTTAGCTGATAAAAACAGATACCACACATTGAACCGCGTCGGCCATGTATACGTTCGCACCGCCCTCTTTCTGTCGGTGTCCCCCCCCCCCCCTCCCAAGCGCTTGCGTATTTACTTTCCTTCCGCTCTCCCTTGGTGGCGGTCCCGTCGAAACATCACGCTTGTCTAGATTCCTCCGGCTCCTCGGGGCGGCGGTCCCGTGGTCAGCCCGAATGCATATAAAAACCAGGTTAAATGAGTTCGTACCTTTGTTAAAAATCTGTGTGACCTCTGCGTCGTGTGCTAAGCAGCTTCGCTGGTAATCCCCCTTCGCAGAGTGGAATGGCTCAGAATTTTTTTTCTGAGAAGGCTAAATATTTATCATCACCCCTGTTACGCTCTGGGCGAGCAGTTGGGTAAACGTGGGTCACCTTTTTCTTCCTTTCATTACTCTGCTTCATATGGATGTACTATGATCGAGCCGTACCTGTACTTCCAATGAACATTGGAAACAATGAATGCTGAAGTTCTTGTGTTATATTTGGTCCAGTTGCAATAGTTAGCTCAATAGTTAGCTCAATAGTTCGCTCAACAGGAGCTCACAACTGGCCAGAATGTGTTGTGAGAAGTTGATAGAAATGAAATGATCATGATTTGGAGCGATACGATTCAGCACGCTGTTTGAGATGTAACTACGAATTCTAATCTTAATTTGGCGACGAAAGTCTCAAAAGTCAGTAAGTGGCGCGGCCTGGCTGTGAAGATCTGGTATATCACATCAGTGCACGTAAGTGGGCTGTTATTAGGTACAGCATGCCTATTGCTTAAAATTGAAGTTTGTATATTACTAAGCTTTAGCGCTATATTCTATCAGTATTATGAAAGGAAAACAAAGTGACTAGCCATCCGGGCTCTGTAAGAGTTCATGTGCAGGGAAGCTGATGCAAAACCATCACGAAAACTTTTGAGGGGGGTATGCAATGCTTCATTGATGGTTCCAATTGTTGTTTCGAGCTTGTTCTTTATTGAAACGTGTGCTGTTCTGTGTCTTGTATAGGTGATTTGAATGAATGTATGCACTGTTCGCTTCACTTTGCTTAGCGCTTGTAGCCTCTTTCTTAGCAAGCAAAATGTGCCCTTCCCCATTTTGCTTGCTTACGGGTGATATTAGCCATTCCTTTGGGGTTATGAGTCATTGCATTTTGATGCGATAGCGCTAAGGCCCCAGGTCGCAGAAAATGCACTGTCGATGTCGGCGGAGTTGCCCATAAGCGAAAACTGCTGTATATATTTAGGTGTATCCATATACCACCCCTTGTTATAAGACATGCGGTATCTGTGGGTTATGTTACCTCAGCCCACAAACAAATATTATGAAACAAAACACCGACAGCGCATGCCTTCTATGTTAAAGGTTCTCAGACTTAAATATTAAAAATGGGAAACAATAAAAGAAGCCTGAAAAAATGACGTTTTATTTTTTTTGCGCAGCTATGCCCTACCCCAGGGATTGGCCCATGCAAGAGGCCGCTTTTCTACCAGAAAGCTCGCCGCCGTGCATAGCGTTCGCCGCCAGCGTTTCCCGGTAAACATTACGGTTACATAAGCTGCACTTGCAGGGAAGCGTGAGAAGCAGTGAGGGATCTGTGAATACTACGGTGTTCCACTCTTAAAGGCGAAGCTTGAGCGTCCTCAAAGTCTTTGCTTGCTTAGGGGGGTATAAGCGATAAGCCATTGCTGATGATGACAGGTGCTTGTTTGGAGCTTGTTCTTTATTGAAACGTACGCTGTTCGGTACGTTGCATGCGTGATTCCAAGGAATGTGTGCAGTGTTGTCTTCACTTCGCTGAGTGCGTGTAGCCTCTGCATTACGAGGGGGATGAGCCATTGCATTTTTGCGTGCTTAAAGTGGTATGAGCTGTTGCTGATTATGATAATTTTTTTCCCGGACGGACGTGAGGAAATGCTCACGCTAACGACCGACATTGCCTTCGTGGTAATGAGTGGAGCGATAGAGCTGGCAGAGTTATTCAATGCATTGCGTCGTGCATGAGGGTAGTTGTAGGCGCGTGAGTTTGCGAGTTAGTACACCGACTTCTGTGCTTACCGTGAGGTGCAAAATATTTTCGGCGAATTGTGCCGTGAATTAGAGACAGCACTGCAATAACTGCACTAGTGGCATTTTCCAGCACTTGGCTTGGCTAAAGAGGAAGCCTGGTGAATGCAGCCAGCAATACCGTGGCCTTCACGATCTGTTTCTATTACATGGAGGGAGCCATCGCTGGGGCGTAGATTCGAACATCAGCTGTTATTGTAAACATAATTCAACGCTTCATAAAACATGATACGCAGGAACATCGGCTTCATAAGAAAAATATTACTTTCTTAGAGCTAAACCCGCACTTGTCGTCTGCTTCCCACGAATGAGGGGGTATAATCGCGATCGCCCTCACCTGTGACTGTCTCCAACATGTTTCGTGAGCACGACTACATCCTCAACGGAGATCTGAAAATTCTGATAATAAAAGCTCCACGGCGTTTTCTGAGTTGTCTCTGTATGATTGGGCACTCAGACCAACAAACTTTCCGTTGTACAAAAAAAAAAAAAAGAAAAACGGGTACCTTAAGAATTGGCTGTCAATCCCTTTTAGAGTCAACGGAGCTGACGGGCTTTAAAGCACTTTGGCTCATGTACTGAGTATATTTCGTAGCTGGCAAATGCTGCCTCCACGCCCATCCGTTCAAGGGCTCTGGTGAGGCCGCACAGCTACTTGAAAAATATAATAACGCGATTCGCATTCTCTGGGAATTTCGCCTAGTTTCTGGTATATTTATCTGTAACTACCCTCTTTCACGCGAATTAAGGTCATGTGGTTGCCACTAGGTATGTGCCGCTCTACAATCAACCACTTTCATGACAAGTTGGGTCACTGGCAAAATGCCACTGGGTATAGGCAACACCTCCTAGACAGATATTCAGGCCTGCTAGGTCACGTGACGTGACCTAGGCGACGTCACGCGGCGCGGCCGGCTCGCTCCTGCTCGAGCGCGGTGCATTGCTACTCATGCGTGACTGCATGATACCGCCGCATTTAATAACGATGCTTTTTTATTTTATTTGCAAGCAATTCAGTCTCTCCATTGTGTTACGCCCTAGCATTCGATAAAAACAACTCCACCTTGCACTGAGTGGGGCTAGGATAATAATTATGAAAGCTGGAGAGGCTGTTTGCAGTGTTAAGACGTCGAGCGCTACTTCGTTGAAACGGGAAATGTTCGCTGAGGTATTTTTTTAACAATAACATTGTTAACTATTGGAATAATTAACTCATTCCTTAAAG
Source organism: Dermacentor andersoni (assembly GCF_023375885.2). Taxonomy (NCBI): domain Eukaryota; kingdom Metazoa; phylum Arthropoda; class Arachnida; order Ixodida; family Ixodidae; genus Dermacentor; species Dermacentor andersoni. The sequence continues at coordinate 170,628,412 of NC_092816.1, forward strand.
TACACTCACATGACGTCAGCATTGCGTAGCGTTTATTTTGATTATCCGCAGTGCTTTAGTGACAATAACATCACAGCGCAACACGACTATTCAAAATAGTACAATTTGCAAATTAAGACCAAAGAATGAGCCCTGAAATCTATTGTTCCTACACATGAATTTCAATCTAAATTACTTCATTGTTCAATTCATACATACAAGGCTGTTCAGAGAAGGAGTGAAGATCTGAACATATCCAAGACATTTACAAGTATACGGAGTATAAATTCGATACATAGCGATTATTTAATGCACGAAGTTTAGCTATCTATTTGTCAGAGATATAAAGTTTGTAAACAGGGATGAAGTGCCTCAGACAGGCTGGCCAACGTTTCGATAGGAGGACCTATCTTCGTCAAAGGCGGCCTCGTCATCCTCGGCGTGTTAGTTTTAAAGGGTTAGTGCAGTGACGTCACGTGCGGGTGTTGTCGCTGGCGGCTGGTTTTAAAGAGAGAGATTACAAGAGGACACAAGCGCTGTCGTCCGACGTCTGTGAGCTTCATTCTCAAGACGAGGGGACAAGAGCGTGAGAGTGGGCACGCGGGGCGAAAAGAAAAGGAATAGAAGCAGAAAAAAAAGAAAAAAGAAGGGGAGGGTGGGGAAAGCCAGGGCGGCACCAAGACAGACAAAAAAGGGGGGGAGTGAAAGAAAAAGAAGGAGAAAAGTGAAATCTAAGAAATACGGGGGCTTGGGAGCGTGTTGGGGATGCGGAAGGTTAGGAGGTATTCAGGGGGAGTCGTTGGCGGCATGTTTTTGAGGCATTAAAACGGCCGGTCAAGCGGTCAGCGCGCGAGTAACACAAAAGAAAAAAAAAGAAAAAAAAAGAGAAGGGAGAAAACCCAGACACACAAAAAAAAAACATGAGTTGAAAGTGACTTGAGTAGCATAGTAGTAATACGTCGACGAATTTTGAAATAGTTAAGGTGGCGACGAGGAGTCTGCGGTGCAATGTATGGGGTGACTGAAAGGCAGCGGCATGGTCTTTCAAGGGGCACTGCCCCACGCGCTTAACGTAGGTGTCGTTACGGCGGCATCCAGAGATGTCGATACTCTGGGTTGAGGCGCCGAAAAAGGCATATTGACTTCGGAATGTGTTGTCAAGGGGATTTCAAGAAGAAAAAAAAAAGGAATAAAAAAAAGGGGGGGGAAGGGAGAGGGGGAGGGGGGCCGAAACCGGTATAACAAACAGGAGGGTGACGCGCGCAGAAGGGGGCAAGTGTACATGGAAGAAGGGGATCTTACAGTTGGTATAGACGTAAAAACCTGAAAGAGTACATTAAATTTAATAGTAGGCAGGAAAAAAAAAATTTTTTTTTCCGAAATGGAAGAGTAGGTGAGGTTAAGAATTAAAGTTGGCTGGTGGCCTAATGTGTTTTGTGTATTGGTTGATGATATGAGAGTTTCAGATTTAGGTTACAGCTTTTAAAGATTCTAAGTTGCCGCGTGCCAAATTAATTCCTGTCGGGTGTAGGCAATTAAACTTGTGTATGAGGTATGATTCCGTATACTTCCTTTCGCGAGGGGAACGGAAATTTGTTTGTAGTAAATAGAGCCTTGCTTTGTCAAACATATGTCCATGTTCATTAAAGTGGCTGGCTACTGCTTTGGGTAAATTGTGTTTTGTGTCCGCGCGGTGACCGTTGAGTCTTGTATTAATTTGTTGTCCAGTCTCACCTATGTATTGTTTGCTACAAGCGGCGCATTCTAGACAGTAGACTACGTTGCTTGATGTGCAGGTGAAAGCCGAAGTTACCTTGTGTGTGTAATTCGACGCTGTACTTTTTACTGTAGTAGTAGATTGAATGTGTTTGCATGTAGAGCACCTGGGGCGGCCACAGGGATTGGTTCCCAACTTCTTCTTTTTCTGTAGTTTGGCGTGCACAAGAACATCTTTAAAATTAGTGTTGCGTCTGTAGGCCACTCTGGGAGGGTCGGGAAAAATCTTCTTAAGTTTCTGGTTGCTGGTGAGAATCGGGTAGTATTTACTTAGTATGTTATTTACGTTTGGGAGTGCGTTTGAGAGTTTAGTAGTAAGAAGAGGCGTTGTTGTTCTTGTGATCCTCGGGCGGGGCTTGAGGACCTCGGCTCGATCAAGTTTGGTTGCAGCGATGTAAGCTGTTTGAAGGTCACTGTTTGGGTGGTTCCTGTTTGATAGCGTTTCTTTAAGGTGATCGAGTCTGAACATGGACATATGTTTGACAAAGCAAGGCTCTATATACTACAAACAAATTTCCGTTCCCCTCGCGAAAGGAAGTATACGGAATCATACCTCATACACAAGTTTAATTGCCTACACCCGACAGGAATTAATTTGGCACGCGGCAACTTAGAATCTTTAAAAGCTGTAACCTAAATCTGAAACTCTCATATCATCAACCAATACACAAAACACATTAGCCCACCAGCCAACTTTAATTCTTAACCTCACCTACTCTTCCATTTCGGAAAAAAAAATTTTTTTTCCTGCCTACTATTAAATTTAATGTACTCTTTCAGGTTTTTACGTCTATACCAACTGTAAGATCCCCTTCTTCCATGTACACTTGCCCCCTTCTGCGCGCGTCACCCTCCTGTTTGTTATACCGGTTTCGGCCCCCCTCCCCCTCTCCCTTCCCCCCCCTTTTTTTTAATCCTTTTTTTTTTTTCTTCTTGAAATCCCCTTGACAACACATTCCGAAGTCAATATGCCTTTTTCGGCGCCTCAACCCAGAGTATCGACATCTCTGGATGCCGCCGTAACGACACCTACGTTAAGCGCGTGGGGCAGTGCCCCTTGAAAGACCATGCCGCTGCCTTTCAGTCACCCCATACATTGCACCGCAGACTCCTCGTCGCCACCTTAACTATTTCAAAATTATTCGACGTATTACTACTATGCTACTCAAGTCACTTTCAACTCATGTTTTTTTTTTTTGTGTCTGGGTTTTCTCCCTTCTCTTTTTTTTTCTTTTTTTTTCTTTTGTGTTACTCGCGCGCTGACCGCTTGACCGGCCGTTTTAATGCCTCAAAAACATGCCGCCAACGACTCCCCCTGAATACCTCCTAACCTTTCGCATCCCCAACACGCTCCCAAGCCCCCGTATTTCTTAGATTTCACTTTTCTCCTTCTTTTTCTTTCACTCCCCCCCTTTTTTGTCTGTCTTGGTGCCGCCCTGGCTTTCCCCACCCTCCCCCTTCTTTTTTCTTTTTTTTCCTTTTTTTTCTGCTTCTATTCCTTTTCTTTTCGCCCCGCGTGCCCACTCTCACGCTCTTGTCCCCTCGTCTTGAGAATGAAGCTCACAGACGTCGGACGACAGCGCTTGTGTCCTCTTGTAATCTCTCTCTTTAAAACCAGCCGCCAGCGACAACACCCGCACGTGACGTCACTGCACTAACCCTTTAAAACTAACACGCCGAGGATGACGAGGCCGCCTTTGACGAAGATAGGTCCTCCTATCGAAACGGTGGCCAGCCTGTCTGAGGCACTTCATCCCTGTTTACAAACTTTATACCACAGTGTGCTATTCCATCTGTCAGCCCCTTTCTTGAATTTGTCAGAGAAGCATTCAAATGCGTTGAATTTTTAAACACTGTACCCCAGCATAGCAGTGTTCCCACAGAGTGCATCAATGGACCCTTTTCAAAAGTACGCCACCTGCCGAGTAAATCGAGTTTCGGTTTCGGTTGCGAAAAGCATCCTGGGAATGAATTCGTCTTGTTGGGTGGAGCACCGTAACCTCCGTAACGAACTGCTGTCGATTCGCTGCTGCAACGTCGCTCCTCGGATAGTTGGACGCTGATTTCGACATGAGCGATGTCGTTTACCCTGTACACGGCAGGGAGAGTGACTTGTGCCTACCGCCACTGAGGGAGACGGCACTCGGCAGTTTTGTTTCCACTACGACTACGAAGGGCCGAGGAAAGTCGTACAAATTGGTGACGGCGAGCTACGCGGTTGCCTCTACAATCCCTGTGACCTACTCCTGCAAAACGTAAGTTGTTGCGGCTGAATGATGCCAATTGAATAGATAAAAAAATTAAAAGTGCGGGGTTCAAAACGTAAAACTCGCAAAGCTTGGGTAACTTCTGAGTTACGCGAAGAAATTAAAATGAAAAACAAGCCTTACAAAACCTTTTTAAATTCACGTTCAACAGATGACCTGCGGATGTTTAGGAAATACAGGAATAGGTTAACAAAAAAACTACGCCAGGCACGCGCCCAATACTACTCTACATTACTTGAAGTTAGAAATGGTCGACACGATTTGCTGTGGTCAAGATTAAATTTTCCACTGAGACGTGAACGACAAGTTGCCCCAAGTACGCTAAAGCTCGATAATAAAGATATATCTGGAGAAGAGCTAGCACATGCCCTTAACAGCTTTTTTACAACCCTAGCTCATAGCAATCCGCCGCGTGATTCTAATAAGTACATTAATTCTTACAATAATGAAACGATATTTCTGAACCCGGTTACAACAGAAGAAGTTATATCAGTAATACAACATCTTAATAACAGCCGTAGGTATGACATTGACGGAATTCAAGTAAGGCCTGTGAAGCATGTTGTAGGAGTCATTGCGCCTGTTATTGCAGATATATTTAACTTTGCTAGTAAAATAAAGTATGTCCTACTAAAATGCAAATAGCCAAAGTAACGGTTCTGTATAAGAAAGAAGACCGCAATGATTTAGGAAATTATAGACCAGTGTCTGTACTCCCGATCTTCTCAAAAGCTATTGAGAAAGTTGTATATACTACGTTGTCTAATTTTATTAATAAGCATGATCTGTCACCGAATCAGTTTGGGTTTTGTAAAGATAAATCTGCCGAATCAGCGTTACTCGAACAAAAGGAATACATACTAACACAGTTTGAAAAGAAAG